>NC_091978.1:159974418-160574418 GCF_044704955.1 Pristiophorus japonicus
CCCCCATCCCTCTCTTCCCCCCCCCCATCCCTCTCTTTTCCCCCCCCATCCCTCTCTTTTCCCCCCCCATCCCTCTCTTTTCCCCCCCCATCCCTCTCTTCCCCCCCCCATCCCTCTCTTCCCCCCCCCATCCCTCTCTTTTCCCCCCCATCCCTCTCTTTTCCCCCCCATCCCTCTCTTTTCCCCCCCCCATCCCTCTCTTTTCCCCCCCCCCATCCCTCTCTTTTCCCCCCCCATCCCTCTCTTTTCCCCCCCATCCCTCTCTCTTCCCCCCCATCCCTCTCTTTCCCCCCCCCCATCCCTCTCTTTCCCCCCCCCCATCCCTCTCTTTTCCCCCCCCCCCATCCCTCTCTTTCCCCCCCCCCCCCCCATCCCTCTCTTTCCCCACCCCTCGTTGTCAGAGAGAGAGAGAGACACTGGGGGAGGTGGGTGGCCTGTCCCAGCACGCTGTTGGAGGGCTCCCGGTGCTGCAGTCGGTGAGTAGAAACTTATTTTTTTATTTATTGACTTTTTTAATTATTTTTTTTTAATTGTTTAATTTTTTTGATTGATTTATTGACTTATTTATCATTTTATTATTCATGATGGCTCTTTATTTGTAAAAGTGAAGTGTTTAATGTTTGTAAACTTCTCTCTTTCCCCCCCCCCATCTTCCGTTCCCTGCACCTGATTTATAAGTGTAGGCAAGGTTTTTCTGAGTGTACAAAAATTTACACTTACTCCGTTCTGAGTTAGTTTGGAGTAGGTTGTCGCTGCCTAAACTTGCAAAACAGATGTAAGTGGCTGGACACTCCCCCTTTTTAAAATAAAAAATCTGTTCTAAAATGGAACTATTCGAACTCACTAGAACTGGAGCAAACTAAATGCCGGGAATTGCAATTTCTACGATGCTCCATTCTAAACTAGTTGCTCCAAAAAAATAGGAGCAACTCAGGCCAAAACTTGAGCCCACTATGTCTTTTTTTCATGCTAATTTAAGTTCTTTTTGTTAAAATAAACTTTAAAAAAGTGAGTTAAACCTGCTTAAGTTAAGTTGTAGATTGAATGTATTGTTTAAATATTTTTTTCTTCAAATTACTAGGTACTTGTTACCCATGCCCAGAGACTGTAGAAATTAAATGTAATTGCAATGCAACTGTTCTGATTGTACCTTGTGGCAGAGAACGCACTACCAAGCCTCCAAGGTGCAAAGAACTATGCAGGTCAGTGCATAATATATAGTAAATTGAATTAGTTGATTAAGGTATTTTTGCATTTCTTGTAATAACTTTTTATGATCTCTGGAAATGTTATACTACCTGTACATTAGGTCATGTCATCCATGGAAAAAAAAAAGTTAAACCTTGTAATGCTGCTAGAAGATGCACCTCTAAACTAAGCATACCTACAAAATTGTGGACAGTGGTGAAGAGATGGCGCTTGCCACTGACCTCAAAAAGCTGCCAGTAAAGACTAGCAGGCTCTCGAGAATGGATTTCCTCTATTGCGATGTGACTTTGAATTTTGCATCATCCAGCAATAGTACAGGCATCAGGCAGGTTGATCAACCAGTTAGATTGAAGAATTATCAGACAGCAAAGCTGGAAACATAGAAACGTAGACATAGAAAATAGGAGCAGTAGTAGGCCATTCGGCCTTGCGAGTCTGCATCGCCATTCAATATGATCATGGCTGATCATCTATCTCAACACCATATTCCTGCTTTTTCCCTATACCCCTTGATGCCTTTTGTTTCTAGAAATCTATTTATCTCCTCTAAAATATATTCAGTGACTTGACCTCCACAGCCTTCTGTGGTAGAGAATTCTACAGGTTCACCACCCTCAGTGGAAAAAATGTCTCCTCATCTCAGTCCTAAATTTCCTACCCCGTATCCTGAGATTGTGACCCCTTATTCTAGACTTCCCAGCCAGGGGAAACATCCTCCCTGCATCCAGTCTATGCAACCCAGTCAGAATTTTATATGTTTCAATGAGATCTCCTATCATTCTTCTAAACTCTAGTGAATACAGGCCTAGTCGACCCAATCTCTCATACGACAGTCCCAGGAATAAGTCTGGTGAATCTTCGATGCACTCCCTCTATGGCAAGTATATCCTTTTAGGTAAGGAGACCAAAATTGCGCACAATACTCCATGTGCGGTCTCACCAAGGCCCTGTATAACTGTAGTAAGACATCCTTGCTCCTGTACTCAAATCCTCTTGCAATGAAGGCCAACATACCATTTGCCTTCCTAACTGCTTGTTGCACCTGCATGTTTGCTTTCAATGACTGGTGTACAAGGACACCCAGGTCCCTCTGTACATCGATACTTCCCAAGCCATCACCATTTAAATAATACTTTGTCCTTATGTTTTTCCTACTAAAGTAGATAACTTCACATTTATCCACGTTATACTGCATCTGCCATGTGTTTGCCCACTCACTCAACCTATCTAAGTCACCTTGCAGCGTCTTTGCATCCTCCTCACAATTCACAATCCCACCTAGTTTTGTGTCGTCAGCAAACTTGGAAATATATATATAACTGGGGCCCAAGCACTGATCCCTGTGGTAGCCCACTAGTCACTGTCCGCCACCTCAAAAAAGACCCGTTTCTACTCTGTTTCCTGTCAGTTAACCAATTTTCAATCTATGCTAATACATTACCCCCAGTTCTATGTGCTTTAATTTTGCACACTAACCTCTTATGTGGGACTTTATCAAAGGCCTTCTGAAAGTCCAAACACACTACATCCACTGGTTCTCCTTTATTCTGTTAGTTACATCCTCAAAAAATTCCAGTAGGTTTGTCAAACATGATTTTCCTTTCATAAATCCATGTTGACTTTGTTTAATCCCTTTGATATTATCTAAGTGTGCCGTTATTACATCCTTTATAATAGACTCCAGCATTTTCCCTACTACTGATGTTAGGCTAACTGTAGTTCCCCATTTTTTCTCTCCCTCCTTTTTTAAATAGTGAGGTTATGTTTGCCACCCTCCAATCTGCAGGAACTGTTCTATAATCTATAGTCTATAAATTTTGAAAGATGATAACCAATGCATCTACTATTTCCATGGCAACCTCTTTTAGTACTCTCAGATGCAGATCATCAGGCCCTGGGGATTTATTTGCCTTCAGTCTCATTAGTTTCTCCAGCACTATTTTCTTACTAATTATCATTTCCTTTAATTCCTCTAGACCCTTGGTTCCCTAGCATTTCTAGGATGTTATTTGTGTCCTCTTCCATGAAGACAGAACCAAAGTATTTATTTAATTGTTCTGCCATTTCCTTGTTCCCATTACAAATTCTCCCATTTCTGTCTGTAGAGGCCCTACATTTGTCTTCACTAATCTTTTTCTACAAGTACGTAAAAAGAAACTTTTGCAGTTGGTTTTTATGTTCCTTGCAAATTTACATTCATTATTTTTCCCCTCAATCAATCTCTTGGTCCTTTTTTGCTGAATTCTAAACTGCTCCCAATCCTCAGGCTTGCTACTTTTTCTGGCAACTTTGTATAACTCCTCTTTGAATCTAATACTATCCTTAATTTCTTTTGTTGGCCATGGTTGGGCCACTTTTCCTTTTGTGTTTTTACGCCAGAAAGGTATGTATAACTGGTGCAATTCATGCATTTGTTCCTTAAATATTAGCCATTGTCTATCCACCGTCATGCCTTTTAATGAATCTTCCCAGTCTATCATAGCCAATTCATTCCTCATACCTTTGTAGTTTCTTTTGTTTAGATTTAGGACCCTAGTTTCAGATTGGACTACTTCACTTTCCATCTTGATAAGAAATTCAATCATGTTATGGTCACTCTTCCCTAAAGGACCCCGCACAGCAAAACTGTTAATTAACCCCTTCTCATTACACAATACCCAATCTAGGATAGCCTGTTCCCTAGTAGGCTCCTCTACATACTGGTCTAAAAAATTATCTCGTACACACTCCAGGAGTTCATCTACCATAGTATTATTTCTAATTTGGTTTGGCCAGTCTATTGGATTAAAGTCACCTACGATTACTGTAGTACCCTTGCAGCATGCATCTCTAATTTCCTGTTTGATGCCGCCCCCTACACTTCCACTACTGTTTGGAGGCCTATAGACAACTCCCACCAATGTTTTCTGCCTCTTGGTGCTCCCTAGTTCCACCCAGACTGATTCGACATCTTGATTTTCTGAGCCAATATCCTTTCTCACTATTGCTCTGATTTCATCCTTTACTAACAAAGCCACACCACCCCCTCTTCCTTTTTACCTGTCCTTCCTAAATATCAAATATCCTTGGATATTCAGTTCCCAACCCTGGTCACCCTGCAACCATGTCTCCGTAATTGCAACTATATCGTATCTGTTTATATCTATTTGCGCTGTTAATTAGTCTACCTTATTACAAATGCTTCGTGCATTCAGATACAATGCTTTTAAATTTGTCTTTTTGGCATTAGACATCATAACATTATTTTGCACTATAGCTCTATTTGTCTTATCACTATTTTTTCTTACCTGGACCCTATTTGTTAGTGCACTCTTTTGTTTGTATGCTCTGTCCCTTCCTGACATAATCTGGTTATCCTTACCACAATCACTTTACTGCATTGCTTCCATTTCTTTTCTCTTTAGCATTCTAGATTGCTCTCTACTGCGACCATCCTCTTTCCCCCCCCCCCCCCCCCCCCACTATTTAATTTAAAGCCCTATCTACCTCCCTAGTTAGTCGGTTCGCTAGATCTTTGCTCCCAGCATATTTCAGGTGTAGTCTGTCCCCACGGAACAGCTCTCTCTTTCTCGAGTATTGGTGCCAGTGCCCTACGAATCGAAACCCACTTCTCCCACACCAATCTCTGAGCCACGCATTCATCTCCCTGATTCTATTGACCCTATGCCAATTTGCTCGTGGCTCAGGTAATAATGCAGAGATTATTAGCTTTGTGGTTCTGCTTTTCAATTTAGTCCCTAGCTGTTCAAACTCTCTCAGCAGAACCCCTTTCTTAGTCCTACCTATGTCATTGGTACCCACGTGCACCATGACAACTGGATCCTCCCCCTCCCACTCCAAGTTCTTCTCCAGCCCGGAGGCGATAGCCTTTACCCTGGCACCGGGTAGGCAACACAGCCTTCGGGACGCATGTAGAGAACCCAATCTATCCCCCTAACTATACTGTCCCCGACTACAACCACCTGCCTCTTTACTCCCACCTGCCTCTTTCTGCACCACAATGCCTTGGTCACTCTGCTCGTCCACCCTGCAGTCTCCACACTTGTCCTCAAGGATTGCAAGAACCTCAAATCTATTGGACAAGTGCAAGGACTGAGGCTCCTGCAATACTACCTCCTGGATTCCCGTACCTGCCTCACTCGCAGTCACACCCTCCTGTCCCTGACCACATGTCAATTCTAAAGTATTTTATCTAGAGGGTGTGGCTGCCTGCTGGAGCAAAAGGTCCAGGTAACTTTCTCCCTCCTTGATGTCTCTCAATGTCTGTAGCTCGGACTCCAGCTCCTCAACTCAGGACGGAAGTTCGTCGAGCCGCAGACACTTACCGCAGACGTAGTCGCCCTGGACCAAAACATCCAGAAGCTCCCACATATTGCAGCAGCAACACATCTCCTGTTTTCCCATTATATTATTTAATTAATTAGTTTAGCATTAGTCAAGTATTTACCTATATAGTTTATTCAATTAGTTAAACAAATAAAGGTTAGTTTTTAGTATTTAGTTACATGCTATATGTTAATTTAAAAAAAAAGAAAAACAGCCCACAATCACTACCAATCACTTACCTGCCTTACCTGTGATGTCACACAGCAGAGTTCTCCTCACCTGGAGTCATGCAATCTCCTGGGAGAGGCTAAAAACCCAAGCCAATTGGGGAAAAAATCTGGAAAAATTCCTCTCCGACCCAACCAGCGATCGAAACTAGTCCAGGAGATCACACTGGTTGTATGCTGTGGTCTGCTGTGGCTTTTATCTCCACTCTCGGGCCTCGGTCTGCTTCCGCTCAGGTACACCGCCGCTCTACGGAAAAAGTTAGGAAAAACAAGGCAAAGCAACATCTCCTGCCCCCACTTCACCGAACTCTCCCATTTATCAAACTCTTGCTTTCTCACTCCGAGCTACCAGCACCAGCTCTGGGTTTTTAAACTGCTTGTGGCTCAGATGAGTCACCACTGGTCAGCTGTTCAAAGAACCGATTTTAACTAGTTTAAATTAACTGGCTATTTAGCAAGCTGCTGGAGAGCTAGCTAGTTTGTCTCTACTTCAGCCTGAAAGAATCCTAAATATTTAACTGTTTAATTTTACTTAGAAGCTACTAGCAATTGCTACTAGCCTCCAAATGGTTTTAAAGAGATTAATCCTTGCATAGAAACATAGAAAAATAGAAAATGGGTGCAGGAGTAGGCCATTCAGCCCTTCTAGCCTGCACCGCCATTCAATGAGTTCATGGCTGAACATGCAATTTCAGTACCCCCTTCCTGCTTTCTCGCCATACCACTTGATCCCCCTAGTAGTAAGGACTACATCTAACTCCTTTTTGAATGTATTTAGTGAATTGGCCTCAACTACTTTCTATGGTAGAGAATTCCACAGGTTCACCACTCTCTGGGTGAAGAAGTTTCTCCTCATCTCGGTCCTAAATGGCTTATCCCTTATCCTTAGACTGTGACCCCTGGTTCTGGACTTCCCCAACATTGGGAACATTCTTCCTGCATCTAACCTGTCTAAACCCGTCAGAATTTTAAACGTTTCTATGAGGTCCCCTCTCATTCTTCTGAACTCCAGTGAATACAAGCCCAGTTAATCCAGTCTTTCTTGATAGGTCAGTCCCACCATCCCGGGAATCAGTCTGGTGAATCTTCGCTGCACTCCCTCAATAGCAAGAATGTCCTTCAAGTTAGGAGACCAAAACTGTGCACAATACTCCAGGTGTGGCCTCACCAAGGCCCTGTACAACTGTAGCAACACCTCCCTGCCCCTGTACTCAAATCCCCTCGCTATGAAGGCCAATATGCCATTTGCTTTCTTAACTGCTTGCTGTACCTGCATGCCAACCTTCAATGACTGATGTACCATGACACCCAGGTCTCGTTGCACCTCCCCTTTTCCTAATCTGTCACCATTCAGATAATAGTCTGTGTCTCTGTTTTTACCACCAAAGTGGATAACTTCACATTTATCCACATTATACTTCATCTGCCATGCATTTGCACACTCACCTAACCTATCCAAGTCACTCTGCAGCCTCATAGCATCCTCCTCGCAGCTCACACTGCCACCCAACTTAGTGTCATCCGCAAATTTGGAGATACTACATTTAATCCCCTCGTCTAAATCATTAATGTACAATGTAAACAGCTGGGGCCCCAGCACAGAACCTTGCGGTACCCCACTAGTCACTGCCTGCCATTCTGAAAAGTACCCATTTACTCCTACTCTTTGCTTCCTGTCTGATAACCAGTTCTCAATCCACGTCAGCACACTACCCCCAATCCCATGTGCTTTAACTTTGCACATTAATCTCTTGTGTGGGACCTTGTCGAAAGCCTTCTGAAAGTACAAATATACCACATCAACTGGTTCTCCCTTGTCCACTTTACTGGAAACATCCTCAAAAAATTTCAGAAGATTTGTCCAGCATGATTTCCCTTTCACAAATGCATGCTGACTTGGACCTATCATGTCACCTCTTTCCAAATGTGCTGCTATGACATCCTTAATAATTGATTCCATCATTTTACCCACTACCGATGTCAGGCTGACCGGTCTATAATTCCCTGTTTTCTCTCTTCCTCCTTTTTTAAAAAGTGGGGTTACATTGGCTACCCTCCACTCCATAGGAACTGATCCAGAGTCAATGGAATGTTGGAAAATGACTGTCAATGCATCCGCTAGTTCCAAGGCCACCTCCTTAAGTATTCTGGGATGCAGTCCATCAGGCCCTGGGGATTTATCGGCCTTCAATCCCATCAATTTCCCCAACACAATTTCCCGACTAATAAAGATTTCCCTCAGTTCCTTCTCCTTACTAGACTCTCTGACCCCTTTTATATCTGGAAGGTTGTTTGTGTCCTCCTCAGTGAATACCGAACCAAAGTACTTGTTCAATTGGTCTGCCATTTCTTTGTTCCCCGTTATGACTTCCCCTGATTCTGACTGCAGGGGACCTACGTTTGTCTTTACGAACCTTTTTCTCTTTACATATCTATAGAAACTTTTGCAATCCGCCTTAATGTTCCCTGCAAGCTTCGTCTCGTACTCCATTTTCCCTGCCCTAAGCAAACCCTTTGTCGTCCTCTGCTGAGTTCTAAATTTCTCTCAGTCCCCGGGTTCGCTGCTATTTCTGGCCAATTTGTATGCCACTTCCTTGGCTTTAATACTGTCCCTGATTTCACTTGATAGCCACGGTTAAGCCATCTTCCCTTTTTTATTTTTACGCCAGACAGGAATGTACAATTGTTGTAGTTCATCCATGCGGTCTCTAAATGTCTGCCATTGCCCATCCACAGTCAACCCCTTAAGTATCATTCGCCAATCTATCCTAGCCAATTCACGCCTCATACCTTCAAAGTTACCCTTCTTTAAGTTCTGGACCACGGTCTCTGAATTAACTGTTTCATCCTAATGCAGAATTCCACCATATTATGGTCACTCTTCCCCAAGGGGCCTCGCACAATGAGATTGCTAATTAATCCTCTCTCATTACACAACACCTAGTCTAAGATGGCCTCCGCCCTAGTTGGTTCCTCGACATATTGGTCTAGAAAACCATCCCTTATGCACTCCAGGAAATCCTCCTCCACCGTATTGCTTCCAGTTTGGCTAGCCCAATCTATGTGCATATTAAAGTCACCCATGATAACTGCTGCACCTTTATTGCATGCACCCCTAATTTCCTGTTTGATACCCTCCCCAACATCACTGCTACTGTTTGGAGGTCTGTACACAACTCCCACTAACGTTTTTTGCCCTTTGGTGTTCGGCAGCTCTACCCATATAGATTCCACATCATCCAAGCTAATGTCCTTCCTAACTATTGCATTAATCTCCTCTTTAACCAGCAATGCTACCCCACCTCCTTTTCCTTTTATTCTATCCTTCCTGAATGTTGAATACCCCTGGATGTTGAGTTCCCAGCCCTGATCATCCTGGAGCCACGTCTCCGTAATCCCAATCACATCATATTTGTTACGACTCTCCCACTTACCAAACTCTTCTTTTCTCACTCTGAGCTGAAGCTGAAGTAAATACAGGGATTATAATTCATGTACAGAAAACAGAAGAGATTGGGATTTATTCATGGGATGAAGGGAGATGTTGAAATATAACCTTTTTAAAAAAAGTAAAATTGCGGCACTGGAGCTGCGGGTGGATGAACTGTGGAGCATCCACGATGCTGAGAATAACACGAATAGCACGTTTAGTGAGTTGGTCTCACCGCAGGTAAAGGGTCCACAGCCAGATAGGGAATGGAAGACCAACAGAAGAGCAGTGGAAGGAAGGTAGTGCAGGGATCCCCTGCGGTCATCCCCCTCCAAAACAGATACACCTCTTTGGGTACTGTTGAGGGGGATGACTCATCAGGGGAGAGCAGCAGCAGCCAAGTTCATTGCACCGTGGCTCTGCTGCACAGGAGGACAGGAAAAAGAGTGGGAGAGCTATAGTGATAGGGGATTCGATTGTAAGGGGAATGGATAGGCGTTTCTGCGGCCGCAACCGAGACTCCAGGATGGTATGTTGCCTCCCTGGTGCAATGGTCAAGGATGTCTTGGAGCAGGTGCAGGACATTCTGAAAAGGGAGGGTGAATAACCAGTTGTCGTCGTGCATGTAGGTACGAAGGATATAGATAAAAAACGGGATGAGGTCTTACAAGACGAATTTATGGAGCTCGGAGCTAAATTTTAAAAGTAGGACCTCAAAAGGAGTAATCTCAGGATTGCTACCAGCGTCACGTGCTAGTCAGAGTAGGAATCGCAGGATAGCTCAGATGAATACGTGGCTTGAGGAATGGTGCAGAAGGGAGGGATTCAAATTCCTGGGACATTGGAACCGGTTCGGGGGGAGGTGGGACCAGTACAAACCGGACGGTCTGCACCTGGGCAGGACCGGAACCAATGTCCTAGGGGGAGTGTTTGCTAGTGCTGTTGGGGAGGAGTTAATCTAATATGGTCCCGGGAGATGGGAACCTTTGCAGGGAGGCAGAGGGAAATAAAAGCCTGTAGGCTCTGTGCCTCAATGCAAGGAGTATTCGGAATAAGATGGACGAATTAACTGCACAGACAGCATTTAACAGATATGATGTAATTGGCATCACGGAGACATGGCTCCAGGGTGACCAAGGTTGGGAACTCAACATCCAGAGGTATTTAACATTTAGGAAGGATAGGCTGAGAGGAAAAGGAGGCGGGGTGGCATTGCTGGTTAAAGAGGAAATTAATGCAACAGTAAGGAGGGACATTAGCCAGGATGATGTGGAATCGGTATGGGTGGAGCTGCGGAATTCCAAAGGGCAGAAAACGTTAGTGGGAGTTGTGTACAGACCACCAAACAGTAGTAGTGAGGTTGGGGACAGCATCAAACAAGAAATAAGGGATGTGTGCAATAAAGGTACAGCAGTTATCATGGGTGACTTTAATCTACATATCGACTGGGCTAACCAAACTGGTAGCAATGCGATGGAGGAGGATTTCCTAGAATGTATTAGGGATGGTTTTCTAGACCAATATGTCGAGGAACCAACTAGAGGGCTGGCCATCGTAGACTGGGTGATGTGTAATGAGAAGGGACTAATTAGCAATCTTGTTGTGCGAGGCTCCTTGGGGAAGAGTGACCATAATATGGTAGAATTCTTTATTAAGACGGAGAGTGACAGTTAATTCGGAAACTAGGGTCCTGAACTTTAAGGAAAGGGAACTTCGACGGTATGAGGCATGAATTGGCTAGATTAGACTGGCAAAGGATACTTTAAAGGGTTGATGGTGGATAAGCAATGGCAAACATTTAAAGATCACATGGATGAACTTCAGCAATTGTACATCCCTGTCTGGAGTAAAAATAAAATGGGGAAGGTGGCTCAACCATGGCTAACAAGGGAAATTTAGGATAGTGTTAAAGTCAAGGAAGAGGTATATAAATTGGCTAGAAAAAGCAACAAACCTGAGGACTGGGAGAAATTTAGAATTCAACAGTGGAGGACTAAGGGTTTAATTAAGAGGGAGAAAATAGAGTACGAGAGGAAGCTTGCAGGGAACATAAAAACTGACTGCAAAAACTTCTCAAAATATGTGAAGAGAAAAAGATTAGTGAAGACAAACGTAGGTCCCTTGCAGTCAGATTCAGGTGAATTTATAATAGAGAACAAAGAAATGGCAGACCAATTGAACAAATACTTCGGTTCTGTCGTCACGAAGGAAGACACAAATAACCTTCCGAATGTACTAGGGGACAGTGGGTCTAGTGAGAAGGAGGAACTGAAGGATATATTATTAGGCAGGAAATTGTGTTAGGGAAATTGATGGGATTAAAGGCCGATAAATCCCCGGGGCCTGATCGTCTGCATCCCAGAGTACTTAAGGAAGTGGCCCTAGAAATAGTGGATGCATTGGTGATCATTTTCCAACAGTCTATCGACTCTAGATCAGTTCCTATGGACTGGAGGGTAGCTAATGTAACACCACTTTTTAAAAAAGAAGGGAGAGAAAACGGGTAATTATAGACCGGTTATCCTGACATCAGTAGTGGGGAAAATGTTGGAATCAATCATTAAGGATGAAATAGCAGCGCATTTGGAAAGCAGTGACAGGATCGGTCCAAGTCAGCATGGATTTATGAAAGGGAAATCATGCTTGACAAATCTTCTGGAATTCTTTGAGGATGTGACTAGCAGAGTGGACAAGGGAGAACCAGTGGATGTGGTGTATTTGGACTTTCAAAAGGCTTTTGACAAGGTCCCGCACAAGAGATTGGTGTGCAAAATCAAAGCACATAGTATTGGGGGTAATGTACTGACGCGGATAGAGAACTGGTTGGCAAACAGGAAGCAGAGAGTCGGGATAAACGGGTCCTTTTCAGAATGGCAGGCAATGACTAGTGGAGTGCCGCAGGGCTCAGTGCTGGGACCCCCAGCTCTTTACAATATACATTAATGATTTAGATGAAGGAATTGAGTGTAATATCTCCAAGTTTGCGGATGGCACTAAACTGGGTGGCGGTGTGAGCTGTGAGGAGGACGCTAATAGGCTGTAGGGTGACTTGGACAGGTTAGGTGAGTGGGCAAATGCATGGCAGATACAGTATAATGTGGATAAATGTGAGGTTATCCATCTTGGGGGCAAAAAACTCGAAGGCAGAATTTTATCTGAATGGCAGATTAGGAAAAGGGGAGGTGCACCGAGACCCGGGTGTCATGGTTCATCATGCAGGTACAGCAGGCGGTGAAGAAGGCAAATGGTATGTTGGCCTTCATAGCTAGGGGATTTGAGTATAGGAGCAGGGAGGTCTTACTGCAGTTGTACAGGGCCTTAGTGAGGCCTCACCTGGAATATTGTATTCAGTTTTGGTCTCCGAATCTGAGGAAGGACGTTCTTGCTATTGAGGGAGTGCAGCGAAGGTTCACCAGACTGATTCCAGGGATGGCTGGACTGTCATATGAGGAGAGACTGGATCAACTGGACCTTTATTCACTGGAGTTTAGAAGGATGAGAGGGGATCTCATAGAAACGTATAAGATTCTGACCGGACTGGACAGCTGAGATGCGGGAAGAATGTTCCCGATGTTGGGGAAGTCCAGAACCAGGGGACATAGTCTTCGGATAAGGGGTAGACCATTTAGGACTGAGATGAGGAGAAACCTCTTCACGCAGAGAGTTGTTCACCTGTGGAATTCCCTGCCACAGAGAGTTGTTGATGCCAGTTCATTGGATATATTCAAGAGGGAATTAGATATGGCCCTTACTGCTAAGGGGATCAAGGGATATGGAGAGAAAGCAGGAAAGGGGTGCTGAGGGAATGATCAGCCATGATCTTATTGAATGGCGGTGCAGGCTCGAAGGGCCAAATGGCCTACTCCTGCACCTATTTTCTATGTTTCTAAAAATTTATTTTTATAATAAAATTTCTTCTGGAATTAGACTCCACAATTGTAAGATTAATTTTCAGGACCAGAGACGTTGCTCAGCAGTCATTATGACTTAATACTCCATTAAAAGTTTAGTTACTCCTAATCGAACAAGGCGTTACATTTTCATTGCTTTTATTTGAAGGACAGTGTGTAAAAAGTAAAAATTCACGTCAAATCACTGATTCTGTGTTGATTGCATCTGTAAAGATTGCAACAGTGCACTCCATGGAGGAGCAGACTATTGCTGACAGCAACTTCTGGATTTCCGTGTATAACTGCATGTGCGGACATCAGAAGTTGCTGTCCGTTTTGTACAGCAATGACGGCAAGCTCTCTCAGTTTCGCCGTCATTACAACTGCAAATTCCAGGCCAATGTGTGCGCTGGGGGGTGGGAGGAGTACTGCTTCCACAGAGATTCTGTTTATCTTTTGGATATACATGCTCAAAATTCCAGTGCAGGCAGTGTCATGTTGTTATAGGTGCTTGATCTGCATTTTGTGGAAGTGGTATTTTATTTTAGTTCTACATTCATTGAACTTCTATAAACATCCCCCGGGGAGGGAAGTCATACCTGGGTATTGGCCCTTTTTTAAAAAAAAATGTAGCTTGAGATCATGTGATCTCTTGCTGCTCCTTTGTATAAAAGGTCATGCTTGAGGCAGTTGTCTGTTTCTTTTCTTCTACCATTATTAGCAGCATTATCTGCCTCTCAAACCAAGGAAAGTGTGATTTGTTATTTCTCAGCTCTTCTTAAAAAAAAACTGATAAGCTCTTGGCACCTGAAAGTGAGGAGAGGAAGTTTCATCAATGTTTATTTGAGCTGTTATAAGTTTAATTTATATGGTTGGTCTAATAACAACCTGTGCTTTTGATGCTGTTTTGAGGCATGACCTAACTTACTCAGATTGACAAACTTCCATGACCACCAGTTCATGCTGTTTCTGGCTTTAAAATTTGCATTGTCACAGATCATTTGAAGTGATTCTACCGCAATTCCTGTCTTTGCTGTTTTTAACTGTTACATGATATCTTCTGAGTGTGAAACTTGTTCCTAACTCAGCATAACTGATTCATCTGTGAAAGACAGTTTTGGCCTTCAGAATGTCAAAACTTGAATTATACTGCCAGAATGATGGCTTGTGTAGAGCATATACATCGGTACAGACCAGTTGGGCCGAGTGGCCTGTTTCTGTGCTATAAATCCTATGTTTTTAAAAAAAAGATACTTGGAGGGTACACCAAGAACTCTGCTATTTTCCTTCTTATTTCTGAAATCTATGCATCTGGATTCTGTCTTAAAACAACCCCTTACAATTCATTTGTCCTTTTGCTCCACCAGGTGTCACACACAATCCTTAGTTTGGTATGGACTTGTTTACAAATGTTATCAGCTTGCTTGCTTCTTGATTGATGACTTGTTCTTCTAAAATACAGTATATGGCCCACAAACTAGTGGCTCCACACCTGTTCTATGCATTGATGAAACAACTCTTCTCACAGACAAAAATCAGCTCCTGAAATGATGGGATGACCATTTCAAAAACCTCCCAAATAAGTAATCAGCTGTTTAAAATGAGGCTATTGATCAGCTGCCTCAGTATGCCATCAATGATATCCTTGCAAAATAACCTACTATCTCAGAGACTGAAAAGGCCATCTGATTGCTCTCAAATGGGAAGGCACCTAATTCTGATGTTATCTCAGTTGAGATAGACTAAGCCATTAACTATTTCAATTCACGTGCTCAGAAATGTTCCCCCAAGATTTAAAAGATGCTTTAATTGTCTACCTCTACAAGGAAATTGAAAATTGTTTTACCCGTGATAATCACTGGGGAATCTCTACTTGTCATTGCTGGAAAGATCCTTGCAAGAGTGATGCTTTATTCAACAAATTGCTGAAAAAAATCCTAATAGATAGTCATTGTGGGTTCATAAGGGGAACTGATAGGATTGTTGCAGTTGTACGGCTCCATAGAAGGGAAAATCGAATGGAGTGTATAATGGGCAGCAGATTTGCTACTGCCTGTTTTGCACCCCATCTGAAGCTGAATTTCATCTCTCATATCATCTGATTTACCATGAACAGTGTCACAGGAGATCCACTGATGTGTGTAAAAATTCTAATTGTATGATGCATTGTACCTGTATAGCTCAAATATCGTATTCATAAAACAACTCACAATTGAATAGATTAAATGAACAAGTAGCAACGAAGTTTATACATTTTTTTAAAAGTCAGTCACTTCCTCTTCGTCTCTCTTGACCTGGATTTACAAGTAGCTGCCAATCTAGCAAAAAACATCCTTCAGTTATAGCTGAGGGAAAGCAACAATGTGTACAATATTGGACTTTGTAACCTTAAAAGCGACAGGGCATCATAAACACAGCTCAATTTTCGCAACAGACATATTTCTTCAACGTGGTGCTGCTTGAGATACACGGTCTGTTACGTGGTATTGTATAACACTCCTGTCATTAAGTGTATCCTTCAACCTCCCACAGGAAATCCATCAGTAGTACTTGTACTTTATTTTCTAAGCAGTTGCATGTTTGTTGGTTTCAAGCAAATACATTTTCACTTTCTAAGTATTCTGATTTAAAAAATGTTTTTATAATTTTTCTCTCTAGGACGCCACCCACATGTCATCACCCAAACAGAGAGAAACACCGATGCCACTTTGGTCCTTGCCCTCCATGCAAACAGTCCTGCCAAAAAGCATTTGCCAAGTGTGCCCACCTTTGCCCTGCCACTTGTCATGATGAAGTACTAGTTAAACAAGCAAATTCAGTAAGAATTTTTTGTTTTTGTACAGAGTAAAACTTGAAATAAAGTTACCAGGGGTTTATGATTAATTTGGATACAGTCAATGCAGCATTATTCTAGCAACTTTGAGGAAAAGGGGAGATCGGTTTGATCCTTTTAAAAGGCTTTCTGAATACTTCCACCTCGAACACGAAATTACCTTGCATTCCGTCAGTTTTGTTGGCATCTGCTTCTGGTCTGGGCTCTAGAAGATAATATCCCAAGAATACCATTGTACAATGCAAATTTTCATCTGACGCAACTTTGACTTAAGGTTCCATAATAGTTTCTTGTTCTTATTGTGGTTAAGTATAATAATGAATTAATTCAAGGTTTTGAATAACTAGTCATGTTGCAATTTTTTTCAAGCAGACACATGTAAAGTATAAGGGTGAGCAGGTTATGTGCTTTTGTGTATTTTTTCCCCAAAAAGGACAGGTTCTGAATTAGCTAACCAGCAAATGATCTTTGATTGGTCTCAATTTATTTTTGAAGTGATCCAGTTCTGTTTTTCCATCCGAACCCTAAACTTGCTCTTTTTGCAGCAAAACTATAAAAGTAAAAGTATAACTTCTGGTGTGGCCATTCATGAAATTGATATGTTATATTAGATAAATCCTACTGATTAATTTCCTGTTCTCACCAGTGCCCCCCATTAGCCTTGTTCTTTGCCGTCCCAATTAGGTTTTGACCCTTCGTCATCACACTAGATTCTAGCAAAGATACTATATTTCTCTATACCACCCCTCTGCATTCTGCCATCCATTTGACTTGTATGAAAGAGAGGAACACGAGAGTAGGCCATTCAGCCCCCCGAGCTTGTTCGGTATTCAATTAGATCATGGCTGATCTGAGCCTCAACCCCCTTAATAAACAAATATCCATCGATCTATCTTATTTCAATTGACACAACATCCACAGCCTTTTGGAGGAGAATGTTCCAGATTTCTACTGTGTGTGGAAAAAGTGCTTCCTTATTTCACTCCTGAATGGCTTGGTTCTAATTTAAGATCATGACTTTTGTTCTAGATTCCACCACTAGAAGAAATATATTTGCTTTATCCTATTGCATCCTTTTATCATTTTAAACACCTCGATTAGATCACCCCATAATCTTCTATACACAAAGGAAAATGAGCTAAGTTTATCAAACCCACCCTCGTAATTTTACCGCTAACCCTTGGTATCATTTTGGTGACTCTGCGCTGCACCTCCTCCAATGCATCCTGAGGTGTGGTGCCCAGAACTGAACGTGGTACTCTAGGTAGGGTCTGACACTGGCTCTAGACAACTGAAGCATATCTTCCTCCCTTTTCTATTCCAGTCCCCTGAATTAAAGACCAACATTACATCGTTTTTTTTAAATTGCTTTTTATACATGCCTACGAGCTTTTAGTGATTCGTGTACATGTATACCCAAATTTCTTTGCGACTGCACAGTTTCTAGTTTTTCACCATTTAGAAAATACTTTGATTTGTCTATCTTGGATTTAAAGTGGCCGAACTCACATTTCCCCACATTGAACTCCATTTTCCGCAGTTTTGCCAACTCACTTAATCTGTCTCTGTCCCTTTATAAACTTCCTGCTTCATCTGCATTACTTGCTGTGCCTTCTAACTTAGTGTCATCTGCAAACTTGGCCATAAACCCCTCTCCCTTCATCCAAGTTAATAATAAATATAATGAAAAGCTGAGACCCCAGTACAGATCTCTGGGGAAGACAAGTTGTTACATCCCGAATACCTTTTATCCCCACTCTCTGTCTCCTTCCTCCCAACCAATTTCCAACCCATGTCACATCGTTTCCTCCAATCATGCTCTCTTATTTTTGCTAATAATCTTTTGAGGGAAAAATGGGGAAGAAAGAAATGCTACATGGTGAGATAAAATGACATAAGCTAGGAAAAAATGGGGAATAAAAAAATAATGAAAGAGCTTACATTTTTAAAGCTCCTAAACATGTCAGGACCTCCCAGATTCCACGCGATTAATTATTGTTGAATTGTAATCACTATTGCCATGTAGGCAGACAAGGAGGAAAGGAATGACAGATAGTGTAGTATGTTGGTACTTCAAGATGTAGTATTGAAGATTGGTAAGTAACAAATTCATGTATTTGATTTCCTCACGATATGAAAAACAAGGTTTAAAAAAACAAACATAAATGATGGGTGGAAGAAACATAGAAAGTAGGTGCAGGAGTAGGCCATTCGGCCCTTCGAGCCTACACCACCAATCGATATGATCATGGCTGATCATGCAACTTCAGTACCCCATTCCTGCTTTCTCTCCATACCCCTTGATCCCTTTAGCTGTAAGGGCCATATCTAACTCCCTTTTGAATATATCGAACGAACTGGCTTCAATAACTTTCTGTGGTAGAGAATTCCACAGATTCCCAATTCTCTGAGTGAAGAAATGTCTCCTCATCTCGGTCCTAAATGGCTTACCCATTATCCTTAGACTGTGACCCCTGGTTCTGGACTTCCCCAACATCGGGAACATTCTTCCTGCATCTAACCTGTCCAATCCCATCAGAATTTTATGTGTTTCTATGAGATCCCCTCTCATTCTTCTAAATTCCAGTGAATATAAGCCTAGTCGATCCAGTCTTTCTTTGTGTCAGTCCTGCCATCCGGGAATCAGTTTGGTGAACCTTCGCTGCACTCCCTCAATAGCAAGAATGTCCTTCCTCAGATTAGGAGACCAAAACTGCACACAATACTCAAGGTGTGGTCTCACCAAGTTCCTATACAACTGCAGTAAGACCTCCCTGCTCCTATACTCAAATCCCCTCGCTATGAAGGCCAGCACGCCATTTACTTTCTTTACTGTCTGCTGTACCTGCATGCCTACCTTAAATGACTGATGTACCATGACACCCAGGTCTCGTTGCACCTCCCCTTTTACTAATCTGTCACCATTCAGATAATAATCTGCCTTCCTGTTTTTGCCACCAACGTAGATAACCTCACACTTATCCACATTATACTGCATCTGCCATGCATTTGCCCATTCACCTAACCTGTCCAAGTCCCCCTGCAGCCTATTAGCATCCTCCTCACAGCTCGCACTGCCACCCATCTTAGTGCCATCTGCAAACTTGGAGATATAACATTCAATTCTTCTCAATCATTAATATATGTTGTAAATAGCTGGGGTCCCAGCACTGAACCCTGCGGCACCCCACTAGTCACTGCCTGCCATTCTGAAAAGGACCCATTTATTCCCACTCTTTGCTTCCTGTCTGCCAACCAGTTCTCTAGCTGTGTCAATACATTACCCCCAAATACCATGTACTTTAATTTTGCACACTAATCTCTTGTGTGGGACCTTGTCAAAAACTTTTTGAAAGTCTAAATACATCACATCCACTGGTTCTCCCTTATCCACTCTTACTAGATTTTTTGAGGATGTAACTAGAAGATTTGTCAAGCATGATTTCCCTTTCATAAATCCATGCTGACTTGCACCAATCCTGTCACTGCTTTCCAAATGCGCTGCTATTACATCTTTAATAATTGATTCCAGCATTTTCCCCACCACCGACGTCAGGCTAACCGGTCTATAATTCCCTGTTTTCTCTCTCCCTCTTTTTAAAAAATGGGGTTACATTAGCTACCCTCCAATCCATAGGAACTGAACCAGAGTCCATGGAATGTAGGAAAATGACCACCAATGCATCTACTATTTCTAGGGCCACTTCCTTAAGTACTCTGGGATGCAGACTAAGAGATCCTGGGGATTTATCGGCCTTCAGTCCCTTCAATTTCCCTAACACCATTTCCTGACTAAAGGATTTCCATCAGTTCCCCCTTCTCGCTAGACCCTCGGTCCCCCAGTATTTTCGGGAGGTTATTCATGCCTTCCTCAGTGAAGACAGAACCAAAGTATTTGTTCAATTGGTCTGCCATTTCCTTGTTCCCCATTATGAATTCCCCTGATTTAGACTGCAAGGGAATTACGTTAGTCTTCACTAATCTTTTTCTCTTCACCTATCTATAGAAGCTTTTGCAGCCAGTTTTTATGTTCCCTGCAAGCTTACTCTTATACTCTTATTTCCCCCCCCCCTAATTAAACTCTTAGTCCTCCTCTGCTGAATTCTAAATTTCTCCCAGTCCTCAGGTTTGCTGCTTTTTCTGGCCAATTTATATGCCTCCTCCTTGGATTTAACACTTTCCCTAATTTCCCTTGTTAGCCACGGTTGAGCCACCTTCCCTTTTTTATTCTTACGCCACATGGATGTACAATTGTTGTAGTTCATCCATGTGCTATTTAAATGTCTGCCATTGCCTATCCACCGTCAACCCTTCAAGTATCATTCTCCAGTCTATCCTAGCCAATTCACGTCTCATACCATCGAAGTTTCCTTTCTTTAAGTTCAGGACCCTAGCCTCTGAATTAACTGTCACTCTCCACCTTAATGAAGAATTCTACCATATTATGGTCACTCTTCCCCCAAGGGGCCCTGCACAACCAGATTGCTAATTAATCCTCTCTCATTACACAAGACCCAGTCTAGGATGGCCTGCTCTCTAGTTGGTTCCTCGACATATTGGTCTAGAAAACCATCCCTTATACACTCCAGGAAATCCTCCTCCAGAGTATTGCTACCAGTTTGGTTAGCCCACACAATATGCAGATTAAGGTCACCCATGATAACTGCTATACCCTTATTGCACGCGTCCCTAATTTCCTGTTTGATGCCATCCCCAACCTCACTACTACTGTTTAGTGGTCTGTACACAACTCCCACTACTGTTTTCTGCCCTTTGGTGCTTCGCAGCTCTACCCATATAGATTCCACATCATCCACGCTAATGTCCTTCCTTACTATTGCATTAATCTCCTCTTTAACCAGTAACGCTACCGCACCTCCTTTTCCTTCCTGTCTGTCCTTCCTGAATATTGTATACCCCTGGATGTTGAGTTCCCAGCCTTGGTTACCCTGGAGCCATGTCTCCGTAATCCCAATTACATCATATCTGTTAACAGCTATCTGTGCAGTCAATTCATCCACCTTATTATGAATGCTCCTTGCGTTGAGACTCGGAGCCTTCAGACTTGTTTTTTTAACATTCTTTGTCCTTTTAGAATTAGGTTGTAATGTGGCCCTTTTTGATTTTTGCCCTTGATTTCTCTGCCCTCCACTCTTGCTTTTCTCCTTCCTACCTTTTGCTTCTGCCCCCTTTTTTACTTCCCTCTGTCTCCCTGCATAGATTCTCATCCCCCTGTCTTTTTAGTTTTAAACCCTTCCCAACAGCACCAGCAAACACTCCGCCTCGGACATCGGTTCCAGTCTTGTCCAGGTGCAGACGTCCGGTTTGTACTGGTCCCACCTTTCCCAGAACCGGTTCCAATGTCCCAGGAATTTGAATCCCTCCCCCTTGCACCATTCCTCAAGCCACGTATTCATCTGAGTTATCCTGCAATTCATACTCTGACTAGGCATTGAAAAAACTACATTTATTCTTCTAAGAAGATTAAATTCATCTTTTCATCAAGAAAATGAGCTTTTGCTTTTTTGTCTTGCATGAAATCAGGTTCTGTTTTCATGTTCTGATAAATCTTGATTTTAGAACTGTAACCACAAGCAGATTATTGCTTTACAGTTTAATTTCAATTTCAGTGTGGTGAAGGAAAAAGATACTGAAAATTTAAATAAAATTAATTCAAGCCAAATGTCTTCCTTTTTATATGGTTTTTGTTAACTCTCAAAATTCTTTGGCTTGAAAGTTGACTGAAATAATTTTATTTTTAAGCTTTGTAATGGCTTGGCTAATTACTCGTTAATCCTTTGTCCCCTTATAGTATCAACCTACAGGTCCATGGGAGCAACGTTCTGAGCCAGCATTCATTCGAACTGCAGTGCCCTGCCCACCCTGTGTGGTTCCTATTCCCATGTAAGTAGTGATAGTACGATTCATAACTCAGTCTTGGAATATTTCTGTAACTAATTCTGAAAACTAACATATGCAACTCTTTTAGCTGTTGTCCATTGGGTTTTAAAAGAGGTGGCTGCAGAGATATTGGATGCAATGGTTGTGATCTTCCAAAATTCCATAGATTCAGGAAAGATCCCAGTGGATTGGAAGGTAGAAAATGTAACACCGCTATTCAAGAAAGGAGGAGGAGAGAAAACTGGAACCTACAGACCAGTTAGCCTGACATCAGTCGTCGGGAAAATGCTGGAATCATTATGAAGCAAGTGGTTACTGAGCACTTTCAAAATCATAAGATGATTAGGCAGAGTCAACATTGTTTTGTGAAAGGTAGATTGTGTTTGACAGATTTATTTTTTGGAGGATGTAACAAGCACGGTAGATAAAAGGGAGCCAGTGGATGTAGTATATTTGGATTTCTAAAAGGCATTTGATAAGGTATCACATAAAAGATTGTTAAGCAAAATAAGGGCACATGTGGTTGTGGGGGTACGGTGTTGGCATGGATAAAAGATTGGTTAACTGACAGAAGACAGAGAGTAGGGATAATGGGTCATTTTCAGATTGGTAGGCTGTAACTAGTGGAGTGCTGCAAGGATCAGCACTTGGGCCTCAGCTATTTACAAACTATATTCATGACTTGGATGAAGGGACTAAGTATAATGTATCCAAGTTTGCTGGCGATAAAAAGCTCGGTGGAAAAGTAAGATGTGAGGAGGACGCAAAGAGCCTGCAAAGGGATACAGACAGGTTAAATGAGTAGCCAATAAGGTGACAGATTGAGTATAATGTGGGGGAATGGTAGGAAGAATAGAAAAACAGAATATTTTTTTAAATGGTGAGAAGCTATTAAATGTTGGTGTTCAGGGAGATTTGGGTGTCCTAGTACAAGAAACACAGGGTTAGCATGCAGGTCCAGCAAGCAATTAGGAAGGCAAATGGCATGTTGACCTTTATTGCTAGCTGGTTGGAGTACAAGAGTAAGGAAGTCTTGCTACAACTATACAGGGCTCTGGTGGGACCACACCTGGAGTACTGTGCATGGTTTTGGTCTGCTTATTTGAGGAAGGATATACTTGCTTTCGAGACGGTGCAACGAAGGTTCACTAGATTGATTCCTGGAACGAGATGGTTGTCCTATGAGGAGAGATTGAGTAGATTGGTCTGATACTCTGAAGTTTAGAAGAATGGGAGGTGATCATTTTGAAATATATATAGGGGCCGAACTTTCCCGTTTTTTTAAGGCCCATCAAGACGGAAAGGAGTTCCCGATCGGGTCGGCCAGAGCTTTCCGCCGTCATTCGCCCCGCTCGTCCACACCCAGTGATAACCATATCATCACCGTGCGCAGTGCCTGGTCACCGCCCCGGAAGAGGACTTGCCCCGAAATCATCTAAGCGATGCTTGTCGGTGCCAACGATGGCTTTTCCTGTCGCTGTCAAATCGGCAAGTTGAACCGCCAGTGCTATTTACAGACTTGTTGTGGCTGCTACTATTTATGTCGGCAAAGTTTCTGAGGAGTTTAGGGTTTGTACGTTTAACGGCTGAAGCCGGCATCACTGATTACTGGCCCTCAATTCATACTGCCTGCTATCCTTCCCCTAGGTTAAATAGTGATGATTAGCAGCGGAGGCCACTGCTTGCGACTGAAGTCCGTACTGGTGGCAGTTGACTGCCTCCTCCACATTCTGTATCGCAGGATGCTTCAGAGAAGACAGCGGCGGCGGTAATTATGGGTGCAGAGAAATCAGAAGAGGGAAAGAGATATGATCCCACAGGCAGATATAGATGGGCATATAGCTGGGGCGGAGAAGGCCGTGAGGAAGGGTATGCAGTGAGGAGAAGGGGCAGGAATGCGGACCCACACATCCAGAGAGAAAAAGACATGGCGATCGGGCAGATGGCCAGCAGCAGTAGCATCCAGAGGATCACGACCAGGACACACAGGGCGATGAGGAAGTGGCCAGGGCGATGAGGAAGTGGCCAGACCAAGACGCAGACACAGCCGTTGTGGCAGTAGTCCCTATGCTGCAAGGGTCTTCCGACAACAGTTTTTGTACGTCAACCTGACTGATGAACAGTATCTCTGGAGACTGCGATTTGGGAAAGAAGTGGTCACAGAGCTCTGCCATCTCCTGCAGGCAGATCTGGAACCTCAAACAAGGGTGAGGATGGTACTCTCAGTGGCAGCTAAGGTCATCATCGCTCTCAAATTCTACGCTACCAGATCTTTCCAGGGAGCCACAGCAGACATTTCTAACATCTCCCAGTTTGTTGCCCATTGCTCCATCAGTCAGGTCACAGACACTCAAGAGAAGGAGGGAATTCATCTCATTTCCAATGACCACAGAGAAGCAGATGGAGTGGTCAGCTGACTTCCTCAGGATAGCAGGCTTCCCCATTGGGCAGAGTGCTATAGTCTGCACCCACGTCGCATTGATGGCGCCACAGAACAATATGGAGGTCTTCCGAAACCGAAAAGGGTACAACCCAATCCATGTGCAGTTGGTTTGCGACCATAGACGCCAAATCATGGCCATTGATGCCTGCTATCCTGGCAGCAGCCATTCTACGCCAGACCGGTGAGCCAGGTTTGTTTGAGCCCCCAAATGAAGGTTGCGGCTGGCTTCTCGGAGACCAGGGCTATCCGCTGTGCACATGGCTCATGACTCACCTCAGCAACCCCACCACTCCTGCCCAGCAAACTTACAATGACAATCATGCCACCACCAGGAGCATCATTAAGCAAACCATCGGAATCCTGAAACAACACTTCCGCTGCCTTGATTGCTCAGGAGGAGCCCTGCAGTATTCGCCCGCTGCATGTTCACAACCTGGTAATCATGAAGGCACAACCACTGGCCAACGACATAGCCGTAGTGCCGGAGGAGGAAGAGCACCAGGACGAGGAAGAGGCTCAGTAGAGATTCAGGAGGAGACTCAGCTGGCACGCAGGAGGCACCATCGCCATCTAGATCTTGCAAGTGAGGTCCGTGACCGTCTTGTAGCAACTCGATTCCAATAAAGTGCTTGCCACTTGCACCTTCCTCTGTGCATCCCTATGCTTACAGCAATGAGCCCTTACACACGCGATTCCCCACATTGAAATGGGACACAACAACAAGCAATAAAGTTTCCAATCAAGATTTATGGAACAAAAAGTGCAGCAATAACATAACCTCTCACTCACCCTTGTGCATTTCCTTATAGCCCCTTTTACATATACCTAATCTAGAACAACGCGCAGTGTCTCCCCTGTGGCAGCAACATGGCTGCTGTCTTTCACATCCAGAAGCTACAGTTGTCCTTCTAGGACGTCCTCAACTAGCTCTGGCCCTGGAAGTGCTGGCTGTAGACTACACCATCTCAGGCTAGGTGCCAGCAATCTGGTATAGCTGGATGCCAGCCATGGCTGGTTGCAAGACAGAGTGGCAGGGCTGGGATCAGGAATGCTGTCATCCTGAGAGAGGACAGCAGATTCCTGCTCCAATGATCCAGTGCCACTCTCCTGGGGTAGCACCTCAGCATCCCCACCAAGCTTCTTGAGCACAGTTGGGTGGGCTGCTGCAACACTGAGATCCCCGGTGGACAGTGGTGGTCCCAGCAGCGATGGCAGCATTCAGAGCTTGCGTGACATCCAGCTGAGACTGCATGAGAGCAGTGTGAGCATCCATGCCACCAACATGCTGCATTACAGCACTAAGATGTTGGGTTGCTTCTGCTTGTGCTGCAATGGAAGCCGCCACATCGCCCATGATGCGCGTCATGAGGTCTGGATCCGCATGGTCTCTCTGGGAGTCCACCATCGTCTGCACACTGACAATGATGGGCTCCATGGTGTGCGCAGAGCTGTCTGCAGTGTGGGAGGCGGACTCCTCCGCGCTCCTTACCACTTGCGACAGGCTCTCGGGCACCTTTGTGATTGCCACTATCATTTCTGAGTGCATGGGTAGCATCCTTTGTGCGAACGCCTCGACATCAAGGTCCTCATTTGAATCCTGTGCAATGGAACCCGCTCTGCAGAGCTGGCTCCCAAGCTTCCCTTTCCCGTTGACCATGCTGCAGCCCGCTCGGCTCCGGTACATCACCCAGTGAAGATCCCTCTCCTAAGCTATGCTGTAAAGATCCCAGTATCTGAGCTGATGGGTCCGAGTGAGAGAAGTAGTGACACAGGGCTCAGGCACAGGCTCGTCCACATCCGGGGCTTTGTCTGCAAGCATAAATGGCACAAAAGTCACGTAAAGATGAGGGAAGGGGGTCAGTCATGGCGGAACAAAGGTGCACACATTGTTGAGCAGTAAAATGATCGGCCTTTGTGCAATAGTGTGCAGATGGCATGAAAGGAAGGGTTTGACATACCAATGCAGATCCCAGCGGGACCAACGGCCACTGGGCAGACAACCTGTTGCATTACCCTTTCCTCCACATCATTAAGCTGGCGCAGTTGCGCCTCTCTACCTCCAGTTCTCTGCTGCTCACGATGGTTGTGTCATCTTGGCCTACAAAGCAAAGAAAGGTTGGTGAGTAACACTCCAGGCAGTGAGGTGGCAGACATGGATGTGCAGCTTAAGAAGCTGTGATTCGATGCAACAAGTGTGAGTAGGCACAGATGATGTATGGTTGAGTCCTCACTGAAATGGTGGTTTGCTGAGTGTGCACACAGACTGGTGTTTAACGGTTGGGGAAGGAGCCAGAGGCTCAGAGGTTGCAGTTCAGTAGTTGGGGCAGCATGTACTTACTTTCATCACTTGAGTGATGATGTTGAGCTTCTTTCGGCACTGAGTTGCCGTGCGGTCCACTATTGAAGTGCCCGACACCTCGACAGCCACCTCTGCCTCTGCTTTGGGGAAGACCTGCCGAAAGGGCCTCCCAGACTCTGGAAATAGGAGGTGCCGCCTGTCCTCCACAGCTTGCACCAGCGTTTCAATTTGGGCTACTGAAAATATGGTTGCCCTTGTGCTGCCTCTGAGTTCCCATTGATGCTCGAAACACACACCAGATGATCCAATAGAACTGATGAGAATAACCAATAACCAACCTGAAATACATGCCCTTTAAAAAGGCCAAGGTCTAGGTGCCTCGTTATGACGATGAGAGTCAGGTGAAATTGGGTACTCAGTCATTCCTTCCGCTCCTGCAGCGCCCCGCAGAGGCCATTTCTGCCCCCAATACTGCCTCGCTCAGTTTTTTGGGACAAATTCCTGAATATCACTCCATCCCATCTCTACAGTTGCTAAATCTTCAGTTAATGCATTTCCGGCCCCATTCTGATGGGGATTGACAGGGTAGATGCTGAGGGGCTGCTTCCCCTGGCTGAGAGTCTAGAGCTTGGGGGCATAATCTCAGGATAAGGGGTCAGCCATTTAAGACTGAGATGAGAAGGAATTTCTTCACTCAGGGTTATGAATCTTTGTTATTCTCTACCCCAAAGAGCTGTGGATGATGAATTGTTGAGTATGTTCAAGTCTAAGATATATAGATTTTTGGACTCTAGAAGAATCAAGGGATATGGAAAGTTAGTTGAGGTCAGCCATGATCCTGCTGAATGGTGGAGCAGGCTTGAGGGGCCGCATGGCCAATCCATCTGCTAATTCTTATGTTCTTACGACAAGCCGAATGGCCTCCTGTGCTGTAAGATTCTATGATTTGACTATCAATCGGAACCAATGAGGGCAGCCCCACCAACCTGGACAAATGAAGGAGAGGCATTGGGGGAAGAACAACTGTGTCGAAGATTGCAGAGAAACCAAGGAGGAATAATGCGGCATGGTCATGGTCACAGTCACAGAGAATGTCATTTATACCCTTGCTTAGCATATTTCAGTGATTTGGGAGGTGTGGAAATCTGATTGGAGGGATTCCAACAGACAGTTGTGAGAGATGAACACACATCTGGAGATTATAACATGTTCAGGGAGGTTTGAGATGGAACAGTAGTTAACCAGGATAGAGGGTCTGAAGAGTGAGATGGTGATGGTAGTTTTGAAAAGTATGAATACAGTGCCTGGCAAAAAAAAACTTTTACTGTAGCAGCTAAAACAGGAGCCAGGAAGATAAGTTGGTTGGAGTTTAGTGGCAATGTGGCTGAGTAAGCAAGAGGTTATGTCTCGTGGGTAAGATAAGCTTGGAGAGGATTGTCGGAATGGTGGAGTAAGCCGAGAGAGACACGAGTTCAGGGCTGGAGTTGGAATGGGGCGAGGAGCAATTTGGTCTGAGGAGAAATGGGGAAGCAGCATGAGGCAGGTGATGGTAGAAGGGACAAGGTAGAGGGCTTGAAGATTTTTGGTAGTAGAGAAATGAAGCAAGAGATTACCTTTGCTCTTGGCGATAATCCATTTTTGAAAAAGGAGAACAAGACTTTTGGCCTCAAACCAAATTAAGTCAAACTTCCTCCCAGCCTTACTATTGTGCATATTTATACAATTAATGCTTTCAGAATTTTAACATGAAAATTTGAGACCAAGGCTCGGTTTTGATGTAGTGCAAGCATAAACACTAGATATTAAGGGGGATATTTTAACCCCCCAGGATGGGTGTGCAGGGGTGGAGCAATTAAATTCTTAAAAATGGGAAGACTGACCCCACCGAGAAACCAGGACAGGCGAGTAACCTCTTGAGAGGTGGGTCAGTTATTTTACTATGTTAATGAGGCTGCATGCCTCATATTTTAACAGCTATTTGGATTTAAAGGCCATGGGCTCGGGAAACACAGAAGCTGAAGGGAGGCAAGAACTGCCGGATCCATCAGGTATGTGCTTTATCGGCACTGCTTGTGGGCCAAGAGGAGCAGGAGCACTTCCCCCAAGCCTTGAAGCTAACGTGCTGCGATTTGACTGCCCCACCCTGACGATCCGTCCACCCTCCAGCCTCTGAATCTGACTGTCCCTCCCATGACCCATTCCCCCCCCCCCCCCCCCCCCCCTTCCGTGATCCAGCGCTGACTGTCGCCCCCTACGATCTGGCATCGACCTTCCTGCCCGACAGCCGGCCAGGCAGCATCTCCATCTAGCCGGCTGCCGGGTGAGAAATGGAGAAAAAAAATTTAAATTAGGTCCTGATGTCAAATTCGGCAGGACCTCCACATTCCCTGTATTTCCGGGTTTCCCAGCTGCTAAAAGTTGCTGCCACTCCTTTCCAGTCTCCCTGTAAATATCGGGGCTGTAAAGGCAATTATCAGAGTAAATGTTGATGACGGAATCTTGCCACTGGCAGCGCATATCAAAACATCATTGATGCACTACATGTAATTTTCAAATGTAATTTGACAGCACTTACTTAGGAAATAACTCTCAAAGTTTCTGAAGAAATGTTTGTGACAAAGTGAGGTCACTACCATGTTTTATAAAGATGTGCATGGTGATTGTAAAAGAGAGAAAATAGTGCAGGAAAGCAACTAACCAATGCTCTTTTATTTTGTCTCTACTCCGTTATTTTGAATGATTTTAGGTAACTAGACATATAGTTACTGAATGAACATTTGCATTGATTTCATACATATGATTCATAAATAGAGTAACATTTTGAATTTTTGTTTGGTTATTTAAATCTTTAATAGGTTTCATTATTTTGTCTTGCAGGTCTTGTCTTGGAAAACATGAGGTGAGCCCAAAAACAATCATTAAAGGTAAAATATGCAATTAGGCATTTGATTCATGAGAATTCAGTGTGGATTTCTTATAAATTAGACTGAAGATACATCTGCTAAGACTGGGTTGTTACAGACTGGTGATTGTTGAGGTCAGATTTTGGCAGAACTCTGAACTTTTCTCTGATTTGTGGGGGGTGCGTGGGCAGGTACAAAAGAAGGTAAGTTTTTTAAATTTAAAACAAACTTTTCCTGCTTTAAATATATTTTACGTCACAGTTTTACCCCATTTTTACTTCAATGGGACATTGTTGGTATTGTCGTGGTAGCGGACAGTATAGTCAGGGGGATAGAATACTGTTCTCTGCAGCTGCGACCAGGAGTTCCGAAGGCTGTGCTGCCTCCTCGGTGCCAGGGTTAAGGATATCTCTTTGCGGCTGGAGAAGAATTTGGAGTGGAAGGGGGAAGGATCCAGTTCTCGTGGTCCATGTAGGAACCAACAAAATAGGTAGAACTAGGAATGAGGTTCTGCTGAGGCAATAATCTCGGAATTGTTACCTGAGCCACATGCACATTGACATAGCAACAAGCAGATCCGAGAATTAAATAAGAACATAAGAAAGGAATAGGTACAGGAGTAGGCAGTACGGCTCCTCGAACCTGTATTGCCATTCAATAAGATCGTGGGTGATCATCGACCTCAACTCTACTTTCCTGCCAGATCTCCATTTCCCTTGATTCTCTTAGACTCTCAAAATCTATCTATCTCAGCCTTGAATATATTCAAAGACTTAGCATTATCAGCCCTCTGGGGCTGAAAATTCCAAAGATTCACAATCCTCTGAGTGAAGGAATTCCTCCTCATCTCTGTCCTAAATGGCCTACCCCTTATCCTGAGACTCTGACATCTAGTTCTAGTCAGGGGAAACAACCTCAGCAGGCTCTAATCTGAATGCACAAAGCATTTGTAAAAAGATAGACAAATTAATGGTACAAATAGAGATAAATGGGTTTTATTTAATAGCCATTACAGAGATATATAGTTGCAAGGCGACCAAATTTGTGAACTAAATATTCCAGGGTACTTGACATATCGAAAAGACAGGCAGAATGGCAAAGGAAGAGGAGTAGCCCTGATAAAGGATGACATAAGGATAGTAGATGAAAGGATCTTGGTTTGGAAGATCAGTAAGTAGAATCAGTATGGATGGAGATAAGAAATAACAAGGGGCAGAAAACACTGATGGGAGTAGTTTGCAGGCCCCTGAACAGTAGTTATACCGTTGGACATAGTATTAATCAAGAAATAATAGAAGCTTGTAATAAAGGTAATGCAATAATCGTGGGGGTCTTTACTCTTATAGACTAGGAAAATCAAATTGGCAAAGTTAGTCTGGAGGATGAGTTGATGGAATATGTTTGAGACAGTTTCCTAGAACAATACGTCATGGAACCAACCAGCGAACAGGCTATTTTAGATCTTGTATTGTATAATAAGACATGGTTAATTAGTAAAGTCATAGAAAAGGATCCTCTGGCAAAGAATGATCATAATATAGAATTGCACATGGAGTTTGAGTGAGAAATACTTAAGTAATAACTAGAGTCCTAAACTTAAAGCCAATTGCTGAGGGGCGAGGGGAAGTTGGCATAGGTAGATTGGAAAATTAGATTAAAAAATATGATGGTAGATAAGCAGCGGCAACCATTTAAAGAAATATTCCAAAATTCTCTCAAAATATACATTCCATTGAGAAATAAAAGCTCCTCGGGGAGGGGGGAGGGAAAGTGATCCATCTGTGGCTAACCAAAGGAGTTGAGGATAGTATTAGATTTTAAAAAAGAGGCTTATAATGTTGCAAAGAATAGTAGTAAGCCTGAAGATTGGAAAAGCTTTAGAAACCAGCAAAGGATGACTTAAAAAAAAATGATAAAAAGGGAGAAAATAGAATGAGAGTAAACTAGCAAGAAATATAAAAACAGATTGTAAGCGCTTCTACAAATATGTAAAAAGGAAGAGAGTAGCAAAAGTAAGTGTTAGTCACTTTGAGGCTGAGACAGGAGAAATTATGGGCCCAAAATTGCCCAGGAATTGCTCTGTTTTTTTTGGAGCAACTTGATTTTTCTGGAGTATCTTAAAAATCCCCATTTTGCACATTCAATTTGTGCCAGTGTAAGTGAGTTAGTGAGGATTTTTTACGTTTAGTTTTGTTTTGTTTTGTTCAAAAGGGGGCATTACCAGCCACCTCCGCCTGTTTTGGCAATTTAAGCCGGTTTGGACAGCTAATATTACATAAAGGGGGTATTAGAAAGAGGATATGAAAATTCATCCTGGGCTATAATTGAAGTTTTAAAACAATTTGAATTCTTAAGCTAACCATTGTGCTTGGTGGAATGGGGGGTGGGAGGGGGCGGGCTCATATTTTGAGAATAAAATACTGCCTTCCCCTATCTGGAATAGGAATTGTTAAGGAGCTCCTACCTACTTGGCTCTGTGAAATCTATTCTCTGGAGGCCTGCCATTTTGATCATCACTGCTAAAACATTAGGTATGCACATCAGCGAGTGGTTGTATAGGGAAATCTGAGTAATGTATGAAAAATTAATGTCTTTGGGTATTGCAGGCAGACAGTATAAACTGTTATCCCCCCGCCCCCATTAGAACACATGGGAAATTGCATCTCTTCTGGTCTTTCATCCCAAGTATTGAAAATTATAGTTTAAAAAAAAAATAAGATTGCTGATTTATTAAAACTTCAAATGCATTTTTTTTGCCCTGATTCAAAACAGTTACAGTTGCTTAGCTGTTAATACCTATTCTGTGTATTTGGATTGATGTAGGTAAAGACTGCAAGCTGCCACAAAAATTTGAATGAACTGACTTCATTTTACACATAATTGAATTAAACTGCCAATCAAATGAATGGCACCCCCTGAATGACACTTTTAGATGCAAATTTAAACTTTGTGTGCAACATTGTTTAAAGAAGAGTAATGAGATAATTGGTGTGAACTCATCAGCTCATCAACAGGGCACCGGTTGTGGACCATTGGAGAAGAAAGAGGCTTAAGGTGTGAAATTTTTGGTGGGAACCAAATGTTATCTTGGAGGTTCTAACGTATCCGTGACTTGATGTCAGGCAGTTGGTACAACTAAGCAGCAGTCATTGATGGTGGCAGCACAGTAAAGCTGTGTGTCACCAGCAAACATTTAGAAATTGACCCCTTGCCAATAGATAATTTCACCAAGGCAGTATGTCATGGAGGTGGTCAAGGATTGAAGTTTTGGAGATGCTAGAGGTGTTTGTATGAGAAAAGGCAGATAAGCCATTGCAAAGGTATTTTTTGGGGACAACTATATAGAGGAGGCTGATGGTCCCAATTTTGGAGGTAAAGAAATCCATAAGCTCCTTGCACTTGGCATTAGAAATAAAGATGGAGGGGGCAAGGGAATGCAGGCTGTAGGAGCTAAATTGTAGTGCAAAGGTTAGTTTAGGGTTGTTATTTTCTATGATGATCCTGGAGTAAATATGAGAGAGTTAAGGTGCACAGTATGTTTGAGTGAATGCAAAAGGGCAGAAAAATCTGAGAAGAAGCATAAGAACATAAGAAATAGGAACAGGAGAAGGCCATATGGCCTCTCGAGCCTGCTCCGCCATTCAATAAGATCATGACTGATCTGATCATGGACTCGGCTCCACTTCCCTGCCTGTTCCCTATAACCCCTTATCCCCTTATCGTTTAAGAAACTGTCTATTTCTGTCTTAAATTTATAAATTGATAAATTTTTCAATATCCCAGCTTCTACAGCTCTCTGAGGCAGCGAATTCCACAGGTTTACAACCCTCTGAGAAGAAATTTCTCCTCCTCTCCATTTTAAATGGACGGGCCATTATTCTAAGATTATGTCCTCTAGTTCTAGTCTCTCCCATCAGTGGAAACATCCTCTCTGCATCCACCTTGTCAAACCCCCTCATAATCTTATACGTTTTGATAAGATCAGCTCTCAATCTTCTGAATTCCAATGAATAGAGGCCCAACCTACTCTACCTTTCCTCATAAGTCGACCCCCTCATCTCTGGAATCAACCTTGTGAACCTTCTCTGAACTGCCTCCAAAGCAAGTATATCCTTTCGAAAATATGGAAACCAAAACTGCATGCAGTATTCCAGGTGTTGCCTCACCAATACCCTGTACAACTGTAGCAAAACCTCTCTGCTTTTATACTCCGTCCCCTTTGCAATAAAGGCCAAGATTCCATTGGCCTTACTGATCACTTGCTGTACCTGCATATTAATTTTTTGTGTTTCATGCACAAGTACCCACAGGTCGTGCTGTACTGCAGCACTTTGCAATCTTTCTCCATTTAAATACTAACTTGCTCTTTGATTTTTTTTCTACCAAAGTGCATGACCTCACACTTTCCAACATTATACTCCATCTGCCAAATTTTTGCCCACTCACTTAGCCTGTCTATGTCCTTTTGCAGATTTTTTGTGTCCTCCTCACACATTACTTTTCCTCCCATCTTTGTATCATCAACAAACTTGGCTACCTTACAATCAGTCCCTTCTTCTAAGTCGTTAATATAGATTGTAAATAGTTGGGGTCCCAGCACTGATCCCTGCAGCACCCCACTAGTTACTGATTGCCAACCAGAGCATGAATCATTTATCCCGACTCTGTTTTCTGTTAGTCAATCCTCTATCCATGCTAATGTATTACCCCCAACCCTGTAAACTTTTATCTTGTGCAGTAACCTTTTGTGTAACACCTTGTCAAATGCCTTCTGGAAGTCCAAATACATCACATCCACTGGTTCCCCTTTATCCACCCTGTTTGTTACATCTTCAAAGAATTCCAGCAAATTTGTCAAACATGATTTCCCCTTCATAAATCCATGCTAACTCTGCTTTTCCAAATGTCCTGCTACTGCTTCTTTAGTAATGGACTCCAACATTTTCCCAAACACAGATGTTAGGCTAACTGGTCTGTAGTTTCCTGCTTTTTGTCTGCCTCCTTTTTTAAATAAGGGCGTTACATTTGCAGTTTTCCAATCTGCTGGGACCTCCCCAAAATCCACTATCCCTGCCGCTACTTCTCTTATGACCCTAGGATGCAAGCCATCAGGTCCAGGGGATTTATCTGTCTTTAGTCCCATTATCTTACTCAGTACCACCTCCTTAGTGTTTGTGATTCTGTTAAGTTCCTCCCCCCATAGCCCCTTGACTATCCACTATCGGAATATTGTTAGTGTCCTCTACCGTAAAGACTGATACAAAGTATTTGTTCAGAGTTTCTGCCATCTCCATGTTCCCCATTATTAATTCCCCGGTCTCTTCCTCTAAGGGACCAACATTTACTTTAGCCACTCTTTTCCTTTTTATATACCTATAGAAACTCTTGCTATCTGTTTTTATATTTCGTGCTAGTTTACTTTCATAGTCTATCTTCCCTTTTGTAATAATTTTTTTAGTCATTCTTTGCTGGCTTTTAAAAGCTTCCCAGTCTTCTGTCCTCCCACTAGTTTTGGCCACTTTGTATGCCCTTGTTTTTAATTGAATACCGTCCTGGAAGATTTAGAAGTCCTCAAGGGTGGGGGAGTCACTTGCTGCCAAAGGCTAAGTGAGGAGAATGAGAAAGAAATTTCAATAAGGGAAATCACACCAGGGCCTTGGGAGAATGAGGACTTAAAAAAATAAATGAGAGGAGTAGCAGAAAGTCAGATGCTCAAACAAAAACAAAGTCCCAGAGGAGTAAAGGGGACAGGCCAATTTGCGATCTGGAAATGGGAGCCATGGCAGTTTAAGGAGGAAGCATAGTGAAACATGTTCTCGGGTAGGGTGGCCTTGATAACTTTCACGTCAGCCAGGATTATTTCAGCCCATGATGTTGTGGAGTGATCCAGAGCAAGGTCATGGATGGAGCGGGTCTTTTTGGCAAGATAACAAACATTTTGCAGGACGACAAGGAATGGATGGTTAATATGCATCTTGGAGAGGGTGGAACAGGAAAAATGAAAAGTAGAAAGACCTGCGTTTAGAGGCAGTGGCACACATTTAAGGAGATATTTCGTAACTCGCAACAAAAATATATCCCAATGAGAAGGATAGATTGTAAGAGAAGGGATAACCATCCGTGGCTAACTAAGGAAATAAGGGATGGTATCAAATTGAAAACAAGGGCATACAATGTGGCCAAGACAAGTGGAAGACCAGAGGATTGGGACATTTTTAAAAGCCAGCAAAGAACGACGAAAAAAATGATAGAGAGGGAAGATAGATTATGAAAGTAAACTAGCACGAAATATAGTAAGAGTTTCTACAGGTACATAAAAAGGAAAAGAGTGGCTAAAGTAAATGTTGGTCCCCTAGAGAGGATGAGACTGGAGAATTAATAATGGGGGACAGGGAAATGCCAGAGATGTTGAACAATTATTTTGTATTGGTCTTCACGGTAGGAAGACACCAAAAACATCCCAATAGTGGACAATCAAGGCGGTATAGGAAGGGAGAAACTTAATACCATCACTATTGCTAAAGAAGTAGTACTCGGTAAAATAATGGGACTATAGGCTGACAAGTCCCTGGACCTGATGGCTTACATCCTAGGGTGTTAAAAGAAGTGGCTGCAGAGATCATGGATGCATTGGTTGGAATATACCTAAATTCCCTGGATTCTGGGGAGGTCCCAGCAGATTGGAAAACCGCAAATGTAACGCTCCTATTTAAAGCAGGAGGCAGACAGAAAGCAGGAAACTATAGACCAGTTAGCCTAACATTGATCGTTGGGAAAATACTGGACTCCATTATTAAGGAAGCAGCAGCAGGACATTTGGAAAAGCATAATTCAATCAAGCAGAGTCAGCATGGTTTTATGAAAGGGAAATCATGTTTGACAAATTTTCTGGAGTTCTTTGAGGATGTAACGAGCAGGGTGGATAAGGGGGAACCAGTGGATGTGGAGTATTTGGATTTCCAGAAGGCTTTCTATAAGGTGCCACATAAAAGGTTACTGCAGAAGATAAAAGTTCACAGGATTGGGCATAATATATTAGCATGGATATATATTGGCTAATTAACAGAAAATAGAGAGTCAGGATAAATGGGTCATTTTCCGGTTGGCAAGCAGTAACTAGTGGGGTGCCGCAGGAATCGGTGCTGGGGCCTCAACTATTTACAATCTATATTAACAACTTGGATGAAGGGACCTAGTGTAATGTAGCCAAGTTTGCTGATACAAAGATGGGTGGGAAAGCAAATTGTGAGGAGGACACAATAAATCTGCAAAGGGATATAGACAGGCTAAGTGAGTGGGCAAAAATTTGGCAGATGGAGTATAAAAGGCCTCAATTTTGGCCGAGCCCATTTTTCGGCACACTTACCGAGTTCTGGCGCTTATCGACGTTCCGAGGAGCGCCGGAAAAACTTTTTGCAACTTTGGCCGCTGTCCGGCCTCTTCACTGCAGTCACGCAGCATGGCCAGTCAAATCTGGGTGGAGCCTGCGTTCTGCGCTCAAATGTGCCGGGATGTCTGCACATGCGCAGTGGAGTCTGCTGGTGATGTCCGTGTATGAGCAACAGCGCTGAGAGTTGGCAAGCGACCATTTTTAAGGAGCTAGCTCGCTGCTTGTGTTTTGGTGCCAGAAGGAGTGCTGTGGTAGGAAAATAACTGCTGAATTCAAGAAGCTGTGCTCTGTTTGGTAAAATCAGTGCTGCATGCGAGCAGAAGTGCCAGAAGGAGTGCTGTATTTGTAAAAATCACTGCTGCATGCAAAATAAGGACTGTGTGTTTGGAAAAATCACTCTGTCAAAGTGCTGTGAGTGTCTCAGAGCAGCTCCAACAATGCAGCAACATGCACCAAGAACAAAGAATTTCTTGCATGAAGTGGTGGCGATACTAGTTAATGTCATTGAGAACAGATGGCAGAAGCTGGATACCAGCAGAGGTCTCACAAAAGTGCCACCCAAAGAAATGAAGAAACGCTGGAACCAAGTTGCAGAAGATTTCTGCGCATTGGTGAATACCGAGATCTGGAAGCCAGTGTAAAAAGAAATGGCAGGACCTTGGTCAAGTAGTTAGTGTAAGTAATATTTTCAATTATTCAATGCAATTGCAATTGTAAATGTGACCAGCTGTATATCTCCCACCCAGCAGAAAGACACCCTCTCTTTAAAAAGTTGCATTTTCATCTTTGCAGAAGAAATTGTCCCACAACAAAAGGGAAAGAAATCGAACAGGAGGAGGCCTGCCAAATCTGCACCTACTGACACGCTTGGAAGAGAGGGTTGCTGCTTTGATGGGTCCTACCTGGAGAAAAACAATCAGTACTGCACAAGCTGGGCCCACACTCGAGGGAGAGAGTAAGTCCTGAAAATTCATCGTGGCCCTTCAACCTGCTGCCTGGCCTGCTCATGCCACTCATCCTGTCCCCTCCTCTGCTGCTAACCATTTGACTGTTCTGTTATATTTTGCAGAACCTGTTGCCAATCCTGAAGATCCAGAAGAAGATTCAGACCTTGCGCGGACGAGCCTGAGCATGAGAACATCTTCCAAGTCAACCCTCCAGACCAACTTGGGGGTGAGGGGGAGTTGGGTCAGCTGGATGAAGCTACCACTTATATACTGAATTTCGAGCAGGTGCGGTTATCGGAGTTGCCAGCCCCTTCCATGACTATTGATTTAAGTTCAGGTGGGACATTCCATGGTTTCCCCCATTCCATGACTAGTGTTTTGAATTCTGTTGGGACAGTCCATGGTTTCTCGCAATCCGAGGTTGCGGGTCCCAGTAGTGGGATGCAGCAAGTAACACCCAGGGCCCCACCATCCAACGATGCGGGTCCCACTGGGATACCGAGAGGCACACCCAGGGCCCCACTGTCCGAGCCAACGCTCCTGAGATGCAGGATGCAACAGATATGGTTCAGATCATGGCATTGAGTGGGGAGAGCATTGACCTTACCCGATCACTCCTGGACACCATCAGTGGGTTGAGTGATGAAGTAGCGGGACTGTCTGGAGAAGTAACAGCAATCACACAGGAAATGAGAACGATGTCCAGGAAGGTCAGTGAGGGAATAGTGTCCATGAGGGAGTGAATGTCAGAGGTAATGCAAAGCACAGCAGTGATCATGAGGGAGGGAATGTCAGAGGTAGTGGAAAGGACGACACTGGCAATGACACAGGCCATCAGGGAGGGAATGTTTCAGTCCGCGGAGGGTGCATGAGGGAGGGCATGTGTGAGTTAGCTGCTGCAATAGGGGAACACACCCAGACCATGCGCCCATTGACAGAATTAACTGTCACTCCCACTGCAATCCCCGCACCAGCCTCTGAAGAGACCCAAGCTGGGCCCTCCACATTAACACCTGACCCCCCCACCACTACCACCACCCATCAAGAAGTGCACATTAAACAAGACCAAAATGACTGTGCCACAGCCTGCAGGTAGGAGTGGTGGAGCATCCCAAGACCAAGCGCGGCAGGTGGTGTTAGACTCAGGGGGATGAGAAATGGGTGCAGCCTTTTTTTGCTGCTGTTGTTGATGTTACTGTTGTAACTGTTTTCAAATTGAAAGTTTTTTGTAAGTTCTGTAAATTTACAACTGTATAAGTGATAAAGTTTTTGTGATCTTAAGGAGTCATATTAAAGTAAAGTTTGATACAAGAATAATTGTATGACACTAAAGTTAAGTACATTGTAAACTTCTGAATAAAATATATTTTACATTAAAACTGAATCATGTTCCATTAACACCACACAACATTATGGAACAGCTCCAAAAAATAAACATGTCCATGCAGAATAGTTGTCGCTGAGCTCTCAGGCATCAGTAAAGCGTTCACGGATGAGCTGCTGGCGCACGGCTCGAGCAGTCGTTAAAGGAACGCGATGGCCCGCCCTCCTCCAACCTAGTGCTCCAGCCTCGGGTACTTGCATGGTTTCCTCATCCTCGTCATCATCCTCCACCACCACCTCCTGCTCGTCACCTACATCTTCAAAATCATTATCATCAGCCACTCTCATCGCAGGTGGGTCTTCTTCCTCTGCCAGCTGCTACTGCCTCAGGAGTGCTAAGTCATGCAGCACACAACAATGAACTGACCGACAATCTCTGGAGTATTGCAAGTAGCCTCCGAAATGGTCCAGGCATTGTAAATGCTGTTTCAAGATGCCAATGGTCCTCTCTCTCATGCTGCACGTTGTAATGTGCGACATGTTGTGTATTGATGGTCAGCTTTCCGTCCGGGTTACGTGTAGGGGCATCATGAGCCAGGTGGCGTGGCCATACCCTTTGTTTCCCAGTAGCTAGCTCTGCCCTTCTGACTGCTGCTCAAACATGTCAGATATAACGCTGTCATGTAGGATGAATGCATCGTGGGTGCTGCCAGGATATCTTTCATCGACTGACATGATGCAATGCATGTTGTCACACACGAGCTGCGCATTAATGGAGTGGAAGCCTTTTCTATTCGTGAACAGCTCGGCATCTTCCAAAGGTGCTCGCAAGGCGATGTGGGTACAATCAATGCAGCCCTGTACCTTTGGGAAGCTAGCAATCCTCGAGAACCTCACAGCCCTGTCATGGATTGCTTGGGCGGTCATTGGGAACTTGATGAAGTCATTCCTCCATACATACAGTGCAGTCGTGACCTGGTGAATGGAGACATGTCTTGCATGTTGAGAGATGGCGCACACATCTCCAGTTGTAGCTTGAAACGATCCGGAGGCATAGAATGAAAATGCAGCTGTAACCTCCGGGAGGAGGCCAGCATTGCAAGAGCGGAGCCGACGCAGGAGTATAAAGAGCGGCGACAGTTTGGAGCAGTGGCAGTCGGGAGGAGACCAGCATCGCGAGAGCAGAGCGGGCGTGTAAAGGGCGGCGGCAGTCTGGAGCAGTGGCAGTCGGGAGGAGGCCAGCATTGCGAGAGCAGAGCGGGCGTGTAAAGGGCGGCAGCAGTCTGGAGCAGTGGCAGTCGGGAGGAGACCAGCATCGTGAGAGCAGAGCAGGAGTGTAAAGGGCGGCAGCAGTCTGGAGCAGTGGCAGTCGGGAGGAGGCCAGCATTGCGAGAGCGGAGCGGGCGCGGGAGTAAATAGGACGGCGACAGTTTGGAGCAGCGGCAGTCGGAAGGAGGCCAGCTGCAGCAGGGGCAGAAGGTTTTTAAAAAAAAAAATTGAAATCGAAGTGTGCCAAGCAGGTAAGTGATTGGCTGATGGATTGGTGAGTATTTTTTCTTTTATCTTTAAGAAACCTTTAGCATTGTTGTAGTTTAGGAACTGCAATTAAATATGTGATCTTTATTATCTAAGGAGAACAAATAATTAAATTGGCTGTTTGCTGAGTGTGTTTTGCTAAGGTTTAGAACTTAGAGGTTCTACTTGATAGTTGCGAGTGTAACTAGAGATGGCAGGGCAGCTCAGTCCTGTGGATTGCATATCCTGTGGCATTTGGGAAATCCTGGATGCTTCACGCAGCCGGGGCGACCATGTGTGCAGGAGGTGTCTCCAGCTGCACCAACTCTAGCTCCGTGTTTTGGAGCTTGAGCAGCGGCTGGAGTCACCGCAGTGCATCCGCGCGACGGAGAGCAACGTGGATAGCACGTTTCTAGAGGCGGTCACCCCACAGCTTAAGAGTGTGCAGGCAGATAGGGAGTGGGTGACTGCCAGACAGAAGAGGAGAACTAGGCAGGTAGTGCAGGAGTCCAGAGTCCACCTCGCTCTCCAACCGTTATTCTGTTCTGAATACCGGTGGGGGTGATGGTGGCTCTGGGGAGTGCAGCCAGAGCCAAGTCCATGGCATCACGGGTGGCTCAGCTGCATGGGGGGGGTGGAGGGTGGGAGGAAGAAGAATGGAAGAGCTATAGTGATAGGGGATTCGATAGTCAGGGGAGCAGACAGGTGTTTCTGCGGCCGCAGGCGTGACTCCAGGATGGTATGTTGCCTCCCTGGTGCCAGGGTCAAGGATGTCACTGAGCGACTGCAGGGCATTCTGAGGGGAGAGGGTGAACAGCCAGAGGTCGTGGTCCACATCGGTACCAATGACATAGGGTGGAAGAGGGATAAGGTCCTGCAGGCAGAGTTTAGGGAGCTAGGAGAGAGATTTAAAAAGCAGGACCTCAAAGGTAGTAGTCTTCAGATTATTCCCAGTGTCACGAGCTAGTGAGTACAGAAATAGGAGGATAGAGCAGATGAATACGTGGCTGGAGAGATGGTGCAGGCGGGAGGGCTTTAGCTTCCTGAGGCATTGGGACTGCTTCTGGGGGAGGTGGGACTTGTACAAGCCGGACAGGTTGCACCTCAACAGAGCCGGGACCAATGTCCTCGCGGTGGGGTGGGGGGGGAGTTGCTCGTGCTGTTGGGGAGGGTTTAAACTAGCTTGGCGGGGGATGGGAACCTGAAAATAGATTCAGTAGGGAGGGAAGTAAAGCTGGAACTATAAAGCAAAAATAAAGAAAGTGAGTTTGAAGGAGAGGAGAAACGAGCAGGAAAAAAAAGTAAAAAACCAAACTTAAAGGCACTATTCTGTAAAGGCACACAGCATTTGTTACAAAATAGATGAGTTGACGGCACAAATTAAGACAAATGGGTATGATCTGATAGCCATCACAGAGACATGGTTGCAAGGTGACCAAGACTGGGAATTAAATATTCAGGCGTATGTGACAATCCAGAAGGACAGACAAAGGAAAAGAGGGTGGGGCAGTTCTATTGATAAAGGATGGAATCACTGCAATAGTGAGAAACGATATTGGCTCAAATGATCAGGATGTTGAAACAGTTTGGGTGGAGATAAGGAATAATAAAGGGAAAAAGTCACTGGAGGGCATAGCTTATAGGCCCCCTAACAGTAGCAACTCGGAGCATAAACCAGGAAATAGTGGAGGCTTTTAAAAAGGGAACAGCAATAATCATGGGTGATTTTAACCTCCATATTGATTGGACAAATCAAATTGGTCTGGGTAGCCTTGAGGAGGAGTTCATAGAGTGCATAAAGGATGGGTTCCTTGAGCAGTATGTAACGGAACCAACCAGGGGGCAGGCTATCTTAGATCTGGTCCTGTGTATTGAGACAGGATTAATAAACAATCTCCTAGTAAAGGATCCCCTTGGAATGAGTGATCATAGCATGATTGAATTTCAAATTCAGATGGAGGGTGAGAAAGTTGGATCCTAACCAGCGTACTAAGCTTAAATAAAGGAGACTATGAAGGTATGAAAGTTGAGTTGCCTAAAGTGGACTGGGAAAATAGATTAAAGTATAGGACGGTTGATGAACAGTGGTGTACATTTAAGCAGATACTTCACAACTCAAGAAAAATATATTCCAGTGAGGACGAAAGGGCGTAAGAGAAAAGATAGCCACCCGTGCCTAACTAAAGAAATAAAGGACGGTATCCAATTAAAAACAAGGGCATACAATGTGGCCAAAACTAGTGGGAGGACAGAAGATTGGGAAGCGTTTAAAAGCCAGCAAAGAATTACTAAAAAAAATGATTAAGAAAGGGAAGATAGACTATGAAAGTAAACTAGCACGAAATATAAAAACAGATAGCAAGAGTTTCTATAGGTATATAAAAAGAAAAAGAGTGGCTAGAATGAATGTTGGTCCCTTGGAGGATGAGACTGGGGAATTTGTAATGGGGAACATGGAGATGGCAGAAACTGAACAAATATTTTGTATCAGTTGTTACGGTAGAGGATTTTAATATTCCAGCAGTGGATAGTCAAAGGGCTATAAGGGGGGGGAGGAACTTGACACAATCACAATCACTAAGGAGGTGGTACTGAGTAAGATAATGGGACTAAAGGCGGATAAATCCCCTGGACCTGATGGCTTGCATCCTAGGATCTTGAGAGGTAGCGGCAGGGATAGTGGATGCATTAGTTGTAATTTACTAAAATTACCTGGATTTTGGGGAGGTCCCAGCAGATTGGAAAACTGCAAATGTAACGCCCCTATTTTAAAAAAAAAAGGAGGCAGACAAAAAGCAGGAAACTATAGACCAGTTAGCCTAACATCTGTGGTTGGGAAGATGTTGGAGTCCATTATTAAAGAAGCAGTAGCAGGACATTTGGAAAAGCAAAATTCGGTCAGGCAGAGTCAGCATGGATTTATGAAGGGGAAGTCATGTTTGACAAATTTTCTAGAATTCTTTGAGGATGTAACGAACAGGGTGGATAAAGGGGAACCAGTGTATTGGGACTTCCAGAAGGCATTTGACAAGGTGCCATATAAAAGGTTACTGCACAAATAAAATATTGGGAGTGGGGAGTAATATATTAGCATGAATAGAGGATTGGCTAACTAACAGAAAAGAGTGTCGGGATAAATGGTTCATTCTCGGGTTGGCAATCAGTAACTAGTGGGGTGCCGCAGGGATCAGTGCTGGGACCCTAACTATTTACAATCTATATTAACGACTTGGAGGAAGGGACTGATTGTAACGTAGCCAAGTTTGTCGACGATACATAGATGGGAGGAAAAGCAATGCGTGAGGAGGACACATAAAATCTGCAAAAGGACATAGACAGGCTAAGTGAGTGGGCAAAAATTTGGCAGATGGAGTATAATGTTGGAAAGTGTGAGGTCATGCACTTTGGCAGAAAAAAAAATCAAAGAGCAGGTTATTATTTAAATGGAGAAAGATTGCAAAGTGCTGCAGTACAGCAGGACTTGGGGGTACTTGTGCATGAAACACAGAAGGTTAATATGCAGGTACAGCAAATGATCAGGAAGGCCAATAGAATCTTGGCCTTTATTGCAAAGGGGATGGAGTATAAAAGCAGGGAAGTCTTACTACAGTTATATAAGATATTGGTGAGGCCACACCTGGAATACTGCGTGCAGTTTTGGTTTCCATACTTAAGAAAGGATATACTTTGGAGGCAGTTCAGAGAAGGTTCACAAGGTTGATTCCAGAGATGAGGGGGTTGACTTATGAGGAAAGGTTGAGTAGGTTGGGCCTCTCCTCATTGGAATTCAGAAGTATGAGAGGTGATCTTACGAGGGGGCTTGACAAGGTGGATGCAAGGAGAATGTTTCCACTGATGGGGGAGACTAGAACTAGGGGGCATGATCTTAGTATAAGGGACTGTCCATTTAAAACCGAGATGAGGAGAAATTTCTTCTGAGGGTTGTGGATCTGTGGAATTCGCTGCCTCAGAGAGCTGTGGAAGCTGGGACATTGCATAAATTTAAGACCGAAATAGACAGTTTCTTGAATGATAAGGGAATAAGGGTTTATGGAGAGCGGGCGGGGAAGTGGACCCGAGTCCATGATCGGATCAGCCATAATCGTATTAAATGGCGGAGCAGGCTCGAGGTGCTGTATGGCCTTCTCATGCTCCTATTTCTTATGTTTTTATGTTCAACTGACAAAGCAGTCCACCTGTCGCTTCTCGGCTGCAGTTCTGGTCTCAGCAACTCTCACATCTCACGGACAACTTCTCTGCGGAAACGCAGCCTTCTGACACATTCTGTATCACTCGGGTGCAGGTACGAACGCTTCACTCGAAATTGCTGAGGTGGGTAAGGCCTCTGCCCAGCAGCCTACGGGCTCTGATGTTCCTGATGTGATGAGCTCGAATCAATTGTCTCCTACGTAGCACAATGATGCAGAACGCTTGCAAAAGGTATGGCATTGTCCATATTAACCCCATACTTAAAGTTAAACTTTCAAAGGTCAAAACGGCAGGAAAGCAGGCAGCACAGGTTTGCAGTTCTCTTTTTTTTTCTCTCTATCTCTCTCTTTTTGCCCCCCCCCCCCCCAAAGGCCTGTACGGATGGACCACACCCAAAGGTCTTTTGTCCCCCTCCCCCCACCCCCCTTGAGTCTTGTGACCTCTCTTTCCCCCCCCCCCTCCCCCGAGTCTTATGATCTCTCTCTCCCCTCGCCTCCCCCCCCCCCCCCCCCCCGAGTCTTGTGATCGCCCTCTCCCTCTCCCTCTCCCTCTCCCTCTCCCTCTCTCTCTTCCCCCCCCCGCCGACCCCCCCGCCCGCCCCGGCCTCTGTTGAATTGCAACCTCTCCCTCTCTGGCCCCTGATGCTTGCCAGCTCCCCTCCTACCTCCGCCCCAACCCCCAACCTCTCCGTTGATTTGCTTGCTGCCCTCTCTTCTCGCTCTCCAGCTCCCTCCTCCTCCTCGCTCTCCAGCTCCCTCCTCCTCTCGCTCTCCAGCCCCCTCCTCCTCTCGCTCTCCAGCCCCCTCCTCCTCTCGCTCTCCAGCCCCCTCCTCCTCTCGCTCTCCAGCCCCCTCCTCCTCTCGCTCTCCAGCCCCCTCCTCCTCTCGCTCTCCAGCCCCCTCCCCCTCTCGCCCCCCACCTCCCCCTCTCGCTCCCCACCTTCCCCACCTCCCCCTCTCGCTCCCCACCCCCCCACCTCCCCCTCTCGCTCCCCACCCCCCCCACCTCCCCCTCTCGCTCCCCACCCCCCCCACCTCCCCCTCTCGCTCCCCACCTCCCCCTCTCGCCCACCTCCCCCTCTCGCTCACCTCCCCCTCTCGCTCCCCACCCCCCCACCTCCCCCTCTCGCTCCCCACCCCCCCACCTCCCCCTCTCGCCCACCTCCCCCTCTCGCTCACCTCCCCCTCTCGCTCCCCACCCCCCCACCTCCCCCTCTCGCCCACCTCCCCCTCTCGCCCACCTCCCCCTCTCGCCCACCTCCCCCTCTCGCCCACCTCCCCCTCTCGCTCACCTCCCCCTCTCGCTCCCCACCCCCCCACCTCCCCCTCTCGCCCACCTCCCCCTCTCGCTCACCTCCCCCTCTCGCTCCCCACCCCCCCCACCTCCCCCTCTCTCTTCTCCCACCCCCCCCCCCCCCCTCGCTGCCAGAGAGGGACACTGCGGCCGGGGGGGGCGGTGCTGCAGTCTGTGAGTAGAAATTTAGTTTTTTTTAAATTTATTTTTAATTTTTAATTGTAATTTATTTTTTGATTTGTTGATTTATTTATTTATTTATTATTGATGATGGTTCTTTATTTATTTGTAAAAGTGAAGTGTTTAATGTTTCTAAATCCCTCCCCCCCCCCCCCCCCCATCTCTTGTTCTCTACGTCTGATTTATAAGTGTACGCAAGGTTTTTCTGAGCATACAAAAATCTACACTTACTCCATTCTAAGTTAGTTTGGAGTAAGTTTTCGCTGCCGAAACTTGCAAAACAGGCGTAAGTGGCCGGACACACCCCCTTTTGAAAAAAAATCTGTTCTACAATGGAACTATTCTAACTCACTCGTACTGGAGCAAACTAAATGCCGAGAATTGCAATTTCTAAGATGCTCCATTCTAAACTAGTTTCTCCAACAAAACAGGAGCAACTCAGGCCAAAACTTGAGCCCTTAGTCTGGGAATGGTATAAACACAAACAACCTTTCAGTTTAAAAATGGGGAGTGAAAAAGAACATCGAGGAGATAGTTGCATCTCTGCCAACATTGCTATTTTCTCAGAGTTATATGGCTGGGATCTGGTTTGACTTAATTTAGCCCCTTTCATGAGACTACCTGTGCCAAAAACTGCCAGGAAGAGCCATCGGTCAGTGAACCCCAAGTTTGGAGAACCTCTGAATGTAGTTCCGGAAAAAAAAATAATTGGAAATTGATAGACTTATCACTAGAGCACATTTTGCTTTGGTGCAAGGAAATAGTTCTAATATTTCTTTTGAAAAAGACATCAAACTTATTTAATTAAAATCTTCTATTTCAAAATATATATCTTGAAAGCTACTTTAACTTTCATTTAATGAATTTGATAATTATAAATTTATGGCCAGATGACAGTTCCGTAAATGTCTTTCTTAACGTACAGCAAAATGTCGGGATGAGTATGAAAACGAGTTCACTCTCAAAATGTTCACAGAAAGGACTAAAAGAAGTCCCTTTTGTTTTGCTTGCATTTGCAACAGACAGCTTTCAGCAGACAGGCTAAAAGATATGGTGTGAGATGTCTTGTATATCCTTGGATAAAGCAAAGGTCAGTTATTCAATTATTGTAAATGTCCTTTGAAGTATGTCAATGTGGGATCTGTAATCAGCCATTTTTTAAATGTCAGAGCCAGCTGTGCAGAGACTTTGAAACCTTCCTGGAGATAGTAAAGAACAAGTGTGATTGTAAGGCTGTACATCTCGTATAATCTTTTTCAAGTAATTGCTGAGAGGTTTGTCGGCAAAGAAAATTCCAGACTTCAATGTGTATATCTGCACAATAAAAGTCAGATAGATATGCTAAAGCATCTTGTTTGTAAAACTTAGTTCATTTTTAAGTTAATGGAGGACCCAGGCTGTATCAATAAAAATCAAACGTCTGTAATCGTGTCATTGAGGACTTGTATATTTTTGGGGAAAAGCTGACTATGAAGGACCACAGTGGGAATTATATTACCATTACCTGGTTTATCCTGGGGATTGTTTGCAGATTATTTTTCAATATGGCCTTTGATTTTTTTTTGGAGGATCATTTGAGTGTTTTAAATCACACAGATGGGAATTCAATTTTTTGTTTTAACTTTCTGGATTTGATTGTTTGCTTTAAAATAAAAGGGCTGTGATTTTTGGCTTTGGATAGTATTCTGATGAAGTATTAATTAACCCTTGGATTGCTTGCAAGTATATGGAAACTTTTCTTTCCCAGAACTGACCAGATTTATTTGTTTTTAACTCGTACTCGGTGACACTAATATAATAATATTAGTTGAGTAATTACAAGACTAAAACATAATTGTTTTATATTAACCCCAAACTGTTAATTAAATACCTAAAATACAATTTTTATAACAGTAAAATTTAAGCACTTCACCAGTTTGTGTCTTGTCATGTCCTTTTTATTCCCTTCTACCCTTTTCTCTCACCATTTTAAAAAAAAACTTTAATTGTATTCTACTTAGCCTAATTTCTTATCTACTTTTTGGAAGTGCGAATAACTTTTTTCAAAACAAAAACTTTCTTTCACCTCTATTCTAGACAGATTTACCTGTCGGCACTAGGGGATCTAAAATGGAAAACAACATACGGAAATCTGCACGATAATCTAGCCGTTGAGCTTTGTGCTTTTTACACTGTTTATTCATATGAGGTCACCCAAATTGCCCCATTTAGACTGGCAAACTCACTGTATAGTGAAAATGTTAGTCAGGACTTGACTTCACAGCAGTCTCAGGCTGTAGTTATACCACAGTGACTGACTCTCAAAACAGTATCCATGGAGTTGATGCACTGTTCCCCATGCACTATTTCCCTCCCTTTCAAAACTGCCAACATCGCCCCTCTCTTGGGGGAAAAAAAAAACCCGGGACCAGCTTTTTCAATGTTAAATTTCACATATGCAGGAAACTTTGATTGGGCCATGCAGCCCCTTAAGGGGGCCGTGCACCCTAAAAAACATTTGGGGGAAGATTATCCGTCTTTATTTTCAGAAGGCCTTTGATAAAGTCCCACAAGAGATTAGTGTGCAAAATGAAAGCACATAGGATTGGGGGTAATGTATTGGCATGGATTGAAAATTGATTAACTGATAAACAGAGTAGGAATAAACGGGTCTTTTTCGGGGTGGCGGACAGTGACTAGTGGGGTACACAGGGATCAGTGCTTGGGCCCCAGCTATTACCGACCTTACCTTACCTTACCTTACCTACCTAGTATTATTTAAATGGTGATGGCTTGGGAAGTGTCGATGTACAGAGCGACCTGGGTGTCCTTGTACACCAGTTATTGAAAGCAATCAGTTAAGAAGGCAAATGATATGTTGGCCTTCATTGCAAGAGGATTTGAGAACAGGAGCAAGGATGTCTTAACTACAGTAGTTATACAGGGCCTTGGTGAGACCGCACCTGGAGTATTCTGTGCAATTTTGGTCTCCTTACCTAAGAGAGGATATACTTGCCATAGAGGGAGTGCAGCGAAGGTTCACCAGACTGAATCCTGGGATGGCAGGACTGTCGTATGAGGAGAGATTGGGTCGACTAGGCCTGTATTCACTAGAGTTTAGAAGAATGAGAGGGGATCTCATTGAAACGTATAAAATTCTGACACGGTTGGATAGATTGGATGTGGGGAGGATGTTTCCCCTGGCTGGGAAGTCTAGAACAAGGGGTCACAGTCTCAGGATAACGGGGTCGGAAATTTAGGACCAAGATGAGAAATTCTTTCACTGAGGGTGGTGAACCTGTGGAATTCTCTACCACAGAAGGCTGTGGAGGTCAAGTCACTGAATATATTTTAGAGGGAGATAGATTTCTAGAAACAAAAGGCATCAAGGGGTATGGGGAAAAAGCAGGAATATGGTGTTGAGATAGAGAATCAGCCATGATCATATTGAATGGCGGTGCAGACTCGCAAGGCCGAATGGCCTACGACTGCTCCTATTTTCTATGTCTATGGCCCCAAGTTTCCACATGATTTGCTCCTGATTTTTAGGATCAACTGGTGTAGAACGGAGTATCTTAGAAATCGGAATTCTCGACATTTAGTTTGCTCCAGTTCTAGTCAGTTAGAACAGTTTCACTTTGGAACAGAATTTCTTTTTCAAAAGGGGGCGTGTCCGGCCACTCACGCCTGATTTCAAAGTTTCGTGAGTGAAAACTTACTCCAAACTAACTTAGAATGGAGTAAGTGAAGATTTTTGTACGCTCGAAAAAACCTTGTCTACACTTTAGAAAATCAGGCGTAGGTTACAAATTAGGCGTCAGGAACGAGGTGGGGGGGGAAGGGAAATCATTAAATTCTACAATCAATCCTTAGTTATACGTATACAAATATTATACAAATAAATCAAACCTGAATAAAAATTTATAAGCAAAGAAAAGATTAAATAAACCATGTTCCTACCTGTGTGAAATAGCATCAGCCTTCGAGCTGCTGTGCTTCAGGCAGGCCTTTCATGTTGGAGACAGGCAGGGATGTGGCGTCAGTGTCTCGACGGCAGCGGCAGCAAGCTTCGAGCTGAGCTGCAGTGCTTGAGGCAGGCCTTCATTCTCTTCGTGGCTGGCCGCGAAGAAGCAGCACCGGACGGACCCGAGGCCATTCGGCCATGAGATATCAGCGGCGTCAGTGGCTGGCCGGCAGCCCAAGAATCAACAGCGGTCCGACCGACGTGAGGCCATTCGGCCATAGGATATCAGCGGCGTCAATGGCTGGCTGGCATCCGAAGAATCAACACCTGACACACGCAGCTCTTTATGGTGCTTGAGGCCATTCGGCCACGCTTTAGGGGCGGCGTCAGTGGTTCGACGGCAGCCGAAGATATAGCAGCAGCCTTCGAGCTGTGAGGGGGACTGAGGCCATTTGGACAGGGAGAGGCAGCCACGTCGACAGTTTTATATTTAAATTTGCAGAATGGGTGCTGCATTGTCAACACCACCACATATTATGCAATGGTTTGCCATCACTTCACTGCACAGGAGAGAATTGATTAGAGCTCACCGCACCAGGAACGTCGTAGCCCGTAGGTTGATGGGTAGGAGACCTTACCCACGTCGACAATATCGAACCAGGCGCTCGTACCTGGACATGAGCGAGGCTGATTGTGTGAAAAGGCTGCATTTTCGCAGAGAAGTTGTCACTGAGATCTGTGATATGGTGAGAGCAGATTTGCAACCCAGAAGCAGAAGGACAACTGCCTTGTCTGTTGAAGTGAAGGTAACAGCTGCACTTTCTTTCTATGCCTCGGGATCGTTTCAGGCTACCACTGGAGATGTGTGTGCCATCTCTAAACGTGCAATACATGCCTGCGTTTACCAGGTCACGGCTGCACTTTATGCGCGAAGGAATGATTTCATCAATTTCCCAATGACCGGACAAGCGATCCATGAGAGGGCTGTGGGCTTCTTCAGGATTGCCGGCTCCCCAAAGGTACAGGGCTGCATTGATTGTACCCACATAGCCTTGCGAGCACCTGTGGAGGAATCTGAGCAGTACCGAAATAGGAAAGGTTTCCACTCTTATCAATGTGCAGCTCGTGTGTGACGACAAGCAGCGCATCATGTCAGTCGATGCGAGATACCCTGGCAGCACCCATGACGCGTTCATCCTAAGCGACAGCGTTCTATCTGACATGTTTGAGCAGCAGCCAGAAGGGCAGAGCTGGCTACTGGGAGACAAAGGGTACGGCCTGACCACCTGGCTCATGACGCCCATACGCGTGACACGGACAGAAGCTGACCATCAATACAACATGGTGCACATTGCGACGCGCAGCATCATTGAGAGGACATATTGACATATTGAAACAGCGATTCCGATGCCTGGACCATTCCGGAGGACAGTTGCTAAACTCTCCTCAGTGTCGGTCACTTCACTGTTGTGTGCTGCATGCTTCATAACTTAGCCATCATGAGGCAGCAGGAGCTGGTAGTGGATCCCGAAGACCGACGTGAGGGTCCAGAGCATGATGATAGTATTACGGAAGACCAGGATGTGGATGATAACGACAATCAGGAAAGCATGCAAGTGCCTGATGCCGAAGCACGAGGTCGGAGGAGGGCCGTCCATCCTTTAACGATTGCTCGAGACTTGCGCCAGCAGCTCATCCGTGAACGCTTCAACTACTGATGCCTGAGGGCTCTGCGAACACTTTTGCATATGGACATGTTTATTCTTTGCAATTGTTCCAATGTTGTGTTGTGTTAATGGAACATGAAACCGTTTTAATGAAAAAATATTTTATTGAAAAGTTAACGTCACTCTAATAAAATATTTGTTGTATCAAACTATACTTTTTAATATGACTCTTGAAGATCACTTATAAACTTGTAAAATTACAAAACACTTTCTATGTGAAAAATTTTACACTCTAAGATCACTTACACTTCAAGATCACTTTTTAGATGCAAAATTAAATAATTTACAGAATGTGAGAGCATTTACACTATAAGATCACTTGAAAACCCTGAGATCACTTATGTTGTAAAGTTACAAAACTTACAAAACAGTTTCATTGTGAAAAATCTTACACTCTGAAGAACACTTAAACTTCAGGATCACTTTTTAGGTGCAAAATTAAATAAGATACAAAAAAATGAGAGCATTTACACTAAGATCACTTAAAAACCATAAGATCCCTTATAAGTTGTAAAGTTACAAAACTTACAAAACAATTTCAATTTGAAAAACGCTACTACAACCACATTAAGAACAAGAACAAAAGCAGCAAAGAAAGGCTGCAACCATGTCTCATCCATATCTCAGTGAATGTTCACTTCCTCATGGGGGTGTCATTTGATTGGCTGGGCTGTGTGCCCTTATTGCAGCAGCGACCTCAACCAGGCCCATCCTGACGGCCTGTGCCGACACTTGCATGCCCTCCCTGATGGCCTGTGCCGTCGATTGCACTCCCTCGGACATTCCCTCCCTAAGTTCCCGTGTCATTACTGCTATTTCTCCCGTCAGGACCGTCAACTCTTCACCTACTGCATTGACGCCACCGATGAGTGATCGGGTAAGCTCATTGGTCTCCATACCCAATGCCACAACCTGAGTCGCATCTGTTGCACGCTGCATCTCAGGAGAGCGTGTCTCCAATCTCCTTCCCCTCTGCTTGGGTCTGCCTCGTGGCACCACTACACTGGGAGGCGCAGGCACGGACGGTGGGATGCTCGGTGTTGCAAGCGGCACCACTACACAGGGAGGCGCAGGCTGGGACTGTGGGACGCTCTGTGTTCCAGACGGCAGAACTAGAGGGAGAGGCTCGGGCTGGAACGGTAGGACGCTCGGTGTTCCAGATAACAGCACTCGAGTGCGAGCCGTGGGCTGGGATGTTGGACGAATGGGTGTAAACTGCTCCATGATATCAGCAGCAACACTGGGACCCGAAGCGTCGGAATCAAAACCATAGTAGGTGGAACCAGAACCTATGCGAGAGGGAGGCGCAGGCTCGGACGGTAGTGCACTGACTGTAAAATGCTGCATTATACCAGCAGCACCACTGGGACCCGCAACATCGGAAGCAAAACCATGGAAGGTGGAACCAAGACCTATGCTAGGGGTTGAAACTCTGATGCCCCTTGATGGGGGCTCATAAACATTAAATTGGAAGCTCTCCCCTGCAGATATTTCAGTCATCGCTGCCATCATCTAGTCTGGTTCGTCTGCAGCTGGTTGTACTGGTTCTTGTTCTGGATCCTCAGGGTTGGCAGCAGCATCGTCATCGTCATCATCATGATGTTCTGCAAAATACATCAGAACAGTCAAATGCTTAACAGCAAGGGAGGGGGCAGGATGGGTGGCATGAGTACTCTCACACATAGCAGGCCAGGCAGCAGGTTGATTTGAAGGGCCATGATGCATTTTCAGGACTTGCCCTCTTCCTCGCGTGCGGGCCCAGCTTGTGCTGTACCGATTGCTTTTCTCCATGTACGACTCATCATAGCAGCTACCCTTTGTTCCAAGGGTGTCATTGGATGCAGATTGGGCATGCCTCCTCCTGTCCGAGCTGCCTCCCTTTTTGTTGTGGGCCAATTTCTTCTGCAATGAGTAAAATATAACTTTTTACAGTGTGTCAGTCTGCAAGGTGGGACATACAGATAGCCAGGTTACAATTGTGATTAAATTAAAAATGGGAAATATTACTTACGCTAACTACTTGATCAAGGTCGTGCCATTTCTTTTTACACTGACTTCCAGATCTCCTGGTATGCACCACTGCGCAGTAATCTTCTGCAACTTAGTTCCAGCGTTTCTTCTTTTCTTTGGTGGCACTTTTATGCGACCTCTGTTGCTGGTATCAAGCTCCTGCCATCTCTGCTCAATTACGTTGACTAATATCTCCACTTCCTCATGCAAGAAATTCTTTGTTCTTGGTGGACGTTGATCCATTGCAAAGTTGAATTGGCACTCTTATTTCTCCAATCACACAGTCCTTAATTTGCATGCACCAATGCAGCACCGGTTCTGCGAGTTTAGCAGTGAAAAGCTGAATTCACTGATTTCAGCAGGTGATTTATTCAGCAGTGCTGCTAAAAGCACTCCCTCACACACAGAAATATTAAAAAAAATTAAATTACAAGCCTTTGCAGGGGTCCAAGAAACAAATCTTCACTTTTTCTGCAGTATTTTAAAAAAATGGCCGAGTGCCAATGTTTGTGTGAGACCACGAAGGCTAATTTAAATTGTACCCGCCCCCTGCCACTTAGAAAATCGGCGCGAGTGTTAGGCTCCGCCCCCTGCTGCAAAGAGCGCGCCACGCCAAGCAGACATCGAGCTCCAAGGAGCTCGAGAATACCGGACTTTTTTTTAGGCGCAGTTTTCGGCGCGAAAAACAGGCGCCCAGCTCGGAGGTGCGCCGTTTTCGCCGCAGGACGAAACTTGGGGCCTATGTTTCTATGTTTCCAGCTTTGCTGTCTGATAATTATTCACTCTAACTGATTGATCAACCTGCCTGATGCCTGTACTATTGCTGGATGATGCAAAATTCAAAGCCACATCGCAACCGAGGAAATCCATACTCTAGAGCCTGATAATCTTTGGCAGCTTTTTTGGGTCAGTGGCAAGCGCCATCTCTTCACCACTGTCAACAATTTTGGACTTTTAATGTAGCCTTTTAATGGGCCGGAATTTGCAGTCAGAGGCGTACCTCCGAAATCCGTCTCCGACCCCATTTGGAAAAAAAGTCTGCACCTACCTTCAAGCTCCCGGGCTTCGGAGACTTTGGGTCCAGAGCCTGCAGGCCATACGCCTGTGTAAAGGCTCACGGATCCCAAGAACGTAGGCAATTCGGAAATGTCCCTGGAGTTATGTGGGCCAGGTCCTCTAATCAGAAAGAAAGATTTCTAATATGCTTATAGGGATTCCAATTAGGAACGGAATCCCCAAAAGCATATAAGGACTCTTCAAATAATTAAATAATTTTTACAACTGGAATAAAAATAAGTGTTCCCATTTTCCAATTTGGAATAAAAGTCCCTTCAATGAAGCATTTACAATAAAAATTTAATTTTTTGAAAAATAATTTTAAACATTTTACATAATTTACATCAACTAATTTTAAATGTTTGTGTATGATTTTTTTTATTTTAAAATTTTTAATTCAAAATTTGTATTGACCCTTGCGTTGGTGAAAGCAGGCCTTTTGCCCACCTCTGTGCCTGTGAAAGTGATTTCTGAGGCAGTGCGGTGGATATAATAATATCCAAAGTAGTAATCTCTGGATTGCTACCAGTGCCACGTGCTAGTCAGAGTAGGAATCGCAGGATAGCACAGATGAATACGTGGCTTGAGCAGTGGTGCAGCAGGGAGGGATTCAAATTCGTGGGGCATTGGAACAGGTTCTGGGGGAGGTGGGACCAGTACAAACCGGACGGTCTGCACTTGGGCAGGAACGGAACCAATGTCCTAGGGGGAGTGTTTGCTAGTGCTGTTGGTGAGGAGTTAAACTAATATGGCAGGGGGATGGGAACCAATACAGGGAGACAGAGGGAAACAAAAAGGAGACAAAAACAAAAGACAGAAAAGAGATGAGTAAAAGTGGAGGGCAGAGAAACCAAAGGCAAGAAACAAAAAGGGCCACTGAATATAAAAGGGCTGCAGGAGGGGTAAAAACTAAAAATCATGGTTTAAAAACTAGGATGAAAACACTCTACCTAAATGCACGCAGCATTAGAAATAAAGTAAATGAGTTGACGGCACAAATCATTACAAATGGGTATGATTTGGTGGCCATTACAGAAACATGGTTGCAAGGTGGCCAAGACTGGGAATTAAACATACAGGGGTATCTGACGATTCAGAAAGATAGGCAAGAAGGGAAAGGAGGTGGGGTAGCTCTGTTAATAAAGGATGATATCAGGGCAGTTGTGAGGGATGATATTGGCTCCAATGAACAAAATGTTGAATCATTGTGGGTGGAGATTAGAGATAGTAAGAGGAAAAAGTCACTGGTGGGCGTAGTTTATAGGCCCCCAAATAATTTCATGGTGGGGCGGGCAATAATTAAGGGAATAATGGAGGCGTGTGAAAAAGGAACGGCAGTAGTTATGGAGGATTTTAACCTACATATCGATTGGTCAAATCAAATCGCAGGGGGTAGCCTGGAGGAGGAATTCATAGAATGCATATGGGATTGTTTCTTAGAACAGTATGTAACAGAGCCTACAAGGGACCAAGCCATTTTGGATCTGGTCCTGTGTAACGAGACAGGAAAAATAAACGATCTCCTCGTAAAAGATCCTCTCGGAATGAGTGATCACAATATGGTTGAATTTGTAATACAGATTGAGGATGAGGAATTTGTGTCAGAAACGAGCGTACTATGCTTAAACAAAGGAGACTACAGTGGGATGAGGGCAGAGTTGGCTAAAGTAGACTGGAAACAAAGACTAAACAGTGGCACAATTGAGGAACAGTGGAGGACTTTTAAGGAGCTCTTTCATAATGCGCAACAAAAATATATTCCAGTGAAAAAGAAGGGCGGCAAGAGAAGAGATAACTAGCCGTGGATAACCAAGGAAATAAAGGAAAATATCAAATCAAAGACCAATGCGTATAAGGTGGCCAAGGTTAATGGGAAACTAGAGGATTGGGAAAATTTTAAGCAACAGCAAAGAATGACTAAAAAAGCAATAAAGAAAGGGAAGATAGATTACGAAGGTAAACTTGCGCAAAACATAAAAACAGATAGTAAAAGCTTATACAGATATATAAAACGGAAAAGAGTGACTAAAGTAAATGTTGGTCCCTTAGAAGATGAAAAGGGGGATTTAATAATGGGAAATGTGGAGATGGCTGAGACCTTAAACAATTATTTTGCTTCCGTCTTCACAGTGGAAGACACAAAAACCATGCCAAAAATTGCTGGTCATAGGAATGTGGGAAGGGAGGACCTTGAGATGATCACTATCACTAGGGAGATAGTGCTGGACAGACTAATGGGACTGAAGGTAGACAAGTCCCCTGGTCCTGATGAAATGCATCCCAGGGTATTAAAAGAGATGGCGGAAGTTATAGCAGATGCATTTGTTATAATCTACCAAAATTCTCTGGACTCTGGGGAGGTACCAGTGGATTGGAGAGCAGCTAATGTAACGCCTCTGTTTAAAAAAGGAGGCAGGCAAAAGGCAGGTAACTATAGGCCGGTTAGTTTAACATCTGTAGTGGGGAAAATGCTTGAAACTATCATTAAGGAAGAAATAGCGGGACATCTGGATAGGAATAGTGCAATCAAGCAGACGCAGCATGGATTCATGAAAGGGAAATCATGTTTAACTAACTTACTGGAATTCTTTGAGGATATAACGAGCATGGTGGATAGAGGTGTACCAATAGATGTGGTGTATTTAGATTTCCAAAAGGCATTCGATAAGGTGCCACACAAAAGGTTACTGCAGAAGATAAAGGTACGCGGAGTCAGAGGAAATGTATTAGCATGGATAGAGAATTGGCTGGCGAACAGAAAGCAGAGAGTCGGGATAAATGGGTCCTTTTCCAGTTGGAAATCAGTGGTTAGTGGTGTGCCACAGGGATCAGTACTGGGACCACAACTGTTTACAATATACACAGATGACCTAGAAGAGGGGACAGAGTGTAGTGCAACAAAATTTGCAGATGACACTAAGATTAGTGGGAAAGCGGGTTGTGTAGAGGACTCAGAGTGGCTGCAAGGAGATTTGGATAGGTTAAGCGAATGGGCTATGGTTTGGCAGATGGAATACAATGTCGGAAAGTGTGAGGTCATCCACCTTGGGGAAAAAAAACAGTAAAAGGGAATATTATTTGAATGGGGAGAAATTACAACATGCTGTGGTGCAGAGGGACCTGGGGGTCCTTGTGCATGAAACTCTTTTTGAGTCCTTGTGCATGAAACTCAAAAGGTTAGTTTGCAGGTGCAACAGGTAATCAGGAAGGCGAATGGAATGTTGGCCTTCATTGCGAAAGGGATGGAGTACAAAAGCAGGGAAGTGTTGCTGCAACTGTATAAGGTATTGGTAAGGCCGCACCTGGAGTACTGCGTGCAGTTTTGGTCACCTTACTTAAGGAAGGATATACTAGCTTTGGAAGGGGTACAGAGACGATTCACTAGGCTGATTCGAGAATTGAGGGGGTTACCTGATGATAGATTGAGTAGACTGGGTCTTCACTCGTTGGAGTTCAGAAGGATGAGGGGTGATCTTATAGAAACATTTAAAATCATGAAAGGGATAGACAAGATAGAGGCAGAGAGGTTGTTTCCATTGGTGGGGGAGACTAGAACTAGGGGGCACAGCCTCAAAATACAGAGGAGCCAATTTAAAACCGAGTTGAGAAAGAATTTCTTCTCCCAGAGGGTTGTGAATCTGTGGAATTCTCTGCCCAAGGAAGCAGTTGAGGCTGGCTCATTGAATGTTTTTAAGTCAAAGATAGATAGATTTTTAAGCAATAAGGGAATTAAGGGTTACGGGGAGAGGGCGGGTAAGTGGAGCTGAGTCCACGGCCAGATCAGCCATGATCTTATTGAATGGCGGAGCAGGCTCGAGGGGCTAGATGGCCTACTCCTGTTCCTAATTCTTATGTTCTTATATGTCAAGGCGAACCTTGATAAATTGCAAGTTCTGGGTTTTCTCGTATGCCCAGAACTTTGAGGTTTTTTTTAGAAGGCTTACAACAGCGTATGCTGTGCATATGCAGTTATCGGCACCACAAAATCCGGCCAATGTTTCTTACATTACAACACAGACTACATTTCAAAATGTACTTAACTGGCTGTAAAGGGCTTTGGGTCTTCCAGTGGACATGAAAGGCATTATATAAATGCAAGTCTTTCTTAATAACTTCTCTAAAACTGATTTTATTACTTCCAAATAATCTTTACAATTGACACCACCAGAGCAAAGCAATAAATCATTTTAAAAGAGACAATTCAGCTGCGCAAATATGTCTAACGAATTGTACTGGTCAAGTTAACTTTTACTTGTTGAAAGCATTCTATGAACCTTCACATTCAATAATTGGGAGTATTAGTGGAGTGACATGCTATTACTTATAATTTTGTTTCAAAGATTTTAATACTTTCTGTCATACAAGGTGAGAAATTACAGCATTGTCTCATGGTATGCGTCAACAACAGTTTAAATAATTAACTCAAATTCACCCTACAATTTGAGTGGCTCCTACAAATCAAATATATATTTGCTAAGGAATCCACGCCCAAAACAATAGTCTTAAAATACTATTTGTCATTTTTATGTAATTCCATTTCAAACATTTGTTGTTCTAACCAAATTAACTCTAGACTCATTTAGATGCTTCCACTCGTAGCCTGCAAGTTTTTTTCAGTCACTTTGCTCTTGTAAAGAGATGGCCAGGGCAGTACATCAAAATTCGTTAGACATATTTGCGCAGCTGAATTGTCTCTTTTAAAATGATTTATTGCTTTGCTCTGGTGGTGTCAATTGTAAAGATTATTTGGAAGTAATAAAATCAGTTTTAGAGAAGTTATTAAGAAAGACTTGCATTTATATAATGCCTTTCATATCCACTGGAAGACCCAAAGCCCTTTACAGCCAGTTAAGTTAAGTTCCAGTTACATTATCAGGTCAAAGTTTAATGTTCAGTCTTTTCACTGGCTTTAGGTACAGCTCCAAAATTAAGTGATTAGGAGAAACAGTAAGTTTAGATATTTAACATAACAATTTAAAATAACAAAGGTAGAAGGAAGACAGTAAGGGAAAAGAGATGAAAAGCAGAATGGAAGTGGTTTTTGAAACTTATTCTGAGGTGGATTGACAGGGTAGGTGCTGAGAGGTTGCTTCCCCTGGCTGAAGTGTGTAGAACTTGGAGACATAGTATCAGGATAAGGGGTCGGCCATTTAAGATTGAGATGAGGAGGAATTTCTTTACACACAGGGTTGTGAATCTTTGGAATTCTCTACCCCAAAGGGTTCTATAAATCTCTGATTTAAAATTAATAATTGGCTTAGCATCAACTGCCGTTTGCGGAGGAGAATTTCAAACATCTTACCACTCTTTGCGTGTAAGTGTTTCCTAACTTCATTGCTGAAAGATCTGGCTATAGATTTTAGGCCATGTTCCCTCGTCCTAGACTCCCCAGCCACCAGAAATAATTTCTCTCTATTTACCCTATAAGTTCCCTTTAATATCTTGAAAACTTCAATAAAATCACTCCTAAACCTTCTAAATTCCAGGGAAAACAACCCTAGTTTGTATAATCTCTGCTTGTAATTTAACCTTTAGAGTCCAGTTATCGTTCTGGTAAATCTGCACTGTACTCCCTCCAATGCCAATACAGGTACAACGTCCGGAATCCTCAGGACTGAGTCAGTTCCGGTTTTTGGATTTTTCTGGATTTCAGACAAGAAAATCAATAGTCTGAAATCCGGAATCCTCGACGGAATCCGTGCCAGATTTTGAGTGCGAGATCCGAAATCCGGCAAAACCAGAAAGCTGGCACGGTTTCGGTCGGGGATTCCAGATTTCAGACGATTTTCTTGTCTGAAATCCGGAATCCTCAACTGAATCCGTGCCGGATTTTGGGTTTTGCCTCAAAATGTACGGTTTTCAGACAATAATTCAGGATGACTCCATCAGCTATACGCAAAATTTCCGGTTTTTGGGAAATTCTGTTTTTTGGGGTTCCGGATTCGGGAGGTTACACCTGTATATCCTTCCTAAGGTGTGGTGCCCAGAACTGTTCACAATACACCAGGTGTAGTCTAAACGAGGCTTTGTATAGCTGTAGCATAACTTCTACTCCCTTGTATCTAGTCCTCTATAAAGCCCAGCATTCCAGTGTTCCTTTGATTATTTTCTGTACATGTCTGACATTTTAATCTATGTATATGGACCTCTAAGTCCCTTTGGACCTCCACTGTTCGATTGGAAAATTGCAAATGTAACTCCATTATTTAAGAAAGGGGAAATTTTTTTTTAAAACAGGATATTATAGACCTGTTCTTCGAGTATCTGTTTATTGGAATCTATAATTAAGGACAGTGACTGAGCACTTGGAGAAATTTGAGTTGATTAGAGAGCCAACATGGTTTTGTAAAGCGTAGGTCATGTCCAACGAACCTGACTGAATTTTTTGAGAACGTAACTGAAGTAGTAGGGAAATGTCTATGGATGTAGTTTATATGGGCTTCCAGAAGGCATTCCATAAGGTTCCACATAAAGGGCTCAAGTTCCGGCTCGAGTTGCTCCTGTATTTTTGGAGCAACTAGTTTAGTATGGAGTATCTTAGAAATTGCAATTCTCGGCATTTAGTTTGCCCCAATTCTAGTTAGTTAGAATAGTTTCGTTTTGGAACATTATTTTTCAAAAAGGGTCGTTACCAACCACTTACGCCTGTTTTGCAAGTTTAGGCAGCGAAAACTTACTCCAAACTAACTTAGAAGTTAAATTTCCCTACCTCTCCGAAGCAACGGCAGCAGGCACCGAGCTGCAATATTTCGGCGGGTCGGCGTGAAAAGCACCGGGAGGGAGAGCGACGTCAGCAGAGCCCGGCACGCAGCAAAGGGAGCTGCGATCATTCGGCCAGGGGATAGGGGAGGCCTGAAAAACACCATGAGGGAGGGAGAACCAGCCAGCCAGCAAGTTTGAAAGTTTCATTTGTACTTCAAGTATGGGTGCTGCATTATCAACACCACAGATTATGCAATGGTTCTCCATCAATCCCCTGCATAGGAGAGAATTGATTAGAGCTCACCGCATCAGGAACGTCATAGCCCGTAGGCTGATGGGCAGGAGGCCTTACCCACGTCGGCAATATTGAGCCAGGCATTCGTACCTGGACATGAGCAAGACTGATTGTGTCAAAAGGTTGCGTTTCCGCAGAGAAGTTGTCGTTGAGATCTGTGATATGCTGAGAGCAGATTTACAGCCGAGAAGCAGAACGCCGACTGCCTTGTCTGTTGAAGTGAAGGTTACAGCTGCACTTTCCTTCTATGCCTCGGGATCGTTTCAAGCTACAACTGGAAATGTGTGCGCCATCTCTAAACGTGCAATACATGCCTGCGTTTACCAGGTCACAGCTGCACTGTATGCGCGGAGGAATGACTTCATCAAGTTCCCAATGACCGGCCAAGCAATGCATGAGAGGACTGAGGGCTTCTCCAGGAATGCTGGCTTCCCAAAGGTACAGGGCTGCATTGATTGTACCCAGATCGCCTTGCGAGCACCTGTGGAGGATGCTGAGCAGTACAGGAATAGAAAAGGTTTCCACTCCGTTAATGTGCAGCTTGTGTGTGATGACAAGCAGAGCATCATGTCAGTCGATGCAAGATATCCTGGCAGCACCCATGATGCGTTCATTCTACGCAACAATGTTACATCTAACCTGTTTGAGCAGCAGCCAGAAGGGCAGAACTGGCTACTGAGAGACGAAGGGTATGATCTCGCCACCTGGTTCATGATGCCCCTACACGTAGCACGGATGGAAGCTGACCATCAATACAACATGTCGCACATTACGACGCGCAGCATCAGAGAGAGGACCATTGGCATCTTGAAACACCGTTTCCGATGCCTGGACCATTCCAGAGGCCACCTACAATACTCCCCTGAGATTGTCGGTCAGTTCACTGTTGTGTGCAGCATGCTGCATAACTTGGCCATCATGAGGCAGCAGGAGCTGGTTGTGGAACCAGAAGACCCACATGAGGGGAGAGTGCCTGATGATAGTAATTTGGAAGAGCAGGATGATGATGATGACGACAACCAGGAAAGCATGCAAGTGCCTGATGCCGGAGCACGAGGTCGGAGGAGGGCGGTCCATTGTGCTCCTTTAACGATTGCTCGAGCCCTGTACCAGCAGCTCATCCGTGAACGCTTCAATTACTGATGCCTGAGGGCTCAGCGACGACTGTTCCGCACGGACATGTTTATTTTTTGGAGTTGCTCCTATGTTGTGTTGTGTTAATGGAACATGATTCAGTTTTAATGTAAAAATATTTTACTGAAAAGTTCACGTTAGTGTAATAAAATATTTCTTGTATCAAACTTTACATTAATATGTTTCATTAAGATCACTTATAAACTTGTAAAGTTACAAAACAATTTCAGTGTGAAAAATATTAAGATCACAAACTTCAAGATCACTTTTTAGGTGCAAAATTAAATAACTCCAAAATGTGAGAACATTTACACTCTTAAGATCACTTTAAAAACCCTAAAATCACAAGTTGTAAAGTTACAAAACTTACAAAACAATTTTAATTTGAAAAAAGTTACTACAGTTACGTCAAGAACAAGAACAAAAGCAGCAAAGAAAGGTTGCAGCCATCTCTCATCCACATCTCGGTGAATGTTCACTTCTTCATGGGGCTGTAATTTGATTGGCTGGGATGTGTGCCCTTGCAGCAGCTACCTCACCCAGGCCCTCCCTGACGGCCTGTGCTGTCGCTTGCACTCCCTCTGACATTCCCTCCCTCATTTCCTGTGTCATTACTGCTATTTCTCCCATCAGTAACGTTACCTCTTCACCCACTCCACTGACGCTGCCCACGAGTGATCGAGTAAGGTCATTGCTCTCTACACCCAATGCCACAACCTGAGCCACATCTGTTACACGCTGCATCTCGGGAGAACGTGTTTCGATTCTCCTTCTCTCTGGGTCTGCTTCGTGGCACCACTCCAATGGGAGGCGCAGGCTGGGATGGTGGGGCCCTGGGTGTTGCAGGCAGCACCACTCCAGTGGGAGCTGCTGACTGGGATGGCGGGGCCCTGGGTCTGCCTCGCGGCACCACTCCAGTGGGAGGCACAGGCTGGGACGGTGGGGCCCTGGGTGTTGCTGCCAGCACCATCCAGTGGGAGCCGCGGGCTGGGATGGCGGGGCCCTGGGTCTGCCTTGCGGCACCACTCCAGTGGGAGGCGCAGGCTGGGACGGTGGGGCCCTGGGTGTTGCTGCCAGCACCATCCAGTGGGAGCCGCGGGCTGGGATGGTGGGGCACTGGGTCTTGCAGGCAACACCACTCCAGTGGGAGGCACAGGCTGGGGATGGTGGGGCAGTGGGTGTAAACTGCTGCATTACACCAGCAGCACCACTGGGAGCCGTAACGTCGGAATCTGTGAAACCAAAAAATGTGGGACCAGAACCTATGCAAGGGTTTGAAACACTGATGTCCGTTGATGTGGGCTCATAAATGTTAAGTTCCAAGGTCTCCCCTGAAGACATTTCAGTCAATGCCTGCAGCCACTCTTCGTCTGGATCGTCTGCTTCTGGTTCTTCTGGTGGTTCTTCTGTATGTTTCAGGATCTTCAGGATTGGCATCTTCTACAAAATATATCAGAACAGTCAAATGGTTAGCAGCACAGGAGGGGGCAGAATGGGTGGCATGAATACTCTCACACACAGCAGGCCAGGCAGCAGGTTGATTTGAAGGGCCACGATGCATTTTCAGGACTTTCCCTCTCCCTCGCGTGTGGGCCCAGCTTGTGCTGTACTGATTGCCTTGATGAGTCGTAGATGGAGAAAAGCAGTGACCCTCTGTTCCAAGGATGTCAGTGGATGCAGATTTGGCACGCCTCCTTCTGTTCGAGTTCTTTCCCTTTTCTTGTGGGCCAATTTCTTCTGCAAAGATTAAAATATAACTTTTCACAGTGCGTCTTTCTGCAGGGTGTGACATATACAGATAGTCACATTTACAATTTAGATTCCATTGAAAAATGAAAATAGTACTTACACTAACTACTTGACCAAGGTCGAGCCATTTCTTTTTACGTTGGTTTCCAGATCTCCTGGTATGCACCACTGCGCAGTAATCTTCTGCAACTTGGTTCCAGCGTTTCTTCATTTCTTTGGGTGGCACTTTTGTGCAACCTCTTGCTGGTATCCAGCTCCTGCTATCTCTGCTCAATGACATTTATCTAATGTCTCCACTTCCTCATGCAAGAAATTCTTCGTTCTTGGTGGATGTCGTTCCATTGCTGTATTGAATTGACACTCTGATTTTTCAAAACATACAGGCACTATTTTGCATGCACCTATGCAGCACTTGTTCTGGAAGTTTAGCAGCAACAAACAGCACTCATTGATTCCAGTAGGTGATTTCTTCCACAGTACTGCTGAAAGCACTCCTTCAGGCACAAAAAATCAGTCAGAAGCCTTTGCACTGCTGCACAAAAATCACTCGTCTGCCTGTACCTTTAAAGATGGCCGATTGCCAATGTTTCTGTGCCACTGTGATGCGCGCACGCTGCAATGTGCATGCGCAACGCTGCTGGCACTAAAAATGACGCTGGACCCTAGTCCCCTGCCAGCAGTTCTTGCTCGCAACGCCTTTGCCCCGCCCCCAGCAGCTCCTGCTGCGCCGCGCCGAGCTGGAAACGGCCCGACATATATCCGAGAATCGCAAGGTAAATATTCGGTGCAATTTATGTTCCACAAATTAGGCAGGCTTCTCCGATGTGCGCCGTTCTAGCAGGGGTCCGAAACTTGAGCCCAAAAGACTGCTAACTAAAATTAAAGCTCATGGAATTGAAGGCAAATTATTGACCTGGTTAGGGGATTGGTTAGGCAGTAGAAGATAATGGGTTATGTACTCGAATTGAAAGGAAGTAACTCGTGGTGTCCCACAAAGATCTGTGCTGGTACCTCAACTATTCACTACATTTATTAATACCTTTGATAATGCAATCGAGAGCTATGTATCCAGGTTTGCCAATGGCACAAAGATTGGTGGCATAGTTAATAATGTAAATAGGAGCATAAAATTGCAAAGAGACACTGATAGATTAAGTGAGTAGGCAAAACTCAAGCAGATGGATTTCAATGTAGGCAAGAGTGAGATCATCCACTTTGAATCAAAAAAGGATAGATCCAAGTATTTTTTAAATGGTGAAAGGTCTGAAACAATGCAGGTGTAAAGAGATTTAGTGGTCCATGTACACTGATCACTCAAATGGAGTAGTCAAGTGCAAAACAAAATCAAAATGCCGAATGGAATGTTTGCCTTTAACTGGAGGGCTAGAATATGAAGGGGAGGATGTTTTGCTACAGATGTAGTAAGACCTGGTTAACCCACATCTGGAGTACTGTGTACAGTTCTGGGCACTGCATATTAGAAAGGATATATTGGCCTTGGAAGGAGTGCAGCGCAGATTCACCAGAATGTTACCAGGGCTCCAAGGGTTAGATTATGAGGAGAGATTACACAGCCTTGTATTCCCTGGAATATAGAATGTTATGGGGTGATTTGATTGAGGTTATTAGGATTTTGAAAGGAATTGATCGGGTAGATAGAGAGAAACATTCTCCGCTAGCAGGGGCGTCTAGGACAAGGGAGCATAACTTTAAAATCAGAGCCAGGACGTTCAGGAGAGAAGTTAACATTTCTTCAAACAAAGGGTGGTAGAAGTGTGGAATTTTCTTCCCACAAAAAGCAGTAGATGCAAGCTCAATTAATAATTTGAAATCTGAGATTGATAGATTTTTACTAGCCAAGGGTATTGAGGGATATGGAGCCAAGCCAGGTGGATGGAGTTAGGATACAGATCAGCCATGATCTCAATGAATGGTGGAACAAACTCAAAGGACTGAATGGCCTACTTCTGTTCCTAATTGCTCTAAACTATTCTAACTTGGAGTGTTGCGTTTTGTCTTGTAGCTTTTTACAATTTTACTTTATCCGGTTGTGTCTGGACTGAGAGATTGTAAATTTATAGTATTAAAATTAGAGACTTTACAACCACAGGCCACATTTAAGTTACTCTGCTTTCCAAATTGGAAAGACTGCAATCTATTCTATTTTGGTGCAAAAATGCTACTGTATTCTGATGTTTACTGTCTAGGTAGATGAATAGGCTAAAGAACTTGCAAGATCTTTTAGTTGAAGTTTGGCAAAGCAATTGCTTTTAATCGTGCCAATTAATAACTTAAGCGATTGCACTCCAAAAGTAATCCATTGGTTGGCACCTGAAAAGGTTTTGGAGTGTGACCTCCCGCCCCCCCCCCCCCCCCTTAATCAGGGGGCACTTGATTAAAGTATACAACAAAATAGTTGATTTCTGCAGTCTAGAGGAGCCTGTGATCCATGTGTATATTGAGTGTGCGAGGTTGCAGTCCCTCTTCTAATATCTGAAGGGACTGCTCCTCATTCTGGTTGCATTTCAGTCCCACACTCCTGATCTTTGGGCACCCTGTGCGGAGGCGAGCAGGCAGGTCGGAGGGCCTCCTCGTAGGACTGCTCCTGGGTATGGTCAAGGGGGCCATCAGCCGGTCCAGGCAGCGGGCGGTCGAGGGGGTCGTTCAGCCCGACTGCCTGCCTCTCTTCAGCATGCAGTGTCCACCGGTACGCTCATGGCCTTCCGCGAGAGGTGGGCGCCGGAGGGACTGGAGTGCATCATCACCCCCAGCAACCAAATTTTAATTTAATCCTTAGTGTCTAAAGTTTAATTTGTCCACGTTTGTCGGTTTTAGTGCCCCCCCACTCCCCACCCCACTTTTAGCAAGGGGGCACTTGTATAATTTGTGTTTTTGGCGCCCTCAAAATAAAAAAGAACAAAAAAAAACCAAGCGGACACTTAGTTGAAGTTTATGGAGTGTGCCCCCCCCCCCCCCCCCGCGCCTTTTATCCAGGGGGCACTTGATTGGTTGCAACAAAATAGTTGTAAAGCACTTTAAGACATAAGCTGCTATATAAATGCAATTTCTTTAAACATATTAAATACTTGGAGCAAGGCTGTGTGGAAACATTATTTGAAAATTATAACTACAGTACTTTGTTCTTTATCTGAATTCTATAGACGTAATTTATCAATATCGCTCACTTAAAAATTTGCTTTCACTGATTCTTCCTTTACCAACTGAACTGGTAATCAACCAAATCATACCCTCTTCTTGTCATGTGGTCTTAACAGTGCCAACATTTTCAATATACTGTGAATTACAGTGGAACATCAAAGAATATTTTCTCTTGGAAAGGGAAAAATCATGCAAGTTAAGATGTTAGTAAATGATAAAAACAGAAAAGCACTTTTTTTTTTAAATCTAAAAAGCAGCTGAAACTATTCTCCCATTCTGGTTTGGATTTAACACCTTGGCACATCATAGTGTATAGGGACTTCATAGTCCTGACAACCACTTCCTAATAGTAGAAGTTCAAAATTTTATTGCCTATTGAGTAACATTTGGGATGGATTATGTTACAAGATGTAATATTCACAACCTACTTTGTGGGGGAATCCAGGATGAATTACAATCTTAGTGAACAACACTTTGTAGTTGCCAACCAACGGTTCCGTTACCTCCTCACAGTTCAGCATGGGCCTTACACTAAACATCCGTACGACAAAGGTTCTCCATCAACCTGACCCCGCCATACAGCACTGGCCCCTAGTCATCAAGATCCACGGCGCAGCCCTGGACAACGTGGACCACTTTCCCTACCTCGGAAGCCTATTATCAGCAAGGGCAGACATCGACGACGAGATTCACCGCCGCCTCCAGTGCGCCAGCACATCCTTCGGCCGCTTGAGGAAAAGAGTATTCGAAGATCAGGCCCTCAAATCTGCCACCAAGCTCATGGTCTACTGGGCTGTGGTGATACCAGCCTTCCTGTATGGCTCAGAGACGTGGACCATGTACAGTAGACACCTCAAATCACTGGAGAATTACCACCAACGATGTCTCCGCAAGATCCTGCAAATCCCCTGGGAGGACAGACGCACCAATGTTAGCGTCCTCGATCAGGCCAACATCCCCAGCATCGAAGCACTGACCACACTTGACCAGCTGCACTGGATGGGCCATATTGTTCGCATGCCAGACACGAGACTCCCAAAGCAAGCTCTCTACTCGGAACTCCTACACGGCAAGTGAGCCCAAGGTGGGCAGAGGAAACGTTTCAAGGACACTCTCAAAGCCTCCTTGATAAAATGCAACATCACCACCAACACCTGGGAATCCCTGGCCAAAGACCACCCTAAGTGGAGGAAGTGCATCCAGGAAGGCACTGAGCATCTCCAGTCTCATCGCCGAGAGCATGCAGAAACTAAGCGGAAGGAGCGTGCGGCAAACCAGTCCCACCCACCCTTTTCCTGTAACGACTGTCTGTCCCACCTGTGACAGAGACTGTAATTCCCATATTGGACTGTTCAGTCACCTAAGAACACACTTTGAGTGAAAGCAAGTCTTCCTCGATTTCGAGGGACTGCTTATGATGATGATGACACAGTTCAGATGCTTGTACAAGTGATTTCAGAAATCTTTGCCAACTTCAAGTGGCAGAGGTAGAATTTGCTCGGAGTACGCCGTCTTACCGCCGTTGAAATTGACCAAGTTCAAGCACATGCGCTAAATCCCGAACTTGTGATTTGTCAAGTTCTGACTTGACCGATCATTCCCTGCGAGTGTGAAATCCTTATTGTTGGCGCAGAGTTGGGCTAACTGGCTAGCAATTACGCAGGAAAATGTTACGGCTGGTGCAAATAGACGCAGGAGCCTGTTTGCACAGCGTAAGGGGAGCGGGAATATGCAACTGCTTGACACCATCCAGGACATATCTACCTAACTATCTCCTGATCCCAACTCAAATAGGCAAAGGGTGAAAACAATCTACCAAGAATGAGAGAATGATTTATTTATTAATATAACTGGGGTGAGTGAGAGACTTATTAATATAACTGGAGTGAGTGAGACTAAAAAATCATGAATGGGCATTGGAGATTTCTGCTTCAAAAGGACAAAAGAAATAGGAGCAGGAGAAGGCCATTTGGCCTGCCATTGAATAAGATTATGGCTGATTTGATCATGGACTCCGTTTCAGTTCCCTGCCTGCTCTCCATAATCCTTTACTCGCTTATCGCTCAAAAATCTCTCTCTCTCCACCTTAAATATATTCAATGAACGAGCCTCCACAGCTCTGGGACAGAGAATTCCATAGATTTCCAACCCTCAGAGAAGAAATTTCTCCTCATCTCAGTTTTAAATGGGCGGCCCCTTATTCTGAGACTATTTTAGTTTCCTCTATGTGGAAATATCCTCTCTGCATCCACCTTGTCGAGCACCCTCATTATCTTATATGTTTCAATAAGATCACCTCATTCTTCTGAACTCCAATGTGTATAGGCCCAACCAGCTCCACCTATCCTCATAAGTCAACCCCCTCATCTTTGGAATCAACCTAGTGAACCTTCTCTGAACAGTCTCCAATGCAAGTATATCCTTCCTTAAATACAGAGACCAACAAAACTGTACGCATTACTCCAGGTGTGGCCTTACCAATACCCTGTACAGTGATTGGAGCACCGCCGCATGTGATCCCAGATATACTTACGCACATGGTGCACCTCTCTGTGAACTACTACGCTATGCTCAACTCTGCAGTGAAACAACGCAAGGTTTGGAAGGGGGGCTCTCATCAGAAAAGTGCGGATTTCTTTCGGAGGTCAACGACATACACCTTAGCCACACCGCTGACTGCAATTTCAGGGTCAGTGTTTCTCTTCACTGAATTGTAAAATTCGAATTTAAATAATGAAAAAATAAAATTACAAATCCTCTTTGTATACTTTTTATTTTAAATAATGTAAAAAAAAATTAAGTTGCTGCTTTTAAAGGGTAAATTGTATTCATGCAGAATTTTGTCTTTTGTGCAAAATTAATCTTAACCTTTTTAAAAAAAAAACATGGCATTTTCTAAACTGATTCAGTTGCTTCAAAAAGTAAAAGGCTATCAGAGGAGATGATGTGTACAAATAACTTTGAAGCAAATCGAAGTTGTATGTTGCCAACAGTTTTTGTTTTTAATAGTTGGAGCACTCCAAACAGCTTGCCATGTTCGGCAGGAGATTTGCGGTGGTGGTACGGCATTGCGCCCGATCTCCTTTGCCCAGAGATGTGATGTCATCGTCATGTGCATTGCCCCGGTAGCGCCCCGAACCTGAACTTGGGTTCCGCCCCTGTAGCATCGCTGGCCGAAAACACCTGAGTTAGCGCTCCACTTCCTTACTGGAGCGCTACCCCCGAATTTTTTTTTAAGTAGAAAAAGATTAGCGCCTAGCGCTACAAACCCATACAGCCTGTAAAAAATTCCTGGGAAAAGATTTGGTGCTCACTGCTCTTCCCAGTACTTCTGCTTTTGCCCACATTCGGATGTTATTGCACTGAACTGAGATCCTTACACCTCGCAATCCCACTCTCAAAAGAATGCCAACATGAATTGAGATGTAGGGGATAATGGTACCCGAATGAACCCTTGGGGGATGGAAGAGAGAGGACGAAGTCCCAGCTTTAACTGGGGGAATGAAGGAAGGGTACCACTTCAACTAGGTTTAAGGTGAAAAGTACGAGGTTGAAAGCAAGGGAGAAGAGTGCCAGTCTGAACTTGATAGGTTGAGGAAGTGTGTGGCTATGAAATTATAAAGAATTAGATGGAATTTCTAAACTGGGTCTGAAAGACGATGACGGGGAAAATTGTGGTCAGAGGCTTCCTTCGTACGAACGCCTCTGACCCGAAAAAAATCTACGAAAGTATCTGGTGGTCCCGGAGGAATGTAGGATTCCGGTCGGAGGCCTAGATTCGGTGCGCAGCACATGGGGAGATGTCTTTCATGTATGTACATGCTAGAGTCACATGGACCTGGACCACCAATCACGATGCAGTATTCTCATTGATAAAAATGGGAACTCTGTACGAGTTCCCAATACTATCAATGAGAAAACCACATAAAACACCGAAACACAGCATAATAAATAAATAAAACACCTCGCATATTTAAAATTAAATGTATGTTTTAGCAAAAAATATATTTTTTGGAATTTTTAACAATGCTTTAATGTTAAAAATAAACTTACCTTAATGGACAAGGTTTTTAATACAAAAATGGGTGTTTAAATTTAATTTTTAATTTTTAAAAGTTACTCTGGTAAAAGTAAGCTATGCACCTGCTTTTACCAGGCGTAAATGTTTGAAGGATATTTTCTGGACATGAGTTGGGCCATAGCCCAATCTCTCCCATGTGGATGTCCTTCTTCCGGGGATGCGTAGGATCTGTATGGAGAAATCTTGACAGATCGGAAAAGCCGGTTTTCGGCGCATGTGCTTCGCGCCCAAAAACTGGCTTTTGCGAGGCCTCGCCGGCTCCTTACGCACTTTGTACGGACCCGGCGAGCCGTAATTTTTGGCCCATTGTGTACTGGGGTGGTTGAATGTGAGAGAGTAACTGTATGAAAAGTGAAGGTCTGGTTGGTCTGTCAAAATTTGACTTAATTGTGCTTAAAATAACGAGAAGGCATCATTTTTAATGTAAATGTTCAGAATTTTCCAGGAACGTATGTTCCTCTCTAAATACCACCACCAATTTTGTGCCTTCAACATTTGGATTTCCCCTCACTTTCCTGCATTTAAGGTTTTCTTCCAATGCCAGTTGAGAAATGTTGGTATACCTATAGCTTTAGTCACATAGCTTGGGTAATTTTATGGATTTCACATGTCGGCCCATTAGCTTTTTGAGGGCTACATCAGCTTTTTTAATGCAGATAGTTTTCTAGGTTGGTGTGTAAGCTTTTTAAATTGGTTTGCTTTTAAAGAGGAACTTGACAGTATTCTGTTTATCACAAAGCCAGCCTGTTCATCCATGCCTCTGTGCTGCATTTTGTACATCTGTTTTTCAGTTCTCGATTTCTGTGAGCAGGCTTAAGTAGCCATAGCAAAAACATCATTTTTTTTTAATGAGAATATAATGGCACTGCAACCACACTTTTCATAATATCTTGGCCTTTTTTCCCTGCCGCAAGCAATATTTCATTTTAGAGTTCCAATCAGTAATAGGAACATCCAAATACCAGTAGGAGTAAACTTCGTAATGGAGAGAATTAATGAAGGTGTTACTCCTTTAGGCAGTATCAGTTCTTCTGTTCATAAGAGAACATCTGCATTTGTATGGTGCCCTTAATGCAAAGAATGTCCCAAGGCACTTCACAAATGGGTACAAAGAAAACAGGCATAGAGCCGGAAACGGAGAGGTGAGGAGGGGTCACTAGCAGCTTGATTGGGGAGGTGGAGAAGTTTAGGGAGGGAATTCCAGGGAGTCGGACTGAGGCAACTGAAGGCTCAACAACAGCTTTCATGTATATGGCCCGTTTAACATGGTGCTTCACAGGAGTGTAATCAGACAAAAATTGACACTGAGCCGGAGAAGGATATACTAGGATGGATATAAGCTTGGTCAAAAAGGTAGGCTTTAAGGGGCATCTTAAAGAAGGAGAGGTTGAGAGGGGGAAAGGTCTTGGAAGGAATTCTAGAGCTTAGGGCCTAGACAGCTGACTGCGTGGCCGTCATTGGTGGAGTGAAGGAAGTGGGGGATGGACAAAAGGCCAGATTTGGAGGAACGCAGAGTTCTCGGAGGGTTGTAGGGCGGAAGAGGGTACAGAGGTGGGTAGGGGCAAAGCCATGACATGTTTCTTAAAACTGCCCCATTTAATTTTCTGAGGAAAATTATTAATCGTAAAATCATAAGAGAAATACAGTACAGAAGGAGGCCAATCGGTCTGTCGCGTCTGCGTCGGCTCTTTCGAAGAGCAATCCAGTTAGTCCCACTCCCCCAGCTCTTTCCTCCTAGCCCTGCAATTTTTTCTACTTCAAATAATTATCCAATATCCTTTTGAAAGCTACTATTGAATCTGTTTCTAACACCCTCTGAGACAATGCAGTCCAAATCCTAACCACTTGTTGTGTAAAAAGGTTTTGCTCCTGTCACTTTTGGTTATTTTGCTAATTACCTTAAATCTGTGCCCTCTGGTTATTGACCCTTCAGCTATTGGAAACAGTTTCTCTTTATTTGTTCTATCTAAATCTTCATGATTTTAAACACCTCTATCAAATATCTTGGCCTTCTCTCTTCTAAGGAAAATAACCACAGCTTCTCCAGATAATCATATAAAACCTCCAAGATAAAAGCTCTGAAGTTTTTCCCTGACTACTAAAGGCAATCAAGCAACAATTTCCAGATATAAATGTAACTTTACATTGTATTATATTTTGAACATATCTGGTACCATAATATTCCATGTATTGACCTAAAATAGAAAGATGTAGGTAGATTTTCAGGGCATCTACATCAGTTGTGCAAGTGTCGAACTGATCCTAAACCTTGCACAGGGCTGGAGGGACCTTGCCATAGTTCTGAATGATGTAGAACTTTTGTTTTTATTTATTCGTTCCTGGGATGTGGTCATCTATAGCAAGGCCAGCATTTATTGCCCATCCCTAATTGACCTTGAGAAGGTGGTCGTGAGCCGTGATCTTGAACCACTGCTGAGGGAGAGATTTTCGGGATTTTGACCCAGCGACAATGAAGGAATGGCGATACAAAAGCAAAATACTACGGATGCTGGAATTTGGAATAAAAACAGAAAATGCTAGAAATCTCAGTTGGTCAGGCAGCATCTGTGGAGAGGAAGCAGAGTTAACATTTCGGGTCGATGACTCTTCGTCAGAACTGGAGAATGTTCGGAAAGAAGGGATTCTTAACAAGCACTGAAAGGGGGAGGGGAAGAAAGAACAAAAGGGAAGGTTTGTGATAGGGTGGAAGACAGGAGAGATTAGAGCGATAAAAGGGATGATGGGCCAAATTGAATTGATAATGCCAGGAGTTAGAAAAACATTAGTCAAGATAGGGTGTGAATGGCGGGATAATGACCAACTGCCATTAGAGACCAGGAGAAAAAAAGAAAAAAAAGGGGAGAAAGGGAGCTAAAGATTGATGGCGGTTACGCTCTGAAATTGTTAAACTCGATGTTGAGTCCAGAAGTGCCTAAACGAAAGATGAGGTGCTGTTCCTCAAGCTTGCGTTGAGCTTTGTTGGAGGCTCAGTGTAGGAGACCGAGGACGGAGCAGTCAGAGTGGGAATGGAGTGGAGAATTAAAGTGACAAGCGACTGGAAGCTCAGGGTCACGTTTGCGGACTGAACGGAGGTGCTCCGCAAAGCGGCCACCCAATCTACGCTTGGTCTCCCCAGTGTAGAAGAGACCACATCGTGAGCAGCGAATACAGTACACTAAATTGAAAGAAGTACAAGTAAATCGCTGTTTCACCTGGAAGGAGTTTTTGAGGCCCTGGATAGTGGGAAGGGAGAAGGTAAAAGGGCAGGTGTTGCATCTCCTGCGCTTGCACGGAAAGGTGCCGTGAGACTAGGAGGTGGTGTTGGGGGTCACTATGGAATGGACCAGGGTGTGGAGGAGGGACCAGTCCATTGGGAGAGGAGGGGAGGGCAAGATGTGATTGGTGGTGGGATCACGCTGCAGGTAGCAGAAATGGCAGAGGATGATCCGTTGAACGTGGAGGCTGGTGGGGTGAAAGGTGAGGACATGGGGATCCCTGTCATGCTTCTGAGAGGGAGGGGAAGGGGTGAGAGCTGAGGTGCAGGAAATAGAACAGACACGGTCGAGGGCCATATAAACCGCGGTAGAGGGGAATCTTCTGTTGAGGAAAAAGGAAGACATGTCAGAGGCACTAGTGTGAAAGGTGGCGTCGTCAGAACAGATGCAACGGAGAAATTGGGAGAATGGCATGGAGTCCTTACAGGACGCAGGGTGGGAGGAAGAGTAACCCAGGTAGCTGTGGGAGTCAGTGCGCTTATAGTAGATACTGGTCGAAAGCCTATCCCCAGCGATGGAGATGGAGATGGAGAAGTCGAGGAAGAGAAGAGTCGTAATTGGACCATGTGAAGGTGATGGAAGAGTGGAAATGGGATGGAAACTGAACGAAATTTTCAAGTTGAGGTCAAGAGCAGGAAACGGCACCGATAGTCATCAATGTACCGGAAAAAGAAGTGAGGGAGGGGACACGAGTAGGACTGGAACAAAGAATGTTCCACGTATCCCACGAAAAGGCAGGCATAGCTCGGACCCATGCAGGTTCCCATAGCAACACCTTTAATTCGGAGGAAGTGAGTGGAGTTGAAGGAGAAGTTGTTCAATGTAAGAACAAGTTCAGCCAGAAAGAGGAGGAGGATGGTGGTGGATGGGGACTGATTGGGCCTCTGCTCGAGGAAGAAGTGGAGCGCACTCAGGCCATCCTGGTGGGGGATGGAAGTATAGAGGGATTGGACGTCCATGGTGAAAAGGAGACAGTTGGGGACGGGAAACTGGAAACTGTTAAAGTGACGGGAGGGTGTGGGAAGAGAGTGGACAAGAGAAAAAATAGTCGAGATAGGGGGCAAGAACAGCTGAAACGATGGCTCTACCGGGGCAATCCTGTTTGTGGATCTTGGGAAGGAGGTAGAAGCGGGCTGTGTGGGGTTGGGGAACTGAGGTTGGTGGCTGTGGAGGAAAGATCTCCAGAAGAGATGAGGTCAGTGACGGTCTGGGAAATTATGGTTTGATGTTCAGTAGCGGGATCATGGTCCAGGGGAGAGGTAGGAGGAGGCGTCAGAGAGTTGGCGATCAGGCTCTGCAAGGTAGAGGTCGGTTCGCCAAACAACAACAGAGCCACCCTTGTCAGCAGGTTTAATGACTAGGTTGGGGTTGGATCTGAGCGAGCGAAGTGCTACAAGTTCAGAGGGAGGTTGGAGCGAGTGAGGGAGCAGAGAAATTGAGATGGCTGATGTCCCGTCGGCAGTTTGCAATGGAGAGGGTCCAGGTCAAGCGAGAATTCTGAAAATGGGAGAAAGGGTCAGCTGTGCAGAGGGAAGACTCCTGGCTGAAGAAGTGGGCGCGAAGGCGAAGGCGGCAGAAAAAGAGTTCAGCATCGTGCCGAGCTCAAAATTCATTGAGGTGGGGGCATAAGGCAATGAAGCTCAGGCCTTTGCTGAGGACTGATTGTTCGGGGTCAGAGAGGGGAAGGTCAGAGGGGATAGTGAAAACACCGCAGGGTGTGAGATTGGAAGAAGGGATGGGATCAGAGGAAAGTGTATGAAAAGAAGGTTCCGGAGGTTTAGCATGGATGTAGTCCTGTGGAGTACGTCTGGTGCTGCTCCTAGCATGCTTTTCTGCACTCTTCATTGAACCAGGGTTGGTCCCCTGATTTGATGATGATGGTAGAGTGAGGGATATGCCAGGCCATGAGGTTACAGATTGTGGCATAATACAATTCTGCTGCTGCTGGCCCACAGCGCCTCATGGATGCCCAGTTTTGAGTTGCTAGATCTGTTCTGAATCTATCCTATTTAGCACGGTGGTGGTGCTGTACAACACAATGGAGGGTGTCCTCAGTGTGAAGATGGGACTTCATCTTCATAAGGACCGTCATTGCTCCCTTTACTGTCATGGACAGATGCATTTGCGATAGGTAGATTGGTGAGGACGAAGTCAAGCAAGTTTTTCCCTCGTGTTGGTTCTCTCACCACCTGCTGCAGGCCCAGTTTGGCACCCATGTCCTTCAGGACTCGGGTCAGTAGCGGTGCTACCAAATCACTCTTGGTGATGGACATTGAAATCCCCCACCCAGAGTACATTCTGTGCCCTTGCTGCCCTCAGTGCTTCTACCAAGTGGTGTTCAACATGGCGAAGTACTGATTCATCAGCTGAGGTAGGTGGTAATCAGCTATGAGACTTCATGGGGTCTGGAGTCAATGAGTACTCCCAGGGCCACCCCCTTCCAATTGTATGCCAAGGTCGATGCCGGTTGGACTGTCCGGTTTTATTCTTCTTGCTGTTTTTCATCGTGGTTTTTTTTACAAGTGGTTTGCTCAGCCATTTCGAAGCAGTTAAGAGTCAACCACATGCTGTAGGTCTGGAGTCATATATAAACCAGACAAAGTAAGGATGGCAAATTTCCTACCCATATAATTTAAAATTCTCATATATGCACATGGCATGCTATGCAGACATAGAGGCCTGGTAAATAGCCCAAACTTGAAATAATGCCAAAATCATTATATAAAAGCATATTGTTTTAAATGTATTGATGAATTAACCTTCACAATGAAATGGGATGAGTATTGTATTTAGTAAGGTGAAGATAAGTTTCCTTTTCCTCAAAAGCATCATTGTGCTTTGAAATATGACTGTGTTTAGGTGCTAAGGCAGTTGTAATGTATAATTTATTATTTGTATTTCAGGTTAGTCCTTTGCCTTGTCATGCAGTAGGGCCCTACTCCTGCAAAAGACCTTGCGGACGACCCCTGGCGTGTGGGAATCACACATGTGCAACAGAATGTCATGCAGTCACCATAGTGGATGGAGATGATGAACAAAAGGTATGGAAACCATATAGCGAGGAATCTTGAGCTCTAAAAAGGTATTTTACGTGTTTAATTTTGTTCCAGATTATATTTCATTTCCTATTATGAAAATATTTGTAAAATTTCAATTGTGATTTTCATTCTTTCATAATTTCCCTGTGCTTTTCCACATCACTCAGCCATCCCCCATTCTTTTTACATTCTTTAACCAAAATTTACCACTTCACTTATTCAATATGCTTCCTATTTGCAAGTATTGCATGCAAATTTGGATGCACTCTCTCTAGCTCTATATTTGTACATAATAATAGCTTTGATTTACATAGCGCCTTTAACGTAGTAAAACGTCCGAAGGTGCATCACAAGTTACAGCCAAACAGATAAATTTGACACCGAGCCATAGAAGAAATTAAGGCAGATGATCAAAAGTTTGTTTAAAGAGCATTTTAACGAGCGTCTTAAAGGAGTAAAGAGAGTTGGAGAGGTTTAGGGAGGGAATTCCACCGATGGTTATGCAGTTATAATGAGGGATGTTCAAGAGGCCAGAATTTGAGGAGTGCAGACATGTGGGATTATGAGGCTGAAAAAGATTAGAGATAAGGAGGGACAAGTCCATGGAGTGATTTGTAAACAAGGGTGAGAATTTTGACATTGAGGCATTGTTTAACTGGGAGCCAATGTAGGTCAGAAAGCACAGGGACGATGGATGATCTTGACTTGGTGCGGCTTAGTACACAGGCTGCTGAGTTTTGGATGACTTGAAATTTGAGTAGTGTGGAATGTGGAAGGCCGGCCAGGAGTGAGTTGGAGTCGTCCAGTCTAGAGGTAACAAAGGCATGAATGAGGTTTTCAGCAGCAGAAGAGATGAGGCGGGCAATGTTACGGAGGTGGAAAAAGGCGGTTTTAGTTATGCCGCAGATAAGCGACTGGAAACTCATTTCAGGATCAAATATGACAGCTAGGTTGTGAATAGTCTTGTTCACCCACAGATTGGTGCTAGGGAGAGGGATGGAGTCAGTGGCTAGGGAACGCAGTTTGTGGCAGGGACCAAAGATAATGGCTTCGGTCTTCCCTATATTTAATTGGAAAAAATTTCTGCTCATCCAATACTGGATGTCGGACTAGCAATCTGACAATTTAGAAACCAAGCAGGGATCGCCAGAAGTGGTGGGGTGGTAGAGCTGGGTGTCGTCTGCGTACATGTGGAAACTGACTCCATGTTTTCGGATGATATTGCCAAGTGGCAGCATATAGATGAGAAATAAGAGGGGACCAAGGACAGATCCTTGGGGGACACCAGAGGTAACAATGCAGGAGTGGAAAGAGAAGCCGTTGCTGGAGATTTTCTGGCTACGAATAGATAGATAAGAATGGAACCAGGCGAGTGCAGTCCCACCTAGCTGGACGATGGTGGAGAAGCATTGGAGGAGGCTGGAGTGGTCAACTGTGTCAAAGGCTGCAACCAGATCAAGAAGGATGAGGAGGGGTAGTTTACTTTTGTCACAGTAACAAAGGATGTCATTTCAGACTTTGAGAGTAGTTTTGGTACTGGGGCAGAGGCAAAACCCAGATTGAAGGGATTCAAACACTGAATTCTTGGAAAGATGATTACATTTGGGAGGCAACAACACGTTCAAGTACTTTGGACAGGAAAGGGAGGTTAGAGATGAGGCGATAGCTAGCAAGCAAAGTGGGGTCAAGGGTTGGTTTTTTTGAGAGGAGTGATGACAGCAGATTTGAAGGAGAGGGGAACAGTACCTGTGGACAGAGAACCGTTAACAATGTTGGCTAACATGGGAGCCAGAAAAGGAAGTTGGGTGGTAAGCAGTTTAGTGGGAATAGGGTCAAGAGAGCAGGAAGTGGGCCCCTTGGCTAAGATGAGTTTGGAGAGATTAAGAGGGGAGATGAAAGAGAAACTAGAAAAAGATGAATTTAGGGCTAGGGCAGGTGGGAGCGTCAGATGGAAGTTTGGCCGTGTGGGCTAGGTGAAGGAAGGGAACTCGCCGAGGCAGCTGATCAGATGGTCTCAATCTTTGATACAAAGAAGTCCATGAGGTACTCACACTTGTTGGAGGCGAGTGTGGTGGAGACAGGGGAGAGGGGTTTAAGGAGACAGTTAGCAGTAGAGAATAGCAGCCTGGGGTTATTTTTGCAATCCAAAATGATCCTGGAATAATGAGCAGTTTTTGTAGACAAGAGTAAGAACCGATGGTGTTTTGTGTTCGAGCCAGATCTGGGGGTGAATGACTAAACCAGTTGTCCGCCACATCCGTTCAAGTTTACGCTCTTTTGACTTGAGGGAGCAAAGTTGAGGGCTATACCGAGGGAATGGTAAGGGTGGGAGAGAGTAATCATTTTAATAGGGACGAGGACATCAAAGGTGGTAGTGAGGGTGTGATTGAGCAGATCAGTGACTAGAAATGTCATTGTTAAAAGAAGCCCAAAGGTTGGACAGTTTTGAGTTGATAAATGCAGTTGTAATAGAATTTTGAGAGAGTTTTTTCCAGGGGCGGATTCAGAAAGAAGTAGATTTGGATTGGGGAAGGGGAATGTGGATCGAGAGCGATACAAGGAAATGGTCAGAGATGGCTTTTTCTTTAATTGATACGGTTGGAATAGCAAGACCACGAGAGATTGCAAGGTCAAGAGGGTGGCCGTGAATATGGATTGAGGAATTTACATGGAGTTGAGATGGAGGTTGAAATCATCAAGGATGAGAAGTCGCTCGGTACAAAGGCTGAGGGAGGAAAGCAGTGAGAATATATCCGTGCTAAAAGTTTTTATCATGTTTGGGTGGGCGGTAGAGAACGAGAATTTTGAATGAGAGGTTAGAGGGATGGAATATGGCAAGATGTTGAAAAGATAAGAGAGTGCCAGAGGAGTAAGGGGACAGACCAAGGTATGATTTAGGGGTGAGAGCTATACTCCCACCATAGCGGTCTGGGCGGGGCAAGTGGTAGAAGGTATAGCCGGGAGGGGAGGCTTCAATTAAAGGAAGTGTGTCATTATCCTTCAGCTAAGTTTCTGTTAGTGCCATGATGTCATGTGAATAGCATGTTTAGTGAGTTGGTCTTACCGCAGGAGAAGGGTACACAGCCAGATAGGGAATGGAAGACCAACAGGAAGAGCAGTGCAAGGAAGGTAGTGTAGGGGTCCCCTGCGGTCATCCCCCTGCAAAACAGATACACTGCTTTGGGTACTGTTGAGGGGGATGACTCATCAGGGGAGAGCAGCAGCAGCCAAGTCCATGACACCGTGGGTGGCTCTGCTGCACAGAAGGGCAGGAAAAAGAGTAGGAGAGTGATAGTGATAGGGGATTCAATTGTAAGGGGAATAGATAGGCGTTTCTGTGGCCGCAACCGAGACTCCAGGATGGTATGTTGCCTCCCTGGTGCAAGGGTCAAGGATGTCTCGGAGCGGGTGCAGGACATTCTGAAAAGGGAGGGTGAACAGCCAGTTGTCATGGTACATATAGGTACCAACGATATAGGTAAAAAACGGGATGAGGTCCTACGAGATGAATTTAGGGAGTTGGGAGTTAAATTAAAAAGCAGGACCTCAAAAGTAGTAATCTCAGGATTGCTACCAGTGCCATGTGCTAGTCAGAGTAGGAATCGCAGGATAGCTCAGATCAATACGTGGCTTGAGGAGTGGTGCAGACGGGAGGGATTCAAATTCCTGGGGCTTTGGAACCAGTTCTGGGGGAGGTGGGACCAGTACAAACTGGACGGTCTGCACCTGGGCAGGACTGGAACCAATGCCTGAGGGAGGAGTGTTTGCTCGTGCTGTTTGGGAGGTGTTAAACTAATATGGCAGGGGGATGGGAACCTATGCAGGGAGACAGAGGGAAATAAAATGGAGACAGAAGCAAAAGCTAGAAAGGAGAATAGTAAAAGTGGAGGGCAGAGAAACCCAAGGCAAAAAACAAAAAGTGCCACTTTACAGCAAAATTCTAAAGGGTCAAAGTGTGTTAAAAAGACAAGCCTGAAGGCTCTGTGCCTCAATGCGAGGAGTACTCGGAATAAGGTGGATGAATTAACTGCGCAGATAGCAGTTAACGGATACGATGTGATTGGCATCACAGAGACATGGCTCCAGGGTGACCAAGGCTGGGAACTAACATACAAGGATATTCAGCATTTAGGAAGGACAGACAAAAAGGAAAAGGAAGTGGGGTGGTGTTGCTGGTTAAAGAAGAAATTAATGCAATTGTAAGGAAGGACATTAGCTTGGATGATGTGGAATCGGTATGGGTGGAGCCACGGAATACCAAAGGGCAGAAAACATAGAAACATAGAAAATAGGTGCAGGAGTAGGCCATTCGGCCCTTCTAGCCTGCACCGCCATTCAATGAGTTCATGGCTGAACGCTCGTGGGAGTTGTGTACAGGCCACTAAATAGTAGTCGTGAGGTTGGGGACAGCATCAAACAAGAAATAAGGGATGTGTGCAATAAAGGTACAGCAGTAATCATGGGCGACTTTAATCTACATATTGATTGGGCTAACCTAACTGGTAGCAATGCGATGGAGGAGGATTTCCTGGAGTGTATTAGGGATGGTTTTCTCGACCAATATGTCGAGGAACCAACCAGAGAGCTGGCCATCCCAGACTGGGTGATGTGTAATGAGAAGGGACTAATTAGCAATCTTGTGCGAGGCCCCTTGGGGAAGAGTGACCATAATATGGTAGAATTCCTTATTAAGATGGAGAATGACAAAGTTTATTCAGAAACTTGGGTCCTGAACTTAAGGAAAAGTAACTTTGATGGTATGAGGCACTAATTGGCTAGATTAGACTGGCAAATGATACTTAAAGGATTGACGGTGGATAGGCAATGGCAAACCTTTAAAGAGCATATGGATGAACTTCAGCAATTGTACATCCCTGTCTGGAGTAAAAATAAAACTGGGAAGGTGGCTCAACCGTGGCTAGCAAAGGAAATTAAGGATAGTATTAATTCCAAGGAAGAGGCATACAAATTAGCTCGAAAGAGCAGCAAACTGGAGGACTGGGAGAATTTTAGAAATCAGCAGAGGAGGACAAAAGGTTTAATTAAGAGGGGGAAAATAGAGTATGAGAGGAAGCTTGCCGGAAACATAAAAACTGACTGCAAAAGTTTCTATAGATATGTGAAGAGAAAAAGATTAGTGAAGACAAACGTAGGTCCCTTGCAGTCGGATTCGGGTGAATTTATAATGGGGAACAAAGAAATGGCAGACCAATTGAACACGTACAAAGGAAGACACAAATAACCTTCTGGATGTACTAAGGGACTGAGGGTCGAGTAAGAAGGAGGAACTGAAGGATAGCCTTATTAGGCAGGAAATTGATGGGATTGAAGGCCGATAAATCCCCGGAGCCTGATAGTCTACATCCCAGAGTACTTAAGGAAGTGGCCCTAGAAATAGTGGATGCATTGGTGATCATTTTCCAACAGTCTATCGACTCTGGGTCAGTTCCTGTGGACTGGTGGGTTGCTAATGTAACACCACTTTTTAAAAAAGGAGGGAGAGAGAAAACGGTTAATTATAGACCGGTTAGCCTGACATCGGTGGTGGGGAAAATGTTGGAACCAATCATTAAGGATGAAATAGCAGTGCATTTGGAGAGCAGTGATAGGATTGGTCCAAGTCAGCATGGATTTATGAAAGGGAAATCATGCTTGACAAACCTTCTGGAATTTTTTGAGGATGCAACTGGTAGAGTGGACAAGGGAGAACCAGTGGATGTGGTGTATTTGGACTTTCAAAAGGCTTTTGACAAGGTCCCACACAGGAGATAGGTGTGCAAAATCAAAGCACATAGTATTGGGAGTAATGTACTGATGTGGATAGAGAACTGGTTGGCACACAGGAAGCAGAGAGTTGGGATAAACGGGTCCATTTCAGAATGGCAGGCAGTAACTAGTGGAGTGCCGCAGGGCTCAGTGCTGGGACCCCAGCTCTTTACAATATATATTAATGATTTAAATGATGGAATTGAGTGTAATATCTCCCAAGTTTGCAGATGACACTAAACTTGGTGGCGGTGTGAGCTGTGAGGAAGACACTAAGAGGCTGCAGGGTGATTTGGACAGGTTAGGCGAGTGGGCAAATGCATGGCAGATGCAGTATAATGTGGATAAATGTGAGGTTATCCACTTTGGGGGCAAAAACATGAAGGCAGAATATTATCTGAATGATGGCAGATTCGGAAAAGGGGAGGTGCAGTGAGACCTGGGTGTCATGGTTCATCAGTCATTGAAAGTTGGCATGCAGGTACAGCAGGCAAATGGTATGTTGGCCTTCATAGCAAGGGGATTTGAGTATAGGAGCAGGGAAGTCTTGCTGCAGTTGTACAGGGCCTTGGTGAGGCCCCACCTGGAATATTGTGTTCAGTTTTGATCTCCTAATCTGAGGAAGGACGTTCTTGCTATTGAGGGAGTGCAGCGGAGGTTCACCAGACTGATTCCAGGGATGGCTGGACTGACATATGAGGAGAGACTGGATCAACTGGGCCTTTGTACACTGGAGTTTAGAAGGATGAGAGGGTATCTCATAAAAACATATAAGATTCTGACTGGACTGGACAGGCTAGATGCGGGAAGAATGTTCCCGATGTTGGGGAAGTCCAGAACCAGGGGACACAGTCTTAGGATAAGGGGCAGGCCGTTTAGGACTGTGATGAGGAGAAACTTCTTCACTCAGAAAGTTGTTAACCTGTGGAATTCCCTACCGCAGAGAGTTGTTGCTGCCAGTTCATTGGATATATTGAAGAGGTAGTTAGATATTGCCCTTACGGCTAAAGGGATCAAGGGGTATGGAGAGAAAGCAGGAAAAGGGTACTGAAGTAATGATCAGCCATGATCTTATTGAATGGTGGTGCAGGCTCGAAGGGCCGAATGGCCTAGTCCTGCACCTATTTTCTATGTTTCTATGTCAATGTATTCATCCATGATAAGGTCATGGATGGCAAGGGCCTTGTTTGAAAGTGAACGGACATTTTGTAAGGAGATTTTGAGAACAACCGTGATGGCTGATCTACTACCAGAATACACACGGTCATTGGTTGGAGGAATGAGTTGCATAGGGAGGAGATTGGCAAGGTTAATCTTCCCAGGGCAAGCTGGGTGTTAAGGTCGATGAGAGATTAGGATGGGACAGTTGGAGTTGCTGCTTGTGAGGAGATAGCAACGAGTGCCACAGTGGGCCCTTCGGAGAATGCCAAGAGAGGCACAGAGGGAAGCTGCAGGCTTGTCTAAAAGGGAGTCAAGCCTGGGACGGCAGAAGGAGAGTAGGAAGGTTGAAGAGTAATGAATTCTATGCGTAAGGATTTTGAAGGACAGAGTATCTGAGAGATGATAGATGAGAGATGGCATGTCGACATTAGATATTGAGCAGGGAGGGAACAAGAGAAAAATAAACGGGAGAAGGAAGCGTAAAAAGAAGTCAATGGCTTGGGTCTGAAGCGGCAGCTAGATGCGCACGTGAATAGATACAAGCAAGAAAAAAAGAGAAATTCAATTTACATGGTAAATACAATAAGGATTCTACAATAGTAGAATCAGTAAATCAAGATTGATTATTGTATATATTTAATATAATAAATTAAGTTAAAATTAGAAAATCAATAATTGCAGCAAATTAAATGTTATGAGGGAGGAGGGGTGGAAGAGGGGCGAGGAAGGGGAGGGGGGGGAGAGGTGCGGGGGGGGAGAGGAGGGAGGGAGAGCAGGGGCGGGGGGAAGAGGGGGGAGGGGGAAGAGGGGCGGGTGGGAGAGGGGGAAGGGAGGAAGGAGGGAGGGGGGGAAGAGAGGAAGGAGGGAGGGGGGGGAAGAGGAAGGAGGGGGGGAAGAGGGGGGGGGGAAGAGGAGGGAGGGGGGGGGAGGCTGAACGGGCCCGGCCGACGAAAAGAAGCTGGGCCGAAGACTTCGGGCGGGGCCCGCCCCCAGCAAGATGCTGGTCGGGCGGGCCCCACCGAAGGAAGAGAGAGCGGACCGGACCTGAAGGGGGGGCAGAGCAGGAGCTGGGGCGGGATTAGCGGATGGCAGCGGGGTGGGTGGGGGCGTGAGAGCCAGAGGGAGCGTGAGCTGAATGGGTGGGGAGCCGGAGCCACAGCCACAGCCGGAGCAGGAGCTGGAGGAGGGAGGTGCAATCCGATCTTCGCCGCCCCAGTGAGCCCATTCGGCCAGGGCTAGAGGCGGCGTACTTCGGGCCTCTCCCACACAGTTTTGGGCGCCTGGAGCTACTGCACATGTGCGCACACTGTAGCGTGCATGTGCAGAGATCCTGGCAGTGTTTTCAGCGCAGGTACCTGGCTCCGCCCCCCCACAACTCGTGCTGCGCCGCACCGAGGGCCTGGATCGATCTGAGGGAGTAGAGAATACTGAGGTAAGTTTTCGGCGCAGTTTTCGGCGCGGAAATCAGGCCTGGTTCGCGGGGCAGCGCCGTTCGAGGCCCTATAATTTCTTGGGTCTTCGCTATCTATCTAGTTGCCTCAGGATCCATGGATGTATCCCATCAGGTGCCGACACATTGTTTTCCGTCAGCTCACCTAATTTGTCTAATAGTTTCCTTTTTATTTATTTTAATATCTGTCCTCTCTAAGCAATTTGGTATTTAGCTCCTCCCCAATTGCCTTCTCTTTTGTAATCACTGAAGCAAAGTACTTGTTAACTATCCCTGCTAGTTTCCATTTAATCTGTACGAAATCACTGTCCTTTCCTCTCTGGGCTCCCACCTCACATTGAACAGTGCTCTTTTTACTGACGTGAAGTTACATAGAATATATAGCACTGCAACAGGCCATTCGGCTCTTCTAAATATTTTTTGAGATTCTCTCGGCATACTCCCTCCTTGCTTTCTTTATCCCCTTCTTATTTTCTTATATAATCTCCTTTTTTCAATTTTTATCAAAACATTTAGGCCCCAAATGCCATTTATTTTCAATTTGAGTTTGTTTCTAACCTCTTCATTTATCTACATCACCCTGAAATTTGAAGTAGTCTCCTATTCTTTTAATATATATTCTTAAACTCTACAATCTCTTTTTTTTTAATCCTTTCATTGACCTGCAGTCTTGTTTGCCAATTTCTCTCTCCACCTCAACTCAGGTAGTTCTTAATTTACTTAGTGAACCTGCTGGGCACTTCTAACAATCCAGCAGGTCCCAGCAGTTCTCATGCTACTACATCACAAATTACCAAATTTATTGAGTTCACAACTTTTCATGGTGGGTTTGAATTCAGAACCTCTAGATTCAACTTAGTTAGTTCAGTCATAAACTTTCTAAAGCTGCCATATTCTAGTTTGGGACTCTTGATTTTTGTACTAACCTTTTCCCTTTCTATTTGAACCTTAAATCGTATCACATTCTGCTCACTACTCCCGAGGTGCTCATCCACATTTAGTTCACCTTTTAAATCTATTTCATTACTCATAACTAGATTTAGCAATGCTTCTCCCCTTGCAGGCATATAAACATATGGTTTGAGAAAGAAATCCTGCATATAATTTATGAATTTCATACCCGTTTCTCCCTTTACACTCTCCTCGTCCCAATAAATGAGTGGGTAATTAAAATCTCCAATGACAATAATGTTGTTAATTCCCACTTATCTCCTTGGTCTATTTACAGATTTCCTCTTCCATTTCCCTCCTACATTTAGGGTGTCTGTAGTATAACCACACAAATGTAACAATCGCTTTTTAAAAAATCTTTGTCTCTGTATAAACCATTTTTGTGCACTTCAGTCCTCTTTGTAGCATGTATTTCCTCCTACACACATGTTGCCACTCCCACGTCTCCTTTCTTATCTGTTTTGTCTCCTAAAAATATTGTAACCCAATATATTTATTTTTCTCCTTTTCCAAATTTGTGTTGGTGTTGCTAAATCTATGGCTGGAATTCTCACCTTAAAAAAAAAACAAGTGGGTTTGGAGCGTGGGGCCAGTTAAATTGTTAAAAATGGGATTCCTGACCTGATCCTGCTTCGAACATAATAGGAGCAGGAGTAGGCCATTTGACCCCTCGAGCCTGCTCCGCCATTCAATTAAGATCATGGCTGATCTTCTATCTCAACTCTACTTTCCTGCATTATCCCATGTTCCCTGATTCCCTTAATGTCCAAAAATGTATCCATCTCTATCTTGAATATACTCGACGATTGAACCTCCACACCCCTCTGAGGTAGAGAATGCCAAAGAATCACCACCCTCTGAGTGAAGAAATCTCTCGTCATCTCAGTCCTAAATGGCCGACTCCTTATTCAGAGACTGTGACTCCTGGTTCTAGACTCCCCAGTCGGGGGAAACATCCTCCCTGCATCTACCCTGTCAAGCCCTGTAAGAATTTTGTATGTTTCAATGAGATCACCTCTCATTCTTCTAAATTCTAGAGAATAAAGGCCTAGTCTACTCAATCTCTCCCCATAGGACAATCCCGCCATCCCAGGAATCAGTCTAGTGAACCTTCATTGCACTCTCTCTATGGCAAGTATATCCTTCCTTAGGTCAGGAGACCAAAACTGTACACAATACTCCAGGTGTGGTCTCACCAGGGCCCTATATAATTGCAGTAAGACGTCTTTACTTTTATACTCAAATCCTCTTGTAATAAAGGCCAACATACCATTTGATTTCTTAATTGCTTGCTGTACCTGCATGTTAGCTTTCAGTGATTCATATACAAGGACACCCAGGTCCCTCTGAACACCAACATTTCCCAATCTCTCACCATTTGAAAAATGCTCTGCGTTTCTATTTTACCTACCAAAGTGGATAACTTCACATTTATCCACATTATATTCCATTTGCCATGTTCTTGCCCACTCACTTAGTCTGTCTATATCCCACTGAAGCCTCTTTGCATCCTCCTCACAACTTGCATTCCCACCTAGCTTTATGTCATCAACAAACTTGGATATATTACATTTGGTCCCCTCATCCAAATCATTGATATAGGTTGTGAATAGCTGAGGTCCAAGCACTGATCCTTGCGGCACCCACTAGTTACAGTCTGCCAACCCGAAAATGACCCGTTTATTCCTACTCTCTGTTTTCTGTCCGTTAACCAATCCTCAATCCATGCTAATAGATTACCTCCAATCCCACGAGCCCTAATTTTGCTTTCTAACCTGTTGTGTGACACCTTATCGAATGCCTTCTGAAAATCCAAATATAACACATCCACTGGTTCCCCCTTTATTCTCCCAGTTAAAACCTCAAAAAAACTCTTAACAGATTCGTCAAACATGATTTCCCTTTCATAAATCTACGTTGACTCTTCCCAATCCTATTATTTTCTAAGTATCCTGTTTCCACGTCCTTAATAATAAATTCTAGCATTTTCCCTACAACTGATGTCAGGCTAACTGGTCTGTAATTCCCTGTTTTCTTTCTCCCTCCTTTCTTAAATAGTTGCATTTTCTACCTTCCAATCTGCGGGAACCGTTCTAGAATTTATGGAATTTTGGAAGATCCACTATCTCTATAGCCACCTCTTTCAAAACCCTAGGATGTAGGCCATCAGGTCCAGGGGATTTATCGGCTTTCAGCCACATTAATTTCTCCAATACTATTTTTTTACTAATACTAATTTCTTTTAGTTCCTCATTCTCGATAGACCCTTGGTTCTTCATTATTTCCGGGAGATTTTTTGCTGCTTCTTCCATGAAGACAGACACACGGTATTTGTTTAATTTCGCTGTCATTTCCTTATTCCCCATTCTAATTTCTCCTGTCTCAGCCTGCAGGGGACCCACATTTACTTTCACTAATCTTTTTCTTTTTGCATACCTATTTTACAGTCTGTTTTTATGTGTGTCTCATTCTATTTTCCCTTTATCAATTTCTTGGTCTTCCTTTGCTGAATTCTAAAATCCTCCCAATCCTCAGGCTAACTGCTCTTTTTGGCAACATTATAAGCCTCTTCTTTTGATCTAATAATACTATCTTTAACTTCTTGTTAGCCACGTTTGGACCACATTTCCTTGGGGGGGGGGGGGGGGGTTGTGCCTTAAAGGAATGTATATTTGTTGTAAATTATGTATTCTTTAAATGCTAACCATTGCTTGCCTGCCATCATACCTTTTAATGTAGTTTCCCAATCTACCTTAGCCAACTCGCCCCTCATACCTACGTAGTTTGCTTTGTTTAGATGTAAGACCATAGTTTCGGATTTAACTAAATCACTTTCAGACTTAATATAAAATTCTATCATATTATGGTCACTCTTCCCTAAGAGCCCATTTACTACAAGGTTACTAATGAACCCTTTCTCAACCCGCCCACTTCCGGTTTTGTCCGGGGCTGGGTGGGGGCTTCCCCTCCATTTTAAATTTAACTGCCATGGGATGGGTTTCACATAATTCAGGAAAATTGAAAATAAATAGCATGTGGGGGCTTATATGTTTGATAAAAATGGGAAAAAAGGAGACTGAGACCTTGCCACAACCCTCTCGTGGCCAACCGTGATCCTCTACCCCAATTCCTGGCCAATTAAACCCCCCCCCCCCCCCGGCTTGGGCGATCCTGAACCTCCCAATCGCCTCTCAAGCTGGCTGGCCGCGGGAGGGAATCCAAGGCCTGAGATTAAAATTGGGCCCTGCCAGTAAAATCGGCAGGGCCTGTGCGAAACCTGGCCTTCCAGGTTTCCTGCCCGTCTCAGAGCACCACCCGCCTCTCTGAATTGCTTCTAATTCCCCTAGTTTATTTCCCACACACTGAGCATTGCAATATGTGCATTTTTTCTTTGTATTCAACACTACCATTGTTCCTTTGAATTTTTTCTTCATCCAAAATTTTACCCTGCTTATAACTAGTCAACTTAATTTTCTTTTTCTTCTCCCTTTATTCCTTACTGCTAATGTTTTTTTATTTGTTTATTTATTTCATCAATTTCTACTGTCAATCTTGTTCCTTCTGATTGCTTTTATTTCCCCTTTTCTTCCTTTCTAGTTCTAAATGACTCTTTGCTTCCTTATATATATATTTGCCAGTTCATCAACTTCTTTCCTGTTTGGATTTAGTGCATCCTTACAAAATGGCTCCCAGAACTTAAATGAGAATTTTGAACCCATTTCCTTGAAAACAAAAGAAGCTAGATACTGCAAAATGTACCTCATAAGTGGAGTGGCATATGAGCAACTACTTGTTTCAAGCTTAAAAAAAAGTTCGTTTTTTTTTGTATTGTGTTAAGTTGTGTGGTGTACTTTGGAAATATCCAGACTGCAGGTATTCTGAAGAAATATGTAGGTATTTCTTCCTTTCTATATATTGTGATAGTGATTCAGCTGTATTGATATAAAAGTTCAGTGGTGATGGCACAGAAGCCTCCACTTGAATGGTGCCTGAAGGATTGGTTGTATAGTAAAGATCACTTGGATCTTGGCTGCAAATTCTGGAAGAATAGCAGAGGAAAATTGATGGAACTCTTCAAGCTGAAATTGATGTGGATCTGACATTGCCATTAAATAATGCAAGTTTTTTTTTTCCTGTTTTTTTCCCCCCACTAAAGTGTATACTGTAGACCTGGATGTTCCTGTGTATTATCTTGAAACAAATCTGGTTTTATTATATTGTTACATTGCAATCACTGCCAATTTTGTAATCTGATTTTATTTGGAGAAGGAAAAGATGAATTTAGGTGTTGTAATTATGTTCTGAATCCAATATTTACAATGCAGCATGAATGTCCAGCATATGTCCCTAATTAATATGCATAAGCATCTCAAATTTCCCAGTGAATTTTTCATGATTCTGAATGTATTTTGCCACCTACCAATGCAATGTTACAAGAACGATCTGAATATATTTTTGTTTTTTAAAAAAAAAAGTTAAATTTTTCATGGCTAAATAAATGTTGTACATTCAGAAAACTACAATTATTATCATGTTGAAGAGCCGTCTTTACATAACTTGTGCTTCTGAAAATAGCCTATCCTTTTGCAAAAATGTTTACAAGGGTTTCTAAATCTTTTAAAAGGTTGATTTTAAAAAGTAGATTCTACAGTTGGGATCAGCAATTAATATTTTGTTTTATAGTGCAGCCTATAGTATCTAGCAGATAGATAATTCAAAATAATTTATACATAAAAAATGCATTTTTCAGAATTAGAAGGAAAAAGTAAACCCCACAAGTCTCCATTGAGAAAGTAGTTGTCTCAAGCCTCCTAGTTTTTTGTTTGGCTTGAGAAAACTACTGCTAAAGTAAACAATGAATTCTTGTCTTGTCAGTATAGTGTTGGTCTCCATGGCATTATGGGAAGCTGAGATTTGCTTAGTAAATAGGACTTTGAGAAATAGTCTTGTGGCTGTTTTATAAAAGTTTGTATTTTGATATCTGAAGGCAAGTCTGAAAAGATTCTTAGTCAGTGTTTTTTTCATACTGTTACAAAGTCAGTTAACTCCTTAGCCCAAAATTACAAGACTCTGCTCCTGATGCATAGGAGCGCATATCAGAGAATCGGGTTTAGATGTTTGTGGCACAAATTGGGCATAGTGATTTCCATGTGCAATTGTCGGATTTGTGCACCCAGAAACCAGTTTCTGTGTCAGGAACCACCTCCCGACAGGTCTGGCCTGAGGAAGCCGTTTCTGCTTCCCTGCTCAGGCCTCCGACTAATATTGCAGGTTAACGTGGGGACACGCCAGGAAAGCAGCAGGATCAGAAGAGGGTGACTGCCCTCATTTTAATGACCTCCCCCCACAACCTAGTTTCTGGCAGGTGGAGGAAAATAAAATCCAAAACATTGATTTAATCTCTGTTTAAAAATATATATTTTAAAAATGAACAATTTTCCAAATAGGGTTTAAAGACTATTGAAGCATTGGCCATTTTAAAAGCGTTTTGTCCAATACATTAGTCATAAGATGAATTCTGAATCCAGATGTGGCAAATTGCACTTCTGATTCATAAATAAAAAATAAGTAATAGACACCATCATTGGGCATGTGATCTCAATACTGATTTGCATGTTGTATGCATGTGTACTTTAACCTTTTTTGTGTGTTTGTTGATAAAATGGTAGGATGAAAAGTAGAGTATGCTAGTGTTTCATGATCCCTGTGAGTGCTTTAGTTCCTTGACTGAATGGTGGTAGATGTAAGTAAATATACAAATATGAAGTAAATTTACATGTATTGTGAGTGTATGTAAAGTGTTTACTAAAATTAGTGTGCGTGGCAAAATACTGTGTCGCCCTAGCCACAGCTGTGGCTAGTTGTCAATTGCTATAGTAATATAATTATGTTAAAAGTATACTAACTTGCTAATGTAATAAATTGCAGATATGATATTCTTTTAAATTGGTGTATCACTGCTCCAACTGAAATGTCCTATTTGGAGGAGCGATTTGGCTATGGGAGTAAGATACTCTCTCCTCCCTGCAGGGCTTGGCAGGTTGATGAAATTGGAACACACTAGTCATGCACTAATGTCTCAATTTACTTTAACTGTTGGAATGTACAAAAACAATCTAGGCAACTCTGAAAGTTTCCTTGTTTGAAAGCAGCAAGTATAATTGGAGGCAACAGAAGATGGGTCCCTCAGTTGGAAATTGTATAGGAAGGGGATGAATGTTTTCACTGCTGGTACCTTGTCTCACAGTACAAGTGTTTTTAACTAGGCTATTCCAGTGATCTTAAAGTGTTAGAAATTTCTGTTTTGTATTGTCCCTTAATGGTTGTTCAGGAGCGGTTAACATATTACTTCCTGTTCTGAACAAACTAATGCTATCATCCCACTTTGTTAGGATTATTGTTTAAAACTGGCTTTGGTTCCTTTAGTATGAGGTTTCGCGGTACCGTTCCTATTTGAAATATAATACCACTGGTGAACTGATCAAGAGGTTTTAATTGCGACAAACTTTTGCACTTCTGTTATTAATTATTGATTGTCAGTTTTATAAATAATACATTACTTTTGATTTTTGATCTTGAATAGGCTGGTAAACAATGTCACGTATGTGAAGAAGGATGTAGTAAGCCCCGTCCATCTGACTGCATTCACCCGTGCACTCTGCCATGTCATGATGGTGTATGTCCTCCATGTTCACAGATGATCCGAATAAAGTGTCATTGTAAGATCACAAACCTCTATGTGGAGTGCACGTAAGTACAAACTGACAGTTTGATCTCTAATGCTTGTGTTTGGCTGTGAGGGTGAAATGTACCATCCCAAGGAGGAAAAGATATTAACTGGGCCAACTTGATCATTCTTGAACTCCTTGCAACCAGCTTGTGTAATGCTCGTAAAACCCAGGTAGCAGCAATCACTGCACCCCCCCACCCTCAGCTCATACTTCCCCCCCCCCCCCCCCCTCAGCTCATACTTCCCTCCGAAATCTTGGTTTATTCATGAATAACGCCCTTGCCATAGGTATCTGTGGATATGACATTCAGGCACTGATGAAAACATGGCTCATCAGTGTGCAACTCTTTTCCCTCATAGAAGCATCCCTGGTCAACTATACTTTCACTACCTGTCCTGTCCAAACCACTGGTGGATGCATGGGCCTCATCTCATTACAACTTGAGCTCTCTCCCTGCACCTCCAGTACCTTCTCATTCAAGCTCCTTACTATCATCCCTCACATTTTTCATTTGAAATCCTCATTGTTTACCTCCCTCAAGCCATACACCAACTTCCTTCCGAAAATGTACTCCCTTCACTACACCGAGCAACACTACATCCTCAATGATTTCTGCTGCCTTCTCAACTCTCCTAGTCCCCTTCCTTTAAATTCATACTTTCCTTTCCTCTCTCCATGTCATCTTCATACTGTTAACTCCGTCATTGTTTGAAAAAAAGAACTAAGTAATGTAAAATAGTACAAATGGCATTTTATGCCATTGAATTAACAGATAATTCAAATTACGAGGAAGATTGTAACCCATGTTGTTGGCCATCCCTTTGACACCTCAATCTCTTGCAGCCTCTGCATCTATGGCCTAAATCTCTGACAAGACCATCTCATCCTTGTTGCCCTTATCACACGCATCCCCCTTCCCTCTTCCATTCCCACTGCCTTCACCATCTGACCATGGAGAAAACTCTTTCACCCCCCCCCCCTCCCCTGTCCCTTTCAATTCCTTCACCTTTGGCCCTCCACTCATCATTCCAGCTCAAGCACACACGGCTCATTTAACTGCTCCCACACCCACTGTCTTCAGTTCCCTTCTTCCCAGCAAAACAAAGACCGTTTCCCACTTCTGACATCTCCCCTTTCCCCAGCGCAGTTCCCATCTTTGTTTGTTTCCTGAAGTTCGAGGGTTGCAAACTTAAACTACCTGGCACACAACTGGCCTAGCCATTCTTCACCAGATCAAGCACTATGATGCTTCACTCTCTCCAGTCAAAACCATCTCCTGTTCCAGGATCATCCTGAAAGAGAAAAATAATCCGAGACTTCTTTCATTAACCAACTGCCTGCTTTAACCCCTCCCCCTCCCACCCCTTTCATCTTCATCAGAGGCATCCAAGTGTGAGAAGCTTATGGATTTATTTTTCACCATAACAGTAATCATTTGTGCAACTGCCTTCTCCCCTTACCCTCACCAACACCTCCCCACCCCCCGCCCCGCCTCCCAAGTATCCTGTCCAATATAGTTATGGACCCTTTCTTTCTGCAATTTCTTCCCCATCTCTTCTCTCCCCACCTTGTCCACAAAGGAAATTGGTCGTCTTTCAACTAAACTTCTGATCATTCGACTCCTCTTCCTGACCATCATGCTGCCTTACATTGTCACTGGTTCCCTCTTGCACCCTCCCACTCCTCATCAAAACTGCAGTTATTGCTCTCTTCAAAAAAAAAAACCCTTAAATCTTCTATTCTCAACAACTACCATCCCTTCTCCAACCTTCCTGTCCTCTCTAAAGTCCGTGAATGTATCACTGCCTCCCAGTTCTGTGCCACCTAACCTGAAACTACATGTCTGAATCTCTCCAATCCAGTTGCGTCGCTTCTCCCAATACAGAAATTACCTTAACCAAAGCTACAAATAACATCCTAAACAATTGTGTCCAAGCAGATCAGTCCTCTAACATCAACATCTTGGAGGGTGACCATTGACCAGAAGTTTAACTGAGCCAGCTATATCAACACTGGGGCTACTAGTCTCGTACACTTCCCCTATATACAAAATATAGGTTTATTTTGAATGTTTATTTGAGCTCCAAATTATATTCTGTAGATCCTTTCTTTAGCTGACTAAGTACATTGGAAAAAGATTGCATTTGTTATTGTAATAACATCTGCACCGTTACTTATGGGGCAGGTACAACAATTTATGGACATAATACCTTAATTATGTTAGTGCACCTCAAGGAGCTTACTATAGAATGTAATTGGAAGAAGTCTCGGAGCGTCTTGTCTGCCTACCTTTGTGATAATTGAGGGTGTGGGTAGTGTAAAATGTAGCTTTATTTAAGCAGCTGTGTTCTGCTCTAATGGGGAAATGGCAGGATTGGTATTCTGGAAGGATGGAAGCAAATGAGCCACAAAGCTGCCTTGTAAACCTATTTGTTGATTATTTTTGTACTACATTTTTTTTGTCAATGTCATGCATATCTTCTTCTTTTAGGAAAATGATAACAGCTGATGCAGAAACTAAAATGATCCTTAATTCCTGCAAAAATCAGTGTCCTAAGCAGGTAAATTCCAACACAGTACTCTCCAGGAGAATTAAAGGTTATAAGCCTGTTAACTAAGAAATTGAATATTCAGGTGTTTGGAATTATGCTACCTAATGCATGTTAATTGTGACAAAGGATGAGAAAAGTGCAATCTACGTGGAAGTACTTGTATATGCAGGTGGCCTTGTATAAAAGTAAGATGACCAAAACAAGTAAGCCACTCTTCGAAACAACTCTGAATTGCTGTAAAATATTTTTTAAAGCTGTATGCCTTATTTAGTTTTTAATCCACCCTCTTTAAGGGTATCTTAATTTTTTTGTTGCTTATGCTTATCAATATTAAGGATATTAGTATTGGGGAACTGAACACTTTTTCATTTCTGACATTGCATCCGCAAAGAATACTCCCAGATGATTAGTTGCAGAATGAGACTTCTCACCAAATGTGGAACTTGCCCTCAACCTCAGACCAATACCTTAACTGCACTAGTGTAATTTATTATTTTCTTTTTCCACACTATCCATGTAGACATTTCAAATCTTCTCTTCTCTTAGACGGTCCCTCGTATCGAGGATGACTTGCTTCCACCAAAAAGGGATGAGTTCACAGGTGTTTCAATTAAGGACCTGATATTCTAGGTCCCAAACTGCATATTGAAGGGTGGAAGATGCCTGTGCGTGGACTTTATTAACGTGCGGTGGCCATTGCACACAGGCTTGACAGAGCTAGGTCTTGGTCCAATGGCAAGGATTAACCAAGACAACTGGAGACCAGCTCTGCTGCATGGACCTCATCATCATAGGCAGTCCCTCGGAATCAAGGAAGACTTGCTTCCACTCCTGAAGTGAGTTCTTTGGTGGCTGAACAGGCCAATACGAGAGCCACAGACTCTGTCACAGGTGGGACAGATAGTCGTTGAGGGAAGGGGTGGGTGGGACTGGTTTGCCGCACGCTCTTTCCGCTGCCTGCGCTTGATTTCTGCATGCGCTCAGCGTTGAAACTCGAGGTGCTCACACCCTCCCGGATGCACTTTCTCCATTTAGGGCGGTCTTTGGCCAGGGACTCCCAGGTGTCAGTGGGGATGTCTCACTTTATCAGGGAGGCTTTGAGGGTATCCTTGTAACGTTTCCGTTGCCACCTTTGGTTCGTTTGCCGTGAAGGAGCTCCGCGTAGAGCACTTGCTTTAGGAGTCTCGTGTCTGGCATGCGAACTATGTGGCCTGCCCAGCGGAGCTGATAGTGTGGTCAGTGCTTCAATGCTGGGGATGTTAGCCTGGATGAGGACATTAATGTTGGTGTGCCTGTCCTCCCAGGGGATTTGTAGAATCTTGCGGAGACATCATTGATTATATTTCTCCAGCGACTTGAGGTGTCTACTGCACACACATATTGCAGTGTGGGCTGGCCCGTGCTGCCTCTGGACCCTGAACTCGCGCCTCTTCTGGGTCCCGATCATGTCGCTCTGCAATCTCTCGCCACTCCTTCGCCCCGACCTTGCCGTTCCTGCTGTACCTGCCCACGCTCCAATCAGCGACCTGGATTATGGTGACATCCAATCTAGTCGCCCTCTTCACAATCGTCTCCTTCCCCGACCGGCTTGCGCTGTACTTTGCAGTGGTCTACTCCTTTCATGGTCCCGACCTGCTGCTGATGGTTTCTCGCAGGTCGGGGCCTCGTTTCAAATAGGAGCCTTGCAACTGACGAGATTTTTGTCCATCAATCTAAATTAGCACGTGGTCCTTCACTCAGAAGTGAAGGGCCATGTGCTAACTATGATGCCCAGCTCCCTTAAATTTACTTTTAAAGGGTTCGGCTTCTGTTTTGTACCACAGGCAATCCCTTAACCACATCATCCCCAGAGTGGGCAGAAAAAGAATTAACATGGTGAATTTATCAGAACAGTCACATGTTCAAGAAGTAAGAAAGATGAGAATATGCAGCCAAATGTCCCTATCTATCCATATTTAAAAAAATTCAAACTAGCTGAACTGTTTTTGCTGTTCATTGGTAATAAATTTGGAGTCTGTGATTTTACGGATCTTATAACATGCAGCTTTTTTAAATACAGTAAGATTTAATTTTGCTGTTTTCATTGGCTGTCATTAAGTCTTGACACATTATAACGCAGCAGAAAAATAATGAGATCAGCAAAATTAAAATCCATAATTATCACAAATGGAATTAATAAAATTAAACTACCGGACACATGAAAAAAAATTATATTGCACCTGCTCACAGGTTTATATTAACATTTTGAGACAGTCTCCATCAGTAAGCTAGAATTAGCTACCATTGGGAAACTTTGAAAAATGGGAGTGTTATTTTCTGCATTATAATATTTAGAGCGCTGGGTTGTGCAGTATGCATTGAACATGTTGTGTACCTCTAATCAGCATCATTACCCTAATCAGCACCAGCCTGTATTCCAGTTTGAATGTTGATTCACACTTTCTTGTCAGGGCGCTCTGCCATCTCACCCTGATGGAACACACAGTTTAGGTTATTTTGGATAAAGCAAGTCTAATGTCATCAATCACTACACATGCAATGTGTAAGAATGTTCCTTCTGCATTTCCTATTTTCTTTTGTTGTCATAAATTTATAAATATGACCCCTTAGTTAAATTCTGTACATGGCAGAAAAGCTTACTTGGATCCAATTTGTCTAAACCTTTCATAATTTTAAACACTTCTATCATATACCCACTCACTTTTTTTTTTGTTTTCAAAAGAAAATTGACCCAGGGTAGTCTATCTTTTCTTGTAAGTCATTCCCTTAAGTATGGGATCAACTGTGTAGCCTTTTCTGTACCCTCTCCAATAACTGAATATCCTTTCTGAAATAGGAAAACCAAAATTGCATGCAGTATTCCAGACGTGGTCTCAACTGAGCCAAATACATTTTAAAATGACCTCTTTGGAATTTTATGTTCTACCCTTTGCAGTTTTTCCCAACATTCTGTTTACTTTTGTAACAGTCTGGGATAATTTTGCTGATGGTTTTAGTGAACTGTCCACTAAAACCCCCAAGATGTGTCTCCTGCTCCAATACATTTACATTCCCATTTAGCATATAATCCACATCAATCTTCCCTCTGCCAAATCTTATAACCTTACATTTCCCTGTATTAAATTGCATCTGCCATTTCTCTGCGCACTGATCAAGTGTGTCGGGATCCTTTTGAATTTTGGGTATTGATATTCCTCATTTTCCATTGCTCCCAATTTGGTGGTACTTTGGACACACATCCTTCCTCTAAATCATTTTTAAAGGTTACAAACAACCGCAGCCTCAACACTGAACCTTGTGGCACTCCACTGGTATCTGGCTGACAATCAGACACCTGCTCATGCACTACTATTAGTCATTGTCTACTAACCAAATATGGTAATATAAAGTTGATTGTGTTTGGTTACCTTTTTTAACTGTCATACTTGCTTCAGTTTGATAGACACTGATTCTTATCTTGATTGTGTGGTTGACTGAAAGTTACAGAAGAGTATATTTTAGTAATTTAAATTAAATTCAAAATTGTTTTATCCAAACCAGGATTATTTTGGAAAATTCTTTGAAATAAAATTCTGCAGTCAGACTTTTTTTTTTAAGGAAACAAATTATCTATAACTTTTTTCTGCTCTTCCTTAAGTCCAATCTCAGTTCATAATGGCATTTTTGTTTCCCACATGAGCTTTTGCTATAGCTTGAGGTTATCATTGTACTAGGTTATGATGAGTTTTATACTGAGGACTTGCTCCCAATAGGAAATCGAGTCTGCACCGGCTCTTTCGAAGAGCAATCCAGTCAGTCCCACTCCCCTACTGTTTCCTCATATAGAAACATAGAAAATAGGTGCAGGAGTAGGCCCTTCGGCCCTTCGAGCCTGCACCACCGTTCAATATGATCATGGCTGATCATGCAACTTCAGTACCCCATTCCTGCTTTCTCTCCATACCCCTTGATCCCTTTAGCCGTAAGGGCCACATCTAACTCACTTTTGAATATATCTAACAAACTGGCCTCACCAACTTTCTGTGGTACAGAATTCCGCAGGTTCACAGTTCTCTGAGTGAAGAACTTTCTCCTCATGTTGGTCCTAAATGGCTTACCCCTTATCCTTAGACTATGACCCCTGGTTCTGGACTTCCTCAACATCGGGAACATTCTTTCTGCATCTAACCTGTCCAATCCGGTCAGAATTTTATATGTTTCTATGAGATCCCCTCTCATTCTTCTATCTCTGCAATTTTTTTTTCTTCTTAGTAAATTAAAAAAATTATATTTAAAAGCTTTTAAATCATGCGCCCAAAAGAACCAGTTCAATTTTAAGAACCTCCTCGAAGGCCCACAAATGATGCAATTAACGGGAACACGCCATGGTGATTAATTCGATCTGGGGCGTGGCCGTTTTTGTGTGCGGGGCCAGCGCTGGACATATTTTGCGCTTGGATTTCCGCGATCATTTACGCTGGTTCAGCTGATTTGGGTGAATTGCACTGGAAAAAAAATAGAGCAACCTAGCAGACACCCCAGACCATTAATTTTGTTCTGCCCTTTCTTTAGTCATGCTGTTGCATCGATTCCAAAGTTTTCTTTCTTAAATTTTATTGCTTGAATCCAAAGCTCAACCCTTAATTGTTTGATATGGCACCTCAGTTTGGTCTCTCACTGTAGGCTAAATTCCAAGGTGCAGCAGTACCCAGGAGCACTTGATAGAGTGGCATAACACAACACAAAGTAGCACGAGATCCCAATCATTTACAGCAGGTTCAACATGACAAAACACGCAACACTCCACCATAAGGATCTCGTGCTTTTAATCACCATTCAGCACTTGCATCTTCATCAACATGCTAGTTTCTTTTTGGGGGTTTACTCCATTGTGGAGGAGAAACATAGAAAATAGGTGCAGGAGCTGGCCATTCGGTCCTTTGAGCCTGCACCACCATTTATTTTGATCATGGCTCATCATGCAACTTAAGTACCCCACTCCTGCCTTCTCTCCATGCCCCCTGATCCCTTTAGTCGTAAGGGCCACATCTAACTCCCTTTTGAATATATCCAACGAACTGGACTCAACAACTTTTTGTGGTAGAGAATTCCACATGCTCACAACTCTGAGTGAAGAAGTTTCTCCTCAGCTCGGTCCTAAATGGCTTTCCCCTTATCCTTAGATTGTGACCCCTGGTTCTGGACTTCACCAACATTGGGAACATTCTTCTTGCATCTAACCTGACCAATCCCATCAGAATTTTATGTTTCTAATGAGATCCCCTCTCATTCTTCTAAATTCCAGTGAATATAAGCTTAGTCGATCCAGTCTTCATATGTCAGTTCTGCCATCCCGGGAATCAGTGTGGTGAACCTTCGCTGCACTCCCTCAATAGCAAGAATGACCTTCCTCAGATTAAGAGACCAAAACTTCACACAATACTCAAGGTGTGGTTTCACCAAGGCCCTGTACAACTGCAGCAAGACCTCCCTGCTCCTATACTCAAATCCTCTCGCTATGAAGGCCAACATGCCATTTGCTTTCTTAACTGCCTGCTGCACCTGCATACCTAATTTCAATGACTGATGCACCATGACACCCAGGTCTCGTTGCACCTCCCCTTTTACTAATCTGTCACCATTCAGATAATAATCTGCCTTCGTGTATTTGCCACCAAAGTGGATAACGTCATATTTATCCACATTATACTGCATCTACCATGCGTTAGCCCACTCGCCTAACCTGTCCAAGTTGCCCTGCAGCCTCACAGCTCACACCGCCACCCAGCTTAGTGTCACTCAGTTCCTTCATCCAAATCATTAATGTATATTGTAAATAGCTGGGGTCCCAGCACTGAGCCCTGCGGCACCCCACTAGTCACTGCCTGCCATTCTGAAAAGAACCCGTTTATCCCAACTCTCTGTTTCCTGTCTGCCAACCAGTTCTCTGTCCACGTCAATACATTATACCCCCAATCCTATGTGCCTTAATTTTGCACACTAATCTCTTGTGTGGGACCTATTCAAAAGCTTTTTAAAAAGTCCAAATGCACCACATCCACTGGTTCTCCCTTATCCACTCTACTAGTTACATCCTCAAAAAATTCTGGAAGATTTGTCAAGCATGATTTCCCTTTCATAAATCCATGCTGACTTGGACCAATCCTGTCACTGCTTTCCAAATGCGCTGCTATTTCATCTTTAATAATTGATTCCAATATTTTACCTTCTGCTGATGTCAGGCTAACCGGCCTATAATTACTGTTTTCTCTCTCCTTCCTTTCTTAAAAAGTGGTGTTTCATTAGCTACTCTCCAGTTCATAGGAACTGATCCAGAGTCGATAAACTATTGGAAAATGATCACCAATGCATCCACTATTTCTAGGGTCTCTTCGTTCAGTACTCTGGGTGCAGACTATCAGGCCCTGGGATTTATCGGCCTTCAATCCCATCAATTTCCCTCACACAAATTCCCGCCTAATAAGGATTTCCTTCAGTTCCTCCTTCTCACTGGTCCCTCGGTCCCCTAGTATTTCCGGAAGGTTATTTGTGTCTTCCTTTGTGAAGACAGAACCAAAGTATTTGTTCAATTGGTCTGCCATTTCTTTGTTCCCTATTATAAATTCACCTGAATCTTGACTGCAAGGGACCTATGTTTGTCTTCACTAATTCTTTTCTCCTCACAAATCTATAGAAGCTTTTGCAGTCAGTTTTTATGTTCCCAGCAAGCTTACTCTCATATTCCTATTTTCCCCCTCCTAATTAAACCCTTAGTCCTCCTCTGCTGAATTCTAAATTTCTTCCAGTTCTCAGGTTTGCTGCTTTTTCTGGCCAATTTATATGCCTCTTCCTTGGATTTAACACTATCCTTAATTTCCTATTGGCTTGGATGATGTGGAAATCAGTATGGGTGGAGCTACAGAATACCAAAGGGCAGAAAACACAAGTGGGAGTTGTGTACAGACCACTTAAACAATAGTCGTGAGGTTGGGGACAGCATCAAACAAGAAACTAGGGATGCGTGCAATAAAGGTACAGCAGTTATCATGGGCGACTTTAGTCTACATATTAATTGCGCTAACCAAACTGGTAGCAATGTGGTGAAGGAGGATTTCCTGGAGTGTATTAGGGATGGTTTTCTAGACCAATATGTCGAGGAACCAATTAGAGGGCTGGCCATCCTCGACTGGGTGATGTGTAATGAGAAAGGACTAATTAGCAATCTTGTTGTGCGAGGCCCCTTGGGAAAGAGTGACCATAATATGGTTGAATTCTTTATTAAGATGGAGAGTGACAGTTAATTCAGAGACTAGGGTCCTGAACTTGGGGAAAGGTAACTTCGATGGTATGAGACGTGAATTGGCTCGAATAGACTGGCAATGATACTTAAAGGGTTGACGGTGGATAGGCAATGGCAAACATTTAAAGAACTTCAACAGTTGTACATCCCTGTCTGGCGTAAAAATAAAACGGGGAAGATGGCTAACAAGGGAAATTAAGGATAGTGTGAAATCCAAGGAAGAGGCATATAAATTGGCCAGAAAAAGCATCCTGGCTGGTCCAGGTCCTGATCTGGCGGGCCATAACGGGTGACTTTCCGTTTTCAAATGCATCCATCACCAAGAGCAAATCTGCAGGATGTGCCATTTCTACCCTGATGATGGAAAATGGTAGACGACTGAGTGGTCAGCGCAGTTCTCTGTGCCTGGCCTGTGGCAAATAACGTAGTTATATGCAGACAGAGTGATCGCCCATCATTGGATGCGAGCAGAGGCATTGGTATTGATGCCTTTGCTCTCTAAGAATAGCGATATGAGCAGCTTATGGTCAGTTTCTAACTCGAACTTAAGCCCAAACAGATACTGATGCATTTTTTTTACCCCGTAAGCTCATGCCAGAGCTTCTTTTTCAATCACGCTGTAGGCCCTTTCGGCCTTGGACACATAAGCGACCGGTTGCAACTTTCCCGATTCGTTTGCTTGTTGTAACACACACCCGACCCCGTACGAAGACGCATCACAAACTAGCAGTAAAAGTTTACAAGGATTATACAGAACAAGCAGTTTGTTGGAACATCGCAGATTTCGGGCTTTCTCAAAAGTGTCTCTTGTGATCTCCCCCATACCCAGTCATCTCCCTTGCGTAGCAACACATGTAGAGGTTCTAGCAAGGTGCTTAGCCCAGGTTGGAAATTACCAAAACAATTGAGGAGTCCCAGGAACAACCGCAGCTCTGTCACGTTTTATGGTCTCGGCGCGTTCTTGATGGCCTCCATTTTGGCATCAGTGGGTCTGATGCCGTCTGCCGCGATTCTTCTCCCTAAGAACTCGACCTCTGGCGCTAGGAAAACACACTTCGAGCATTTCAACCTGAGTCTCACACGATCGAGCCGACTTAGAACCTCTTCCAGGTTCTGCAAGTGTTCGATGGTGTCCCGACCTGTGACCAATATGTCGTCCTGGAAAACCATGGTGCGCGGAACTGACTTTAGCAGACTCTCCATGTTCCTTTGAAAAATAACCGCAGCCGATCGAATCCCAAAAGGACATCTATTGTAGATGAACAGACCTTTGTGCGTGTTGATGCAGGTGAGGCCTTTCGAAGATTCCGCCAGCTCCTGCGTCATGTAGGCCGAAGTCAGGTCCAACTTGGTGAACATCTTCCCTCCTGCCAGCGTCGCAAATAGGTCGTCTGCCTTGGGTAGCGGGTACTGGTCCTGCAGTGAAAAACGGTTAATCGTTACTTTATAGTCCCCACAAATTCTGACCGTGCCATCGTCCTTGAGAACCGGAACAATCGGACTGGTCCACTCGTTGAACTCCACCGGCGTGATGATACCCTCTCGTTGCAGCCTGTCCAGCTCGATCTCCACTTTCTCTCGCATCATGTATGGCACCGCCTGTGTCTTGTGATGGATGGTTCGTGTACCGGGAATCAAGTGGATCTGCACCTTTGCCCTCGAAACTTCTGATACCTGGCTCAAGCAACGACGGGAACTTGCTCAGAACCTGGGCACATGAGGCGTCGTCGACGGACGAAAGCGCTCGGATGTTGTCCCAGTTCCAGCGGATTTTTCCTAGCCAGCTTCTGCCGAACTGTGTGGGGCCATCTCCTGGTACAATCCATAGTGGTAGTTCGTGCACTGCTCCATCATAGGAGACTTTTACTGCTGCACTGTCAATTACAGGGATCAGCTCTTTAGTGTAAGTTCTCAGCTTGGTATGAATAGGGCTCAGCTTGAGCCTATGTGCCTTGTTGCACCACAGCCTGTCAAAGGCCTTTTTGCTCATGATAGACTGACTCGCACCCGTGTCCAATTCCATGGATACCGGAATTCCGTTCAGTTCAACTTTTAACCTGATCGATGGACATTTTGTGGTGAAGGTTTGTACCCCGTACACTTCTGCCTCCTCGGTTCGAGTCTCTAGTTCAGTTTGATCCGCCATGGATCGGTCTTCCTCTGCAACTTGGTGCTTTGCAGCTCGTCTGCACATTCGCTGGAGGTGTCCCATTGTTCCACAGCCTTTGCACAGATAGTGTTTGAAGCGACATTGTTGGGCTCAATGATCACCTCCGCAGCGCCAACAAGGTGTTAATTGCCTCGCATTCATGCTTGATGGCGGACTCTGGGTCATCTGAGGTCTTGCAGCTGCAGGTGTGTACATTCTGCCATATGCATTCCTGCCTGAAAACGACGTTACTTTGTGCACCGTACTTGCCGAACCATCTTTATACTGCAAAATTTGTTTGGTGTTATCACTGGTGGACACAAATGCCTGGGCTATCGTTATGGCTTTGCTCAGGTTCGGTGTTTCAACAGTCAATAGTTTGCGGAGGATAACCTCATGGCCAATGCCAAGCACAAAATAGTCCCTTAGCATTTGCTCCAGGAATCCATCGAATTCGCAATGTCCTGCAAGGTGCCTTAGTTCGGCGACGTAGCTCGCCACTTCCTGGCCTTCAGATTGTTGACATGTGTAAAATCGATGTCTTGCCATCAGAATGCTCTCCTTCGGATTTAGGTGTTCCCGGACCAGCATACACAGTTCTTCATGTGATTTGGTTGTTGGTTTCACCGGAGCAAGAAGATTCTTCATAAGGCCATAGGTTGTTGCCCTGCAGACAGTGAGGAGGATCGCCCTTCGTTTGGCAGCGTTCACACGCCCTTCCAGCTCATTGGTCACAAAATATTGGTCGAGTCGCTCCAATCGTCCCCTTCTGAGAATTTCTCCGGGATACCAACAGTTCTCTGCATTTTCGCGTGATGGTTCGTTATCTCGTCGCCAGTTGTTATGTCTTGAATAAAACCATGTGACTGAGTACTGTAGATGTGACCTTAGTCTCTTTATTCTAACTCCAGAGTACTGGTACAGCATGGGAGGCCTGCTTATATACAGTGCTCCCAAGGGATGCTGGGATCCCTTGGGATTCCAACAGATACGTCCTCTGGTGGCGGTAGTGTGCAGGTTACATAGTGTTGCATTCATAACAAAGACTATCGCTGGGTCGCACGTTTGGTGGCCCAGCATTGACTCGGAATTGGAGTCATGCGTACACCAATGTAACACTTGCTCACAGTTGAGCAATGCACCAAGCGAGGCCCCACTGAGTCTATGATCATGGCCCTCCAAACCGTGGTCCAGGGTCCACCGAGATTTTGCTGGCCCCTTTCTAGGAAATATGTTCCTAGTAGCAGTGGACGCTTACTCTAAATGGATTGACTATAATAATGTCGTCATGTACGTCTCTGCCACCATTGAAAGTCTCTGGGCCATGTTCGCCGCACATAGAACATAGAAAATAGATGCATGAGTAGGCCATTCGGCCCTTCGAGCCTGCACCGCCATTCAATAAGATCATGGCTGATCATTCCCTCAGTACCCCTTTCCTGCTTTCTCTCCATACACCTTGATCCCCTTAGCCGTAAGGGCCATATCTAACTCACTCTTCAATATATCCAATGAACTGGCATCAACAACTCTCTGCGGCAGGGAATTCCACAGATTAACAACTCTCTGAGTGAAGAAGTTTCTCCTCATCTCAGTCCTAAATGACCTACCCCTTATCCTAAGACTGCGTCCCCTGGTTCTGGACTTCCCCAACATCGGGAACATTCGTCCCGCATCTAACTTGTCCAGTCCCGTCAGAATCTTATATGTTTCTATGAGATCCCCTCTCATCCTTCTCAACTCCAGTGTATAAATTCCCAGTTGATCCAGTCTCTCCTCATATGTCAGTCCAGCCATCCCGGGAATCTGGTGCAGATTTAATAGTAACTTTCAAAAGGGAATTGGATATATACTTGAAATGGAAAAAATTGCAAGGCTATGGGGGGAAAGGGCAGGGTTGTGGGACTAATTTGGACAGCTCTTTCAAAGAGCCGGCACATGATGGGCTGAATGGCATCCTTCTGTGCTGTAAAATGTAGTGAAATTTAAGTTGATGACCTAATGGTAGCATGTTAAAGTCCTTGGCTTTCCCTGCAGATCAGTAACACTATCTTTGCAATAAAATGCAATGACACACTGAAATGATCTTTTAAACACAAGCAGCTTGGCTGTTGCCCAACACTTCGGTACCTGTAACTCGACACAAACACAGATCACTATGTCCTTTTTAGTGACAATGGACCCTGCACGACGTCCTTTTTAGTGACAATGGACCATGTTTCACCAGCTCGGAATTCAACGAGTTCATGACCCGCAGTGGCATCAAGCATGTCAGGTCTGCACCGTTTAAGCCCTCATCCAATGGTCAAGCGGAACTGGCAGTCTAAACCATCAAGCAGAGCTTGAAATGAACGACGGATGGTTCCCTGCAGATCCGGTTATTTTGGATTCTGCTCAGCTACCGCACGCGACCCCACTCGCTTACTGGTGTTCCCCCTGCAGAATTGCTCATGAAGAGAGCACTCAAAACCAGGCTCTCCTTGGTCCACCTAGATCTCAATGATCATGTAGAAACCCGGCGTCACCGGCATAACATGTACCACGATCGCGCAGCTGTATCGCGTGACATTGAGGTTAATGACCCAGTGTTTGTTCTTAATTACGGTCATCATCCCAAATGGGTTGCGGGCACTGTTAGCCAAGGAGGGGAATAGAATGTTTGTTGTCAAACTTTTGAATGGACAAACATGCAGAAAGCACTTGGATCAGACCAAACTGCAGCTCACTGACAACCAAGAACAGATTGAAGAGGACATTACCATCATTGATCCACCCACAGACACCCAACCAGCAGTTGACCTCGCAGTCAACCACGAGGATGAACCCACCATGCCCAACAGTCTGATCAGACCAACCACACCGCAGTGCAGCAATGATCCGACCAACTCACCCAAGCCAGAACTTCAACTAAGGCGATCAACCCGGGAACGCAGAGCTCCGGATCGTATGAACTTGTAAATAACTTGTATCTAAATTGGGGGGGAATGATGTTATCTAAACATTACCAATGTGTAAGACTTGCCACCAGGGAGCGCACCTGTGGGAGACCCAAGGGCCACCTGCACATCCTGGGCAAGCAGGTATACCATGCTGCTTCCTCACTCTGGAGTTACATTAAAGAGACCAAGGTCACAACAGTTTGAGCTTGCAATATACAGTCTTGTGGAGTTATTCCGAACACAACAGGTATAATCCCAGTTTTTGGAAAGTAACATTATTAACTACATTAGTGTTTGAATCATATTGCAGCAATGGCTGTTAAATATCTTGCTTGTACAAAAGTATGCCGGTGAGGTGACAGATTTTGCGATGCATAGGCTCTGCATTAAGCATGTCAGCTAATAGAAGAGCTATTTGAAAATGACAAACTTTAAAATGTTTTGAATTTTGTCACAAACATGTAGCCACAAACTGGCATCCATGAAGTACTTGGGCCCAAATTTGGCCCTCCGTTTTTTTTCCGCGCACCTCTGAGCCCCCTGCCAACATTTTACCTCAGAAGCAGCGCCGAAAAAACTTCCTGCGATTATGTCCGATCCTCGGGCCATCTGTGGAGCTGGCGTGGCGTACAATGAAGAGGGGGGGAGGGGCGGAGCTAAGTCCCGGCGCTGAAAACAGTGCCGGGACCTCTGCACATGCGCGCTAGAGTCTGCACGCATGTGCAGTAGCTCCTGGCAAACCGTTTCGGCAAACGCACTGCAGGCTGTGTGGGAGGGGCCGAAGCACACCGTCGCTAGCCCTGGCCGAATGGGCTCCCTCATCGGCGGCCCGCTGCGCTCCCTAAGGTAGGAGTTCTATTTTTTATTATTTACTGATTGATTGATTTTGGTGCTTTTGGTGCAGGGTTCCTTCTATTTATTAATTAGTTGCTTATTACTTTTTGTGCTTTGTTTGGTGCTTGGTGGTGCTTTTAATGTAGTTACTTGCACCAATTCCTTAACTATAAGTAAGGTCTTTCTCTGCGGACAAAAATGGACACATCCGCTGCCCTAAGTTAGTTTAGTACAACTTTTTTCTGGCCAAATTGGCATAAATGGTATAAGTGGCTGGGAACACCCCTTTTGGGGGAAAAAAAACCTGACCTAACAAAAAACCTAACTAACTTGTTTACACCGGCGCAAATTAAATGGCCATATTTGTAACTAAAAAGATACACCAGAAAAATCAAGTTACGCCCAAAAAAACGGTGCAACTCATGGGGATATTTGGGCCCTTAATAACTAGTATTGTCTGTCTGGTACCACAGAATCAGAGCATCAGGATTGTATTACATGTGACTGGATATTTCACTAAGAACTTTGTGAATTGTGCAAGGCGACAAAGATTGAATTCTATGTAATTTGCCTGCTAGCAGTTAACCACATTAGTTTTTTGTCTGGGTGTTTTTACTTCAACAATACAAAGGAGACTGTTGGAATTCATTACTTTGGACTCTTTGTTTTGGCTATAGCAAAAGTACAAGTTTAAAGGACTCCTGAAGTTTGTTTGACTAGAAATTGCTATATTTACCTCAATTGTAACTTTTTCTGTTGGCTTAAGGTTTGGGTACCAAAACATGTATCCAAAGATTTTCAATTATATTTTTCTCTTTCAATGGCTCTACAAAATTTCACATATCTGGTTGCAGATACGTCCTGTTTACCTCAAGCATTTTATTATTTCACTTTGAGGAATGTTATCGAGGAGCTTGTATTAACCTTTTACTAAATGTAATAATGGCTCGGAATTTGTGGTCAGCGGCGAAGCAAAGGCATTCGCGGCCGGCCCCTAAGTAAGCTTTACAAAGATCAATAAGTTTGGACTTTCCGACGTTCAATTCAAATCAACGGAGTAATACTGCAGATCCCTTTGTGTGACCTGCTGTGGGACGTCAACAAGCTGTCTAAGCAGCCAGTCAAAATGCAGAATTTTCATAGATGGTGAACAAGTAAGTCTGTAAGCTCTTAAAATTCTACACTTTTAAAATGTTAGAGAGAGCAAAACAAAGATTGGGGTTCTCGCATGGGGGTGGGGGCAGCGCAGCCTAAGCCAGAGCAGCGAATGATAGACCGCAACTTCAGGATTTCCGCAGTTGCAGTCAGTTTCAAAGGCAGAATGACGGCGAACACTCCTAGTTCGCCGTCATCCGGACCACAAATTGCGGGCCATTATGTATGAGTGGTAATTTGCTTTAGCTGCTTAGTTTGTAAAGAATCCCATCAGTTTTGAATGTTGTGGCATATATGCAAATTCAATTATAATGATGCTGCAAGCTGGGGCCCAGAAGAGGTGAGGGCCCAGGGGCAGCATGGGCCAGCCCACGCTGTGATATGTGTGCGCACTAGGTCTGTGCAGCAGAGCTGGTCTCTAAGCGACTTGGGTAATCCTTGCCTCTGGACCAAGACCTCGCTCTGTCAAGCCCGTGTGGTGGCTGGTGTCCAACAGCTACCATATGTTAAAAAAAAATCCATGCACAGGCATCTTCCACCTTTCAAGATGTAGTTTGGGATCTGGAATATTAGGTCCTTCATTGAAACACCTGTGAACTCATCCCTTTTCAGCGTGGAAGCAAGTCATCCTCGTTTCAAGGGACTGCATATGTTGATAGGCTTACAGTGAACTATCGAAAAAATTATTGTCTTAATCCTTTGGGCACTTTTTTGCATTATTTCAAAAATTGATGAAAAGATTCTGCGCTGTGCCACGAAGTAGTTTGTGGGTTCCTCTTTCTCCCTCGTCTTACCTGCACAGTACAGGGCAGGCAATAATCCAAGACTTCCCTGCAGGAAGTAAACATGGATGGTAAATCAATTAGGCCAAGTAGTATTGGCAGGTAGTTTGTGAGCAAATTGCTTACTTATCTTTGCCATGGCATAGTGTAGGATGGGATAGCAGAGCTAAAGAGAAGCACTTAAAAATTGGGTACAAATGGATTTTCCTTTTTTTTAAAAAGAATAACTTACGTTTTGAATCCTCTTAACTTGCCTTTATTATTTTACTGAATATAACTCCTTTAGATCTTCTGGGTGCATTGTAAGAACTTAATTACTTAAATCATTTATTGCGCCACGTTGGATAAAAGTGAAACATTCACGCACAAAAAGCATGACATGTACTAGTTGTCCATGTAAGTTAGTATTTGTTTATGCTTCCAGCTTCATTTTATTGGCAATTTGAAAATTCAAATTTGCAAGATTTAGACCAGTTGTCCATTTAAAAAATGTCCATGTTTTTCAGATCTTTTAAATTTTACTATTAGTAATCGTCCTATTGATTATCCTAACTGATACTTCGGAGTTGAGCTCAAAATAATCTAGGCTGACACTCCAGTGCAGTGCTCCTTCAGCACTGCACTGTTGGAGGTGCCGCCTTTTGGATGAGATGTTACTGAGATGTTAAACCGAGACCCCGTCTGCTCGATCAAGTGGACGTAAAAGCACTATTTCGAAGAAGAGCAGGGGAGTTATCCCCAGTGTCCTGGCCAATATTTATCCCTCAATCAACGTTAAAAAAAAAAACCTGATTATCTGGTCATTATCACATTGCTGTTTGTGGGAGCTTGCTTTTGCGCAAATTGGCTGCTGGGTTTCCTACATTACAATAGTGACTACACTTCAAAAGTACTTCATTGATTGTAAAGCGCTTTGAGATGTCCAGTGGTCGTGAAAGGCGCTATATAAATCCAAGCTTTTACTAGTGAAAATCTTTTCCCCAGATTGGTAAATGGTGGTTGAATGAAGAAGAAAGAAAGATCTTGTATTTATATAGCACCTCTCATGACCATAGGATGTCTCAAAGTACTTTACAGCAAGTGAACTACTTATGAAGTGTTGTCAATTTGCACAGAGCAAGTTCCCACAAACAGCAATGAGATTATGTAAGGTTCTTGAACATGATACCAAATAGGTTGCAAATAATCTTTATTCATTTCGACCAAGTTTTGACACACTGGGGGTAATTTTAACTCAACTTGTTCAGTAGAAACCTTGTGCCTGGGCAGTTAAAATCCCCTGGCTCTTAGCTGTCCAAAAACCACCATGATCGCAACATCTGCAATTTTAACATGCTCACTTGGAGCAGGCAGCAAGGACACGCACTTGGAGCCAACAAGGTCCTTCTTTACATATGCATGTTATGCCTTGACATCTTTAAGATTCAACTGTAATTTTAACTCGGGCCTAAGTGGGGAATCTATCTGGAGTTAAAATCGGGACAATACCTTAAGCAATAGTCATATCGAGAAATAAACACTATTTCCTGCTTTTGCTCTGGGTAGAGAACTAACCTTTGTCAGTTCTTTTGTTGTTGTCTCTCTATGAACTGTGAAGGAAAGCTTAAGATCTTTATAAGGCTCTAGTCATGCACAGCCGTCCCTTAAAAAGAGTTGTTTTTCAGTTTTCGAACCAATGTTCCCGCTGTTTTTTGTACTGACAAACTCCTTTGAGCGTGACCTTTTTGTCCGTGGGCAAAATTTACAACAACAACTTTTACAACAGCAGCAACCACTTAAAAGCATGTATACAGTAATGCCATATGTTTTGAGACGGTAGGTGGTAAGACAATCAGACAAACTCTTAAAAATCATGACATCAGTTGCTCTTTTTTTAGCTTATAAACCTCATTGTGGCTTTACTTAATCTTCAACAGGTCACAGCTCTTGCAAAAAATATATTAAACATGTCTCGTCTTCGAATTTGCTCTGTCAGCCTTGTCCCATCAGAGTTGAACATAACATCGCAGGGTCATTGTCCGATTAGGATATGGTAATATTAGAGATTAGTGGGGACAATGGGGAAATAAGAAGAAGCAGACGGGTCAGCTATATCCAATGTTTGTGAGGTGTTAATTTCAGATTGGTCAGAACAATGGAGACACCGAAGCTTAACACATTAGCACATTAACTATCTGGAATTAGCATCTCCTGTTCCTTTGTAAATTCAGACAGGAAACATTAGATTAAATTAATTAGCAGTTAAACTGTCAAAATGGTCATTATGTCGAGGTCTGGCGGTTTGGTGAGAAGGAACCTTGCTTCAAATATACATTCTGGGCATCATGTGATATGACTCACATGAAACACCTACAGAAGCCAAGCTTGATCACCTTGAATCTATTTCTCTCTTCTCCCTTAAGAACCTCCTGAAAACCCACCTCTTTGATCAAGTCTTTTTATCACCTAATTCTAATATCCCCTTCTTTGGTTCTGTACATTTGCACCTGATCACGCCTCTGTGAAGCACCTTGGAGTGTTTTTTCACATTACTGCTGGTATATAAATGCAAGCTTTTCTGAATAAATAAAGTCCAGTTATACAGTAAATAGCCATTACCCTGCTGAATAAGCCATATCTGTAGTTATAAAAAAGCGTATTGTGCAAAGCAGAGCAACGTTTTCCCTTTCTCACTGTACCGGAATGATCTGTGCATTACTGGCCTGCAATCCATCGACCGAAGCTTCAATTTTGTTTTGCCTCATTTTCCGTGACTATACTATATCACTGATATTAGCCACTGGGAAGGTTGTCGCTAGAGTTCTCCTCAACCGTCTTCTCCCTGTGGCCGAGGAGCTCCTCCTGGAAATGGTGCGGAGTTCATCCCCTACGGGGCACAACGGACATGATCTTTGCAGCGTGACTGCTGCAGGAAAAATGCAGGGTGCAGCGTCAGCCCTTATACTTGGCCTTTTTTAATCTTACAAAGGCCTTTAGCACTGTCAAACGTGAGGGTCTTTGGAGCGTCCTCCTCCATTTCAGATGCCCCCAAAAGTTTGGCAACATCCTTCGCCTGCTTCACGACGACATTCAGGCCGTGATCCTTACCAACAGATCCATTACAGACCCAATTCGCATCCGGACCGGGGTCAAACAGGGCTGCGTCATCGTTCCAACCCTCTTCTCAATCTTCCTCGCTGCCATGCTCCACCACACAGTCAACAAGCTACCCGCTGGAGTGGAACTAAACAACAGAACCAGTGGGAAGCTGTTTTAACGTACGCCGCCTCCAGGCCAGGTCCAAGATCACCCCAACCTCTGTCGTTGAGATGCAGTTCGCAGACGATGACTGCATCTGCGCACATTCTGAGGCTGAACTCCAGGATATAGTCAATGTATTCACTGAGGCATGTGAAAGCACAGGCCTTACGCTTAACATCCGTAAGACAAAGGTCCTCCACCAGCCTGTCCCCGTCGCACAGCACTGCCCTCCAATCATCAAGATTCATGGCGCGGCCCTCGACAACATCGACCATTTCCCATATCTCAGGAGCCTTTTCTCAACAAAGGCAGACATTGATGCGGAGATTCAACATCGCCTCCAGTGCGCCAGTGTAGCCTTCGGCCATCTGAGGAAAAGAGTTTGAAAACCAGGCCCTCAAATCTACCACCAAGCTCAAGGTCTGCAGAGCTGTAGTAATACCTGCCCTCCTGTGTGGATTTGAGGCATGGACAATGTATAGAAGGCACCTCAAGTCGCTGGAGATATATCACGAAGGATATCTCCACAATACCCTGCAAATCCCCTGGGAGGACAGGCGCACCAACGTCAGTGTCCTCGTCCAGGCCAACATCTCCAGTATTGAAGCACTGACCACACTCGATCAGCTTCGCTGGGCAGGCCACATAGTTCGCATGCCAGATAAGAGACTCCCTAAACAAATGCTTTATATGGAGCTCCTTCGTGGTAAACGAGCCAAAGGTGGGCAGCGGAAGCGTTACAAGGACACCCTCAAAGCCTCCCTGGTAAAGTGCGACATCACCACTGACACCTAGGAAACCCTGGCCGAAGACCGCCCGAGGTGGCGAAAGTGCATCCGGGAGGGCATTGAGCTCTTCGAGTCTCAACTCAAAGAGCGTGAAGAGGTCAAGCGCAGGCAACGGAAGGAGCGCGCGGCAAACCAGCCCCACCCACCCCTTCCCTTCCCTCAACGAATGTCTGTCCCACCTGTAACGGGGTCTGTGGTTCTCGTATTGGACTGTTCAGTCACCAAAGAACTCACTTTGGGAGTGGAAGCAAGTCTTCCTCAAATCTGAGGGTCTGCCTATGATGATGACTGGCCTGCAATCCACCAACCGAAGCTTCAATTTTGTTTTGCGTGACGATACTATATCTTAAAATTGTGCTAAACTCTCATGAGTTGTTGATCTTTGTGAGGTTTGGGAGGGATTTGTTTGACAGCACTTGAATGTTAGCAGCAGTCAGTGTGCAGTGTGTTGGTGCAGTTCTGGATGAGCTGTACTGAAAGATTTGGAGGCTGCAGCTTTCTAATAAATGTGCACAGTGGATCAGACAGAGAGGAGAGAGATTTTCTATATCAACTGGAGGCAAAACCCCAGGGTAACCTCAGGCTGATCCTCTAGCCAATTTCTTCCTGATCTTTTGCTGATACCTGTATTTGCCTCTCATTCATGCTGTGTGTGTTTACTTCACTGCTTCCTGCTCTAAATATAACTCTACACCTTGCCCCAGAGTGAAAATTCCTGAGTTGCTTGCTGCAGATGCAGCGATTGATGCACAGCTTAGGGGGAACATTGCTCTAATCGGTCCAATCCTTACCTCTACTCTCATATCCCATTTTACCTCTACTTGCAACACAGGTTAGCAAGGCTGTAAAAAAGCAAACCAAGCACTAGGATTTATTTCTAGAGGTATAGAATTGAAAAGTAGGAAAGTTATGTATCGAACTTTGGTTAGACCAAACTTAGAGTACTACATACAGTTCTGGTCGCCATATTATAAAAAGGATATAGAGGCAGTGAAGAGGGTGTAGGGAAGATTTACAAGGATGATTGATACCAGAAATGTGAGGGTATACATATCAGGAAAGGATCAACAGGCTGGGTCTCTTTTCTCTTGAAAAAAGAAGGCTGAGGGATGAACTAATAGAAGTGTTTAAAATTATGAAAGGTGTTGATAGAGTGGATACAGAGAGAATGTTTCCACTTGTGGGGAAGACCACTCTATCCTTCTCCAACGTCTCTCCACCATTATCGAGCCGGGTGGGATTGCATTTGGCTGGTTCCATTCTTACCTATCTAATCGTAGCCAGAGAATCACCTGCGACGGCTTCTCTTCCTGCCCCCGCATCGTTACCTCTGGTGACCCGAAGGATCTATTCTTGGCCCACCCCTATTTCTCATCTACATGTTGCCCCTTGGCGACATCATCCGAAAACACAACGTCAGTTTCCACATGTACACTGATGACACCCAGCTCTACCTCCCTACCACTTCTCTCGACCACTCCACAGTAAATTGTAGACTGCTTGTCCGACATCCAGTTCTGGATGAGCAGAAATTTTCTCCAATTCAATACTGGGAAGACCGAAGCCATTGTTTTTGGTCCCCGCCACAAACTCCATTACCTAGCCACTGACTCTCTCTCCCTCTCCCCAGCTTCTGTCTGAGGCTGAACCAGACTGTTGGCAACCTTGGTATCATATTTGACCCCGAAATGAGCTTTCGACCACATCCGCAGCATAACTAAGACCGCCTATTTCCAGCTCCGTAACATTGCCCGTATCCGCCCTTGCCTCAGCTCATCCGCTGCTGAAGCCCTCATCTATGCCTTTGTTACCTCTCGACTTGACGATTCCAATGCACTCCTGGCTGGCCTCGCACATTCTACCGTACATATACTAGAGGTGACCCAAAATGCATGTCCTAACTCACACCAAGTCCCGCTTAACCATCACCCCTGTGCTCGCTGACCTACATTGGCTTGTGGTTAAGCAACGCCTCAATTTCAAACTTCTCATCCTTATTTTCAAACCCCTCCATGGCCTCTCCCCTCCCTGTCTCTGTAATCTCCTCCAGCCCCACAACCCCGTGAGATGTCTGAGTTCCTCTAATTTTGCCCTCTTGAGCATCCCTGATTATAATCGCTCAACCATTGGTGGCCGTGCCTTCTATTGCCTTGACCCCAAGCTCTGGAACTCCCTGCTTAACCTCTCTAACACTCTTTCCTCCTTCAAGATGCTGCTTAAAACCTACCTCTTTGACCTAGCTTTTGGTCACCTGCACTAATATCTACTTTTATCTCATAGTACTCCTGTGAAGCGCCTTGGGACGTTTCACTATGTTAAAGGTGCTATATAAGTACAAGTTGTTGTTATAACGAGGCCATCAATATAAGCTACTCACCAAGAAATCCAGTAGGGAATTCAGAAGAAACTTCTTCACCCAAAGAGTGGTGAGAATGTGGAACTCACTACCACAGGGAGTAGTTGAAGTGAATAGTATAGATACATTTAAGGGAGGTTGGACAGGCATATGAGGGAGAAGGGAATAGAGGCTTATGCTGATAGATATAGATCAGGAAAGACTAGAGGAGGCTCGAGTGGAGCATAAATGCCAGCAGGGACTGATTTGGGCCAAATTGCCTGTTTCTGTGTCGTATATCCTATGTAATCATACGTAATCCATTCTCTCATCCCATTCTACCTGTACTCTTGCATCCCATTCTGTCTCTCCGCTCACTGGTCCCATTCTAACTCTAATCATGCATCCCATCCTACCTCTACTCTGCTACTATCCTACTCACTATTTACTGCATTGGCAAGTTTTTTATCATCCACAAACTTCAAAATTGTACTCCCTATGCCAAAGTCCAAGTCATTTATATGCAACAAGTAAAGCAATGGTCCGAATACCGACCCCTGGGGGACCCCACTGCATGCTTCGCTCCAGTCAGAAAAACATCCGTTCACCACTACTCTCTGCCTCCTATCCCTTACCAAGTTACCAATGTTCCTTTAATACCATGCTTTTATTTTCCTAATAAGTTTGTTATGTAGTACTTCATCAAATACCTTTTTGAAAGTCCACATATACATCTTCTATACAACCTTCATCAACCCTCTCTGTTACTTCATCAAAGAACACAATCAGGTTAGTCAGACACGATTTGTCTTTTAACAAAGCCGTGCTAGCTGTCCCCTATTATTCCATCTGAACTGCTCGAGCAGATTTAACATCTCATCCCAAAAACAAATAGCCCGGATATTATTGGTGGAAAGAAAACACTTGATGAACCAAATGGCTTGTTCTGGTAGGTTTTCTTATTATTACACCAGACATTAGCAATAATTTTGTTTCCAACACTTGTTGGGAGGTGGTGAGAAACTACAGCTGGAGTTAACATGCATTCAGTGAAAACATAACTCCATACGAAACTCATGCCCTCAATTATCTCTCGGGTTATACCACCACTTTTTGATTGCAGTGCGCCCAAAATCATTTTCTATGGGAGCAAAAACGGCCTAATTTAAGATTTAAAAAGTGCCTCCCTCCTCCGCCCGCCTTTGTATTATTCAGTTTTAATCAGACACTCATTCACATCAACATTTCCAATTCAGGACCACCTTGTGTTACACATCCACAGCTCACCTTTGTCTGCATTACACCGCATGAATTGAAATGTGAAACATTAAAGAAAAGTTTTCTTGGAGAGATTCGCCAAGACACTCACTGTCTAGAGATCAGGAAAGTTCTGAAACATTGAGGGGCGATCCATTTGTCAATAGTCCACCTTTCCCAAAGCTGCAACACATCGCCCTCTTCCTCTTGCCTTCAGTTTCAAAAACATTGGTCATTTTTAAGGCTTTAATATCCATGCAATGTTTTTACACCTATGGATGTTCACGTTTGTTTACTTAAAATAAACATTTACATTAAATACATATGCAGACTTTGAATGTGATTTTTTTTAAAGTTAAACTAAAGTGATACAAATTGTATTCATTAATTCTTTCCTGCCCGGCATGCACATTGAGGTGGCTGAACAGTTCAGTGAAACGACACCTGTTGCCCTGGTTACTGTGGAAACTTTTTCCTCAACTTTCTCCGACTGGCTCCTGCGGTGTGTTCCAAAGTGCAGTTGCTGCTCAGTCACCAAGTCACAAACTACTCTCCCTGTGAGAATTCCTGGACCATTCTCTCACCTCTATGGGCTCAAGTTTCAGCCTGAGTTGCTCCTATTTTTTTTGGAGCCGTTTAGTTTAGAATGGAGCATCTTAGAAATTGCAATTCTCGGCATTAGTTTGTTCCAGTTCTAGTGAGTTAGAATAGTTTCATTTTAGAACAGATTTTTTTTCAAAAGGGGGCGTGTCCAGCCACTTGTGCCTGTTTTGCAATTTTAGGCAGCAAAAACTTACTCCAAACTAACTTAGAATGGAGGAAGTGTAGATTTTTGTACGCTCAGAAAAACCTTGCCTACACATAAATCAGGCGTAAGGAATGAGAGATTGGGGGGGGTGGGGGGGGAGCGAAGGGAAGTTTACAAACATTAAACACTTCACTTTTGAAAATAAAGAGCCATCATCAATAATAAATGATCAATAAATCAAGCAAAAAAATAATAAATCAATCAATAAATAAAAAATTAAGTTTCTACTCACCTACTGCAGCACCGGGAGCCAACCAACAGCATGCTGGGACAGGCGCCCACCGCGCCCCCCCCCCCCCCCCGTGTGTCTCTCTGTCTCTGTCAGTGTCTGTCTCTCTGTCTCTGTCAGTGTCTCTCTCTCTCTCTCAGTGTCTGTATTTGAGAGGGGGGTGAGGCTGGTGGGGAGGGGGGGAGTGGCTGAACGGGAGGGAGGGAGGCCCGAGTCCCGATCTTTGCCTGGGAAGCCCATTCGGCCAGGGCTAGGGGCGGTGTTCTTCGGGCCGCTCCCACGCAGCCTGCACAGATTCGGGCTGTGAGGAGCTACTGCACATGTGCGCACACTAGTGCGCATGTGCAGAGGTCCCGGCACTGTTTTCAGCGCCGGGACCTGGCTCCGTCCTCCACGCGTTCTGCTGCGCTGCGCCAAGGGCCTGGATCGACCGGACAGAGGGGAGCATACCAAGGTAAATATTAGGCTTCTGTTCTTAAAAAGTCAGTGCACCATACGGAGGTACGCCGTTCTAACCATGGGGGCAAACTTGGGCCCTATATGACTCTTTCCTGTTCAAACTTTGGCCGTTGCGTATTGGGCCCCTCGCCCTGCTCCAGCTCACTGTGAGCGGCCTGTGAATTTGACTGCGTGGGTCCTTACCGATCGCTGCATGCCCACGCACCTTACAGGGAACATTGTTCCTAACTGTCTGTTGATCATTGTCTTGTTTGTTTGTGATTTGAGCGACCCTCTTATCTGGGTGGCCACTGACCCCTTATTCAAAATTTCTTGTTAACAAAAGATGTGTCCTTGCTGACTAAGCTTTTTCTTGTTAAATGTCATCCATACCCTGATGAATTCTGGGGATGAGCATCTTGGCCATTTTATTATTTCTAGTTACAATACAAGTCTACAAGCTATTTATAAATGGGAAGAAGCAAACATCTTAATCATATTTGATTTGACCAAATCCTAATCCCCTACATATATGGGTATTTTACAATTATGACCAGATAATCTGTTTTCATGATATTGAATAGTACCATGGGATATTTTACATCCACCTGAGGGCAGCTGGGATGTCATCCAAAGTATTGCACTGAAATGTCAGCCTAGATTATGTGCTCAAGTCTCTGGAGTGGGACTTGAACCCACAACTGTTATGTATGCAACCCTATGTAACCAACATTCTACCGTCACCAGAGGACGTATCTGTTGGAGTCCCAAGGGATCCCAACATCCCTTGGGAGCACTGAATATAAGCAGGCCTCCCATGCTGTACAAACACTCGAGTTAGAATAAAGAGACTAAGGTTACACTTACTCACATCTCCAGTACTCAATCACATTACTTTATTCTGGACATAACAACTTTCTGACTCTGGTATATAGGGGCCGAAATTGTCCCCTGACTGAAAGGGGCGCACCCACCGGTTTTAAATCCATGGAGCGGAGAGTGGAGCGAAATTGAGCTTTATAAAAAAAAAAATGTTTTAGTTCTTCCGGGTGGAAGTCGGCGCAGAGTGGGGCGGACATCGGTTGGTGTCGTCAGTGCCGCGCTGACATGTGTCAAAGTCTCTCATCTTCAGTTAAAGTGGAGGGCTGCTGTGAACTCTGCAGCCACGTTAGTGGCATCCACTGGGCCACCAAGGAAGGCTTCGGCCGGGCCAGCAGTCCGGCACCCAAGGGGGGGTGCCAGGCTGCCTGTTGGCAGCTCGGCCAAACCCATGGCCGCCATTGTCGGGCCAACCTCGGAGTCTGCCGACAATTAAAATGAAATGGCGGCTGCGACAGTGCGCCCTCCCCTTTAAGGGCGGATGTGCCGCCCAGCCACAGGCAGCTTCCTGCAGGGAAAAGCTGTCGGGGGCACTGAGCGGTGGCCGATCTGCTCCTGCGGGGCAATTTCCCTCGTGGGGCGGAAAGGGGGTCACCGCCGGTCAGTAAGGAGTCGACGGGGCAGGAACATCCATCGCCCCAAAAATAAATGTGGGCAACGTCGCGATTGTCGGCGACTCTGCACCAACCAAAAGGTGAGTACTTTCCGCACGTGATGGCTCTTAAAAAATGTTTTTAAAGGGGGCAATTTTAGCCCCATAATGTTGACTGCTGAAAATCTTCTGTACTTTTACAGCAATATTTGATGTTCAAACAGCTGAGTTTATGACTTCACATTTATACTTCTATGTGGAAAGTAACTTAAAACACAGTTTATACTGAACCAACCTACATAAGAAATAGGAGCAGGAGTGGTCCATTTGGCCTCTTAAGCCTGCTCCGCCATTCAATAAGATCATGGCTGATCCGATCATGGACCCAGCTCCACTTCCCTGCCCACTCCCCATAACCCTTGACTCCCTTATCATTCAAAAATTTGTCTATCTCCACCTTAAATCTATTCAAAAACCCAGCCTCCACAGCTCTCTGGGGTAGAGAATTCCAAAGATTCACGACCCTCAGAAGAAATTTCTCCTCATTTCTGTTTTAAATGGACGACCCCTTATTCTGAAACTATGCCCCCTAGTTCTAGATTCCCCATGAGGGGAACCATCCTCTCTGCATCTACCCTGTCAAGCCCCCCTCAGAATCTTATATATTTCAGTAAAATCACCTCATTCTTCTAAACAACAAGGAGTATAGGCTCAACCTTTCTTCATATGACAACCCCTTTATCTCAGGAATCAACCTAGTAAACCTTCTCTGAACTGCCTCCAATGCAAGTATATCCTTCCTTAAATAAGGAGACCAAAACTGTACACAGTATTCCAGGTGTGGTCTTACCAAATCCCTGTACAGTTGGAGCAGGACTTCCCTACTTTTATAGTCCATCCCCTTTGCAATAAAGGTCAGCATTCCATTTGCCTTCCTGATTCCCTCCTGTACCTGCATACTAACTTTTTGTGTTTCATGCACAAAACCCCCCCCAGATCCCTCTGTACTACAGCATTTTGTAATCGCTCTCCATTTAAATTATAATTTGCTTTTTTATTTTTCCTGCCAAAGTGGGTAACCTCACATTTTCCCACATTATACTCCATCTGCCAAATTTTTGCCCACTCACTTAGCCTATCTATATCCCTTTGTAGTTTGTTCGCGCCATCCTCCCAACTGGCTTTCCCACCTATCTTTGTATCATCAGCAAATTTGGCTACGTTACACTCAGTCCCTTCATCCAAGTCATTAATATAAATTGTAAATTTTTGAGGCCCCAGCACCGATCCCTGTGGCACCGCAGTAGTTACAGTTTGCCAACCTGAAAATTACCCATTTATCCCAACTCTCTGTTTTCTGTTAATTCGCCAATCCTCAATCCACGCTAATATATTATCCCCAACCCTGTGAGCTTTTATCTTGTGCAGTAACCCTTTGTGTGGCACCTTATCGAATGCTTTCTGGAAATCCAAATATACGACATCAACTGGTTCTCCTTTATCCACTCTGCTTGTTACATCCTCAAAGAACTCCAGATTTGTCAAACACGATTTCCCTTTCATAAAACCATGCTGACTCTGCTTGACTGCATTATGATTTTCTAAATGTCCTGCTACTACTTCCTTAATGATGGATTCCAGCATTTCCCCAAGCGAACTGGTCTATAGTTTCCTGGTTTCTGTCTTCACCCCCTTTCTTAAATAGAGGTATTACATTTGCGGCTTTCCAGTCTGCTGGGACCTCTCCAGAATTCAGGGAATTTTGGTAGTGGATCACGCATTCACTATCTCTACAGCCACTTCTTTTAAGACCTAGGATGCATGTCATCAGGTCCAGGGGACTTGTCCATCTTTATTTCCATTAGTTTGCCTAGTACTTTATCTCTAGTGATAATGATTGATTTAAGTCTCCCGGAAAACTCCTTGATTATCAATTATTGGGATGTTTTTCATGTCCTCTGCCGTGAAGACCGATACAAAATATTTGTTCAAAGTCTCTGCTATTTCCCATTATTAATTCTCCAATCCCATCTTCTAAGGGACCACTGTTTATTTTAGCTACTCGTTTCCTTTTTATATACCTGTAGAAGCTCTTCCTGTCTGTTTTTATATTTCTTGCTAATTTACTTTCATATGCTATCTTCTCTGTCTTTGTATCATTTTTTTAGTCATCCTTTGCTGGTTTATAAAAATCTCCCAATCCTCTGGCCTGCCACTGTCCTTCGCAACATTGTATGCCTTTGTTTTCAATTTGATACCATCCTTAGTTAGCCACCAATGGTTCATCTTTCTCTTAGCATCTTTATTTCTAACTGGAATAAATCTTTGCTGAGAGTTAGGAAATATCTCCTTAAATGTTTGCCACTGTGTTTCTACAGTCTTACGAAAAGAGTGTTTGAAGACCAGACCCTCAAAACTGCCACCAAGCTCATGGTTTACAGAGCTGTAGTAATACCCGCCCTCCTGTATAGCTCGGAGACTTGGACCATGTACAGCAGACACCTCAAGTCGCCGGAGAAATATCACCAACGATGTCTCCGCAAGATCCTACAAATCCCCTGGGAGGACAGACGCAATAACATCAGCGTCGTCGGCCAGGCCAACATTCCCAGCATTGAAGCACCGACCACACTTGATCAGCTCCGCTGGGCAGGCCACATTGTTCTCATGCCTGACACAAGACTCCTTCACGGCAAACGAGCCAAAGGTGGGCAGATGACACCCTCAAAGCCTCCCTGATAAGGTGCAACATCCCCACTGACACCTGGGAACGCCCTAAGTGGAGGAAGTGCATCCGGGAGAGCACTGAGTACCTCGAATCTCATTGCCGAGAGCATGCAGAAAACAAGCGCAGGCAGCGGAAAGAGGTGCGGCAAACCAGTCCCCACCCACCCCTTCCCTCAACGACTATCTGCCCCACCTGTGACAGAGCCTGTGGTTCTCGCATTGGACTGTTCAGCCACTTAAGAACTCAAGTTAAGAGTGGAAGCAGCTCTTCCTCGATTCCGAGGGACTGCCTATGATGATGACAGTCTTACCCTGTAATCTATTTTCCAAGTCCACTTTAACCAACTCTGCCTCCATACCTTTGTAATGACCTTTATTTAAGTTGAGGACACTAGTTTGAGACCTAGCTTTCTCACCCACCAACTGAATTTGAAATTCTACCATGTTAGGATCACTCTTCCCAAGAGGATCCTTCACTACAAGATCATTAATTAATCCAGACTCGTTACACATTACCAAATCTAAAATAGTTTGCTCCCTGGTTGGTTCCACACCATATTGTTCCAAGATACCATCCCGCATACACTCTTATGAGCTCTTTATCAAGGTTACCATTGCCAATTTGATTTGTCTAGTCAATATGAAGATTAAAATCGTCCAAAATTATTGCTGTACCTTACAAGCCTCCATTATTTCTTGATTTATATTCTGTGCCACAGAGTGGCTACTGTTTGGGGGCCTGTTGACCACTCCCACCAGCGACTTCTTTCCCTTATTACTTCTTATCTCCACCCAAACTGATTCTACATCTTCATCTTCTGAGCCAATATCATTTCTTACTACTGCACTGATCTCTACCTGTTGCAGACAAGTATGTCTACAATACCTTTTCTAGAAGTGACTACTACACAATTCTGCTGAAGACATTGTCTCATCTCTACAGTGAAGACATCTTGTGTAGTTGGTGCTACAAAATCAGTGGGTCAAGGGCAGATCTAGCAGCCCAAAACTGAGCATCATGAGACACTGGGACAACAGCAGCAGTGGTTTTCCATGGCCTAGAAATGTGTTAGCTCCCTCACCACACTTGTCCAGACGACTGCAGGCAGCACGTAAAATTTGTGCTGCCTGCTACTTTGCATGATTGTAACAGTCAGCCGAGCACTGAATGAACTGCTGAGTGGCTGAACACTCACAGCAGGGGGCCCAAGTTTGTACACGGCTACCAAAGCTAGCCTACACTACTAAAAGGTGCCATCTGCGTGCAACAGGTGGTGGAAGTGAGTGTGATGGCTGCTATCAGAGAAATAAGATTGAATAATGGCTTAACAGGCCAGAGAAAGGGCTTTGAGATTCTCCGATGCAGCACTGGAGGGTTGGCCCAGGAGGTCAACTCTGGAAGAGACATCCTCTTCCCACAGGGGGCCAGAAGGCCCACCAGGCAGCAGACGAGTGTGCAGTGGGGTCAGATAGCCAATGTGGTCAATGCTAGCTGTATAGCCGCGAGGACCTGGACTCAGTGCAGGAAGATGTTTAATGACCATAGACATGGGTAAGATCAGTGAATTCATTTTCAAATGCCATATCCCATAGCTGCACAACTGGCCTCACACTGCTCTATTCTCTACACCCCTATCACTCACCTACCGGCAATCTCTACCGAACAGTACTCATACCCCACATTCATAGCTTCACCTCACCCTCACACACTTACCATTGCTTCAATACTCACAGCTTGAACACACTGTCCACTTTTCAACCATGACAGGCACATCCGGGGTGTGAGGGGGGATGGCAGTGCCGCAATGGAAGCTCAGACTGAAGTTATAATGGCTGGGTTTATGTATGGAAAGGGGCATGCAGGGTGTCACAGTAGTCTGGACTCCAGCAGATTACTAGGATTGCTGAGGCGCTGCCCCTGGGGAGTGGCAATGTATTCATGGAGACCCTGCTGTCCTCTCTCAAGATGACCGATTTGTCCTCCCACCACTGCTACTCCACCTGTGCCCTTGCTGTTACCTGCCAGCCGAGGCCTACTCGGCCCTGAGCTCCTTGAGATCGTTTACTACAAAGCCATCTGCAGTCTTCCCCCACTGAAAGTCAGCAGTTTTCCACCAGCCATGTTGCAACCACTGGGGTAGCATTGTGTAGGACCACTGGGATAGGCAAAGGCACACACAATCCACTTGCTAAGGGAATGCACAAGAGTGATTAGTTAAATCTTTGATATAATATTGGATAGATATTGGAAAGCTTGCTTTGTGATGGCTTTTATTTCAGCATTGTGGCCAAGATGACCCATGCTTTGATGGGAAGGTACAGTGTGGGACTAATGTTGAATGGGGAACAGGGGTTGCATTCAATCAAACCGAAGCCGGATGATTCTATCCCGGCCAGAAAGGGGTTGCCTCTTTCCTTCCGCTTCATCCTCGTTCTCTTCATCTTCCTCCTCCCTCTTCCTCCTCCTCCTGCACGTGAGCTGGTGGCCGCCTCCTTCCGTGCTGCAACCATTCTGTGATTCTGTAACTTACAACTGAATAATTTTAAGCAGGAATAAGTTTCCACTTCTTCCATTTTGTGCAATGTCTTTATTGAACAGAACTCGATATGTTTTCTTTTCATTTGCTTCATTTTAACCAGTTGTCATGTGGACATCGATGCAAAGCTACATGCCACCCTGGTAACTGTCTACAGAGCTGCAGCCAGAAAGTGAAGATGAAGTGCCCCTGTAAGCGGATTAAAAAGGTATCTCTTAATTATAACACATTGAGATTTTCTTGTGTAATTTGCCCAGTCATGTGTACTTTAAGTTGGGGCCTAACCATTTTAATTATTTCAGAAAATAACCTTGAATATTTGTCTTGTATTACCTGAATTACTGAGATACAGTGATGTATGATATGCTATGTTTTATTTTAGAACAGTCAGTCATCTATGTGGATCGGATCGTTATCCATCTATATGGATAATTGACAGTTCGAACGGTAAACTGATACAAAAATAACTTTACCTCGGTATGTCTGAGTAATTGGAGACTAGTTGCTTTCAACTTGGGGTTATTTCTGCCAGTACTTTGGAGCAAAGGAAAATTGTAAAGTCATCCAGTTCTAAAAAGACCCATCTGTCAAATGTAGAGAAGAAACTTGGACAAGAAAAGTCAAAGACCCCTGTATCTATTCAGAGATTGGCAGTGTGCATCAAAGATCAGGGTCAATTCAACCATAGTGGTTTGGATCCTGAGCGATCTTGGTCAGACTTATATTTAATACAAAGAAACATGGGCTCCCGAAATAGCTGTAAATCCTTCACAGTAAAATGCAGGTTTAATTTCAGGAATTTAAAAAGCAGAATGTAATATAATTATGCACAGTGTAAAATTATTAATTTCAAGGATATCTTCTAAACCATGAAATCCAGTGAACTGATGCACATTAAATTTAAAGTTACTAATTTTTACATATAATTTTTTTAATAAATAATTATATTCAGGCTTCTCTTGGTAAAGGAATAGTAAAACGAGCCATATTCTTTTATCTTCAAATGATTGTCTATGTGCGTACAAGGAAGAACTATTCAAATTTAATTAAAGGAAACGTGTGTGTCTGCATGTACCAGTTCATGCGTATACATTTCAAAAACATCTCGTGCTCTACAGGACTAGATGATTTTAATTTTTATGTCTTGTCAATTTCTAACTGGTTAGTACAGGCAGGTAGTTTGAGGGAGTGTTGGTATACAAAGCAGCAGATAGAACATGAGCTATCTCTTCTGTCAAGGAGATGCATTGCAGTATGTTACACAAGCCAGCAGTCATTGAAAGGATGCAGAGGAAAATACAGTACATTGGTTCAATAGGATCAGCTGTTTTCTACTTATTTGAAACTCCAGAATCATGATCACACATTTCTAGGTGTAACCTCCAATGGAACATCTTTGTGGCATCAACAATCTCTTTTTATTCATTTGTTATTTAATGAACACTAGAACTGGTTATTATAGTGTGCTTATTAAATGGGTGTTATTTTAAGCAAAAGTTTATCTAATCTCAAGCTATCAACTACGTCCTTCCTGCATTATAGAATTTGTGGATTTAAATTAACAAAACATTCTTTGAAGAGTTAATACTAAAGACTTTTTGTGTGTTCTGTAAGGAAATACTATGTTCAGTGGTGACTGAGGAGCAGGTCCTGGTGGAATGTGATGAAATCTGTCAAGAAATGAAGCAAAAAGCATCTGAGGTAATGTCTCTTGCCTTGTTACATTATACTCTCTCAGCTTTGCTTAAGAGTGGGTACAAGGAACGTGTTCCAAAATAGATTTTGCAAACAAATGAAATCTCCTGGAAAACTGTTGCAATGAGTATACAGGTTGAACCTCCCTTATCCAGCACCCTTGGGACCTGGCTTGTTCCGAATGAGGGATTTTGCCGGATGAGGTGAGGTCACGTGTTTGAGTGGACTGCGCCTTTAAGTGCTGGGCTGGGGTGCTGCTGCGGTCAGTGTGTGTGCGCCAATTGGCTGGAACGAGTCAGTCAGCCAATCAGTGTGCAGAGGGTCCCGAAGAGTCGGCGGGCCCCAAAGAGTCGGCCAAACCCCCAAGAGGGAGTGCTGTGGGGAGGCGCAGCTGGCCCAAGGGCTGTGGCTGCAGGAGTTCCAGCAGGGCAACAAGGAGAAGGCAGCCAATCGAGGAGAAAGGTTATATTGGTGAGTAGGATTTTGACGGGCCGCGTTCTGCGCATGCGCCACCCGGCGGCCAGGAATGTTTCGGACGAAGTGTGATGCCGGATAAGGGAGTCCCAGATAAGAGAGGTTCAACCTGTATTGCATTCAACAAATTAAGCTTCCATAGTTTGTGTGTGTGTGTGTATAAGACTTATCAAATTGCTTGTAATTTGTTTACTCCGGGTTGTATGCTCTACTAGAAACAGTCGCAGAAGCAAAATCCATATAGCTTTTAAGAAAGAAGTGAATAACTATTTGAAAAAGAAAAAAATTAAAAGGGTATGTGAAAACGGCAGAGGAATGGGATGAGTAACAAGTATTTAGAATAATTTCAGAAAGCTTGCACAAGTATGTGGCCTCCTATGCTTTCTAAGTACTTGTTATCTGCTGCAGTCTCAAGTTGATAAAATTATTTTTTATTAATTGTTTAAAAAAGTTGAGCAACCATATTATCTACATTTTGGGAAACTTAATAGTTTAAATTTATCTTAAAATGACAGTAACTAATGGTGCATTGTAAAAGTTAACATCTTGATCCATATTTTCAGTGTTGTCTTGATCATGTTTTGTATATCTTTTATTTCTGAATATTGTAAGTCATACTACTTTTTTAATAAATGGCTTGCCACACTTGCAGTGCCTGAATTTGTGACACGTGCCTCAGGTTTTATAGTGCCTTTCTGGGGTGATTAGTTTAGAGATACCAATGAACATTCAGTAGAAAAAGTCATAAATACACCCATTAGATCAATCATTACAGTTGATTTTTTTAATTAACTTTTGTATACTAGAAAAAGCTTAAACGCTGCAAGTACAAATCGCCATAAAATCAGAAATCCAAATTTGTTAATTGTAATAAATTCAATTTTTAGATTTTAAACTTTGTTGCTGAAATCTTAATTTTCTGATGATGAGGATTCCCCAACTGAATTGCCAGCAGTACATAGGAACATTAGTTTGTTTCTGATTTAAAACTTCCCTGAAATTGACAACTTAGTGATTGGAAAAACAGCAAGAACATAGCTTTTGATAGGAAATGGAAAATCATAAGCTAATTACTCTCTAATTGAACAACTAGTAATATTAGTCTAAACCTGGGTGTGGAATTTGTAATCTTTTTGCCATTACTAAGCTACTGTTTCAGCATTTTAACTTTGTGAGGCCCAAGAATTGTATTGGGTTACATGTGGAACCACACAGTGAACTTCCAGTGTAAAGCATATGTTAACTAAAGTTGGCTTGGATATTTCATGGATCTCCTCCAATTTTATTTAACTCCTTTTAATATGAGAGTCTCTCAAATAACTATTATGAATGGTAGCAACAATTTGGATTTTCTCTTTCAACTTGTTCAAACTAGATGAGTAATTGTGTGCCTTATGAAGGCCACATCTTTATAAAAAAAAACTAACCCATTTGGGCAATGAAAATGTAAAAATTGTGTACATTTTAATATTGACTAGTGGTTCATTAAAATTAAAATACAGTGGGCTGGATTTTCGGTTGCCTAACGCCTCAGTTAGCGGCCAGAGGGGGCGTAAATGGGAGCGTAAGAGATTACCGACCGGGAATGCAGCGTTTAGCGCCCCGACAGAAAATTCATTAGAGGCTCATCGGGGGCGCAAAACAGTAGCACCTGGCTGCTGATAATCACTCCGATCATGACGTATTCCTGGTGCAACGCCCACACTTGCTGCCCAGTCGGAAAATTAGGTGCGGCCACCTCATTTAGTGGCCACCAAGTACAAAATCTGGAAAAACAGTCGGTACAAACTTGCAGAGTTGTTAACTGGTGGCTTTCGTTGGAGGTCACAGTCAGTGCAACATTTACACACAGCACGGCGGTGAGCTTCTGAATTTGTAGCGGCAGACAGAAATAAGAATTCACCTTAAGAAAAACTGATTTTGAAAACTTTAATGGGTGCATCACTCGGCTTTTCCTGGAATCGGGATCTGAATTGGAATTCGGTGCATGCGCAATGACTTGGCTAAATTTAGCGCCGGCATTTTCATTAGCGTCCCCCCCACCAAGCTCTGGTGTGCAACGTCTGATTTAGCACCCCTGTCAGGTCTTCGCCAGAATGTGACAAATTTCTGGGCGTATGGTGGAAACTTTTTCACGCCGATAAAATTACCTGCGAACGAATTTCCACCCCAGTAATTTTGCAGAGTAATTTTGAAATTGTACTGACTGCAGTCTATTTCACAAAGGATATAACCAATAAATATGATCACTTCTGATCCAGAATACAGATGATCCTGCAGGAGTAGGCACTGCGGGTTTCAAGGACAAAAATACAAACGATAATTAAATAATAGAAATAAGTACTTATTTTGCTTTTTAGAAAATATATTCAATTATTGTAATAGTGTAGAAGATAATTTAACCAAAAATGTATATGATTGGTTTTAAAATGTAGATAGAGACAACCTTCTTAAAATACTGCATCCTTTAATAATACAAAAGTTATATGAATATCAGAGTTTAATTTATCTCTGGGCCAGAGAATTATGTTTTTTAACTGTTTCTTCAGATGAAAGAAGCTGAAGAAAAAGCAGTCCTTGAAAAAGAGAGACTAAAACAACAGGTAAGTAGCCTAGAAACTGACTGAGAATATCTAAACTTTAAAATAATAAGATATGGATCAATGGATGGATTTTCAGCTTTGCTGCTTTCAGGGTGGTAATGGCGGCGGGGTGGCAAAGTTTGTGCCTGGGAACAGTTTGCGCTTCAGTCGTCAAGATTGGGCAGCTGGGCCCAGAGTGTGGGGCGGAGTGCTAACGGAGGCGTTTTACACCTCTCTTAGGGCACTAGGCTGGCTGAGCATGGGAAAATCCTGAGCTAAAGAGCCACCATGGGGAGAAAATAAAACTTGAAAAAACCCAACAAAAACATTCCCAATCTACCACAACATAAAACGCAAAAAGAAAAGAAAAAAACAAACACACACTGAGGTGGACATTATTTACCTCACTGCAGTCGGTATAGGTTGACCACCTGGTTTCACAGGCAGCCCCAGCAAGGCGTGCTGCAGGGCATACGGGTCGGGCGGGTGTCTAAAAGTGAGCCAGTGTCACAACCAGGGACGTTGCACACCTGCTCAACTCTTCCGGGCGGTACTGCTCTGCGCGCCCACAAAACCGGCCCCGAAGACCCCCGTGGGGCACTGGAGGCTGACTGCCCAACCAGAAGAGCTCATTGCCGCCCCTCTGGGGCGAAAACAAAAGCGGACATCACCGGAAAATCTAGCCTGAAGTTCCTAAGGTGTTTTAACTTTAAGAAAGAATCCTTAAAACTAATGAAGAGGAAGTGTTTTTAAAAAACACATTTGTTGGACTGTTCTAATGGTTCACTGCAGTGAGAAGTTAATTTTTCTTTTTTTATAGGATTGTCTTGTAGTACTGTTCTTTTTGATGGATTGGCGGTGAATTGACTTTCTTGCCTGTTTCATCCGATGCTACTTGACAGGACAGAGTTGTATTGAGTTTGAGGGAGGCAAGAGTCCTGTTATCAGTCACATGGGTGAGGGGGTGGTTTTTGTGCTGTTCAAAGAATGTTTAGCTCTTGGAGAAGATGAGAAACCCTTTTTTTTTACTGAGTTGCATATTCTCATTACAGGTATTAGAACTGGGTTCCTTTTATCTAATTATCATGCTACACTGCATATACTTTACTTTATCAAAATGTTTCTACTCTATTATCTCATATTATGAAGTAGATATTGTGTGTGCTTTATATTTGCTTTTAGTCCTATTAGGCAAATATAGTTTGTGGTATTTCTTCTGGCTTAGTATGACAGGGTTGTGTTTGTGGCCACCCCTGGGATTTTTATTAGTATTTATATTTATTTTTGTACTTTATAGTTCATGTATTAAGGTGCCAATATTCATAAAGAACAAGTCAGAACTGGGAAATTATAAGCACGTTAGCTTGAACTAGGGATCATTTAGAGATACTCTTTATGACTGCAGATGACATAAGATTTTGAGCGTGCTAGGACCTTAGATGAGATAAAATGACTACAATCAGATCCAGATGCAATGGGGGAATGGGCCTGTATCTGGCAGATGTCACTTAATATAGATGAATATACTGCTGTGCATGTGGATAGACCTGATTGCATGTGTATATGATTCAGGGTTACCAACTAAATACTGTTAAGTAAGAAAAAGACCTAGGTGTTATAGTACATGAATCTCAAGGTTCATGACCAGTGCCGTGAGGCTATAGCAAAAGCAAATAGAATATTGGGATGGATAGCTAGGGTAATCCAATATAAAACAAGAAGCACTATACTGTCTTTGTAAAAGATGTTGGTTAAGCCATCTAAATATTGTGTCCAGTTTGGTCAGCTCACATGGTAGGTGATATATAGGCCCTACAAAAGGTTCAGAGAAGCCACTAGGTTGATGCATACCTTGAAGGCTCTTAATTACTGTAATATATATAGCTCCACGCACTGGACTACTGTGGACAAGATGGACCACTTTCCATACCTCGGGAGCCTATTATCTGCAAGGACAGACGTCGACGACGAGATTCAACACCGCCTCCAGTGTGCCAGCGCAGCCTTTGGCTGCCTGAGGAAAAGAGTGTTTGAAGGTCAGGACCTCAAATCTGCCACCAAGCTCATGGTGGTGTACAGGGCTGTAGTGATACCCGCCCTCCTGTATGGCTCAGAGACGTGGACCATATACAGCAGACACCACAAATCGCTGGAAAAATACCACCAATGATGTCTCCGCAAAATCCTGCAAATCTCCTGGGAGGACGGATGTACCAACGTTAGCGTCCTTGACCAGGCCAACATCCCCAGCATTGAGGCACTGACCACAATCAACCAGCTCCGCTGGGTGGGTCACATTGTTCGCATGCCTGACACAGGACTCCCAAAACAAGCGCTCTGCTCGGAACACCTACACGGCAGGCGGGCCCAAGGTGGGCAGAGGAAACGTTTCAAGGACACCCTCAAAGCCTCCTTGATAAAGTGCAACATCCTCACCGACACCTGGGAGTCCCTGGCCAAAGACTGCCCTAAGTGGAAGAAGTGCATCCAGGAGGGCGCTGAGCACCTCGAGTCTAGACGCCGAGAGCTTGCAGAAGCCAAGTGCAGGCAGCAGAAGGAGCATGCAGCAAACCAGTCCCACCCACCCTTTCCTTCAACAACTGTCTGTCCCACCTGTGACCGAGACTAATTCCCGTATTGGACTGTTCAGTCACCTAAGAATTCATTTTTGGAGTGGAAGCAAGTCTTCCTCGATTTCGAGGGACTGCCTATGATGGTTTCCTGTGACATTGCAGCCATTGCTGTTTACAACAGTAAAGAGGGAACAAGTCACATGACGGGCTTCCTAAAGTTATCAGCCATCTTAGAGCCTGTGCGTTTGTGAGGTCGTACCAAAAACACAATTACCAGGATAGACTGAGAGTTAGCCTTTTTACTCCAGAAAAGCATAGACTTCAGGGGAAATTTGACACTTAACTGTGTCCATGTGGGTACATTATGTGAGTTAAATAAGTTACGGAAAATCAGGGGCATGGATATCTAGGTTAGATGTCAGGCGGCTTTTCTTTTAACAATGGATCATCGACCTTTGGAACATGTTGCCAGCTCTGTTGATATTTAGAAGATCATAATAGTCAAGCAGAGTCAGCATGATTTCATGAAAGGGAAATCATGTTTGACAAATTTGCTGGAGTTCTTTGAGGATGTAACGAGCAGGGTGGATAAAGGAGAACCAGTTAGATGTTATGTATTTGGATTTCCAGAAGGCATTTGATAAGGTGCCACTTAAAAGATTACTGCACAAGATAAGAGCTCACGGGGTTGGTGGTAATATATGGATAGAGGATTGGCTAGCTAACAGAATACAGAGTCGGGATAAATGGGTCATTTTCAGGTTGGCAAACTGTAACTAGTAGGATGCCACAGATGCTGGGGCCTCAACTATTTACAATCTATATTAATGACTTGGATGAAGGGACCAATTGTTATGTAGCCAAATTTGCAGATGATACAAAGATAGGTGGGAAAGCAAGTTGTGTGGAGGACGCAAAGAGATTTGGATAGACTAAGTGGGGAAAAATTTGGCAGATGGAGTATAATGTGGGAAAATGTGATGTTTCCCCTTGTAGGGAAATCTCGAACTTGGGGGCATAGTTTCAGAATAAGCTGCCGCCATTTAAAACTGAGATGAGGAGGAATTTCTTCTGAGGGTCGTGAATCTTTGAAATTCTCTACCCCAGAGAGCTGTGGAGGCTGGGTCATTAAATATATTTAAGGTGGTGATAGACTGATTTTTGAATGATAAAAGAGTCCAGGCTTATGGGGAGTGGACAGGGAAGTGGAGCTGAGGCCAAGATCAGATCAGCCGCGATCTTATTGAATGGCGGAGCAGGCTCAAGGTGCCAAATGGCCTACTCCTGCTCCTATTTCTTATGTTCTTGTGTTCTCTTACAATGAATGCGGATTCGCTACTGGTGTTCAAAGGGGAGCATCTAGAGGGTGTATCATACAAAAGATAGGTGGAGTTTTGGGCAATGTGCCTTATGGTCACAGTGATCTTCTGGAACTTTCATCACCTTCAAGAGTTGGAGAGAAATTTCCCAGATTTTATTCCCCTGAATTAGCCGAGGGGTTTATCTCTCTTTTTGCCCCTCAGGATATTACATTGCTGCTGATGGGCCTGGGAGATTGTGGATCATGATGCTGATGCATCATGACCATATTGGCAGGTTTGATGGACTACCTGATTTTTTTTTTTCTGTCCATCATTTTCATATGTTCGTAAGATTTATCATGTAAAAGGACTTCCTTTGTTGGTCAAGGAAAATTCTGGTCTTTTTGCATAAGATTTGCGCTGACCATTGCTTTTCTGTGGAAGATCTATCTCACTCAGCAGTGTAAGAAAGGTCGACACGGGCTGGTTGGATGCTTCCATTTTTGTGTCTCATCTCTTGCCAAGTGGCATGGATAGCCATTCTGATTATTGAATGGGTGGAAACCACGGACTGGCAAACACAGAAGTAGAATTTCTACACTCGTGATTTCTGACAATGTGGTGGTTTAAATAACTACCAAGCGGGCCATCTGCCATAAATGATTTGGTCAGAGATAGATTTTACTTTTCCACCGAATATCACGTGAGGATTTATTTTAGCCAGATTTGTTATTTTTACCAAAAGAAACCTGGCAATTAAATATTTGATTGCCTCAGAATTAGAAGGTTGTGTGCTCAACCCCCATTCAGGACTATAGCACATAAGCTAGGTCGACACTTTAATGAGTATTAAGGGAGTGCTGTATTGGGTGAGGCATTAAATTGAGGCCCTGTCTGCCTGTTTGAGTGAATGTAAAAGATCCAGACTCACTACTTGAAGAATAGCATGATTTTCTCCTGGTTTCCTGGCCAACATTACTTTCTCAACCAGCACCACCAAAAACAGATTTGCGTTTTTTTGCGGTTTGTGGGATCTTACTGAGCAAAAATTGGTTGTCCCATTTGTCTAGACATCAGAAGTACTTCATTGAATGTACAGCACTTTGGGACATCCTGTGAATGTGAGTCAATCTGTACAGTACAAGTGCTTTCTTTTTATGCAATCCAGCGTGATTTAATTACACAGGCTAAAGTGAAAGATTGCATATACATTTTACAGCAATGAGCAAAAAAACTGTCAAAGCTAACTTGGAGCAGTTCAATAATTTTCCAACCCAGCGTTATTTACTAAGATTTGGAAATCCTCTGACCTTTTAGCCTACTTTAATATATAATGAAACTTACTTTAAATGCTTTTGCTTTTTCCAGGCTTTAATGTGTCACTTGTCTGTAACACTGTTCAGCAAAAATAGCACTAATTTGTGCAAAGCAATTAGTGTGACGGCTCCCATAAATTAAGAAAAACAACCAAAAAGGGAGTGTAATTCCCACAACTGGCGCTTGCAGGGAGTGAAAATTCAGATGTTCTTCACATTCTGCTGATGAACAATTTTTAGTTGTTTGGCAAAAGTATTATGCTTCCACATTTCTGTCTTTAGTTCACATTTCCAGTGAAGAGACTGCACTAAATATGATGTCTGAACATTAGCTGTACTTCCATGTTTATCTGTGACCCTGTATTTGAGTTCCTAAACAGTTGCCTTGTAAACCAGTCACAGTAATGTCATTGACATTTACAGTTTCTGTGAATGATCAGTGATAAAAAAAGAAATTGCAAACTCTTCCTTTTTCTGCTCCCATTACTTACAAAATAAATGATGCACATAGATTAGGACAAAGTTACCATTGGACGATTTTAATGTTAGTCGCATCTTGTTTCGGTGATTTCAGTTATGTGTTCAGCTATGATTCTTCTGTGGCAAAGTAAAAGAACCAAATCACTTTTTAAATGTTAATAACTAGTGATTCAAAAGAGAGGGAGCATTGGGCTTTGTTTTTTTCCCCCCACTTTATTCCGTTTTTACCACTCCTGTCCTAAAGACAAAAACTCCTGTTTGATTACAGTTCCACAAAACCCGACATTACCTTACCCAAGTGACCATTCTTCATGCAAGAGCTTAGACAGAGTGTCAGCAAACTATTTCACTCTTGAAGGCATAACTGCCAAGCCTAATCCTGTTCTCACCCATTGTCTGCATATTCACATGCACACATTCCAGTAAGGATCATTGGGCAACTATCAGGAGCTGAAACCTTGGGCTGACTTTTCTTTCCCCCCTGTCTCTGAAGTCTAAGGATATTGATGCCATTTATATTGTCCCAAGTGAGCTCAACTAAATTGGCAAAACCAGAGATGAACCTGGGATTTTCTGGTTTATGTAGAAGACTGGGGCAGCAGGGGGAGGGGAAAAGAGAGAGACTGGGGGTGGTGGGGGGGAGGAGAGAGACTGGGGGTGGGGGGGAGGAGAGAGACTGGGGGGGGGAGGGAGGAGGGAGGAGAGAGACTGGGGGTGGGGAGTGGGGGAGAGGAGAGAGACGGGGGGGGTGGGAGGGAGGAGAGAGGGTGGGGGGTGGGAGGGAGGAAAGAGACTGGGGGGGAGGAGAGAGACTGGGGGGGGTGGTGGGGGGGAGGGGAGAGACTGGGGGGGAGGGGAGATACTGGGGGGGTGGGGGGGAGGGGAGAGACTGGGGGGGGTGGGGGGGAGGAGGAGAGAGACTGGGGGAGGTGGGGAGGAGGAGGAGAGAGACTGGGGGGGAGGAGGAGAGAGACTGGGGGAGGTGGGGGGGAAGAGAGAGACTGGGGGAGGTGGGGGGGAAGAGAGAGACTGGGGGAGGTGGGGGGGGAAGAGAGAGACTGGGGGAGGTGGGGAGGAAGAGAGAGACTGGGGGAGGTGGGGGGGGGAGGAGAGAGACTGGGGGAGGTGGGGGGGGAGGAGAGAGACTGGGGGAGATGGGGGGGGGAGGAGAGAGACTGGGGGTGGGAAGTGGGAGAGAGGAGAGAGACGGGGGGGGGGGGTGGGAGGGAGGAGAGAGGGTGGGAGGGAGGAAAGAGACTGGGGGGGAGGAGAGAGACTGGGGGGGGTGGTGGGGGGGAGGGGAGAGACTGGGGGGGGTGGGGGGGGGAGGGGAGAGACTGGGGGGGGTGGGGGGAGGAGGAGAGAGACTGGGGGAGGTGGGGAGGAGGAGGAGAGAGACTGGGGGGGAGGAGGAGAGAGACTGGGGGAGGTGGGGGGAGGAGAGAGACTGGGGGTGGTGGGGGGGGAGGAGAGAGACCGGGGGAGGTGGGGGGGGAGGAGAGAGACTGTGGGGGGGGAGGAGAGAGACTGGGGGAGGTGGGGGGGAGGAGAGAGACTGGGGGAGGTGGGGGGGAGGAGAGAGACTGGGGGTTGGGGGGGGAGGAGAGAGACTGGGGGAGGTGGGGAGGAAGAGAGAGACTGGGGGAGGTGGGGAGGAAGAGAGAGACTGGGGGAGGTGGGGAGGAAGAGAGAGACTGGGGGAGGTGGGGGGGAAGAGAGAGACTGGGGGAGGTGGGGGGAAGAGAGAGACTGGGGGAGGTGGGGGGGAGGAGAGAGACTGGGGGTTGTGGGGGGGAGGAGAGAGACTGGGGGGTTGTGGGGGGGAGGAGAGAGACTGGGGGGTGGGGGGAGGGAGGAGAGAGACTGGGGGGTGGGGGGAGGGAGGAGAGAGACTGGGGGTTGGGGGGGAGGAGAGAGACTGGGGGTTGTGGGGGGGAGGAGAGAGACTGGGGGTTGTGGGGGGGAGGAGAGAGACTGGGGGTTGTGGGGGGGGAGGAGAGAGACTGGGGGTTGGGGGGGAGGAGGAGAGAGACTGGGGGTTGGGGGGGGAGGAGGAGAGAGACTGGGGGTTGGGGGGGAGGAGGAGAGAGACTGGGGGTTGGGGGGGAGGAGGAGAGAGACTGGGGGTTGGGGGGGAGGAGGAGAGAGACTGGGGGTTGGGGGGGAGGAGGAGAGAGACTGGGGGTTGGGGGGGAGGAGGAGAGAGACTGGGGGTTGGGGGGGAGGAGAGAGACTGGGGGTTGGGGGGGAGGAGAGAGACTGGGGGTTGGGGGGGAGGAGAGAGACTGGGGGTGGGTGGGGGAGAGGGAGGGTGGGGGGGGGAGAGGGGAGACTGGGGGTGGCGGGGGGAGAGGGGAGACTGGGGGTGGCAGGGGGAGAGGGGAGACTGGGGGTGGCGGGGGGAGAGGAGAGACTGGGGGTGGGGGGGGAGGAGAGAGACTTGGGGGGGGGGGGGGGAACTGGGGGTGGGGGGGAGGAGAGAGACTGGGGGATGGGGGGGAGGGAGACTGGCGGGGGAAGAGACACGGGGGGGGGGGAGGAGAGAGACTCGGGAGGGAGGAAGAGAGAGAGATGGGGGGGGGGAAGAGAGAGACGGGGGCAGAAGAGAGAGATTGGCGGTGGGAGGAGAGAAAAAGGGAGATGGGGGGGGGGGTGGGAGAGGAGAGAGACTGGGGGGGGGGGGGGGCGGCGAGAGAGAGACCTGGGGGGAGGGGAGGGGGGCGTGAGAGAGTGCCTTTACTTCATAACAATTGGCAGAGTTACTTCAATTTGTATTTTACTCTTACATGTTCCCCACAGATGTTCATGAACTAAACTTGATTTGTCTGGCATTTTATCCAGGTGGAATTGGAAGCCTTTGAAAAAAGACTAAAAGGTCGGCGTAAGAAAAACAAGAGACGGGACACAGTGGAGACCAAAGAAACTGCTTGGCAGAAATCCAAGAAATACCTGATAATCCCTGTCTGTGGAATTATTCTGGCAATGGTTACCTTTTACCTACTACAACTCAATTGAAGAGATAGGAAACTATGGTATGGTCAAAATTAATTAGAAACAAAAAACATATCTGTTCAAGTACCTTTTTTAAAATTTTACTTACACTCGGATGAATTCCACAATTGAAGGTTTCTTTTGTTAAGATTGCCTCCAGCCTATAAAGGTTTACAAATGCCATCAAAAATAATGCTGGAAATGATTTACGCATGTGACAAACCACCATTAACTTTCATGTGTATATAATATTGTATGAAAACTCAGGCAACACATTTTGTGTGTATTTAGGCATGCAAGGGTGATATCTCATTGAGACATTTATCAAAAGATATCACTGTAGATAATCCTATTTCATACATATAATTTTATCTTGGGAAAACAGCTTATGTAGATTGCTTTATAATTGTTATGAAATTTTATTTCCTTCTGTGAGAACTTGGGTTAAATATGACCAGTTTAAAATATGCAAATTGCTTTGCTTTTCAGCCTATCTAGATCTTTTAATTTTTCACCCGTAGTCTATTAATTGACAGTTCAGTGAAAGTAGTAAGCCAGCACAAGCTGAGTTTAAGTCTGCCATGTGAACCAGTAGAGGTAGCATAGTTGACCCTAGCGCACTGGAATGTTGTAAATTGCCATCAAATAATCCGTTGCTGTTTGAGATCAAAAGAATAATGCTTGTCGATGGGATTTTTTTGTGCACTTTGCATAGCACTGTAAATGTTCAAAACACATCAACAAATTGAAAAGTAGCGAGCATTGAGACATCACTAATGACATAACACATAGTGGTAAATTTTAAGCCTGCACTCATTTTAAATTTAAGTCACTGAATTTTCCTGTTTCCCTATTATATTTATCATGGAGAGTTGACTGATATAACCCGTTCTTTTCGCCATCCAAATATATATTTTATCTTTTGACAGAAAGAAACCAGTACAGGTTGAACCTCAAATTTGGCACTCTTTGGTCCGCCAACCTGCCTGGTCCGGCATCATTCCCGGCTGGGGGGGCGCATGCGCAAAACATGGCCGGGTCATTGACAGCAGCGTTGTCAGCAGTACCCGGTAAGGTCAGCTGGCATACTGCAAGAATGTTACATGCCTAATCGATAAAATGCTGTTTTCTGGGGCCGGCCGCTCCTCCTTTCCCCGCCGCCTCTGGTGCTCTGTCAGAGGCTGGGTCGGCGTACTGCGTCCTGGGGCTGGCTGCATTTCAGGCCCAGCTTTGGTGCCTCGGTCAGCCCGGAGGCAGCGGGGAGAGAAGGAGTGGCTGACCCCAGACGCAGCGCACCGACCCGGCCTCAGAGGAGTAGTGGTCTACTTTTTAAACCTGCAGTGGGGTGGGTGTCCCAGATGCACTGCACATGTTGACCCAAGAAGTCAAGAGATCAGCACAGTAACTCCACATACTTAACCCCGCAGTTTGCAAATTAAGATCGGGGCCCACTGGGCAAAGTGAGCTGACACGGCCTTACCTCCACCACAAATTCCCTTTCGTTCACTGCGAATCTCTTGAAGGCCGGAAGCTTGTCCATCACCACCCAGATTGGAACACTCTCAGGGTTTTCGAATGCCAAGGTCTTCATTTTCAAGAAGCCGGTCCTCACCATTTTGAAGCAGACGAAGGACCTTCGGGCAATGTGAGAGAGTGTGAGCACGGGGTCATCCAACCGGCTGTTGCTGCTCACCGCTGTGGCCCCGCCGTGCGGGCAGTGAGTCTAGCTCACGGCCATAGAGACATTTCTAATGTCTGGATCCATCAGTCGCTGATCATCAAAATGGGGGATGGGGAGGAGGGGGAGGTGATAAAGCACTTCCCCGAGCAAGGCTCTGCCTCTGTCCCTGTACCGGTCACTATAGCCCCGGCCTCCTGTTCCATACATGGCTCCCTCTGAGGCCAGCGTGCTGCGTTCTGGGGCCGGCCGCTCCTCCTCTCCCCGCCGCCTCCGGGCTGACCTAGGTGCCGAAGCTGGGCCCGAAATGCTGACCTCCCGTGGTCTAGCAAATTCTCTGGTCCGGCTCAGGCTAGGTTCCGAGGGTGCCGCATTAGAGCGGTTCAACCTGTAGTTGTATTTAATTTGCAATCAGCTATTTAAATATACCAGTATTTTAAAATAATTCAGAACTGTCTGAAAGCCAACTGACCATTGAACATTCTGTAGGTTCATTTCTATGGAAAATTATTGATCAACTCAAAACAATATATTCACAAGGCATTGCAGGCATTTAATGCAGGATAATACAAATAGTTTGCATTGTGAGCCATGTTGTATGTTGCCCTGAACTGGAATTTATCTATGCATTGTGCTGAATGTTACATTAGTTTTCTTGATCTATGATTTAATAAATGATTGTGTTTGATTTATGTTGGTAATTCTTTATGCTGTATTGAGTAATTTCTGTTCTCTAAAATAAAACTGAACTCATCTAGAACTTGAAAAGAAGTGTAAAGATTCTTTCTCACTCAATGAATTTCCATGTATAGTTAAATAAGCTGTCAGACAAAAACAAGTGTGTGTGTGTGTGTGTTTTCATCTGCTCATAGCAATACATCATTCTGTTAACATTTTTTTTTAAAAGCAAGTTTTAAAATCCATTTTACATTGCTTTTTTCACATAAATTTGTATCTTTAAGTGTTCCAGTAGGTTTCCCACTATTTGGATGAAAACTGGTTGAATGAGAAGGATTTTGTGAATGTTTGTCAAGATTTGTAAACTTCATTTGTAAGCCTTATTGAGTTTTTAATTTCTAGAATTGGAACACATTTTTATTTTCACTTTCCAAGTTGATTAATGGGGGTAATTCAGTCGACAACAGCACCAAAATTCAACGGGCTAGAAATTCGCCACCCGTTAGCGTCTCCTGGGGCACTACCGATTTTGCGACCGGGCGTGGCGACAGTACCGATGCCTGCGAAATTCCCGTCGAGGTTTGCAGCGGCGGTCATCGTGCTGCACATCACCCCGGTGGCACTCTAAGGTAACGCTTGATTAAGTACTCCACTTCCTTCCTGGAACGCTAAACCGGTAGTTCGCGTTGGAGTCCCTCACGTAGTGCCCACCGATACTTTTGCGCTACCGCAAAAGTTATCACCCCAAACAAGGCATGATGCAATTTCTCTCCCAAAATATGTCTATCCTCCAGCAATGATGAGAAATGTTTGTTATTTACTCATCACAGCATATTTTTCTGTCGCAATCTAAGGAGTAGGATCCATATGAGTGTTGAATTCACTGGAAGGAAATGCTTTAGATTAGACTGCATCATTTTGAAATAGTCTCTGGTCTCATCATCATCATAGGTAGTCCATTCTAAAAATGAGTCCTTAGGTGGCTGAATAGTCCAATACAAGAACCACAGTTTCTGTCACAGGTGGGACAGATAGTCGTTGAGGGAAGGGGTGGGTGGGGCAGGTTTGCCGCATGCTCTTTCCGCTGCCTGCGCTTGATTTCTGCATGCTCTCAGCGATGAGCCTCGAGGTGTTCAGTACCCTCCCGGATGCACTTCCTCCACTAAGGATGATCTTTGGCCAGAGACTCCCAGGTGTCGGTGGAGATGTTGACTTTATCAGGGAGGCTTTGAGGGTGTCCTTGTAACGTTTCCTCTGCCTATTGACTACATATTCAAGACCATTTTAAATAACTCTTCTAGCACCAGCCAACATATAAGTGCCAGTGCTGAACCAGAGTTTGAGTTATATGATTCGCCTATCTACTGGAGCCATAAATACCAACTCTGGAAAAACAATGATTCCTGATGATACAATGCTCAGAAATGCTGGAAAAGATTGATTAGGGGCTTTGATGTTTTGACTTCACCTTCTCTGACTTGCATGATCTTCCCCTGCTACAGGATTAGCACAGACCCAAGCCATTACAGCAATTCCATTGATTGGTCATTATAGCCCCTCCCCCAAACTCAGTTTTTTTTTCTGGCTCTTATGATTATGATGTGGCTACAGAAAATCAAATTTTCAGAAGGAGGTGGATGATACGCAGCTGGAAGTAGGGGGTCTCTATGATGTTGGGCTCAGCTTGGGATAGGATATGATACTGAGGTTGTAAGCAGTCTGGTTCATTGGCGAGGGAGGGGACGGAATTGGTGATAAGGGTACGGAGTTTGTCATTGGGACCGTAGCGACGGTTTCAGTCTTGCCAATGTATAACTGGATGAAATTGTGGCTCATAAATGGATATTGTAAAGCAGTTGGACAACACGGGGCAGTGGAGGGATCAAAAGAGGTGGCGGAGACACACAGCTGGGTGTCTTCATTATACAGGTGGAAGCTGAACCCATAAGAACATAAGAAATAGGAGCAGAAGTAGGCCACCTGGCCCCTCGAGCCTGCTCCATCATTTAATAAGATCATGGTTGATCTGATCATGGACTTAACTCCACTTCTCTGCTCGCTCCCCATAACCCTTTATTCCCTTATCGCTCAAAAATCGTGGATGTTGTAACCAAAGGTCCAATGTAGGTGATAATGAAGAGGAGGAGGATGCCAAGGGTAGATCCTTGGTGGACTCCTGAGGTAACAGTGTAGGAGCAGAAATGCTATGGCTACAATTGGATAGGTAAGAGTAGAATCAAGGGAGGGCAATCCTACTGAGCTGGATCACGAAGGAACGGTGTTGTAGAACGATGTGGCTGGCCATGTCAAAGGTTGCAGGGAGAATGAAGAAGAGGAGCGATAATAAGGTCACAGATTGTGATTTTGAGGAGGGCAGTTTTGCTGCATGGACTTGACCTTCATATTTCTGCCCAGAACTGTGACTCTGAGGTGCATGCAGGTAAACATGTGTAATGTACCTAATTTCCCAGGATGTAGTGCAGTCTGTATTGAGGGATAGTTTTCTTTAGTCTCCAGCAGCCTCTACTCAATTGCTTTCAAAACTTTAAAGTTGGAGGACAAAATTTAAAAACATTATTCAAATAAAGTTTATATTGTGTTTTTTTTTAGACTGTGGTTTAAGCAGTAAGTGTGTGGAGCTAATTTCCATGTAGTGTGTAGACTGGGTGGGCAGAGAAATCGCACCGTTCATCCAATCACAGTAGCGAGAGACCCGCACCATTTTCAATTGCAAAATACACACAAGCTGCGAATGCTGAACCCAGCGCCATGTTGTCATGCTGGTAAATCAAGGTTAAAAAGGGAGGAGACAATTCTGTCAGGAGGGCATGGACAGGCCAGAAGATTGTTATGGGATCAGGAGGAGCATTAATGGTACTTCCACATAAATCTTAACAATAATAAGACTTGCATGTTTCAGGAGCGGATTCCAGCATTCCCTTTAAAGACTGCCTGTTGGTTCATTCAACACTCAGTAGCATACATGTTCTGCCCTATGGTATAAGAAAAATAATTTTGAGGTACAATCATTTTTTTGCGGATCAGATCAGGGACAAGTTTAAGTTTATGTCTAATAAATAGAAGCATATAATTTTTCCAGTGTTTTAGTGCTTAGTACAAGTTAGTGTGTTCAAAAAATTTTTAGATATTATTGCAGTTGTACAGGACCTTGGTGAGGCCACACCTTGAATATTATGTTAGTTTTGCCTCCTAATCTGAGGAAGGACATTCTTGCTATTAAGGGAGTGCAGCGAAGGTTCACCAGACTGATTCCCAGGATGGCAGGACTGACATATGAAGAAAGACTGGATCAACTAGGCTTATATTCAATGTAATTTAGAAGAATGAGAGGGGATTTCATAGAAACATATAAAATTCTGACGGGATTGGACAGGTTAAATGCAGGAAGAATGTTCCCAATGTTAGGGAAGTCCAGAAGCAGGGGTCACAGTCTAAGGATAAGGGATAAGCCATTTAGGATTGAGATGAGGAGAAACTTCTTCACTCAGAGAATTGCGAACCTGTGGAATTCTCTACCACAGAAAGTTGTTGAGGCCAGTTCGTTAGATATATTCAAAAGGGAGTTAGATGTGGCCCTTACGGCTAAAAGGATCAAGGGGTACGGAGAGAAAGCAAGAATGGGGTATTGAAGTTGTATGATCAGCAATGATCATATTGAGTGGTGGTGCAGGCTCAAAGGGCTGAATGGCCTACTCCTGCACCTATTTTCTATGTTTCTAGACTAAAGATATGGCAAGTAGGTTGTGTGTCTGGACTGCAGTATTTGGGAGGTTGTGGACAGTGAAACAGCGAACACATCTGCAGTAGGTGTCTCCACCTTAATTTTCTCCGGCTCAGAGTCATTGAGCTGGAGTGTGAGTTGAGGACACTCTGACACATAAGGGAGGGAGAGGAGTATCTGCACAATTTGCTTCAGGCTTAGGTCACAACTTGTAGAGAGGTGCAAGTTCAGAATGGGGTTGGTGTGACTGATGAGAGTAAGTTGAACCCAGGTGAAATAGGAAACAAGGATGCGCAGAAACTGATCCTATTCAACAGGTACAATGTACTTGCTACCTGTGAGGATAAAGGATAAAGACTGTCGGAAGGACAGCCAGAATGTGGACCATGGCACTTTGGAGCAGGAGGCTGTCCAAAGGGAGCGAGGAGGGGAATCAATGTAGTAGTTGTCGGGGATTCAATAATTAGGGGGACAGATAGCATCCTTTGTGAGCAAGATCAATAATCCCACATGGTATGTTGCCTACCTGGTGCCAGGGTGAGGAACATCTCAAACCAGCTTGAAAGGTTATTTTAGAGGGAGGGGGAGGATTCAGTCGTCGTTGACCATGTTGGGGCCAACAGCATAGGGAAAAGTAGGCAAGAGGTCTTGTTTGGGGAGTACCAGGAACTAGGAGCTGCCATACAGCCATGGCTCACAGACAGAATGCAAGGTGTACAGACAGAAAAAGCAGTCGGGGGCGCCGCTCGGCCATCATTAGATTTTTGGGCCTGAATTTTGGTGGAGGTGGGGGGTCCCGGCGGTGTGCACACTGATGACACACTTAAAGCCACTCGGCAGTGGCGGGGCGGGGCAGAAGTGGGGACCGCCAGAAACTCCCCCCCCCCCCCACCCCATGCTCAATTTTGCTGGCGGCAGCCATTCGACAATAAATAGGCGGCCATTCGATTGTGCTGCCTGGCCGCTGCATTCCGGCGGTAATGCGCCTGATTAGGAGGCTGAATTTCGACCCCCATGTCTCTGGATTACTTGCCCTGGCCTCTGGATTACTAGTCCAATAACAAAACCATTATGCAACCATTCCCGGTACAAATTGCTATGGAATAAGCAGATTAGGGAGATGAACATGAAGGGGTGGTGTGGGAAAGAGGGGTTCCATCTCATGTGGCACTGGCACCAGCATTGGGACAGGAAGGAACTGTACCGTTGGGACAGGCTCCACCTGAACCAGTCTGGGAACAGGGTCTTAGCAGAAAGGGTAAATAGGATGGTCACAAGGACTTTAAACTAGTAAATGGGAGGGCATGGGTGGAGGGAGGGCTCAGGTGGAAAATAATAATATAAATAATAAACAAAAACAAAGGGAAGGGAGTAGAGTAATAGTCAGAAATTGTGCTTTAGGCATTACAGGTAAAGGGAAAACTAAAAGATGTAGCGTGATTAATCCAGGAGAGAAAAATAAGAAACATGAGTAAAACATTAAAGTTAAAGGACAAGCTAGGGTGTGTGGCCCAAATAAGCGTTCTTTATACAAACGCAAGAAATTAATTGAACTGCAAATACAAATTCAGCTTGGAGGGTAGCCATTATTGAGACATGGCTGCAAGACGATCAGGACTGGGAACTAAATATACCAGTTTTAAGGTCAACAGAAAAGATAGGAAAATTGGTAGAGGGGGCGGAGTCGCCTTATTGATTAAGGATGAAGACATTTCAATGATAAGAACATAAGAAATAGGAGCAGGAGTAGGGCATACGGCCCCTCGAGCCTGCTCCGGCATTCAGTAAGATCATGGCTGATCTGATCATGGACTCAGCTCCGCTCCCCATAAACCCTTATCCCCTTATCGTTTAAGAAACTGTCTATTTCTGTCTTAAACTTATTCAATGTCCCAGCTTCCACAGCTCTCTGAGGCAGCGAATTCCACAGATTTGCAACCCTCAGAGAAGAAATTCTGAGAGAAGTTTTAAATGGGCGGCCCCTTATTCTAAGATTATGCCCTCTAGTTCTAGTCTCCCCCATCAATGGAAACATCGGGCCCAAGTTTCGGGCCGTGCCTAAAACGGCGCAGCCCGGACCTGGACGCCCGTGTTTCGCACCAGAAAGTGCGCCTAAAAAAAACTTATTTATTCTCCGGCTCCCTGCAGGCCCTCTGGAGCTAGGCGCGGCGCAACACGAGCTGTAGGGGGCGGAGCCAGGTCCGTGCGCTGAAAACAGTGCCGGGACCTCTGCACATGCGCGCTACAGTGGGTGCGCATGTGCAGTAGCTCCAGGCGCCCAAAACTGTGCGAGGGGCCTGAAGCACGCAGCCCCTAGCCCTGGCCGAATGGCCTCACTGGGGCTGCGTGGATAAGGCTCCTCTCACCCGACCGGACCCCCGCTCTCCCCCGAATCTCCGCGACTCGACCTCTGCTCCCCCCCGGACCTCCGCGACCCGACCTCTGCTCCCCCCCGGACCTCCGCGACTCTTCCCCCCCCCAACCCCTCCCCCCCCCAGACCTCCACGACCCCCCACCCCCCCCCCCCCGCAGACTTCCGCGACCCCCCCCCCCCCTCGAGACCCGACGCCACCCACCTGTAAATCCAGCCCGAAGTCTTGGGCCCGGCCGTTCAACCTCCTTCTCTCCCTTCCCCCTCCTTCCCTCCCTCCCTCCCTCCTCTCTCCTTCCCTCCCTCCCTCCTCTCACCTTCCCTCCCTCCCTTCTCTCGCCTTCCCCCCCCTCCCTCCTCTCGCCTTCCCTCCCTCCCTCCTTCCATCCTCTCACCCTTCCCCCCCCTCCCTCCTCTCGCCTTCCCTCCCTCCCTCCTTCCATCCTCTCACCCTTCTCCACCTCCCCCCCTTCTCCCCCTCTCCTCCTCCCCCCTTCTCCCCCTCTCCTCCTCGCCCCTCCTCTCCTCCTCCCATCCCCCTCCTCCGCCACCCCCCTTTTCCCCCACCCCCCTTCTCTCCCACCCCCTTCTCCCTCTCCCCTCGCTGTCAGAAACACAGACACAGAGAGTGAGAGATACACACACAGACAGAGAGATAGAGACACTGACAGAGACACACTCGGGGGGGGGGGGGCAGTCCTAGCACGCTGTTGGAGGACTCCCAGTGCTGCAGTCGGTAAGTAGAAAATGTTTTATTTATTGATTTTTTTTTAAATTTATTTTTTATTAATTTTTTTTGATTGATTTATTGGTTGATTTATTGATGTATTTATCATTTATTATTGATGATGGCTCTTTATTTGTAAAACTGAAGTGTTTAATGTTTGTAAACTTCCCTTTAAACCCCCCCCCCCCATTCCCTACGCCTAATTTGTAACCTACGCCTGATTTTCTAAAGTGTAGACAAGGTTTTTTCGAACGTACAAAAATCTTCACTTACTCCATTTTAAGTTAGTTTGGAGTAAGTTTTCACTGCCTAAACTTTGAAAACAGGCGTAAGTGGCTGGACACGCCCCCTTTTGGGAAAAAAAAATTCTGTTCCAAAGTGAAACTGTTCTAACTGACTAGAACTGGAGCAAACTAAATGTCGAGAATTCAAATTTCTAAGATACTCCATTCTAAACTAGTTGCTCCAAAAAAACAGGAGTAACTCAGGCCGAAACTTGGCCCCATCCTTTCTGCATCCACCTTGTCAAGCCCCCTCATAATCTTATACATTTCGATAAGATCACCTCTCATTCTTCTGAATTCCAATGAGAAGAGGCCCAACCTACTCAACCTTTCCTCATAAGTCAACCCCCTCATCCCCAGAATCAACCTAGTGAATGTTCTCTGAACTGCCTCCAAAGCAAGTATGTCCTTTCGTAAATATGGAAACCAAAACTGCATGCAGTATTCCAGGTGTGGCCTCACCAAACCCTGTATAGCTGTAGCAAGACTTCCCTGTTTTTATACTCCATCCCCTTTGCAATAAAGGCCAAGATTCCATTGGCCTTTCTGATCACTTGCTGTACCTGCATGCTATCCTTTTGTGTTTCATGCACAAGTACCCCCAGGTCCCGCTGTACTGCAGCATTTTGCAATCTTTCTCCATTTAAATAATAACTTGCTCTTTGATTTTTTTTCTGTCAAAGTGCATGACCTCACACTTTCCAACATTATACTCTTATCTGCCAAATATTTGCCACTCACTTAGCCTGTCTATGCCCTTTTGCAGATTTTTTGTGTCCTCACACATTGCTTTTCCTCCCATCTTTGTATCGTCAGCAAACTTGGCTACGTTACAGTCAGTCCCTTCTTCCAAGTCATTAATATAAGAGAGGATATAATGAGAGGTAAGCAGGCAGCGAAGACTTTTTGGGTAGAATTAAGAAATAACCAATGATTTAAGACTGTAGTGCGAGTTGTGTATAGGCTCCCTGGTAGCAGCTGTGAAGTGTGAGATTGTATAACTGCAGAGATTAGACAAACATGTAGTAAAGGCAGTGTAGATGAAAGCATAAAATTACAAAGGGATATTGATAGATTAAATGAATGGGCAAAACTGTGGCAAATGAATTTCAATGTAGGCAAAGGTGAGGTAATCTATTTTGGACCTTAAAAGGATAGAACAGGGTACTTTCTAGATGGTGAAAAGCTAAAACCAGTGGATGTCCAAAGAGACTTGAGGGTTCATTAAAATGTCATGAACAGGTACAGAAAATAATCAAAAAGGCTAATAGAATGCTAGTCTTTATATCTAGAGGACTTGAATACAAGCAGGTAGAAGTTATGCTACAGCTATACAAAGCCCTGGTTAGACCACAGCTGGAGTTCTGTGAGCAGTTCTGGGCACCACACCTTAGGAAGAATATATTGGCCTTGGAGGGAGTGTAGCATAGTTTTACCAGAATGATATCTGGACTCCACGGGTTAAATTATGACAAGAGGTTACACAAATTAGTGTTGTATTCCCTGGAATTTAGAAGGTTATGGGATGATTTGATCAAAGTTTTCAAGATATTAAGGGGAACATATAGAGTAGATAGAAACTATTTCTGATGATTGTGGCATCTCGACCTAGGGGACATAGTCTAAAAATTAGAGCCAGACCTTTCAAGATTGAAATTAGGAAACATTTCTATACACAAAGGATGGTAGAAGTTTGGAACTCTTCTGCAAACAACAATTAATGCTAGATTAATTGTTAATTTTAAATCTGAGATTCATAGATTTTTGTTAACCAAAGTTATTAAGGGATATCATCATCATCAGCAACGGGAGCTCTCCAACAGTCTGCCAAAAAGCTGGTTGGGCGGGCCCTGCCACCGAAGAGGTGCTGCTCGGGTGGGGCCCGCCACCGAAGAGGTGCTGCTCGGGTGGGGCCCACCACCGAAGAGGTGCTCGGGTGGGGCCCACCACCGAAGAGGTGCTGCTCGGGTGGGGCCCACCACCGAAGAGGTGCTGCTCGGGTGGGGCCCACCACCGAAGAGGTGCTGCTCGGGTGGGGCCCGCCACCGAAGAGGTGCTCAGGTGGGGCCCGCCACCGAAGAGATGCTCGGGCGGGGCCCACCGCCGAAGAGGTGCTGCTCGGGTGGGGCCCACCACCGAAGAGGTGCTGCTCGGGTGGGGCCCACCACCGAAGAGGTGCTGCTCGGGTGGGGCCCACCACCGAAGAGGTGCTGCTCGGGTGGGGCCCACCACCGAAGAGGTGCTCAGGTGGGGCCCGCCACCGAAAAGGTGCTCGGGCGGGGCCCGCCACCGAAGAGGTGCTCAGGTGGGGCCCGCCACCGAAAAGGTGCTCGGGTGGGGCCCACCTCCGAAGAGGTGCTCGGGAGGGGCCTACCGCTGAAGAGGTGCTCGGGCGGGGCCCACCGCTGAAGAGGTGCTCGGGCGGGGCCCACCGCTGAAGAGGTGCTCGGGCGGGGCCCACCGCCGAAGAGGTGCTCGGGCGGGGCTCGCCAACGAAGAGGTGCTCGGGCGGGGCCCACCACCGAAGAGGTGCTCGGGCGGGGCCCACCGCCGAAGAGGTGCTCGGGCGGGGCCCACCGCCGAAGAGGTGCTCGGGCGGGGCCCACCGCCGAAGAGGTGCTCGGGCGGGGCCCACCACCGAAGAGGTGCTGCTCGGGCGGGGCCCGCCACCGAAGAGGTGCTCGGGCGGGGCCCGCCACCGAAGAGGTGCTGGTCAGGTGGGTGCCCCGCCGCCGAGGAGGTAAGGGCAGGCAGGCCACTCGACCCGGGATAGGGGCGACATCCCTTCGGCCAGGGATAGGGTCGCCCGGAGACAGGACGCACTGGGAGTGCCAGAAGCTACTGCGCACACCGCAGACTACACTCCACTGCGCGCACACACAGCTGCCGGCACTCTTTTTGGCGCAGGGCTGTAGCTCCGCCCCCAGCAGTTCCTGCTGCGCCGCGCTGAGCTGCAAACGGGCCTACAGATATTGGAGAATCGCGAGGTAAGTATTTGGCGCTTTTTCAGTTCTAGAAATTAGGCGGCCCTCTCCGAGGTGCGCCATTTTACCGGGGATCCAAAACTTGGGCCCTATGTTCCTAACTGTCAGGCACAGAGAGAGTGGCAACAGCTGCTGAGTGTGTTTCCTCATCTTAATTGAAGTAATTTTCTCAAATTAGAAAACAAATGTGTTATGTTTTAAATATGACCTATATTTTGTTGATAGTTATTAATTTTCTTGTTAGCTGTGAGATACAGGGCAGATACTGAGATATGGGTACAGGACTGATCACAGAATACCAAATTCAATATATACAGAGATCGCTTAGAAAGTCATCAACTAACAACGACTGATGTGGTATTCCTCCCCTTACTATAACGATCAAGCCCTCACCCCTTGTGTAAAACCCTTGGTTCCCCTTCAACAAGTTACCAAAGAACTTCCCATGCTGACAAACTTCAGCAGCCCCATTGCAGTTCTGTCAAAGCTCAGCATCATAACCCTAGTGCTAATGAAGCCCAGGACTGCACATTGCTGTTAAAGCACGATTGCCCCCCCCGTGCAGCTAAACTCCATTCCACGCCCACCTAACTTTCAGATACCTACCTCCACTTGGTTCATCCTGCCTCCTTAATAAAGTGCAACATCCCCAATGACACCTGGGAATCCCTGGCCAAAGACCACCCTAAGTGGAGGAAGAGCATCGGGGAGGATGCTGAGCACCTCGAGTCTCGTCGCCGAGAGCATACAGAAAACAAGCGCAGGCAGCAGAAAGAGCGTGCGGCAAACCAGTCCCACCCACCCTTTCCTTCAATGACTGTCTGTCCCACCTGTGACAGATTGTAATTCCCGTATTGGACTGTTCAGTCACCTGAGAACTCACTTTTAGAGTGGAAGCAAGTGGATTTCGAGGGACTGTCTATAATGATAATGATGGTGTGAACACCCTTTTTATAAAACAACAAACTCGCCGAATCACTGTGAGCATTGCCATGAGAGATTGCGTTGAATTAGTAATGCCCGACATGATTGAAATCAATGAATAATACTGTACTGGCTGTTATTCTTAGTTCCTCCATAGGGTGACTGTTACATTAAACTATATTACAAGAACGTCTGTTATCCTTGCTCCATTGGTGGTGTGCAGCCTTGCTTAGATTATTACAACAAACATAGCTAAAAGACATACAACTCGTCTTGACTTGGTAAAGCTGCAATGCCTCAATTGATATCAATGTGTAACTCATCATAGGCAGTCCCTCGATATTGAGGAAGACTTGCTTCCACTCTAAAAGTGAGTTTTCAGGTGACTGTACAGTCCAATACAGGAATTACAATGTCTGTCACAGGGGGGACAGATAGTGGTTGAAGGAAAGGGTGGGTGGGGGACTGTTTTTTTTTTTGGAAATTCGTAGCCAATCGTTCCAATTCTTTGTCAAATCACAAACGCCAGAGGTCACCTTGGGCCCATTCAAGGATCACTCTGCGCCAATGCTCTTAGCCAAAAGGCCTAGAGCCACTGCACCGTTCCTGGAAGTACTGCAATACCAGGTTCGTGCCATGGAGGTGGATGGGTCAGGCCCCCCACACACCTCCGTGGAGGTGGATGGATCAAGCCACCCCACCCACCTCCTATTTCCAAAAAAGCAAGCATATACCTTCCTGATCCAGTTTTCCGCACGTTCCTTTCACTGTCTGCGTTTGATTTCTGCATGCTTTCGGTGAAGAGACTCGAGGTGCTCAGTGCCCTTCCAGGCTCTTCCTCCACTTAGGGCGGTCTTGGGCCAGGGATTCCCAGGTGCCAGTGGGGATGTTGCACTTTATCAAGGAGGCTTTGAGGGTGTCCTTGAAATGTTTCCTCAGCCCACCTGGGGCTCACTTGCCATGTAGGAGTTCTGAGTAGAGCGCTTTGGGAATCTCATGTCAGGCATGCAGATGACGTGGCCCACCCAACGGAGCTGATCGAGTGTGGTCAGTGGGGATGTTGGCCTGATCGAGAACACTGACGGTACGTCTATCCTCCCAGTGGATTTGTAGGATTTTGCGAGACAGCGCTGGTGGTACTTCTCCAGTGCTTTGAGGTGTCTACTGCATATGACCGCATCTCTCAGCCATATAGGAGGTGGCTATCACTACTGCCCTGTAAACACCCATAAGACAAAAGTCCTCCACCAACCTGATCCCACCTCACAGCACTGCCCCGCCCCCCGGTCATCAAAATCCATGGCGCGGCCGTGGACAACATGGACCATTTTCCATATCTCGGGAGCCTGCTATCAGCAAGAGCAGATATCGATGACAAGGTCCAACACCGTGTACCAGTGCAGCCTTCGGTTACCTGAGGAAGAGAGTGTTTGAAGACCAGTACCTCAAATCTGGCACCAAACTTATGGTCTACAGGGCAGGGTCATCATAATAGGCAGTCCCTCGAATCGAGGATGACTTACTTCCACGTCAAAAGTTCACGGGTGTTTCAATGAAGGACCTGATATTCCAGGTCCCGAACTAAATCTTGAATGGTGGAAGATGCCTGTGAATGGATTTTTTTTAAAGTATGGTGGCTGTTGCACACCAGCCACCACATGGGCTTGACAGAACTAGGTTTTGGTCCAGTGGCAAGGATTAACCAAGACAACTGGAGACCAGCTCTGCTGCACGGACCTAGTGTGCACACATAGCGCAGTGTGGGCTGGCCCGTGCTGCCCCTGGGCCCTTGGCCCCGAACTCACATCTCTCCTGGGCCCTGATCACATCCCTCTGCATTCTCTTGCCGCTCCTTTGCCCCGACCTTGCCGCTCCTGCTGTACCTGCCAATCACCGACCTGGACCTTGATGACTTCCCCCTTCGCCTTTGTTGCTCTCTTGCTCCAGCACGTGCTGCTCCCTGAGTGGTATGCCGCCACGCTGCTCCTTCCGCTCCCCGGCCTGCTCCGATGTTGCTCGCAGACTGGGGGCCGCTAGGGTAACACTGTAATGGTAATGATGATGCCTGCTGTTCTTACTGCCTCCATAAGATGGAGCTGTAACCTCTTAAAATCCATTATGACAAGAGGCCTATTATTCTTTCTTACACCAGAGGTGGTACTACCTCGGCCTATTAAATAAACAGCTAAAATACATAGCCATTTCCTTGGAATGATCATGGGCAAAGCCACAGGAGATTCACTAGTTCTAGAAATAATATTTCAGATTATTGCATACATATCGCTGGCAAAGGAGTTCAGGTTTTACCCCAGACACACTACATCCCAAATTACTTTGCACATGAGGTCATATTTCTGTTCAAAGGGAACAAGAACTTAACCTCTGAGCATGATGAAAAAGTATTTGGGGGAGTGCCTGAACTATAACTGAATCCTAGTCACTGCCACAGAACTGAGACTTTGTGTCCCAGAAAACCTTGACTCAAACATCATACACCAAGTTTTTGAAGAAGATCGGCGGAGTTCTCTCCTAACACCCTGTTCTGGCCAATATTTATCCCTCAACCAACATCACTAAAACAGATTATCTGGTCATTATCGCATTGATACTTTTGGGACCTTGCTATGTGCAAATTGGTTGCCAAGTTTCCTACAATACCAATAGTGACTTCAAAAGTTGTGAGGTCGTAAAAGGTGCTATATAAATGCAAACAATGTTTCCTCTGAGCTGAGCGGCCAGACCGGCTTTTCCAATGTTAAACTTTGCTCATGTGCGAAACTTTAATTGGCCGCGTGCCCAATAAAAAATTAGGGGGAACATTGAAAGCAAGTCCTTTTCTTTCAAGTTCACCAGATTTCAACTAGCTTTGCTATTACCAGCTAGCACTAATAGGGACATTTATGCAATTTGGATTCCAAACTCATATATTTTATTTTGTATGCAGCCACGTACATCAAGATATTGTGACGCAATAAAGAGCTGAAAATGGGCTTGGCAGAGTCAGTGTAAATCTGCCATACATATCTGGATCAATTTCAGGAACAATTTGCTCTCAGTTCACTGTGCACAATGGAAATGCACCTTAAATTGGCAACACTTCAGACAAATTCATATAGAACTCATGTTTTAGTTACGGAAGAAGCCCTCTATATTTCACCTGTTGCAAATTACAACCTAATATTATGCATAGACAGTATGGCAAATCACTCATCCAGAATAGAGCTGCTGTGCGTATACATAAATCGCAGTGAATTCCTTGAGCATGGACTAAATTCAGCTGTCCATTAGGATTCTCCACCTTGACACAATACATTTGCGTATCCAGTAATATATCCTCTTCCAAATTTTTATTTAAAGTTTTTACAGAGTGAGCCCAGACAATTAAGCTCCAGCATTAGTTGGTCCCTCTGTTTCCTAAATGGGAAGTCCCTTTATTCATTCCACTGTTTCCTTTGATAGCTATTTGTAAACTGAGTGAAGGAGACATAGCAATCTAGGTAACTCCATGCTAGACCGTGAAGAACTGTTCTTGGATTTATTGGACCTGACTGTCAACCAGTATAGAGTTATACAATTCAATGCATGCAGTTGTTTTAAATTGAGGGTGAAATATGGCACTGTGTATTTCAGAGTCTCAATTTAATTGATGAGTTCTGAAGAGAGAAAGTCCAATTATGCAAGGTATTCTTTTGTTATAGATATGTTAGACTCCTACGAACCCATACTTAAATTTATTTCAGGGCTTTTACACTCCTTGATCTTATATCAGCTTCCAAAATTAGTGAGATACATTTGTAGCATGTTATATAGTTTGGTGGCTGTATAGGGCAGTTATAGACCACATCTGAAATTTATGCTCAGAATTGTGTCTGAGTTTCAGTTATGCTGAAATTTTACATGCTGCTATTTGCTTGTTGCTTGAAGTATTTTTTTGTCGATGTTTACTGAGTTTTAATATTCTATGAAAAGCGGTTTGCAAATCTAGTTTGTTTCATTCTAGGAAAATTTGTTACTAAACAGTTTCTAGTAAGATATATAGTAGAGTGTGTCTCCTTATATTGCTTAGCTGGTATAACCATCAGGAGAACATATATGTTCTACTTGTGCCATAACCACATAATATATCATACTATCATAAACATTTTCTTCTTCTTAGGCAGTCCCTCGGAGTCAAGAAAGACTCACTAAAAATGAGTTCTCGGGTGACTGATGAGTCCAGTGTGGGACCTACAGGCTCTGCCACAGGTGGTGGTTGATGGTGGGTGGGGTACTTGAGTTGCTGTGTGTTCCTTCCGCTGTCTACGCTTGGCTTCAACTTGCTCCCGGTGAAGAGACTCGAGGTGTTCGATGCCTTTCCGAATGCTTTTCCTCCACTTTGAGCAGTCTTGGGCCTGTGATTCCCAGGTTATTTAGATGGTACGAGACGTGAATTGGCTAGATTAGACTGGCGAATGATACTTAAAGGGTTGATGGTGGATAGGCAATGGCAGACATTTAAATATCACATGGATGAACTTCAACAATTGTAGATCCCTGTCTGGAGTAAAAATAACATGGGGAAGGTGGCTCAACCTTGGCTAACAAGGGAAATTAGGGTAGTGTTAAATCCAAGGAAGAGGCATATAAATTGGCCAGAAAAAGCAGCAAACCTGAGGACTGGGAGAAATTTAGAATCCAGCAGAGGAGGACAAAGGGTTTGATTAGGAGGGGGAAAATAGAGTATGAGAGGAAGCTTGCTGGGAACATAAAAACTGACTGCAAAAGCTTCTATAGATATGTGAAGAGAAAAAGATTAATGAAGACAAACATAGGTCCCTTGCAGTCAGAATCAGGTGAATTTATAATGGGGAACAGAGAAATGGCAGACCAATCAAATAAATACTTTGGCTCAGTCTTCACGAAGGAACCTTCTGGAAATACTAGGGGACAGAGGATCTAGCGAGAAGGAAGAACTGAAGGAAATCCTTATTAGTCAGGAAATTGTATTAGGGTAATTGATGGGATTGAAGGCCGATAAATCCCCAGGGCCTAATAGTCTGCATCCCAGAGTAGGCCATAGAAATAGTGGATGTATTGGTGATCATTTTCCAACAGTCTATCGACTCTGGATCAGTTCCAATGGACTGGAGGGTAGCTAATGTAACACCACTTTTAAAAAAAGGAGGGAGAGAGAAAAAGGGGAATTATCGACCAGTTAGCCTGACATCAGTTGTGGGGAAAATGTTGGAATCAATTATTAAAGATGAAATAGCAGCACATTTGGAAAGCAGTGACGGGATTGGTCCAAGTCAGCATGGATTTATGAAAGGGAAATCATGCTTGACAAATCTTCTAAAATTTTTTAAGGATGTAACTAGTAGAGTGGACAAGGGAGAACCAGTGGATGTGGTATATTTGGACTTTCAAAAAGCTTTTGACAAGGTCCCACACAAGAGATTGGTGTGCAAAATTCAAGCATATTGTATTGGGGGTAATGTATTGATGTGGATAGAGAACTGGTTGCCAGACAGGAAGCAGAGAGTCGGGATAAACAGGTCCTTTTCAAAATGACAGGCAGTGACTAGCGGGGTGCCGCAGGGCTCAGTGCTGGGACCCCAGCTATTTGCAATATACATTAATGATTTAGATGAAGGAATTGAGTGTAATATCTCCCAAGTTTGCAGATGACACTAAATTGGGTAGCGGTGTGAGCTGTGAGGAGGATGCCAAGAGGCTGCAGGGTGACTTGGACAGGTTAGGTGAGTGGGCAAATGCATGGCAGATGCAGTATAATGTGGATAAATGTGAGGTTATCCACTTTGGTGGCAAAAACATGAAGGCAGAATATTATCTGAATGGCGGCAGATTAGGAAAAGGGGAGGTGCAACGAGACCTGGGTGTCATGGTACATCAGTCATTGAGAGTACATGCAGGGTACAGCAGGCAGTGAAGAAGGCAAATGGCATGTTGGCCTTCATAGCTAGGGGATTTGGGTATCGGAGCAGGGAGGTCTTACTGCAGTTGTACAGGGCCTTGATGAGGCCTCACCTGGAATATTGTCTTCAGTTTTGGTTCCTAATCTGAGGAAGGACGTTCTTGCTGTTGAGGGAGTGCAGCGAAGGTTCACCAGACTGATTCCCGGGATGGCAGGACTGACATATGAGGAGATACTGGATCGACTGGACCTGTATTCACTGGAGTTTAGAAGGATGAGAGGGGATCTCATAGAAACATATAAAATTCTGACGGGGCTGGACAGGTTAGATGCAGGAAGAATGTTCCCGATGTTGGGGAAGTCCAGAACCAGGGGTCACAGTCTAAGGATAAGGGGTAAGTCATTTAGGACCGAGCTGAGGAGAAACCTCTTCACTCAGAGAGTTGTGAATCTGTGGAATTCTCTACCACAGAGAGTTGTTGATGCCAGTTTGTTAGATATATTCAAGAGGGAGTTAGATATGGCCCTTATGGCTAAAGGGATCAAAGGATATGGAGAGAAAGCAGGAAAGGGGTACTGAGGTGAATAATCAGCCATGATCTTATTGAATGGTGGTGCAGGCTCGAAGGGCCGAATGGCCTACTCCACCTATTTTCTATGCTTCTTTGTGTCAATGGGGATGTTGCACTTTTTCAAGGAGGCTTTGAGGGTGTCCTTTAATCATTTCCTCTGCACACCTGGGACTCGCTTGCCATGTCAAAGCTCCGAGTAGAGCGTTGTTTTGGGAGTCTCGTGCCGGGTATGCGGATGATGTGGCACATCCAACAGAGCTGATCAAGTGTGGTCAATGCTTTGATGCTGGGGATGTTGGCCTGGGCGAGAACACTGACGTTGGTGCACCTATCCTGCCAATGGATTTGCAGGATCTTGCGGAAGCAGCGTTGGTGGTACTTCTCCAGCTCTGAGGTGTCTGCTGTACATAGTCCATGTCTCTGAAGCATATAGGAGGGCGGGTATCACTACTGCTCTGTAGACCATGAGCTTAGTGCCGAATTTGAGCTCCTAGTCTTCAAACACTCAGGCAACCGAAGGCTGCACTGGCACACTGAAGGCGGTGTTAGACTTCGTCATTGACATCTGCCCTTTTGACAGTCGGCTCCCGAGGTATGGAAAATGGTCCACGTTGTCCAAGGCCTCATCATGGATTTTGATAACTGGGGGGGTAGTGCTGTGTGGCGGGGGCAGGTTGGTAGAGAACTTTTGTTTTATGGATGTTTAGTATAAGGCCCATGCTCGTACGCTTCGGTAAAGGTGTTGACGATGGCTTGGAATTCGGCCTCCGAGTGTGTGCAGACGCAAGCGTCATCTACGTACTATAATTCAGTAACAGAGGATGGGACGATCTTGGATCTGGATTGGAGGTGATGGAGTTTGAACAATTTAATGTTTTTTCTGTAGATTAGCTCCACTCCAGCGGGGAGCTTATTGAGGGTGAGATGGAGCATTGCAGCAAGGAAGATCGAGAAGAGCGTTGGTGTGATGACACAGCCTTGTTGACCCCAGTCCGAATGTGAATTGGATCTGTGGTGGATCCGTTGGTCAGGATCACGGCTTGCATGTCATCTTGAAGCAGGCGAAGGATGGTGACAAACTTTTGAGGGCAGCCGAATTTGAGGAGGATGCTCCATAATCCTTCACCGTTGACAGTGACGAAGGCCTTTGTGAGGTCAAAGAAGGCCATGTACAGGGGTTGAGCTGTTCCCTGCATTTCTCTTCGTTTTGCCATGCGGTGAAGATCACGTGCCCCTTAGTGGGCGGAATCCATATTGCGACTCTTGGAGGAGCTCTTCAGCCACAGGGAGAAGGAGGATTCTTGCGATGATTTTCCCTGCGGCAGACAGCAGGGAAACTCCTCTGTAATTACCGCAATTGGACTTGTCGCCTTTTTTGTAGATGGTCACGATTATGGCGTCTCTAAGATCCGCTGGCATGCTCTCCTCCTTCCATATAAGAGAAATGAGATCCTGTATTTGCACTAATAGTGCTTCTCCGCCATGTTTTAGTGCTTGTTGTTCTTCAGTTGTTAGATGGCCTTTCTACCTCATGCCAGGCTGGGTTGTGCTGAGATGGTGGTGAGTAGCATGCTGCGGGATGGAGTCGAGGACAGGCACTTCGAAGACAATGTCTCGGTTAAGGAGATCTGTGAAGTGCTCCTTCCAACGGGCATTGACTGTCTCTGGTCCTTGATGAGTACCTCTCTGCTTTTGGCCCTCAGTGGGGTAGGACCTTGGGTGTTTGGGCCGTAGGTGGTCTTGACTGTGCTAAAGAATCCTCGCACGTCATGGTTGCCAGCTAGTTGCTGGATCTCCTGCGCTTTCTCCACTAACTATCTGTTCTTTAGGTCGCGAGTTTTTAGTTGGATCGCGGCCTTCAGTCGTCTGTTGAGCTGCTTTCTTGCCCTCGAGTTGTATTGCTGTTGCCAGTTCAAGAATGCCTTGTGCTTGCTGGTTATTAGCTCCTGGATCGCCTGGTCATTCTCGTCGAACCAGTCTTGGCGTTTCCCGGTCAAGTGACCAAGTGTCTCTTCACAGGTGCTAATCATGGAGGCCTTGAGGGCAGACCAGGCGCTGTGGACACTCTGCCTCTCTGTGTTACTTTGAGTCATCAGATTGGCAGTGAGGCGCTGGCTGAATAGGGCTTTCTTAGCAGTGTCTTTGAGTGTTCCAGCATTGATTTTTCCGCGACATTGTTTCTGTTGCCGTCGCTGTTTTGGGGCTGCATTAATAGAGATGCCAGAGCGGATTAGGCGGTGGTCCATCCAGCAGTCGTCAGCTCCTGTCATGGCATAGGTGATGCGCACGTCCTTGTGGTCCCTCGCTCACACGATGACATAGTCCAGCAGATGCCACTGCTTGAAGCAAGGGTGATGCCATGAAGCCTTATACTTGGCTTTCTGATGGAACAAAGTGTTGGTTGTTGGTTATGATAAGGCCATGTTCTAAGCATTTTGTCAGGAGGAGAGTACCTTTGGAGTTGGTTTTCCCTAACCCCTCTCTGCCCACCACACCTCCCCAGAGGTCTGTGTCCTTTCCAACTCTGGCATTAAAGTCGCCAAGGAGGATCAGCTTGTCGACCGTTGGGACTCGGGACAGGAATTGTTCAAGGCTGGAGTAGAATTCCTCTTTGGTCTCGTCTGTAGCTTCCAGTGTTGGGGCATATGTGCTGAAGACCGTAGCGCACTGGTTCTGGGCTAGGGTGAGCCGAAGAGCCATGAGGCGTTTGTTTATCCTGCAAGGGGAGTCTCTGAGATGGCCAACTAGCTCGTTTTTTATGGCGAAGCCTACCTCATGGAGGTGGCGTTCTTCTGGTTTACCTTTCCAGAAGAAGGTGTAACTGTTATGTATGTACATTCTGTTTGTAGCCACCAGATGGTGTCTTTGTTGGAGGCCACTGAGCAGCACGCACATGGTGCTGCTCAGGTATAAAAGGTCAGCCATTTTGAGAGTCAGGCACTTTGGGTGGGCCTAAGTAAAGCAGAGTCAAAGTTGTACCTTGCTTAGTTAAATTGTACTCAGTTTGAACCTCTATTGCATTGGCGACAAGAATACAGAACCTTTGTTTGCAAAATGAGCACGATTGGATTTTTAGAGCAATTCGTGGAGGGAAAAGATTGGGCAGACTTTGTGAGCCGTTTGAACCAGTACTTTGTGGCCAACAAAATGAAGAGGGTCGACGATACAGATCGGCGCCGGGCTATGTTCCTCACTGTGTGCGGTTCAAAAATCTGCGGTCTGATAAAGAACCTACTCATGCCTAGTGATCTGACAGAGAAAACGTACGAGAAGTTGTATACTTTGGTACGGGAGCACCTCAAGCCAGACGACATCATCATCATCTTGAGATACAGGTTTTATACACACGTTCAATCGGAGGGCCAGAGTGCAGCGGAATTCGTTGTCAACCTGAGACGTCTAACAGGACCGTGCAAGTTCGGAACGGTGTTGGCAGACATGCTGTGGAACTTCTTTATCGGTATCAATCCTGCGCAAACTTCTGGCGGTAGAGGAGTTGGATTTAAAAAGGGCCATCCAGATCGCTCAATCATGTATGATGACGGACAGGAGTCTAAAGCAAATAGCGGTGAAGAACCGAACCTCGGCAAGTACTGTAAATGCAATTGATTCGGTGTTCGGCAGAGGGGCACTTGGCAGGGCCTATCCGGCTGCGTTCGCGAAACCTGTGGCTGCCCAAAGTCTGCCAGCGGGAATATATCCGACTTCTCCATGTTGGCGTTATGGGGGAAATCATCAGCACCAGCAGTGCCGATTTAAGCAATATAGTTGCAAAGGTTGTCTGAGAGTGGGGCATCTCCAGCGCAAGTGTCTGCAGATGAGCAAGCGAACTGCGACACACCACGTGGAGGATGAGAGCCAGACTAGCGCGGATCCAGATACACAATCCGAAATGCCAGAGGAGGAAGTGTATGGACTGTACTCTTTCATAACCAAGAGTAAACCAATTTTGATTAATGTGAAGTTTAACAGGATACCGGTATCGATGAAACTGGACACGGGGGCGAGTCAATCGATCATGAACGAGAGGGCATTTAATGAGCTGTGGGATACTAAGACTGTGAGGCCCAGGCTGAGCCCTGTTAACTCCAAGCTGCGCACGTACACCAAAGAACTCAAAGGTGATTGGCAGTGCACAAATTAAAGTGTCATATAACGGTGCGGTTCACGAGTTACCGCTGTGGATTGTTCCAGGCAATGGTCCAACGCTGCTCGGCAGGGGCTGGTTGGAGAAAATCAGATGCGACTGGAACAACATAAAGGCATTGTCATCGGAGGAAGATGCATGTGCCCAAGTATTGAGCAAGTTCCCCTCGCTGTTCGAACCAGGTATCGGCAACTTCACAGGAGCCACAGTGCAGATCCGCGTGGATTCAGATGCAAGACCTGTCCATCATAAAGCTCGGGCAGTGCCGTATATGATGAGGGAGAAGGTTGAAATTGACTCCAGCGTGAAGGGATAATATCACCAGTCGAATTTAATGAATGGCCAGCTCCATTGTTCCTGTGCTGAAAAGTGACGACACCGTCAGAATCTGTGGAGACTACAAGGCTACGATCAACAGGGTTTTGAAACAAGATCAATACCTGTTACCAAAGGCTGATGACTTGTTTGCGACGCTAGCCGAAGGGAAGTCGTTCACAAAACTGGACTTGACATCGGTCTATATGACACAGGAGTTGGTCGAGACGTCGAAGAGACTTACATGCATTAACACGCACAAAGGACTGTTTATGTACCACAGATGCCCTTTCGAAATTCACTCGGCTGCAGCAATATTCCAGAGGAATATGGAAAGTCTACTGAAGTCCGTTCCCAGAACCGTCGTGTTCCAAGATGACATCCTGATCACCGGTTGTGACTCCAAGGAACATCTGAATAACCTGAAAGAGGTTCTACTGCATTTGGATAGAGTGGGACTCAGACTGAAATGTTTGAAATGCGTCTTCAAGGTACCGGAGGTCGAATTCCTCGGGAGGAAAATCGTCGCTGACGGCATCAGACCTACTGACGTGAAAACCAAGGCCATCAAGAATGCACCCAAGCCACAGAATATGATGGAGCTGCATTCGTTCCTGGGTCTACTCAACTACTTTGGTAACTTCCTACATAAATTGAGCCCCTTACTAGAACCACTGCACGTGCTATTGAGAAAAGGTGACAACTGGGTGTGGGGCGCATCGCAAGACAAAGCTTTCAAGAAAGCCACCAATCTGCTTTGCTCGAACAAGCTGCTGGTACATTATGACCCATGTAAACTTTTAGTTTTGGCCTGTGACGCATTGTCATATGGAATTGGTTGCGTACTCCAACAAGCCAGTGATTCGCGGAAACTTCAACCTGTCGCATATACATCCAAAAGTTTGTCTAAAGCAGAAAGAGCCTACAGCATGGTAGAAAAAGAAACTTTAGCGTGTGTGTACGGGGTTAAAAAGATGCATCAATACCTGTTCGGTCTGAGGTTCGAACTAGAGACTGATCACAAGCCGCTCATTTTATTGTTTTCCAAGAGCAAAGGTATCAATACCAACGCTTCATCCCACATCCAAAGGTGGGTGCTGACATTATCTGCCTATGATTATGTCATTTGCCACAGACCTGGCGATGTTTTGAGCCGGTTGCCGTTGTCCACACCGGAGGTGGAAATGCCACAACTGGCAGATTTAATGGATGTTTTTGAGAGTGAAGGTACCCCTGTCACGGCTCAACAAGTTAAGACCTGGACTAGCCAGGACCCGATTTTATCGATGGTAAAGGGTTGCATCCTCAAAGAAGATTGGTCTGCCATATCTAAGCAAATGTGCGAGGAGGCCAAACCGTACATTAGTCGCAAGGACAAATTGTCTATTCAAGCAGATTGCATATTGTGGGGCAATTGAGTTGTAATGCCCAAGAAAGTGAGAGAGAAGTTTGTGCATGAGTTACACTGCACACATCCTGGTATAGTGATGATGAAGACCATCGCCAGGTCCCATGTATGGTGGCCAGGAATTGATTCTGAGCTGGAAGCATGCGTGTATCAGTGCAACACCTGCATGCAGCTCAGCAAAGCACCAGCAGAATCGCCGCTGAGTCTGTGGTTGTGGCCATCCAAACCTTGGTCCATGTAGATTTTGCAAGTCCCTTCCTGGGCAAGATGTTTTTAGTGGTGGTGTATGCTTATTCAAAGTGGATAAAATGCATAATCATGTCATCCAGCACGTCCACAGCAACCATAGAGAATCTCAATGTCATGTTCAAGACACATGGTCTTGCCTGACATAGTGGTGAGCGACAATGGGTCGTGCTTCACCAGTCAGGAGTTTCAGGAGTTTGTGAAACTTAACGGCATAAAACGTGTAAGGTCAGCACGGTTCAAACCTCCATCCAACGGGCAAGCTGAACGTGCAGTACAAATTATCAAGCAAAGCATGAGGAGAGTATCCCAAGGGTCACTGCAGACCCGCTTGTCCTGCATACTGCTAAGTTACAGGACAAGACCCCACACACTCACAGGGGTCTCACTTGCTGAACACATGATGAAAAGAGGTCTTAAGAGCAAGCTATCCCTGGTGCACCCGGATTTAAATTATCATGTTGAATACAGAAAACAAAGTCAACTGTGTCATGCGAGATTTCTGTTAATGATCCTGTATATGTGTTGAACTATCATCAGGGTCCCAAATGGATCGCTGGTATGGTCATGGCCAAGGAGGGCAACAGAGTATTTGTTATTAAGCTCAAGAATGGGCAAACTTGCAGGAAACACATGGATCAGACAAAGCTGAGGCACACAAACGAGCCAGAACAGTCGGACGAAGAAACCATCGATGACCAACCAACCTACCAGCAGTGTTCAGAGGACTCAAGGGTCATCAGTGAACCCGGAATTTCCATCACGGACCTGTTCAATAAAAATGGACTTGCAATTCCTGACATGGCCACTGCCACCCCCAACAAGTCAGTCATCCAGCCATCAGCCACAACAGACCCCGCACACTCACCCAAGGCTGGAATCGAACTGAGACGGTTAACCCGGGAGCACAAAGCACCAGACCATCTCAACCTGTGAAAGACTGTGATAAGATCTCAAAGGGGGGTATCTTCATGTATGTACATTCTGTTTGTAGCCACCAGATGGTGTCTTTGTTGGCGGCCACTGAGCAGTACACACATGGTGCTGCTCAGGTATAAAAGGCCAGGCATTTTGAGAGTCAGGCACTTAGGACCTAAATAAAGCAGAGCCAAGGTTGTACCTTGCTTAGTTAAACGGTACTCAGTTTGAACCTTTATTGCATACTTAACAGTAACCTCCACCTTGTTCTTTGAGCTGGCCTACCCCTGCCCGCTGGGTCTCGCTTCAGGCGGCGCTGTCTACATCGAAACGTCTGAGTTCCCAGGCATCAGTAGCAGTGCGACATTTTGGTCTGTCGCTGTTGGGGTTGTCCATGAGGGTCCTCGTCTCGAACGTCATTTTGAAGGGTGGAAGATGCCTGTGCATGAGTTCTTTTAACGAGGGGTGGCCATTGGACACCAGCTACCACACGGGCTTGACAGAGCAAGATCTTGGTCCAGTGGCAAGGGGATCCAAGACGTCTGGAGACCAGGCTCTCTGCATGGGTCTAGTACGCACACACACACACATGTACTCCTCCTGTCCTCCTTTCTCCTTCCCGCATAGAAATGTACAGCAAGGAAGGAGGCCATTTTGGCCCATCCTGTCAGCGCCAGCCTAATCCCATTCTGCAGCTCTTGGTCCTTAAGCCCTGTAGGTTACGGCACTTCAAGTGCACATCCAAGTACTTTTTAAATGTGGTAAGGGTTTCTGCCTCTATTACCCTTTCAGGCAGTGACTTCTACACCCTCACCACCCTCTGGGTGAAAAAATTCTTCCTCAAATCCCCTCTAAACCTCTAACCAATTACTTTAAATCCATGCCCTCTAGTTGTTGACCACTCTGCTAAGTGAAATTGGTTCTTCCTATCCACTCTATCTCAGCCCCTCATAATTTTATACACCTCACTAAGGTCTCCCCTCAGCCTCCTCTGTTCCAAAGAAAACAAACACAGCCTATCCAATCTTTCCTCATAGCTTAAATTCTCCAGTCCAGGTAACATCTTCGTAAATCTCCTCTGTACCCTCTCTAGTGTAATGGCATCTTTCCTGTAATGTGGTGACCAGAACTGCACGCAGTACTCTAGCTGTGGCCTAACTAGTGTTTTATACAGTTCAAGCATAACCTCCCTGCTCTTGTATTCTATGTCTAGGCTAATAAAGGCAAATATTCCGTATGCCTTCTCACCTAACCTGGTGACAGATTAGGAAAAGGGGAGGTGCAACGAGACCTGGGTGTCATGGTACATCAGTCATTGAAGGTTGACATGCAGGTGAAGCAGGTGGTTAAGAAAGCAAATGGCATGTTGGCCTTCATAGCAAGGGGATTTGAGTACAGGGGCAGGGAGGTGTTGCTACAGTTGTACAGGGCCTTGGTGAGGCCACACCTGAAGTATTGTGTACAGTTTTGGTTTCCTAACTTGAGGAAGGACATTCTTGCTATTGAGGGAGTGCAGCGAAGGTTCACCAGACTGATTCCCAGGATGGCGGGACTGACATATCACGAAAGACTGGATCAACTGGGCTTGTATTCACTGGAGTTCAGAAGAATGGGAGGGGACCTCACAGAAACGTTTGAAATTCTGATGGGTTCAGACAGGTTAGATGCAGGAAGAATGTTCCCAATGTTGGGGAAGTCCAGAACCAGGGGTCACAGTCTAAGGATAAGGGGTAAGCCATTTAGGACCGAGATGAGGAGAAACTTCTTCACCCAGAGAGTGGTGAACCTGTGGAATTCTCTACCACAGAAAGTTGTTGAGGCCAATTCACTAAATATATTCAAAAAGGAGTTGGATGAAGTCCTTACTACTAGGGGGATCAAGGGGTATGGCGAGAAAGCAGGAATGGGGTACTGAAGTTGCATGTTCAGCCATGAACTCATTGAATGGCGGTGCAGGCTAGAAGGGCCGAATGGCCTACTCCTGCACCTATTTTCTGTGTTTCTATGTTTCTATGTTAACCACCTTATCTACCTGTCCTGCTACCTTCAGGGATCTGTGGACATGCACTCCAAGGTCCCTCTGTTCCTCTACACTTCTCAGTGTCCTACCATTGAATATGTAGTCCCTTGCCTTGTTAGCCCTCCCCAAATGCATTACCTCATACTTCTCAGGATTGAATTCCATTTGCCACTGTTCTGCCCATTTGACCAATTCATTTTCATCTTCCTGCAGTCTACAGCTTTCTTCTTTTTTAACAACCATACAGCCAATGTTTGTATCACCTGCAAACTTCTTAATCATACGCCCTACATTCAAGTCTCAATCATTGATATATACCACAAAAAGCAAGGGACCTAATACTGAGTCTGCGGAACCCCACTGGAAGCAGCCTTCCAATCATTAAAAAACACCCAACAACCGTTACCCTTTGCTTCCTGCCTCTGAGTCAATTTTGGATCCAACTTGCCACTTTGCTTTGGATCCCATGGCCAGCTGCCATATGGGATCTTATCAAACGCCTTGCTAAAATCCATATACACTACATCAAATGCACTACCCTCATCGGTCCTCCTTGTTACCTCCTCAAAAAATTCATCAAATTAGTCAGACATGACCTTCCCTTAACAAATCCATGCTGATTGTCCTTGATTATCTCTGTCTTTCTAAATGAAGATTTATCCTGTCCCTCAGAATTTTTTCTAATGATTTTCTCAGCACCGAGGTTAGGCTGGCTGGCCTGTAATTACTCGGTCTATCCCTTCTCTCTTTTTAAACAAGGGTTAGCAATCCTCCAGAGGGAATTGGAAAATGATGGTCAGAGCCTCTGCTATTTCCTCTTTTGCTTCTCTTAACAGCCTGGGATGCATTTCATCCGGTCCTGGGGACTTATCCACTTTCAAGGCTGCTAAACCCCTTAATACTTCCTCTCTCACTATGTCTATTTAATCTAATACTTCTCACTCCTCCTCCCTGATTACAATATCTGCATCGCCCTCTCTTTTGTGAAAACTGACGCAAAGTATTCGTCAAGAACCATACCCACGTCTTCCGCCTCCACACACACATTACATTTATGGTCTCTAATAGGGTTTCTGCAGTATTGAACCCTCCCTATTTTTTTTAACCTGTGTGCCCCTTGACATTCAGGGGCTCTAGATTTGTTAGTTTCAACCTTTTACTTTAAGGGGACATACTTGCTCTGAACCCTCCAGATCTCCTCCTTGAATGCCTCCCACTGCTCTGACACTGATTTACCTTCCAGTAGCTGTTTCCAGTCCACTTTGGCTAAGTCACATCTCAGCTTAGTAAAATTGGTTTTCCCCCAATTGAGAACTTTTATCCCTGATCTATCTTTGTACTTTTCCATAACTGCCCTAAATCTAACTGAGTTATGATCACTGCAGTACAACGTCTCAAATCCAACAACCTCAGGACCGAGACTGTGCCTGCTTTTGGATTTTTCCGGATTTCAGACAAGAAAACACCAGAGCATCTGAAGAGCATACGTATGCTACCAAGACAGACAAAGTACTAATGGTGACGTGGGTCAGGTCGGGCTGGGTCGAGGGTCATTCGGCAAGGCTCGGACTGATCGCACGCCATTTAAAACATAGCAGCAAAGCTGATAACTAGTCCGGCTTGCCGGTTTTTGGACAATAATTCCGGATTTTATTTTACTGAATATCAAATGGGATTTTCTCAAAAATATCCGGTTTTCAGACTATTCTGATTTTCAGACAGCTGGATTTGAGATGTTGTACCTGTAGCAGCAAAATGCTCTCTCACTGAAATCCCTTCCACCTGCCTAGCTTAATTCCCTAAAATTAAATCCAGAACCACCCCCTCCCTTGTTGGGCTTGCTACATACTGGCTAAAAAAGTTCTCCTGAATGCATTTTAGGAATTCTGCACCCTCCCCCCTCAGAATGTCCTGCAGCCACTCAGTGACATCCTTGACCCTAGCACCAGGGAGGCAACATACCATCTTGGAGTCATGTCTGCGGCTGCAGAAATGCCTGTTTGATCCTCTAACTATGGAATCCCCTACCACTATTGCTCTTCCACTCATCTTCCTCCCCACCCACCTGTGCAGCTGAGCCACCCGTGGTGACGTGGACTTGGCTGTGGCTGCACTCCCCAGTGGAACCATCGTCCTCACCAGTACTCAGAACAGAATACTGGTTTGAGAGTGAGATGCACTCGGGACTCCTGCACTACATACCTGGTCCTCCTTTTCTGTCTAGCGGTCACCCACTCCCTCTCTGCCTGCACAATCTTAAGTGCGGGGTGACCACCTCTAGCAACGTGCTATTCACGAAGTTCTCAGCCTCGCGGATGCACTACTGTGACTCCAGCCGTCGCTCAAGCTCTGTAAAAACACATCTCAAGCTGCAGCAGCTGGCAACACTTCCTGCACATGTGACCATCCAGGTCGCGAGAGGCCTGCAGAATTTTCCACATGGCACAGGGCTATGTATTCCACAGGACTGAGCTGCCCTGCCATCCCCCTATTTAATATACTATGAACTTACTCAGCAGAAATAAACGTAAAACTAAAAAACAACACTCACCAGCTAATCACCAATCAGCTCCTTCCCTTGTACTGATGTCACTTTTTCAAAATCTGCCTCTCTTGCATCAACCGCCGATTTTGCAGTCACTGTTTAAACCTCCTCAGACCGCTCCCATGGTGCTCTGCGCTCCGCCGATTTTGCCGCCGCTGTTTAAACTGTAACAAGATAATGTAGAGCACCCTCTAGCTAGGAGGTATCGATATAATGTATAGCGCCCTCTAGCTAGGAGGTATAGGGAGCTGCATTGAGAGAGAGGGTGTGTGAAGGAACGCCATTTTAAAGCTCCACATGGCTGTCTGAAATCTTCCAAATTAATAGAGTTAAGTTGAACTAAGAGTGGTCAAGAGACTATAAAATACATGGTGTCAGAAGTGGAGACTTCCAATCTTTCATCGAACACATCTATGACCAAAATATTAGAAGTATAAGATTTTTTCGAGCCGATTGAAATTGATGTTAAGCAGTGCAGTGCAGAGCGTGCTTCCTACACATCACGCGTGGATCCGTGAAGGGCAATAAGTCGTCTAGGGGCATTAGTAAAGTAAACTTAAAGTGGCATAAGTTATTGTAGAGCCTCGATTGAAAAAATATTCCTACAATTATATGGCCACGATATTTTACTATTAGACTTGCTCTCGTCCTCTGGGTATTTGAACTGTATACATGTATGTAACAAACTCAAAGTCCTAAACTGTAACGAGCTATCATGACCACCACGGTGCCAACTCCCGCGCACATTCCTCTCCCACCTCCATTGCAGGTGACTGGCGATTTGAAAGCCAACTGCAAAAAATTCAAACAGCTGTGGGACAGCTATGAAATTATCACAAATATTGTGGAAAAAACAGATAAAGTTAGGGTTGCAATGTATATCACTGCCATTTGCAGTGATGCCCTAGATATCTATAATAATCTTCCTACAAATCAGAGGAAGACGAGCAGGAAATTGAGATTATTTTGAAGCTCAGGGAAGAGCACTGTAAAGGTAAAACCAACATCATCCATGAATGGTACCAGTTTAACAACTGTTTACAATGGGACGAGCGGTTTGACAGATATCTCGTGGAAGTGAGAGAGCTAGCATCGTCATGTGATTTTTGCAATTTGAGGGATGATTTCAGCAGAGACCGCATAGTCTGCAGAATATCTGATAACACTTTACATAAGAAGCTGTTGCAAGAATCAAGCCTAACACTCGATGCCTAATGCTCTGTAAAGCTACAGAGGCCACAGCTGCGCAAATGAAATCCATGAAGCTCACTAAACAGACTCTGAAGGTGTCAAAGCTGTCAGACAGAAATCCCGACCCACAAAGAAAGAATTCACAGACAAAGAGTTCACGAAAAATTGCGGCAAATTGTGGCAAAGGACATTGCACAAGTTGTGGCAAACTAAATCACTTTTCTCAAAAGTGTAGGCAAAATGAGTTGAGGCAGAAGTCTACACATATAATATAAGGGCAAGCCAAAAGTTCAAGACTATATGAAGAGAGTTATGATTCTGATTTTGAAGTTATGACTGTAAAGATGCTTGGTAAAGTGGATTGCACAATCAAGGACAAAGCTGATAGAAAGTATCCTAACAAGATTATGGCTACCTTCTCCATTAAAGGTCAAATGGTAAAAATGCAAATAAATTGTGGGGCCACATGCAATGTGCTACCTCTTAGATACTTACCTCTTAGATGCTTAATGGTAAAATAATCTCTAAGACAATACTGTCACTATATGACAACCATTCCAGTGGTAGGAACTTGTAATGTGCCATTGGAAAATACAAAGTACAAGCAAAAGTACGTTGTGCCCTTTGTGATCATTGAAGTCCAAAGTGCACCACTGATTGGCTCACGCACTGCTCAACAGCTACAACTGATAAAAGTGCAGTATCAGAATATTGCGGTGGTAAATGAACCACGCGAATCACAAACTACGAACAACGCAAACATCTCGCCAGCAGCAAAAACTGCTATCAACAATGCGTATCTGGATGTGTATAAAGGAGTTGGACACATGCCAGGGACAGTTCACCTTGAATCAGTGGCACCAGCTGTAATGCCACCCAGACAGGTGCCAATAGCGATCAAACAAACGCTAAAAGAGGAACTCGATCGTTTGGAAAATCGACAAATCATCACGACAGTTGTTGAACCGACGGACTGGATATCCAGTCTAGTAACTGTACAAAAACCAAATGGAAAGATACGAGTATGTATTGACCCTCAACATCTGAACAATGCCCAGAAATGTGGACACTATCCACTTCCTGTGATTGATGACATCTTACCACAGCTGTCAAATGTAAAGGTCTTCACTAAAGCAGACTGCAAGGTGGGTTTCTTGCAATGTGAACTAGACACAGAGTCCTCCTACCTCACGACCTTCCAGACTGCATGGGGACAATATCGATATAATATGGATGCCATTTGGCATCAGTCCTGCCCTGGAAATCTTCCAGCAGAAGCTTGACCAGAATCTCAAGGGTCTAGATGGAGTCTACAAGATTACAGATGATATCTTGATCACTGGACGCAGTAAGACACTTAAAAGAGGCCAATGACAATCATGATGCAAACTTATGCAAATTCATACAGAAATGCAGAGAACGAAACATCAAACTAAACTTCGATAAGTTCGAATACAAGAGCTCCCAAGTGAAATACATGGGACACATACTGTCTAGTGATATACTCAAAGTCGACCCAAGCAAAGTGGTCACAATCAACGAAATGCAGAAACCGCAGGATGTCGCAAGTATACAACAATTTGTTGGCATGACAAAGTACCTCGCAAAATTCTTGCCAGATCGTTCAGACCTCAGTGAGTCTCTACAACGGCTTACTCATAAAGACACGATCTGGAAATGGACTGAAGAACAAGACAAAGTGTTTGAAGCTATCAAACAACATGTGACAGATGCTCTGGTGCTCAGGTTCTTTGACCACAAACTTGCAGCCGAAGGTCAAGGAGATGCTTCGAGCAAGGGTTTTGGGTTCGTCCTTCTGCAACAGGGACAACCAATTGCATACGTGAGCCGAGCGCTCACTCCAGCAGAAACACGATACTCTCAAATCGAAAAGGAGCTGCTTACTCAAGCCTCAGATTGGAACAAAACCCTCAATATGTATACGGTCGCAAGATCACGCTATGGACAGACCATAAGCCTTTGGTTGCTGTAAGACGCAAGCTGTTATCTGCAGCACCCAAGCGACTACAATGTCTGCTCATTCAGCTCAACCAATAAGATGTCGAAATTAAGTATCAACCAGGAAAAGAAATGTACCTAGCAGACACTCTCTCGCGCGCATACCTCTCAAACGTGGAGAGATCACCGACAGAAATTGTAGTGAAATGTATCCACATGGACTTTCTCCCACTCTCCAAACAAGGACTGAGTACCATACAATGCAAAGCTGCAAGCAACTCCACACTACAACTGGTTACACAACAAATCACAATGGTCAGGCCAGAAACGACACATGAATGCCCGCCTGAAACGCATACTTCAAAGTTCGTGACAAACTCACAACACAAAATGGAATAGTCTTCAAAGGCTATCGCTGTGTCATACCAAAATCCCTGTGATCCGACATTCGTCAGCGACTTCATGCTGCTTACACTGGCATCGAGAGCACTCTTCGACGTGCCAGAGAATCCATTTACTGGCCAGGACTGAACAGTGACATAAAACAGTTTCAAAGTGTGAAACATGTAACACCTATCAATTGAGCCAACCAAAAGAACCATTAATAAGTCACAGTCTCCCTCAGAGAATGTGGGAAAAGATTGGTTGTGACATATTCACATTCGATGGAAAAGGCTACTTACGCACAGTGGAATACTTCTCGGACTATTTGGAGATAGACAATCTGTATGGAAAGATTTAAACCTAGAACTTTAAAACTGTAGGTAACAGAGGTAACTGCCAGTGACAGTTAACTGTCAGTCAGCTGAAATTGTTTGTCTTGAATAGGTGTTAATCATAGACAAAAGGTGTGCTGAGTCAACACTTGTAAATTGGGTGCAGCTCCTAAGGGTATAAAAGTCAACAGTTTTTCAGAGCACTGAGAGTTCTTATATGGAGTGGAGTTAAACAGAGTGGTTGATTCGGGAATTCAGAGAAGAGGGGAAGATTAATTTAAAAATTACAAATAGGTAACTGATATTTCACAGAGGCAGTGGACCTGCGTGGGAGCAGCAGCAGGAGTGGAGGCAGAGGCTTAAAAGGCAAGACTCAACAGGCAACATTCGAAAGGGACGTCAGAGTTTAAAAGTGACGTCCACACAACGGAAGTAGCTGATTGGTGGGTGGTTTTATTTTCCTTTGTTAAGTTAGTCTTTAAATAAAAGTTAGTTAAATCAGCTGATTGCTAAGTAGTTGCTGGATGTGTTTTGCTAAGGTTTAGAGTTTATTTTTGCTTGATAGTTCTGAGTCTAACTAGAGAGATGGCAGGGCAGCTCAGTCCCGTGGCATGTGGAAAGCCCTGGACACTTCGCGCTGCCTGGACAACCACGTGTGCAGGGGGTGTCTCCAGCTGCACCAACTCGAGCTCCGAGTTTTGGAGCTTGAGCGTCAGCTGGAGTCACTGCGGTGCTTCCGCGAGACTGAGAGTTACGTGGATAGCACGTTTCTAGAAGTGGTCACCCCGCAGCTTAAGAGTGTGCAGGCAGAGAGGGAGTGGACAGACAGAAGAGGAGAACTAGGCAAATAGTGCAGGAGTTCCCTGAGTCCATCTCGCTCTCCAACCGGTGTTCTCTTCTGAGTACCGGTGGGGGCGACGGTGCCTCTGGGGAGTGCAGCCAGAGCCAAGTCCACAGCACCACGGGTGGCTCAACTGCACAGGGGGGGAGGAAGAAGAATGGAAGAGCTATAGTGATAGGGGATTCAATAGTCAGGAGAGCAGGCAGGCGTTTCTGCGGCCGCAGACATGACTCCCGTATGGTATTTTACCTCCCTGGTGCCAGAGTCAAGGATGTCACCGAGCGGCTGCAGGGCATTCTAAGAGAGGAGGGTGAACAGCCAGAGGTCATGGTACATATCGGGACCAATGACATAGGTAGAAAGAGGGATGGGTCCTGCAGGCAGAGTTTAGGGAGCTAGGAGATAGATTAAAAAGCAGGTCCTCAAAGGTAGTAATCTCCGGATTACTCCCGGTGCCATGAGCTAGTGAGTACAGATGGCGCAGGAGGGAGGGCTTTAGATTCCTGAGGCATTGGACCCGCTTCTGGGGAATGTGGGAGCTGTACAAGTCGGACGGGTTGCACCTCAACAGAGCCGGGACTAATATCCTCGCGGGGGGGGGCGGTTGCTAGTGCTGTTGGGGAGGGGGACGGGAACTTGAGAAAGATTCAGTAGGGAGGGGAGTAAAGCTGGAATTAGAAAGCAAAAAAGTAGAAAGTTAGTTTGAAGGACAGAGGAAATGAGCAGGAAAAAAGAGTAAAAAAAACAAATTTAAAAGCTCGTTGTCTAAATGCACATAACATTCATAACAAAATAGATGAGTTGACGATACAAATAGATACAAATGGGTATGATCTGATAGCCAGTTCAGAGACATAGTTGCAAGGTGACCAGGGCTGGGAACTAAATATTCAGGGGTATTTAACAATTCAGAAGGACAGACAGAAAGGGAAAGGAGGTGGGGTAACATTGTTAATAAAGGATGGGATAAGTGCATTAGTGAGAAACTATATTGGCTCAGAAGATCAAGATGTTGAATCAGTTTGGGTGGAGATAAGGAATAATAAAGGGACAAAGTTTCTGGTGGGCGTAGTCTACAGGCCCCCTAACAGTAGCTACACTGTTGGATGAAGTACAAATCAAGAAATAATGGAGGCTTGTAATAAAGGAATGGCAATAACCATGGGCAATTTTAACGTTCATGTTGATTGGACAAAGCAAATTGGCCAGGGTAGCCTTGAGGAGGAGTACATAGACTGTATCTGAGATAGTTTCCTTGAAGAGTATGTTGCGGAAACAACCATGGAGCAGGTTATCTTAGATCTAGTACTGTGTAATGAGGCAGGATTAATAAATGATCTCATAGTAAAAGATCCTCTAGAAATGAGTGACCATAATATGGTTGAATTTCAAATTCAGTTGGAGGGTGAGAAAGTTGGTTCTCAAACCTGGGTGCTAAGCTTAACTTAAAGAGTCTACCTCATAAACGTATGAGGACAGTATTGTGTTCCTAACACAGATGAGGCTGCACACAGGGAGGTTAAAATAACAGTGACCTCAGTCTTTAATAAGACACTCCAGAGTGAGGAACAGGCCTTAGGGGCCGGCTTATATACAGTGCTCCCAAGGGATGCTGGGATCCCTTGGGACTTCAGGGGATGAGCTCCCTGGTGGCGGAACATGGGAGTGTATGCTTTACAGATACACAACATCACTCACCCCCGCCCGCCCAAAGTCAAAATGAAAACTGTTTACAAGGTGAGACAGTCGGGAGCCTTTCTTTCCCTGGTGCACCGCCTCGATACAAATGTCTGTTCTGGTGTGTTGGCTGTGCCCTCGCTGGGCTGGCGTGTTGTTGGCCCTGCAGGACTGCTAGATGAGCCTGGCCTTGCTGGGCTGTTGGGCATGATGGGTTCGATTTCCTGGTCCGGTGTGGTGTCGTTGATCCTTTGGGGGTGTGTTGTAGGCTCGAAAAAGGTGGTGTCTGCTGTGGGTTGTTCAGGGCAGTCTGTGAACTGCAGCCTCGTTTAGTCCAGGTGCTTTCTGCAAATTTGTCCATCGTCTAGTTTGACTACAAACACTCTACTCCCTTCTTTAGCTATCACCGTGTCCACGATCCACTTGGGACCATGTCCATAGTTTAGCACATACACAGGGTCATTCAGATCAATTTCCTGTGACACAGTGGCGTGACCATCGTTTACATTTTGTTGCTGCTGCCTGCTCTCTACCTGATCATGCAGACTGGGGTGAACCAGCGAGAGTCTGGTTTTAAGTGTCCTTTTCATGAGTAGCTCAGCCGGGGGCACCCCTGTGAGCGAGTGGGGTCTCTTGCGGTAGCTGAGCAGTACTTGGGACAGGCGGGTTTGGAGTGAGCCTTCTGTGACTCGTTTAAGGCTCTGTTTGATGGTTTGTACTGCCTGCTCTGCCTGCCCATTGGAGGCTGGTTTAAACGGGGCCGAGGTGACATGTTTGATCCCATTGCGCATCATGAATTCTTTAAATTCGGCACTGGTGAAACATGGCAGGTTGTCACTGACCAGTATGTCAGGCAGGCCGTGGGTGGCAAACATGGCCCTCAGGCTTTCAATGGAGATGGTGGCGGTGCTTCCCGACATTATTTCACATTCAATTCATTTTGCAAAAGCATCCACCACCACCAGGAACATTTTACCGCGAAACGGGCCCGCATCGTCGACATGGATCCTCGACCATGGTCTGGAGGGCCAGGACCACAAACTTAGTGGTGCCTCTCTGGGCGCGTTGCTCAACTGAGCACATACACTGCATTGCCGTACACAGGACTCTAAGTCAGAGTCGATACCGGGCCACCACACGTGGGATCTGGCTATCACTTTCATCATTACTATACCCGGGTGTGTGCTGTGGAGATCCGAGATGAACGTCTCCCTGCCCTTTTTTGGTAGCACTACGCGGTTACCCCACAATAGGCAATCTGCCTGAATGGACAGCTCGTCCTTTCGCCGTTGGAACGGCTTGATTAGCTCTTGCATTTCAACGGGGATGCTGGCCCAGCTCCCATGCAGTACACAGTTTTTTTACTAGGGACAGCAGAAGATCTTGGCTGGTCCAAATCCTAATCTGGCGGGCTGTGACGGGTGATTTATCATTTTCAAACGCTTCCATGACCATCAACAAGTCTGCGGGCTGCGCCACCATCAACAAGTTTGTAGGCTGCGCCATTTCCACCCCCGGGGTGGGCAATGGTAGCCGACTGAGGGCATCCGAACAGTTCTCGGTGCCTGGCCTGTGGCGGATGGTATAGTTATACGCTGATAGCACGAGTGCCCACCTTTGTATGCGGGCTGAGGCATTAGTATTTATCCCCTTGTTTTCAGCGAACAGGGATGTGAGGGGCTTGTGATCGGTTCCAGCTCAAATTTGAGGCCAAACAGGTACTGATGCATTTTCTTTACCCCGAGCACACATGCTAGTGCCTCTTTCTCAATCATGCTGTAGGCCCTCTCGGCCTTAGACATCTGCTGTAGATGAAACAGTCCCTTCTGCGTGTTGATGCAGGTGAGGCCCTTCGAAGACTCCTCCAGCTCCTGCATCATGTAGGCTGAAGTCTGCTCGAGCTTGGTGAAGGTCTTGCCTCCTGCCAGCGTCGCAAATAGGTCGTCTGCCTTAGGTCGTGGGTATTGGTCCTGTAGCGAGAAACGATTACTAGTTACTTTATAATCACCGCAAATCCTGACCATGCCATCACTTTTGAGTACTGGAACAATCGGACTGGCCCACTCGCTGAATTCCATTGGGGAGATGATGCCCTCGTATTGCAGCCTGTCCAGCTTGATTTCCGCTCTCTCCCTCATCATGTGAGGTACCGTTCGCGCCTTGTGCTGAATGGGTCGTGCCTCTGGGACCAAGTGGATCCGTACCTTCGCCCCGGAAATGTTTCCAATGCCTGGCTCAAAAAGGGAAGGAAATTTGTTAAGAACCTGGGTACATGAGGCGTCATAGACATGTGATAGCGCTCGGATGTCATCCCAGTTCCAGCGGATTTTGCCCAGCCAGTTCCTTCCAAGCAGTGTGGGGCCATCGCCCAGGACAATCCAGTGTGGCAGTTCGTGCACCGTGCCCTCGTAGGTGACCTTGACCATAGCGCTGCCCAGGACAGTGATAAGCTCTTTGGTGTATATTCTCAGTTTCTTGTGGATGGGGCTCAGGGCTGGTCTGAGTGCCTTGTTGCACCACAGTCTCTCAAACATCTTTTTACTCATGATGGATTGGCTAGCGCCAGTGTCCAGTTCCATGTCTACGGGTAAGCCATTCAATTTTACATTTAGCATTATAGGTGGACATTTCATCGAAAATGTGTGCACCCCGTGTACTTCAGCATCTGCCTTCTCTCTCTCAGGCTCGAAATTGCTTTGATCCATCATGGACCGATCTTCCTCTGCCACGTGGTGGTTAGCAGGTTTTGCAGAGCTTGCAGCTCGTTTGCAAGCTTGTTGGAGATGCCCCATTGTTCCACAGCTCTTGCAAACATACCCTTTGAAGCGGCGTGAATAAGCTGAATGGAAGTCTCCACAACGCCAACAAGGTGTGAATTGTCTTGCATTCATCCTTTGCTGGGGACTCTGAGTCATCTGAGGCCTGCTGGCAGTTGCAGGCTCGTGGGTTCTGTCCTGTACATTTCTGTTCGCAAACACAGTTCCAGTTAATTTATGAACATTGTAGCACTTGTGTGCTGAGAGATTTGTTTGGTGTTATCACTGGTGGACATAAACGCCTGTGCTATCGCAATGGCCTTACTGAGGGTCGGTGTCTCCACAGTCAAAAGTTTTCATCGGATGGTCTCGTGGCCAATGCCCAGTACAAAAAAGTCTCTGAGCATTTGCTCCAGGTAGCCACCAAACTCGCATTGCCCTGCAAGTCACCTTAGCTCAGCGACGTAGCTCACCACTTCCTGACCTTCAGATCGCTGGCACATGTAGAACCGATACCTCGCCATCAGCACGCTCTCCCTCGGGTTAAGATGCTCCCGAACCTGTGTACACAGCTCCTCATAAGACTTATCTGTGGGTTTCACCGGAGCCAGAAAATTCTTCATGAGGCTGTCGGTCGGTGCCCCACAGACTGTGAGGAGGACCGCTCTCCTTTTTGCAGCGCTTCCTTCTCCGTCCAGCTCGTTGGCTACAAAGTACTGGTCTAGCCGTTCGACATAGGCTTCACAGTCCTCACCCTCCGTGACCTTCTCCAGGATGCCTACAGTTTGCTGCATCTTTGCATTGGATTCGTACTCTCGTCGCCAGTTATTGTGTTCCTAACACAGATGAGGCTGCACACAGGGAGGTTAACGTAACAGTGACCTCAGTCTTTAATAAGACACTCGAGTGAGGAACAGGCCTTAGGGGCCGGCTTATATACAGTGCTCCCAAGGATCCCTTGGGACTTCAGGGGATGAGCTCCCTGGTGGCAGAACATGGGAGTGCATGCTTTACAGATACACAACAGACAGAGTTGGCTAAAGTGGACTGGGAAAATAGACTAAAGTATGCGACAGTTGATGAGCAGTGGCAGACATTTAACTCTCAACAAAAATATATCCCAATGCGAAGGAAAGACTGTAAGAGAAGGGATAATTATCTGTGGTTAACTAAGGAAATAAGGGAGGGTATTAAACTGAAAATAAAGGCATAAAATGTGGCCAAGACTAGTGGGAGGCCAGAGGATTGGGAAATTTTTAAAAGCCAGCAGAGAAGGACTAAAAAAATTATAGAAAGGGAAGATAGATTATGAAAGTAAACTAGCATGAAATATAAAAACAGATAGTAAGAGTTTCTATAGGTACGTAAAAAGGAAAAGAGTGACTAAAGTAAATGTTGGTCCCCAAGAGAATGAAACTGGGGAATTAATAATGGAGAACAGGGAAATGGCAGAGACATTGAACAAATATTTTGTATGGTCTGCATGGTAGAAGACACTAAGAACATCACAATAATGGATAATCAAGGGGCTATAGGTGGGCGGGAAACTTAATAGAATCACTATCACTAATGAAATAGTACTTGGTAAAATAATGGGACTAAAGGCGGACAAGTCCTCTGGACCTGATGGCTTATATCCTCGGGTCTTAAAATCTGCAGAATCTACCAAAATTCCCTGGATTCTGGGGCGGTCCCAGCAGATTGGAAAACCACAAATGTAACGCCCCTATTTAAAAAAGGAGGCAGACAAAAAGCAGGAAACTATCGTCCAGTTAGCCTAACATTTGTCGTTGGCAAAAAGCTGGAGTCCATTATTAAGGAAGCAGTAGTGGGACATTTGGAAAAGCTTGATTCAATCAAGCAGAGTCAACATGGTTCTATGAAAGGGAAGTCCTGTTTGACAAATTTGCTGGAATTCTTTGAGGAGCTTACGAGCAGGGTGGATAAAGGGGAACCAGTGGATGTGGTGTATTTGGATTTCCAGAAGGCATTCGATAAGGTGACACATAAGAGGTTACTGCACAAGATAAAAGCTCACGGGGTTTAGTGTAATTTATTAGCATGGATAGAGGATTGGTTAACTGACAGAAAACAGAGAGCCTGGATAAATGGGTCATTTTCCGATTGACAAACCGTGACTACTGGGGTGCCACGGGGATCGATGCTGGGTCCTCAACTATTTACAATCTATATTAATGACTTGGATGAAGGGACCATGTGGAATGTAGCCAAGTTTGCTGATGATACAAAGATGGATGGGAAAGCAAATTGTGAGGAGGACACAAAAAATCTACAAAGGGATATAGACAGGCTAAGTGAGTGGGCAAAATTTGGCAGATGGAGTATAATGTGGGAAAATGTGAAGTTATCCACTTTGGCAGAAATAATAGAAAAGCAAATTATAATTTAAATGGAGAAAAATTGCAATGTGCTGCAGTACAGAGGGACCTGGGGGTCCTTGTGCAAGAAACACAAAAAGGTACAGCAAGATGATAACAGGATAGTGAGGGAAATAGCATCTGGGACCTGGGTGAACAGGACCACCAACAATGTGCAGCTCATTCCTTCAGGTTTTGAACTTTTTAAGAGATTTTAAAAATGATTTTTTTTTCATTCCTTAATGAAAACCAAGTCTCTCTTTTTCCTCTCTTTCTTAATTGGGAATGAGACTCCATACTTGAATTGTTTAATTTTCAGTGCCAGAGAGGTTGATTGGCAGTCATTAACATTTATCACATTGTTAAAAGGGTACTTGCGCTTGTAATGACAAGACTTAACTTGCTGTGGCGCGTTTAGTGGGCAAATAGGGCAAGTTCCTAAAAAAAAAGAGGTTAAGGTCGAGATACCATTTTCGCGAAGCTAATGGCGGAGTGGCACAACTCTGACTGCAACTTTTGGATATTCGCATTTTACTGTACATCTCCTTGCTTGAAATTGAACATAAGAAATAGGAGTAGGCCATTTGGCCACTCGAGCCTGCTCCGCCATTCAACAAGATCATGGCTGATCTGATCATGGACTCAGGTCCACTTCCCTGCCTGCTCCCCATAACCCTTTACTCCCATATCACTCAAAAATCTGTCTATCTCTGCCTTAAATATATTCAATGACCCAGTCTCCACAGTTCTCTGGGGCAGAGAATTCCATAGATTTACATAGAGGAACCAACTAGGGGGGAGGCCATCTTAGACTGGGTGTTGTGTAATGAGAGAGGATTAATTAGCAATCTCATTGTGCGAGGCCCCTTGGGGAAGAGTGACCATAATATGGTGGAATTCTGCATTAGGATGGAGAATGAAACAGTTAATTCAGAGACCATGGTCCAGAACTTAAAGAAGGGTAACTTTGAAGGTATGAGGCATGAATTGGCTAAGATAGATTGGCTAATGATACTTAAGGGGTTGACTGTAGATGGGCAATGGCAGACATTTAGAGACCGCATGGATGAATTACAACAATTGTACATTCCTGTCTGGCGTAAAAATAAAAAAGGGAAGGTGGCTCAACCGTGGCTATCTAGGGAAATCAGGGATAGTATTAAAGACAAGGAAATGGCATACAAATTGGCCAGAAATAGCAGCGAACCTGGGGACTGGGAGAAATTTAGAACTCAGCAGAGGAGGACAAAGGGTTTAATTAGGGCAGGGAAAATGGAGTACGAGAAGAAGCTTGCAGGGAACATTAAGGCGGATTGCAAAAGTTTCTATAGGTATGTAAAGAGAAAAAGGTTAGTAAAGACAAACGTAGGTCCCCTGCAGTCAGAATCAGGGGAAGTCATAACGGGGAACAAAGAAATGGCAGACCAATTGAACAAGTACTTTGGTTCAGTATTCACTAAGGAGGACACAAACAACCTTCCGGATATAAAAGTGGTCAGAGGGTCTAGTAAGGAGGAGGAACTGAGGGAAATCTTTATTAGTCGGGAAATTGTGTTGGGGAAATTGATGGGATTGAAGGCCGATAAATCCCCAGGGCCTGATGGACTGCATCCCAGAGTACTTAAGGAGGTGGCCTTGGAAATAGCGGATGCATTGACAGTCATTTTCCAACATTCCATTGACTCTGGATCAGTTCCTATCGAGTGGAGGGTAGCCAATGTAACCCCACTTTTTAAAAAAGGAGGGAGAGAGAAAGCAGGGAATTATAGACCGGTCAGCCTGACCTCAGTAGTGGGTAAAATGATGGAATCAATTATTAAGGATGTCATAGCAGCGCATTTGGAAAATGGTGACATGATGGGTCCAAGTCAGCATGGATTTGTGAAAGGGAGATCATGCTTGACAAATCTTCTGGAATTTTTTTAGGATGTTTCCAATAAAGTGGACAAAGGAGTACCAGTTGATGTGGTATATTTGGACTTTCAGAAGGCTTTCGACAAGGTCCCACACAGGAGATTAATGTGCAAAGTTAAAGCACATGGGATTGGGGGTAGTGTGCTGACGTGGATTGAGAACTGGTTGTCAGACAGGAAGCAAAGAGTAGGAGTAAATGGGTACTTTTCGGAATGGCAGGCAGTGACTAGTGGGATACCGCAGGGTTCTGTGCTGGGGCCCCAGTTGTTTACATTGTACATTAATGATTTAGACGAGGGGATTAAATGTAGTATCTCCAAATTTGCGGATGACACTAAGTTGGGTGGCAGTGTGAGCTGCGAGGAGGATGCTATGAGGCTGCAGAGTGACTTGGATAGGTTAGGTGAGTGGGCAAATGCGTGGCAGATGAAGTATAATGTGGATAAATGTGAGGTTATCCATTTTGGTGGTAAAAACAGAGAGACAGACTATTATCTGAATGGTGACAGATTAGGAAAAGGGAAGGTGCAACGAGACCTGGGTGTCATGGTACATCAGTCATTGAAGGTTGGCATGCAGGTACAGCAGGTGGTTAAGAAAGCAAATGGCATGTTGGCCTTCATAGCGAGGGGATTTGAGTACAGGGGCAGGGAGGTGTTGCTACAGTTGTCCAGGGCCTTGGGGAGGCCACACCTGGAGTATTGTGTACAGTTTTGGTCTCCTAACTTGAGGAAGGACATTCTTGCTATTGAGGGAGTGCAGCGAAGATTCACCAGACTGATTCCCGGGATGGTGGGACTGACCTATCAAGAAAGACTGGATCAACTGGGCTTGTATTCACTGGAGTTCAGAAGAGTGAGAGGGGACCTCATAGAAACGTTTAAAATTCTGACGGGTTTGGACAGGTTGGATGCAGGAAGAATGTTCCCAATGTTGGGGAAGTCCAGAACCAGAGGTCACAGTCTAAGGATAAGGGGTAAGCCATTTAGGACCGAGATAAGGAGAAACTTCTTCACCCAGAGAGTGGTGAACCTGTGGAATTCTCTACCACAGAAAGTAGTTGAGGCCAATTCACTAAATATATTCAAAAGGGAGTTAGATGAAGTCCTTAGTACTCGGGGGATCAAGGGGTATGGCGTGAAAGCAGGAAGGGGGTACTGAAGTTGCATGTTCAGCCATGAACTCATTGAATGGCGGTGCAGGCTAGAAGGGCTGAATGGCCTGCTCCTGCACCTATTTTCTATGTTTCTATGTTTCTATGTTACAACACTGAGAGAAGAAATTTCTCCTCATTTCAGTTTTAAATGGGCGGCCTTTTATTCTAAGATGATGTCCCCTAGTTTTAGTTTCCCCTATGAGTGGAAATATCCTCTCTGTATTCACCTTGTCGGGCCCCCTCATTATCTTATAAGTTTCAATAAGATCACCTCTCATCTTCTAAACTCCAATGTGTATAGGCCCAACCTTTCTTCATGTCAATTTCTTCATCTCAGGAATCAACCTAGTGAACCTTCTCTGAACTACCTCCAAAGCAAGTATATCCTTCCTTAAATAAGGAGATAAAAACTATATGCAGTACTCTAGGTGTGGTCTCACCAATACCATGTACAGTTATCGCAGGACTTCCCTGCTTTTATACTCCATCCCCCTTGCAATAAAGACCATCATTCCATTTGCCTTTCTGCTTATTTGCTGTACCTGCATACTCACCTTTTGTTTTCATGCACAAGGACCCCCAGATCACTCTGTACTGCAGCATTTTGTAATCTCTCTCCATTTTAAATAATAATTTGCTTTTTTATTTTTCCTGCCAAAGTGGATAACCTCACACTTTCCCACATTATACTCCATCTGCTAAATGTTTGCCCACTCACTTAGCCTGTCTATATCCCTTTGCAGATTCTTTGTGTCCTTCTCACAACTTGCTTTCCCAACCATCTCTGTTATCAGCAAACTTGGCTACATTACACTCCAAATCATTATTATAGATTGTAAATAGTTTAGGCCCCAACACCGATCCCTGTGGCACACCTCTAGTCATTGTTTGCCAACCGGAAAATGAGCCATTTATCCTGACTCTCTGTTTTCTGTTAGTTAGCCAATCCACTATCCATGCTAATATATTAACCCCAACCCCGTGAGCTCTTATCTTGTGCAGTAACCTTTTATGTGGCACCTTGTCAAATGCCTTCTGGAAAGCTAAATACACCACATCTACTGGTTCCCCCTTATCTACTCTGTTGTGTATAGAAGAACTCCACGAGGCTGAGTACTGTGAGCGAAACTTAGTGTGACCTTAATCTTTATTACAACTCCAGAGTGCCTAAACAACATGGCAGCCAACATTTTATACTGGCCCTGCACTTGTGTGCAGGTGACCATTGGGACTCCAACAGTCGCGCTCTCTAGTGGCAAGTATTACATAGTTACATACATAACATCACTTCCGCCCCCTGCCCCCCAAAGTCTTCGGTACAAGTTATTTACAAGTTGAGGCGATCCGGAGCCCTTCGCTCCCTGGTTGATCGTCTAAGTTCAAACCCTGGCGTGTGTGAGTTGGTCGGACCATTGCTGCACTGCACCGCGGCTGGTCTGACCGGACTGTCAGGGACAGTGGGTTCATCCTCGTGATTGACAGCGAGGTCGATTGCGGGTTGGGTGTGTGTTGGTGTATCGTCGATGGTGATGTCCTCTTCAAGTCGTTCCTGGTTGTCAGTAAATCGCAATTTAGTCTGATCTAAATGCTTTCTGCAGGTTTGGCCATTTAACAGTTTGATTATAAACACCCAATCCCTTCCTTGGCCAAAACAGTGGCAGCAACCCACTTGGGACCATGACCGTAATTCAGGACAAACACAGGGCCGTTAGCATCAATGTCATGTGAAACAGCCGCGCAATCGTGGTACATGTTCTGCCGGTGTCGCCGGGTTTCCACGTGATCATTAAGATCCGGGTGGACTAGGGAGAGCCTGGTTTTGAGGGCTCTCTTCATTAACAAGTCTGCTGGGGGAACGCCGGTGAGCGAGTGGGGTCGCATCCAGTAACTGAGCAGAATGTGAGACAAGCGGGTCTGCAGGGAGCCGTCCGTCACGAGCTTCATGCTCTGCTTGATTGTTTGTACTGCCCGCTCCGCTTGACCATTAGACGCGGGCTTAAATGGAGCAGACCTAACATGCTCGATGCCATTGCGGGTCACAAACTCGTTGAATTCCAAGTTGGTGAAACACGGTCCATTGTTGCTGACCAGGACGTCGGGCAAGCCATGGGTGGCAAACATTGCCTGGAGGCTTTCAATGGTGGCTGTGGACGTGCTGGATGACATGATTATGCATTCAATCCATTTGGTGTAAGCGTCCACAACTACTAAAAACATCTTTCCTAGAAATAGGCTGGCAAAATCTGGATCCTGGTGCATTTTCTTAACCCCATATACACATGCTAACGCCTCTTTCTCGACCATACTATAAGCTCTCTCAGCCTTAGACAGACTTCTAGATGCGTATGCAACCGGTTGGAGGTTGCCTGATACATTGGCTTGCTGTAACACACAGCCGACCCCATACAATGAGGTGTCATAAGCTAGCACTAAATGTTTACATGGGTCATCGTGTACAAGTAACTTATTTGAACATAGCAGGTTCCTGGCCTTCTCAAAGGCTGTGTCTTCAGATTTTCCCCAAACCCAGTTGTCACCCTTACGTAGCAACATGTGCAAAGGCTCTAACAACGTGCTCAACCCAGGTAGAAAGTTACTGAAATAGTTGAGGAGTCCCAGGAACGAACGCAGCTCCGTCACATTCTGTGGTCTGGGTGCATTCTTGATGGCCTCTGTCTTTGTCTTTGAGTCCGTGGGCCTGATGCCATCTGCTGCAATCGTTCTCCCCAAAAATTCGACTTCTGGCGCCAGGAAAACACACTTGGAGCATTTCAGTCTGAGTCCCACTCTGTGTAGGCGACTTAGAACCTCTTCCAGGTTGTGTAGATGTTCGATGGTGTCACGACCAGTGATCAGGATGTCGTCTTGAAACACAACGGTGCGCGGAACAGATTTCAGCAAACTTTCCATGTTTCTCTGGAAAATGGCTGCAGCCGAAAGAAGTTAAATATGGCCCTTACGGCTAAAGGGATCAAAGGGTATGGAGAGAAAGCAGGAAAGGGGTACTGAGGGAATGATCAGCCATGATTTTATTGAAAGGTGGTGCAGGCTCGAAGGGCCGAATGGCCCACTCCTGTACCTATTTTCTATGTTTCTATGAATCCCAAAAGGGCACCTGTGGTATATAAACAGCCCTTTGTGTTTGTTGATGCATGTCAGTTTTTTCGAAGATTCAGCCAGCTCCTGTGTCATGTAGGTGGAGGTTAGGTCCAACTTGGTGAACGACTCCCCCCACCCCCCCCCCGGCTAACATTGCGAACAGGTAATCCGCCTTGGGCAGTGGGTACTGGTCCTGTAGTGAGACTCGGTTAATCGTTATCTTGTAGTCTCCGCAGATTCTGACCATGCCATCGCTTTTCAACACCGGAACAATAGGAATGGCCCAATCGTTGAACTCGACTGACGATATGATTCCTTCGCGTTGGAGTCTGTCCAATTCGATCTTGACTTTCTCCCTCATCATGTATGGAACCACCCAAGCCTTGTGATGGATGGGCCGTGCATTGGAGCCTAGATGGATCTGTACCTTGGTGCCTGTGAAGTTGCCGATGCCTGGTTCGAATAGCGAGGGAAACTTGCTCAGCACTTGAGCGCACGAGGTGTCATCCACTGAAGATAGTGCTTTGATGTCGTTCCAATTCCATCTAATCTTTTCTAGCCAGCTTTGGGCCATTGCCTGGAACAATCCACAATGATAGATCATGCACAGCTCCATCATACGATACCTTCACTGCCGCACTTCCAATGACTGGTATGAGCTCTTTGGTGTAGGTATGCAGCTTTGCATTAATCGGGCTCAGTTTGGGCCTTTGTGCTTTATTGCCCCACAGTTTCGTGAAAGCCTTCTGGCTCATTATTGACTGACTCACACCCGTGTCCAACTCCATGGATACTGGAACTACATTTAATTTGACTTTCAGCATTATAGGAGGGCTCTTGGTGGTGAAGGTATGTACCCCATACACTTCTTCCTCGGAATGAGTTGCCTGTGCTGCGTGATCCGCGCCGAATCGAACATCCTCTGCCACGTGGTATGTCACAGCATGTTTGCACATTCGCTGGAGGTGTCCCATCGTTGCGCAGCCTTTGCACACATAGTGCTTGAATCGACATTGATGGACCCGATGATTACCCCGCAGCACCAACACGGTGCTAATGGATTCCCATTCACCCCTGATGGCGGACTCTGAGTCATCACAGGTCTTGCAGCTGCAGACGTATAGGCCCTGCCATATGCAGTTCAGCCTGCTAGTGACATCATTTTATGCACAGTACTTGCCGGTGAGCTTCGATGTTGAGAAGATATCTGTTTGGTGTTATCGTCCGTGGCCATGCATGCCTGGGCGATCGCGATGGCCCTGCTCAGGTCTAGGGTTTCGGCAGCCAGCAGCTTTCGAAGAATGACCTCGTGGCTGATGCCAAGCACGTAAAAATCCCACAGCATTTGCCCCAATGCAGCTCCAAAATCACAAGGTCCTGCGAGGCGTCTCAGGTCGGCAACATAATCCGCCACATCCTGGCTCCTGGAGTGATGGTGCGTGTAAAAACGATATCTGGCCATGAGGATACTCTCCTTCGGCTTGAGGTGGTCCCGAATACCAGCGTGCACAACTCTGTATATTCCTTCTCCGTTGGTTTTGATTCTTGATGAGGCCTTATATTTTAGGCCCACAGACGGTGAGGAGAACCGCCCTGCGCTTGGCTGCGTTAGTGTCTCCTTCCAGCTCGTTGGCCACGAAGTATTGGTCAAGACGCTCGATGAAGGCTTCCCAATCATCACCCTCTATGAATCTCTCTAATATTGCAACAGCAGCCATGGTTACGTGAAGGTTCGTATTCTGTTACTCGTCACCAATTATTATGTATAAAAGAACTCCACGAGGCTGAGTACTGTGAGCTAAACTTAGTGTGACCTTAGTCTTCTTTATTACAACTCCAGAGTGCCTAAACAACATGACAGCCAACCTTTTATACTGGCCCTGCATGTGTGTGCAGGTGACCATTAGGACTCCAACAGTCATGCCCTCTGGTGGCAAGTATTACATAGTTACATACATAAAACACCCTACTCATTACATCCTCAAAGAACTCCAGCAAATTTGTCAAACATGACTTCCCTTTCATAGAACCATGTTGACTCTGCTTGATTGATTTTCCAAATGTCCTGCTACTGCTTCCTTAATAAATGGACTCCAGCATTTTCCCAATGACAGATGTTAGGCTAACTGGTCTATAGTTTCCTGCTTTTTGTCTGCCTCCCTTTTTTAAATAGGGGCGTTACATTTGCGGTTTTCTAATCCACTGGGACCACCCCAGAATCCAGGGAATTTTGGTAGATTACAAACAATACATCCACTATCTCTGCAGCCACTTCTTTTAAGACCCTAGGATGTAAGCCATCAGGTCCAGGGGCCTTGTCTGCCTTTAGTCCCATTAGTTTACCAAGTACTACTTCATTAGTGATAATGATAGTGATAGTGATAATGTTCTTCCCTCGCTATAGCCCCTTGATTATCCACTATTGGGATGTTTTTAATGTCTTCTACCAAGAAGACCGATACAAAATATTCAACGTCTCTGCCATTTCCCCATTCTCCATTATTAATTCCTCAGCCTCATCCTCTAGGGGACCAACATTTACTTTAGCAACTCTTTTCCTTTTTAAGTACCTGTAGAAACTCTTACTATCTGTTTTTATATTTCGTGCTAGTTTACTTTCATCATCTATCTTCCCTCTATCATTTTTTTAGTCGCTCTTTGCTGCCTTTTAAAAAAATTCCCAATCCTCTGGCCTCTCGCTAGTCTTGGCCACATTGTATGCCCTTGTTTTCAATTTGATACCCTCCATTATTTCCTTATTAGCCACGGGTGGTTATCCTTTCTCTTACAGCCTTTCCTTCTCATTGGGATATATTTTTGTTGTGAGTTTTGAAATATCTCTTAAATGCCTGCCACTGCTTATCAACCATCCCATACTTTAGTCTACTTTAGCCAACTCTGCCCTCATACATTTGTAGTCTCCTTTATTTAAACTTTGAACCCTGGTTTGAGAACCAACTTTCTCACCCTCCAACTGAATTTGAAATTCAACCATGTTATGGTGACTCATTCCTCGAGGATCCTTTAGTACGAGATCATTTATTAATCCTGCCTCATTACACAGTACCAGATCCAAGATAGCCTACTCCCTGGTTGGTTCCGCAACACATTGTTTAAGGAAACTATCCCAGATACAATCTATGAATCGTTCTCAAGGCTACCCTGGCCAATTTGCTTTGTCCAATCAATACGAAGGTTAAAATCACCCATGATTATTGCCATTCCTTTATTACAAGCCTCCATTATTTCTTGAGTTATACTCCGTCCAACAGTGTCGCTACTGTTATAGATTATAACAGTAGTCTATAGACTACGCCCACCAGGGACTTTTTCCCTTTATTATTCCTTATCTCCACCCAAACCGATTCAACATCCTGATCTTCTGAGTCAATATTGTTTCTCACTAACGCACTGATCTCATCTTTTATTAACAGTGCCACCCCACCTCCTTTTCCTTTCTGTCTGTCCTTCTGAATTGTTAAATACCCCTGAATATTTAGTTCCCAGTCCAGGTCACCTTGCAACCATATATATATATACATCTGGTAGTCAGTTTAAATTTAATTCATTATGCACAATTCAAAATTGCCATTTTGGGGCAACTACTTCACAGAGAGAACAATCTTCTCATGTAAATATATTTTGATTGCAAAGCAAGTAGAAACCATTTTAAAAGGCTGCTTGATTTGTTCTGAAAATAATCAATTTAAGCTCAAGCTGCTTAGAACCATATATAAATGGATTTGCGTCTAACTTCTATTTCAGGCTCAGGACACTACTAATATTAGGTTGATAGCTTTGTTTAATTGTAAAAGGCATTTTTAAAAATCTTACATACAGGTTTGAACTTCAAAAGGTCAGGGAGGCCTACTTTGGAGTTCTTCCTGCTTTACGAGTCATATGGATGTTAGCACATGAAGACTTCATAAGAGTAAGTTTGCGCCTCACATATAAGTTTCTATTATAGATGTTGGTCCAGGTTTTGTAGTATTAAGGGAGTTAGCAGAATCATAGATTACAACTTTTATTTTTCTTATAATTGAGGAGCCATAAATTAAATGTTCTGTCATCAAGTGAAATCTGCTATATTGACTTTCTATTACTTGTGAAAAGATTAGGATCCAGAATATTCATCAAGGGCACCAAACAAATCCCTAACCCCTTCTCCTTAACTTCTTGTCAAAGTACCATCTGTGGTTTAGCTGCTAGTATAAGAGCTAATGATGCTCAAATTTGGCTTGGTGAACTCTCTTGTGTCAACCAATTCAGATTATACTAGTACTTACACTACCAACCTCCCATCAGGATCTGCACAAGATACTGAGTCAACAAATTAATGCTTTCTTATCAATTATCAAACAACTAGACAATAAAGTCATGAACTAACAATTGTTTATTAACCCTAGAATCATAATTTACACTCATACAATGAGTATGCAAATTGTTTAATAGATAGGATTAACTGACAAAAAATATAAAGGAAGTTACAAAGACAGTTCAATTATGTCACAATTGAGTCTAGTGCCTAAAATTGTTATTAATTGGTGAGATTAGTTTATGAGTACACTCCACAAATAGCTGACAAGTTAACAACACTAGATAGCCAATCTGCTGAACAGATGAACATCTACATGCTTGTAGTTAGAAATGTTTCCAGAACTTGCACCGTGGTGTCCTTATGAGTTGACGTGGATGAAGTTTGCCTTGCTTTCCTCTTGGTGATGGTGTTAGTGTTCTGAAATGTCAGAGTGATGCACCTCACTCTGTAGAGGTGCTATCCATTCCTCCTGGATTCACTGCTCCTGGGTAAAAGCTCCTTTTGTGCTGGTAGCTGTATTTTCACAAACTGACTTAAATCTCACCTTCCTTGATCTCAGGGAAACTTGTAATCTGTACTTATATCTGGCTGATAGAGCTGTACAATTTTAACTTTTATAACCTTTATCTTTCTCTGTCTGCGATAGAAAGAAAGAACTTGCATTTATATAGTGCCTTTCACGAACACCGGATGTCTCAAAGTGTTTTACACCCAACCAATGAAGTACTTTTTGAAACATAGTCACCTTTGTAATGTAGGAAACGGCGTAACCAAAATTGCTCACCGCAAGCTCCCACAAACAGCAAGGTGATAATGACCAGATAATCTGTTTTTAGTGATGTTGAGTGAGGGATAAATATTGGCCAGTTCACCAGGAATATCTTCCCTGCTTTTTACCTCCCCCTGAGAGAGCAGACGGAGCCTCAGTTTAACGTCTCATCTGAAAGACAGCACCTCCGACAGTGCAGCACTTGTTCAGTCCTACACTGGAGTGTCAGCCTAGATTTTTGTGCTCAAGTCTCTAGAGTTGGACTTGAACCCACAACTTTCTGACTCAGAGGTGAGGTTGTTACCAACTGAGCCACCGCTGGTATACTTGATATACTTGAGAACTGGTTGTCAGACAGGAAGCAAAGAGTAGGAGTAAATGGGTACTTTTCGGAATGGCAGGCAGTGACTAGTGGGGTACCGCAGGGTTCTGTGCTGGGGCCCCAGTTGTTTACATTGTACATTAATGATTTGGACGAGGGGATTAAATGTAGTATCTCCAAATTTGCGGATGACACTAAGTTGGGTGGCAGTGTGAGCTGCGAGGAGGATGCTATGAGGCTGCAGAGTGACTTGGATAGGTTAGGTGAGTGGGCAAATGCGTGGCAGATGAAGTATAATGTGGATAAATGTGAGGTTATCCACTTTGGTGGTAAAAACAGAGAGACAGACTATTATCTGAATGGTGACAGATTAGGAAAAGGGAAGGTGCAACGAGACCTGGGTGTCATGGTACATCAGTCATTGAAGGTTGGCATGCAGGTACAGCAGGCGGTTAAGAAAGCAAATGGCATGTTGGCCTTCATAGCGAGGGGATTTGAGTACAGGGGCAGGGAGGTGTTGCTACAGTTGTACAGGGCCTTGGTGAGGCCACACCTGGAGTATTGTGTACAGTTTTGGTCTCCTAACTTGAGGAAGGACATTCTTGCTATTGAGGGAGTGCACCGAAGATTCACCAGACTGATTCCCGGGATGGTGGGACTCACCTATCAAGAAAGACTGGGTCAACTGGGCTTGTATTCACTGGAGTTCAGAAGAGTGAGAGGGGACCTCATAGAAACGTTTAAAATTCTGACGGGTTTGGACAGATTGGATGCAGGAAGAATGTTCCCAATGTTGGGGAAGTCCAGAACCAGAGGTCACAGTCTAAGGATAAGGGGTAAGCCATTTAGGACCGAGATAAGGAGAAACTTCTTCACCCAGAGAGTGGTGAACCTGTGGAATTCTCTACCACAGAAAGTAGTTGAGGCCAATTCACTAAATATATTCAAAAGGGAGTTAGATGAAGTCCTTACTACTCGGGGGATCAAGGGGTATGGCGTGAAAGCAGGAAGGGGGTACTGAAGTTGCATGTTCAGCCATGAACTCATTGAATGGCGGTGCAGGCTAGAAGGGCTGAATGGCCTGCTCCTGCACCTATTTTCTATGTTTCTATGTTTCTATACTTTGTCCAATCTGTGGACTTGATGACTTGCTTTCTATCCCTGATAAGGAAGGTTTTGTTTGTATAAGCCTTCATGGTTTAATTAATATTAGCCTTTCCTTTCCTAGCATTCAATCTGACTACTGACTCTTATCTTGAGGACACACTTAAGACAATACTCAGGGCATTTCTCTTTTAATTTTGCTTATAACACACTTCATAGATTATAGCCAAAGTAATGTAATCTGATTATGCTTTTCTTCTGCTATCCAAAGACTTATGTCATTTGCGTAACCTAATTATAATAATGAGGGTTTCTGTTTGACCTCTGGATACCATTACTTTGCCAGACTCACTTACAGGAGGGATCCTTCATGTTGAGCGTGAGAGAAATACTGGTAAAATATTAAATACTATTATTTTGACTTGACACCTCAAGATGACAAGCGCTTTGGAGTTGCGTTCTCCAAAATGTAATCAATATTAGGTCACAGATATTATAGCCTCCATTTTCTATAAAACAAAATTAGTTTGATTTATTGATAAAGACTAAAGAATGAATAAACTAAAGTTCCCGTTTCTTTTTAGCATGCTTCCACCTCCTTCCCAAGATCCACAAATGAGACTGCTCTGGTAGACCCATCATTTCAACCTGTTCTTGCTCCACAGATCTGATTTCTTCCTACCTCGACTCTATTTTTTCTCCCCTTGTCCAGTTTCTTCTCACCTACATCCGTGACTCCGACGCCCTCCGCCACTTTAACCGTTTTCAGTTTCCTGGCCCTAGCCATCTCCTCAAGTATGGATTCCCCTCCACTATTCCACAATGGTTGACAAGGCCCTCGATCGAGTACGTTCCATTTCCTGCATTTCTGCTCTTACCCCTTCCCCTCCCTCTTAGAACCACAATTGGGTTCCCTTTGTTCTCACCTTTCACCCCACCAGCCTCTACATTCAACGGATCATCCTCCACCATTTCTGCCACCTCCGGCGTGATCTCACCACCAAACACATCTTCCCCACCCCTGAACTTCCAGCATTTCGAAGGGACCATTCCCTCTGCGACACTCTGGTCCACTTCTCAATCACCCCAACAACCCCTCCCCTTCCCAAGGCACCTTCCCGTGCAAGCACAGGAGATGCAACACCTGCCCTTTTACCTCCTCCCTTTCCACTGTACAGGGCCCCAAACACTCCTTCCAGGTAAAACAGCGATTTACTTTTACTTCTTTCAATGTAGTTACCTATATTCATTGCTCACAATGCTGTCTCCTCTACATTGGGGAGACCAAACGTAGATTTGGTGACCACTTTGCGGAACATCTTTCAATGCGCAAGCATGACCCCGAGCTACCTATCATTTTAATTCTCCGCTCCACTCCCACTCTGACCGTTCCATCCTTGGCCTCCTACACTGTTCCAATGAATCTCAACAACACCTCATCTTTCGATTAGGCATTTTACAGCCTTCCGGACTCAACATCGAGTTCAACAATTGCAGATCATAACCTCTGCCCCCATTTTGTCAGATAGTAGCTGATTCTGCTATTCCCATTACACCTCTTCTAGACCCATCTTTTGTTCCTTTACTTGTCCCATTACCAACTCCTTTTGCCTTGTATAATCATATCTTTTGTAAGCGGTTTTGATCCTAGCCCAATTGGTAGACGGATGGTTCGAATCGTCTCCACCTTACGAAAGTTCTAGACCCGAGAATTATTGTTCAGAGTGTAAATGAAATGAGTCATGGACAGGAAGGCTCCCGTGAAAAATCGTACTTATATTGATTTGGTCTAACATACACTGGCTAAAACATGCTGTACTAAACGCAATCACTGTCTTGGCAGAGAATAAAATCCAGTTTACAAATAACATACAAACAGTACAAAAATGAGACCTAGTAACATGCAGCAATTCCCTGGTGGATTCTAACTCCACCCCTACCGATGAATTACCCAGTCGAAGCTTCCTCCCCAGAATAGCCCTGAAAAGCTTCACTTCTGAGAAAACCCTGAGCCCTTACACCTCACCCAGCTTGCCTGGGATATCTGGTTACTGGCTTGGGACACGTGACCATGCTCACCACCACACACAGCCGGTCTCGATCACTCTTCTCCTGCGGAACTGCGGCTTCCTCACTGGTGACGCGAGAGGGAGAAGAAGCTCTCTCTCTTTCTTTCCTTTCTTACTTTCTTCTCATACATTGATCTTGGTGGAGCGAGAGGGAGAGAGAGCTCTCTCTAGATGCAAGCTGCCAGCTACAAGCTTCGCTACAAGCTCCAAGCTTTATGGGAGTCTTGTTACCCCTATCTTTCCCGCCAATCTTTAAAATTCTTTTGTTTCTAAGCACGGGTACTTAGTCAGTGATGGGCCATCCAACCCATGTGTATTGGACTGATGGCCCTTAATCTGGGCATCTCTCTCAGTCTTTGTGTTGGGAAAGACCTGGCTCCTCTTTGGTTGGCCAGGCTCGTGGGTTCATTGTTCTGCTCTTCTTCTGAGGTGGAGGTGAGAGCTGCTTTTGCATATTAGAGTGGCTTTGTCAGTGGCCCCCCCCCTTCCTGGCCGACAGCTCTTTTGTCAATATTCATGGCCCCCTTCCTTTAGCTGTGACTGGTGGGCGAACCCGTTCTGGATGGCTAACCGTTCTTTTGTCACAGCTAACTGCCATGCGGTCTCTGGAGTTTTCACAAAAACCAGCACAGGGAAAATACCCTCAGAAAAATGAAATCCACAAAATATTCGACTGAGTCCATTCTTTAAACAGAAGCTTTGCGATCTCTTCACTTTTGGTATTTAATCTTTTCTGCATTCCATCCTAATGCAGACCTTTCCTTTTGTTCTTTCCTCTCCTCCCCCCTTTCCCTGCCTCTGGACTTGCTTAAAAACCTGTTACATCTGTAACTTTCTCCTGTTCTGAGGAAACGTCATCGACCTGAGACGTTAACTCTGTTTCTCGCACCAAGGTACTGCCTGACCTGCTGAGTATTTCCAGCACTTTCTGTTTTTATTTCAGATTTACAGCATCTGCAGTATTTTGCTTTTATGTTCCCATTTCTTATGTCAATGCTACATTCTGTTCTTCTCCTCCTGTTCTGATTTTCTTTTACTTCAAAGAAACAGTTGTCTAATGTCTAGAGGGGAACATAAAGAGATTGCATTAATATTTATTAATGGAAGTTCGTAACAAAGTCAACTCTCTATGGTAGACTCAGTAATCCAATACCTGGGCAGGCAGATCTGCAGTGACCTGAGCTATTATTGATGATTGACCAGGCAACCTGGCTTACTAAATGAATCTGGAAAGGTAGATCTGTCACAAGGGGTCTGAAATTCTTCCCATTCAGCTCCAGATGGCCTTCAAACCTAATAGATAGGGTGGATCTGGCTTGACAAGCAGCAAGCAAACTTTTCAATGCTTTGTGCTGTTAGGGTGGTTGAATTCCAGCAGTACTCCTGATGAGGTCCCTAAACCTCAGCACTGTCAACCTGCATTTAAGCTCTCTGGACTTGGGTAAGATTCAGTGTGTAAATGCACCCTTAAAATATAGTGAAGGCTTTCACATTAAACAACAACAACTTGCATTTATATAGCACTTTGAACTTTGTAAAACGTACCATGGCGCTTCACAGGAGCGTTATCAAACACAATTGGATACCGAGCCACATGCGATATTAGGACAGGTAACCAAAAACTTGGTCAAAGAAGTAGGTTTTAAGGAGCATATTAAAGGAGGAGAAAGAGCGAGAAGTTTATGGAGGGAATTCCTCAGCTTGGGGCCTAAGCAGCTGAAGGCACGGCTGCCAATGACGGAGTGATTAAAATTGGGGGTGTGCAAGTGGCCAGAATTGGAGGAGCACAGAGATCTTGGAGAGTTGTAGGGCTGGAGGAGATTACAGATAGGAGGGACATGGCCTTGGAGAGATTTGAAAACAAGGAAGAGAATTTTAAAATCCAGGTGTTGCTTAACTGGGAGCCAATCTAGGTCAAATCTGTTCCTAGCCACCAACTCTATCCCTCTCCCTGACAAATGTCTGCGGCTGAACCAGAATGTTCGCAACATTGGTGTCATATTTGATCCCGAGATGAGTTCCGACCACATATCCGCGCTATCACTTTGACATCCTATTTCCACCTCCATAACATTGCCCGTCTCCGCCCCTGCCTCGGTTCACTGTTGCTGAAACCCTCATCCATGCCTTTGTTACCTCTAGACTTGACTATTCCAACACAATTCTAGCTGGTCTCCTGTGTTCTACCCTTCGTAAGCTTGAGGTCATCCAAAATACTGCTGCCTGCGTTCATTCACCCATCGCCACTGTGCTCGCTGATCTACATTGGCTCTCAGTTAAGCAATGCCATGATTTTAAAATTCTCATCCGTGTTTTCAAATGCCTCCATGGCCTTGCACCTCCCTATCTCTAATCTCCTCCAGCTCTACAACCCTCCGAGATACCTGCGCTCCTTCAATTCTGACCTCTAGTGCATCCCTGATTTTAATTAGTGGCCTTGTCTTCAGCTGCCAATGCCTTGAGTTCTGGAATTCCCTTCCTAAACCTTTCCGCCTCTCTAGCTCAATTTCCTCCTTTTTAAGATGCTCCTTAAAACCTACCTTTTTGACCAAGCTTTTGGTCATGTGCCCTAGTATCTCCTTATGTGGTTCGGTGTCAAATTTTGTTTGGTAACGCTTCTGTGAAGCGCCTTGGGACATTTTACTACCTTAAAGACGTCGTTGGTTGTAGGGCTGAAGGAGATTACAGAGATCAGAAGGGGTGAGGCCATGGTGCGATTTGAAAACAAGGATGAGAATTTTAAAATCGAGACATTGCTGCACTAGGTACCAACGTAGGCCAGCAAGGACAGGGGTAATGGGTGAATGGAACTTGGTGCAAGTTAGGATATGGGCAGCAGAGATTTGGATCAGCTCAAGGTTACGGAGGGTGGAAGATGGGAGGTCAGCCAGGAGAGCATTGGAATAGTCAAGTCTAGAGATAACAAAAGCATGGATGAGGGTTTCAGCAGCAGATGAGCTGAGGCGGGGGCAGAGACAGGCAATGTTACGGAGGTGGAAGTAGACTGTCTTGGTGAAGGAGCGGATATGTGGTCGGATGCTCATCTCGGGTTCAAATAGGGCACCAAGGTTGCAAATGGTCTGATTCAGCCTCAGTCAGTGGCCAGGGGGAGGAATTAAGTCAGTGGCTTAGTAATAATAATGTTTTATGTAGTCCAGCCTGATCTGGCAATGAATGATTAAGCCAAGCCAATTGTCTGCCATAACCCTTCAAGTCCGCATCCTTTGGACTTAAGGGAGCAGAGATAAGGGCCGTACTGGGGTAAACAACCAGGATGAGAGGTTCACCAGACTGATTCCTGGGATGGCGGGACTGACATATCAAGAAAGACTGGATCAACTGGGCTTTTATTCACTGGAGTTCAGAAGAATGAGAGGGGATCTCATAGAAACGTTTAAAATTCTGACAGGCTTACACAGGTTAGATGCAGGAGGAATGTTCCCAATGTTGGGGAAGTCCAGAACCAGGGGTCACAGTCTAAGGATAAGGGGTAAGCCATTTAGGACTGAGATGAGGAGAAACTTCTTCACCCAGAGAATGGTGAACCTGTGGAATTCTCGACCACAGAAAGTTGTTGAGGCCAATTCACTAAATATATTCAAAAAGGAGTTAGATGTAGTCCTTAATATTAGGGGGATCAAGGGGTATGGCGAGAAAGCAGGAATGGGGTACTGAAGTTGCATGTTCAGCCATGAACTCATTGAATGGCGGTGCAGGCTAGAAGGGCCGAATGGCCTACTCCACCTATTTTCTATGTTTTTATGTCTATATGAGACACTAATGGTTTTAATGGGGACAAGGGCATCAAAGATGAGAGTGAATGTGTGATTGAGCAGCTTGGTAGCTGGAGGAATGTTGTGAATTGAGTGCCAAAGGCTGGACAGTTGGGATTTTGAAAGTGCCATTGTAAGTGACTTAGGGGAGAATTCTTTCCAGGGGCAGACACAGAAGGAAGTGAGGTTAGAAGGGGGAATGGAGATGTGATTGGAGATGGATGCAAGAAAGTGATGGCTGTATCTGTGATTGACATGATAGTGTAGAGAGGCCACATGAAATGGCAAGGTTATGGGTAGGGGAGTTTATATGTAGGGAGAAGTTAACGAAGGATAAAAGGGCAGTGAACTTAGAGGAGAATGGGCTTGATGAGTTGAAATGGAGGTTGAAAACATCGGGGCTGAGAAGTCGCTTGGTGCAGAGGCTGGGGGAGGAAAGAAGTGAAGATATCTCTGAGAGAAACTTGGTGTGGTAATTGGGTGGGTGGTAGAGAACGAGGATTTTACAGGAGAGTCGGGAGGGATGAGAGAGGGTACCAGACGAGTAGAGAGACAGACCAAGTTGTAATTTGGTGATAAGGGCCACACTGCCACTGCGGCTGTCTGGACAGGGAAAGTGGTGGAAAGTATAGCCAGGTACAGACATCCAATTTTAATGTAATTTTCAATTTGTAAGTGAAACTGAGCTGAAAAATTCCTCAGGTGGGCAGATCTAATGGAATTTAAAATAAAATTGAAAATTAAAATAAAATTAGCAAAATTAAAGGACAGTAAATAAATTAAGTAACAAAGTACAGATGGTTGGAATAAATAGATTTTTTTCTGAAGAACAACAGATAACGGAGCCCGGAGCAGTCACACACTGTCCCTCAAGCAGAGTGCACTATCTACATGCCAGAAAGAAAATCATTAAAAAATATTTCCCCCAAAATTTGGGGAGGAAGGAATAATTGATTTATTGAGTGACCTTTTAGGAAAGGATGGTTGCATACTTTACTTAGTTAGTTGTTATGTTCCTGTGATACCGAAAATGAAAGGGAGCACTGTCAATTTAAAGTTGTTTATAGCCAAATCGAAATTCAGTTTAATCACGATGCCTTCCCACTGATTTCCAGCTGTTGCTTTAAATTTAGCGTATTCCCATTACGTAGATTGCCAGTTGACTATGCTCAGTTGGATGATGTTGGGTATTCTATTACAACACAACCAAAATCAGTCTCCGGACTCCAAACTACAGTAACCTCATACAATGCAGAAAATGTCAACCTGCTGTTTCCAGTACCAGAAAACCATTTTACAATATACATACGTGACATAGCAACAATATTATGCCATCTATATCGACGACATCTGCGCTCATTGATCAGTCGTGCCCACAAAAGAAATAATGTGTAACTATTTGTACTGCACTTTTTGTGACAGACATGTCTGTCAAGCCCCGCCTCTCCCCCCACCCCCCCATGCTCCGCCAACCCGCCGCTCTACCAGCCCCAAATCATTCCCTCTATATAGGGCCGAGAAGCAGGACCAGAGGCCTGAGACTGCCGACCTGATCTCTCTTCCGCCCCACCCCCAGCTAAAGCTCGCTCTTCTCTTCCGCCGGCCACTCTTACTCTCCCCGCCTCTTGTTCGTCCCCCCACCCCTCCCCCCGGCCGCTCTCCCTCTCCCCGCCTCTTGTTCATCCTCTCCCCGCCTCTTGCTCTTGATCTCCCCCAGCCCCCTCCCCCCTCCCACCCCGGCCGCTCTCGCTCTTTCCTCCCCCCCCCCCCGCCCGCAGCCGCTCTCGCTCTCCCTGCATCTTGCTCTTCCCGCCTCTCACTCTCTCCCCCCACCTCCCCCCCAACCCCCTGCCTCTTGCTCTCCACTCCCACACCTCTCGCTCTCTTCGCTGACCGCTCTTGTGCTCCCCCAGCAGCACCCCCCCTCCACCTCGGCCGCTCTCACTCTTCCCCTCCCCGCCCCCCCCTCCCCGGGCCGCTCTCGCTCTCCCCGCCTCTCGCTCTCCACCCCCACACCTCTCGCTCTCTCCGCTGACCACTCTCTCTCTCTCCCCCAGCACCCCTCCCCTCCCTCAGCCGCTCTCGCTCTTCCCACCCTCCCAGCCGCTCTTTTCATTCAAACTGCCACTTGAACTGATCCTGGCCGATGGAGAGAGAGGCTGGGGGAGATAGGCTGCGGGGGGAGAGTGAGAGAGAGGCTGAGGGAAGAGTGAGAGAGAGAGACTGGGGGAGAGAGACACGGGTGGGGGGGAAATCGGAGGGAGAGAGGGAACTCAGGGAAGATGGATCACGTTCTTCCAACCCCCTACCAGGGATATTGTTGGAGTGGATGATATCCAGAAGTCATGACACTGTCACTATTCACTTCATACCCACTAAACCTGTTAACAATCCATATACAATGCCCCATCTATGGTGGGGGTGGCGGAGGAGGATGTACTTGGACTGGGGTAAGGCACTTGGACTGGGGAAGGCATGCACTTGGACTGGGGTAAGGCACTTTAGCTGGACCTTGCTGTCTTCTGGGGAGCTCTGTCCTCTGTTGCTTCAGGAAGTCAAAGTGGATCGAGTTACAATTTGCAAAGTCAGTGAGACCTTGGGATGGACGGTTCCAGTTACACATTCCTGTGAAACTTCAGGGTGTGGCTTCTCCTCCAATCATAGATAAAGGGTGGAGCATGGTGGCCATTTTTGCAGTACAAATAAGCGCATCCAAAATAATTCTCAAAGGGAATTGTGATTAATTAATGCGAGAATGTCACCATGGCAGATTGCAGTGCAGTGAATGGTCTTTATTCCAGGACTTGTCCGGTGTTTACTACAGCAAGAAATCCATTGCCAGATCAGACTTGATCAAACTTTCTCATCTTGTGTAACTTTAACTCAAGCGCTTGTAACTCAAGCTCTATGCCGAGTGCTTTGGTTTAACCACTGGTTAAATACTAACGTTAACATGATTTCTTCCAGCAAACTATTGCCCAATCGTGTCCTTTTAATTATTTGCTACAGAATCAGAATGAATGGGCTTGTTGGCGAGGGACCTCACGCCAATTGCATTGGTGCTGGATGTTTCAGGTGAAACAAATTGAAAGTAAGGAAGGTTGGTGAGAAGAGACTGTCGATCACAAATTAAATCTCAAACCTAACCACGCGTCAGCACTTGCAGATGAAAACAAATCTGCAAAATGAGCAAGAGTTTAGGATATTCATCATCATTATCATCATCATCATCATAGGCAGTCCCTCGGAATCGAGGAAGACTTGCTTCCACTCCTGAAGTGAGTTCTTTGGTGGCTGAACAGTCCAATACGACAGCCACAGACTCTATCACAGGTAGGACAGATAGTCGTTGAGGGAAGGGGTGGGTGGGATTGGTTTGCCGCACGCTCTTTCCACTGTCTGCGCTTGATTTCTGCATGCTCTCGGCGTTCAGACTCGAGATGCTCAACGCCCTCTCGGATGCACTTCCTCCACTTAGGGCGGTCTTGGGCCTGGGATTTCCAGATGTCAGTGGGGACGTTGCACTTCATCAGGGAGGCTTTCAGGGTGTCCTTGTAGCGTTTCCACTGCCCACCTTTGGCTCGTTTGCCGTGAAGGAGCTCCGAGTAGAGCACTTGCTTTCGAAGTCTCGTGTCTGCATGCGGACTATGCGGCCTGCCCAGCGTGGTCAGTGCTTCAATGCTGGGGATGTTAGCCTGAATGAAGACGCTGATGTTGATGCGCCTGCCCTCCCAGGGATTTGTAGGATCTTGCGGAGACATCGCTGGTGATATTTCCCCAGCAACTTGAGGCGTCTACTGTACATGGTCCATGTCTCTGAGCCATACAGGAGGGCAGGTATTACTACAGCCCTGTAAACCATGAGCTTGGTGGCAGTTTTGAGGGCCTGGTCTTCAAACACTCTTTTCCTCAGAAGGCTGAAGGCTGCACTGGAGGTGGTGTTGGATCTCGTCGTTGATGCCTGCTCTTGTTGATAGGAGGCTCCCGAGATATGGGAAGTGGTCCACGGTGTCCAGGGCTGCGCTGTGGATCTTAATGACTGGGGGGCAGTGCTGTGCGCTGAGGACAGGTTGGTGGAGAATCTTTGTCTTACGGATGTTTAGCGTAAGGCCCATGCTTTCGTACGCCTCAGTGAATATGTCGACTATGTCCTGGAGTGCAGCCTCTGTATGTTCGCAGACGCAGGTGTCGTACTGTAGCCTGATGACAGAGGTTGGGGTGGTCTTGGATCTGCCCTGGAGACGGCGCAGGTTGAACAGGTTCCCACAAGGCTACAGGTGCGGACGGAATCCCTGCTGAGGCATTGAAGTATGGCGGAGAGGCACTGCTGGCGTGAATACATGACCTCATCTCTCTCATCTGGAGGGAGGAGAGCATGCCGGGGGATCGCAAAGATGCTGTAATTGTGACCATCTTTAACAAAGGGGAGAAGTCTGACTGTGGCTACTACAGAGGAATCTCCCTGCTATCAGCCACTGGGAAAGTCGTCGCTAGAGTCCTCCTCAACCGTCTTCTTCCCGTGGCCAAGGAGCTCTTCCCGGAGTCACGGTGCGGATTTCGCCCTCTACGGGGCACAACGGACATGATTTTTGCAGCGTGACAGCTGCAGGAAAAACGCAGGGAGCAGCACCAGCCCTTATACATGGCCTTCTTCGACCTTACAAAGGCCTTTGACTCTATCAACCGCGAGGGTCTATGGAACGTCCTCCTCTGTTTCGGATGCCCCCAAAAGTTCATCACCATCCTCCGCCTGCTCCACGATGACATGCAGGCCGTGATCCTTACCAACGGATCCATCGCAGACCCAATCCACGTCCGGACTGGGGTCAAACAGGGCTGCGTCATCGCCCCAACCCTCTTCTCAATCTTTCTCGCCGCCATGCTCCACCTCACAGTCAACAAGCTCCCCGCTGGAGTGGAACTAAACTACAGGATATTATAAGTGATGTGACTGCAAAACAGCGAGGGAAATTCCACTGGCTTTGATGTTGCTGTTTTGCCCATTGAACAGGTTTGCAATGTTGTTAAATATCAGTACAATCCACAGTTGTACATTCCATTTAATGTTATGGCCCAGTTTGTGATTTGCCAGATGACACATGCTTTGTGTTAATATGTTTATGTGATGCTGCACGTGCTTTTGATTTTTCATCGGCGCGCCGATTTGTTTGTTTACGGGCAGTAGAAGTAAAGGTTGCTGTTTATCCAAGAGCTCCGATGTAATCATTAATCTGGTGGTTGACTAACCTGTTAACAAGAGCTCTGTATTAATGGTGCATTTACACTCCAATTTACATGGAAACCGCTTGGCTGGAACGCTGAAATTGGTGTGTGATCAGAGATTACATGGTTAAAGCGAAACCCCCTAATTGTAGGCTTCAGCCTGCAGTGTAAATGTGCTTTTCATAGAAACATAGAAACATAGAAATTTCCAGTGCAGAAGGAGGCCATTTTGGCCCATGGTCAGCAGCCCTAAAGGTTACATATAAACCTATGAACAATGACGGAAAGGCAAAGAGCACCCAGCCCAACCAGTCTGCCTCTCACAACTGCGACACCCCTTATACTGAAACATTCTACACTCCTCCCCAGCTGGAGCTATGTGATCTGGGAGAGGCAAAAACCAGTTTAAAAACCCAGGCCAATTTAGGGAGAAAAAAATCTGGGAAAATTCCTCTCCGACCCATCCAGGAGATCACCCTGGCTGTATTCTATTCCCTGCAATACTTACCATTATATCTGCGCCGTCCAACAAAAGGCCATCCAGTCTAATCCTAATTACCAGCTCTAGGTCTGTAACCCTGCAGGTTACTGCACTTTAAGTGCCCATCCAAGCAGTTCAGCTTCAAATGCCCATGGTGGGGACAGGGCAGGGCAGTAACAAGTGCAGCAAGGCAACTAAACTAATAATTGGATGCACCTCCAGGGCTTCTGTGGAGAATGTAAGCTCATTTGATGTTATAGATAAAGTCATTTTTTTTTTTTTGAAAGCACCTACTTGCATATAAGTTTGTCTGAAACGACTGCACATACTGATCGCACATCCGAGTTATACTGGCTACAACTCATGACAAGCTTGGTGACAAAGGCGTTCTGTATATGAATACTTGAAACAATCAACAACAACAACTTGTATTTATATAGCGCCTTTAATATAGTAAAACGTCCCAAGGTGCTTCATAGGAGCATTATGAAAAAGAATTTGACACCAAGCCGCATTAGTAGAAATTAGTGCAGGTGACCAAAAGCTTGGTCAAAGAGGTAGGTTTTAAGGAGCGACTTGGAGAAAAGAGAGGTGGAGCGGTTTAGGGAGGGAGTTCCAGACCTTGGGGACTAGGCAACAGAAGGCATGGCCACCAATGGTTGAGCGATTATAATCAGGGATGCTCAAGAGGGCAGAATTAGAGAAGTGCAGACATCTCGAGGGGTTATGGGGCTGGAGGAGATTACAGAGATGGGGAGGGGCGAGGCCATGGAAAGATTGGAAAATAGGATGCGAATTTTGAAATCGAGGCATTGCTTAACCAGAAGCCACTGTAGGTCAGCGAGCACAGGGGTGATGAGTGAGCAGGACTTGGTGCGAGTTAGGTCACGGACAGTCGAGTTTTGGATCATCTCTAGTGTACGTAGGGTAGAATGTGGGAGGCCAGCTAGGAGTGCATTGGAATAGTCAAGTCTAGAGGTAACAAAGGCATGGATGAGGGCTTCAGCAGCGGATAAGCTGAGACAAGGGCAGAGACAGGCGATGTTACAGAGATGAAACTAGGCGGTCTTAGTTATTTTGCGGATATGTGGTCGGAAGCTCATTTCAGGGTCAAATATGACGCCAAGACTCAGACACCAGCCTCAGACAGAAGTTGGGGAGAGGGATGGAGTCAACGGCTAGAGAATGGAGTTGGTGGCAGGAACTGAAAACAATGGCTTCGGTCTTCCCAATATTCAGTTGGAGAAAATTTCTGCTCATCCAGAACTGGACGTTGGACAAGCAGTCTGACAATTTCGAGACCCTGGAGGGGTCGAGAGGGTAGCATGTGAAAACTGACGCTGTGAAAACTGATGCTGTGTTTTTGGATTTTGTAGATGAGAAATAGGAGGGGGCCAAGGATAGATCCTTGGGGGACACCAGAGGTAACGATGCAGGGGCAGGAAGAGAATCCGTTGCAGGTGATTCTCTGGCTACGATTAGATAGATAAGAATGGAACCAGGTAAGTGCAGTCCCATCCAGCTGGACAATGGTGGAAAGGCATTGGAGAAGGATAGAGAGGTCAACTGTGTCAAAGGCTGTCGACAAGTCGAGAAGCACGAGGAGGGTTAGTTTGCCTTTGTCACAATCACAAAGGATATAATTTGTGACTGAGAGCTGTTTTGGTACTGTGGCAGGCGCGGAAACCAGATTGGAGGGATTCAAACATGGAATTGCGGGAAAGATGGGCACGGATTAAGGAGGCAACAACACAGCCAAGGACTTTGGAGAGGAAAGGGAGGTTGGAGATGGGGTGGTATTTTGCAAGGGGGGAGGGGTCGAGGGTTGTTTTTTTGATGAGAGGGGTGATGACCGCAGATTTGAGGAGGGAAAACCATTAACAATGTCAGCTAACATGGAAGCCGGAAAAGGAAGTTGGGCGGTCAGTAGTTTGGTGGGAATCGGGTCAAGGGGCCAGCAAGTGAGTCTCGTGGACAGGATGAGCTCGGAAAGGTCATGAGGGGAAATTGGAGAGAAACTGGAGAAAGATGTGAGGTCAGGGCTAGGGCAGGGGGTATCCTTAGAGGATGTTTGGCCCAGTGGGCTAAGGGAAGGAAAGGAAGAGGCAGTGACGGCCAAACTGATTGTCTTTAAGATTGAGACCAAGAAGTCTATGAGCTCCTCGCACTTATTGTCACAGAATCACAGAACGCCACCACCTAGGTGGTTAATGTTATGAAAGAGCATTTTTCTCCAAGTTAAAAATAGTCAAAAATAAGTTTGTGAAATTCACAAGTGGTCCAATGAACTGTCTGAGCAATGTTAATGGACCATAATTTGCCATAATGGACCATAATAGTGAGGTTAATGGCGCTCACCATTATTTATGCGCAAATAGTACAACAACTTCAGGTGAAGGACAGATGTGTGGTTGAACTCAAAAATCGAAAAGTTGCTGTCTGAGTTGTGCCACTCCACCATTAGCTTTGTGAAAACGCCATTTCATTGTCTGGCTCACCAACAACATGCACGAAACAGCGTGAAGTTGCTGTATTTGCGTGGTAAATATAAACTAAACTCGCCACGTGAAAGCTAAATTCTGCCCATTTTGGACTACATACTCTTTTAATGACCTGATAATTGTTAATCACTGCTAATCAACCTCTCTGGCACTGAAAAATAACTATTACAATTGTTATTGGAGATTTTAAAAATGTCAAATTTAAAGTTATTTTTAACTTTTCCTTTCTCACTTTTCTCTCTCTCTCTCTCTCTTTCTCTCTCTCTCTTAATGCAATCTTTCTTTTCCAGTCTTTATTTCCTTCTCTATACCTGATCTGGCATTGAATTTACCCACTCTAATTTACATTTCCCTCTCGGTCCTTGCACTGTTAATTTCACAATCCTTCAACTAGATTGGTTATGGAGATGCACAGTTTCTTGCCCTGTTCACTCACGTCGCAGATGTCCAGTTCCTCTCGCTGCGACATTATCAGCTCGCACTCTCAGCAAGCTGCCACACACAAAATTTATAAACCTAAATGTGCAAGGGCAAGTCCAAAAAATGGCCAACACTGTTAGATTCACTTCTACTGCATACTGTGGTCCAAATATACAGCTTTCCATGTAACTAGAGTAATACAATACACAGCACAAAGTCCAAGTGATCTGCTATTGCAAGTAGCTGTTGCAGTTACCTACCAGAGGTGGTCTCACAACTCTAGCTTTCGTTGGGATTCAGATCTCTGATACCTGAGTTATATAGCCATTTTCACATTGATATGCACCTAAAGCTACTTCAAGCTGACACAAAATTGGTAGTATCATGGTAGCTGTAAAGTATTTGCTTCAAGGGTTCTTTGCGTAAGAATTCGTAGCAACACATTGCTATTTAGAACTCGTTGGTTTATTCGCAAAAGGTTTAACAATCACACTACACATTACCATTGATCCACCAGGCTCACAACCACCTGCCTCATCGTGGATCCCCCAAACCCAACTGGTTGGGGTTTCATTGAGTCTTGTGAACATCAAGTGACTGGCTAGGCCAATCCCAACTCAACAGCGCTACAACTATTTTTGTAGAAACCAATAAATTACATGCCCCCTGATTAAAAGGGGGGGGGGGCGGGGTGGTGGGGGCACACCAAACATTTTCAAACAAGTGCCCCCATGTGTTTTTTTTTGAGGCACTGAAAGACAAATTATACAAGTGCCCCCTGGCTAAAAGGGGGTGGGGGGAGGCACTAAAAACCAGCAATTAAACAAATTAAACTTTAAGCAATAATAATCAAATTAAAATTTGGTTGCAGGGGGTGATGATGCAATCCAGTCCCTCCGGCGCCCATCTCTCGCGGAAGGCTGCAAGCGTGCCGGTGGACATCGCGTGCTCCATCTCCAGGGACACCCTGGCCCGGATGTAGGCGCGGAAGTCGGGCTGAACGACCCCCTCGACCGCCCGCTGCCTGGACCGGCTGATGGCCCCCTTGGCCGTGCCCAGGAGCAGTCCTACGAGGAGGCCTTCCGACCTGCCCGCTCCCCTCTGCACAGGGTGCCCAAAGATCAGGAGTGTGGGACTGAAGTGTAACCAGAATTTGAGGACCAAGCCCCTTCAAGTATTGAAAGAGGGGCTGCAACCTCACACACTCAGTAAAAATGTGGAACACGGACTCTTCCAGACCACAGAAATTGCAGGCGTCCTGGGAGCCCGTGAACCTACTTAAAAATGTATTGCATGGGACTGCTCCATGCACCACCCTCCAGGCCAAGTCCCCAATAAATAGTGGGAAGATTCCCGCGTAAAGTGCATTTCATTCGGGAGCCCCGCCTCCTTCAACAGCTCTACAACTCTTTTTGAGTAAACAAAACAAACATTAGATTAAGTGCCCCCCGATCTGGGGGACACTACAAACATTTCACAAGGTGCTTTTTTTTTGTGTTTTTTTGTGTTTTTTTGGGGGGGGTTTTTTGGGCACTAAAATCGTAGTTTTTTCCCCAAGTGCCCCCTATAAAAGGGGAGGGGGACACTAAAACCGGCATTTAAAATAAATTAGACTTTAAAACAAATAAAATCAAATAAAAATTTGGTTGCCGGGGGTAATAATGCACTCCAGTCCCTCCGGTGCCCACCTCTCGCGGAAGGCCGCGAGCGTACCGGTGGATACCGCGTGCTCCATCTCTAGGGACACCCTGGCCCGGATGTAGGCGCGGAAGAGAGGCAGGCAGTCAGGCTGAACGACCCCCTCGACCGCCCGCTGCCTGGACCGGCTGATGGCACCCTTGGCCGTGCCCAGGAGCAGTCCTACGAGGAGGCCCTCGGACCTACCCGCTCCCCTCCACACAGGGTGCCCAAAGATCAGGAGTGTGGGACTGAAGTGCAACCAGAAATTGAGGAGCAGCCCCTTTAAATAATGGAACAGGGGCTACAACCTCGCACACTCCATAAAAACATGGAACACGGACTCTTCCAGACCGCAGAAATTGCAGGTGGCCTGGGAGCCCGTGAACTGACTTGAAAATTTATTGCACGGGACTGCTCCATGCACCACCCTCCAGGCCAAGTCTCCAATAAATAGTGGGAGGACTCCCGCGTAAAGTGCACTTCATTCGGGAGACCCGCCTCCTTCAACAGCTCTACACACCTATGAGCATACTCACAGGTGCATACATTACAGTAGCCTTTGAAGCTAATGGGACATGATACAAGAAGAGCAATAATAATTGTAGTACGGGTGTTCCAAAAGCATTCCAATTTTCCATTTTTCCATTGCAAAGGAGTAGGGGCAGGATAACTGCAACCAGTTGAAAGTGACAATTTGAAAGGTTGCATTCATACTACAGACTGACATAAGTCAGATCAGCATCAAATGCATATATTGACACCCGTGCAGAACTCTGTTCCCTGGCAGCTAATTTTAATTTTAGCAGAGAGTTGCAGAATATCCACTTTCTTCTAACATTAAAAGGATTCCAAAGTTTTAATAGTTCCCAGGAGATCCAATAGACTTTTCATATGTAGTTTTGCTTCACACTGGGGTTTATGTGATAGAAGGATTGTCAGTTCTTTAGTAACTTTATAGATATCAGCAGTTTGGATTTAAGTGCTGAGAGCTTTTCCTTTCCTGATTAGGGGTTATACAGTTAGGTAGTATACAGCCATGCTACTCACTGTGGAAACTGCTGTTAGAACAAGTGTTAAGCATGAAACTGACAACTGTCAATTCATCTACATAGTCACTGTCTTACAAGAACTATTGGCATAAATTATACTGACAATTATACCTGGATAAAAGCCTGTGCTGTATTTGGTACCCAAAATGTGTGTGTAAAGTCTAGCATACCTAATTCTGGAGCCAAAGCTGGTATTTTCTGTACTCCTATACTTGTTCTTTGCTAAAGCATTTTCAGAATTTGTGGGAGAGATATAGAATGAATACATCTACACTACCTCGACTGGTTGATATGCTCTGATAATTAGCAATCCATTTCACAAAACATGCCTAGTGAGATTTTTACACAGGAATAATTTCTATAATTGAATAGCTTCGTGGAACATGGGGATTTTATAACCGGGTTAATTTTTAATGCAATAGCTGTGAATGCAAAACTAATGGTTTATGTTCGTATGATTTTATGCTGGGATGTTTATATATTTAGAGATTTATGCATCCCAAGAGCAACCCCTGAAACTTTTTATGATGTATCAGTTGTTAGCGGACTGACAATAGTACTAATCACATGTGAAAAGCTTTGATGGAATAGGTGCTCTACACACCCCTTAGCCTCAACCAAAGATGTCATTCCACAATGAAATGCGCCAGTGCAGCCTTTGGCCGCCTAAGGAAAAGAGAGTGTTCGAAGACCAGGCCCTCAAATCTGCCACCAAGCTCATGGTCTACAGGGTTGTAGTAATACCCACTCTCCTGTATGGCTCAGAGACATGGACCATGTAAAGTAGACACCAAGTCGCTGGAGAAATACCACCAATGATGTCTCCACAAGATCCTGCAAATCCCCTGGGAGGACAGACGCACCAACTTTCGTGTGCTTGACCAGGCCAACATCCCCAGCATTGAAGCTCCGCTGAACAGGCCACATTGTTCGCATGCCAGACACGAGACTCCCAAAGCAAGCGCTCTACTTGGAACTCCTTCACGGCAAACGAGCCAAAGATGGGCAGAGGAAACGTTACAAGGACACCCTCAAAGGCTCCTTGATAAAATGCAACATCCTCACCGACATCTGGGAGTCCCTAGCCAAAGACCGCCCTAAGTGGAGGAAGTGCATCTGGGAGGGCGCTGAGCACCTCGAGTCGCATCGCCGAGAGCATGCAGAAATCAAGCACAGGCTGTGGAAACGGCGTGCGGCAAACCAGACTCCCCACCCACCCTTTCCCTCAACGACTATCTGTCCCACCTGTGACAGGGACTGTGGTTCTTGTATTGGACTGTTCAGCCACCTAAGGACTCATTTTTAGAATGGAAGCAAGTCTTCCTTGATTCCGAGGGACTGCCTATGATGATGATGAGGTCCAAAAAACAGAGATAAACTAACAGAAAATAATGTTTAAAATATCAAATAATTACTATTCATGGGGAATACTTATGGAATAAATGGAATTTCTGTTTGGTGTCAGCGTTTTATAAAAAGAAATGTCACCACCACTTGCAGCACTGATGCAGCCAATGTTACTTGATAGTTTATGTTCCATAAATCAATCCCAGATGTGTATCTTCTGTATATTAACCATGTATGATGATCAGAACTTTTAATTTATCTGCATCAAGTTCGTTCTTTTATTTTCCACAGGGAAACAAGGCCAATCCCAGAATTAAGCAGTTGATCTTTGTATTTTAGTCTCAATTGTATTTGTGTTCAGTTGAAAGGATTATTTTGTGATTTAAAGAAAAAAATAGACACAGATCCTTCAATTTTGTAAATGTTTTTTATAACCTTGACGAAAGACCTGAAATGCTTCCAAATGCTGTATAATGGGGTTCTTTATCATTTATTTTACATATGTCTTCATATGGTCCAAACAAAACATTCTCAGTGATTTACATTATGATTGTAAACTGTTCTACAGAGTAAGAATATAAAAATAGCACAAATGAAAAAAGGCCATTTTGGCCATTGATGCTCATTCCTCTGTACATTAATTCTTGATTGTCGCATCTAATTATATTTTGAATAATCTCATTGTTTCAGTCTTCATTAACTTGCTTGGCAGATTACTCCAAACATTAATGGATTGAGGATTGGTTAATGGACAGAAAACAGAGTAGGAATAAGCAGGCTATGGAATGGCAGAATGTAACTAGTGGAGTGCCGCAAGGATCAGTGCTTGGACCTCATCTATTTACAATCTATATCAATAACTTAGATAAGGGGAGCAAGTGTAATTATATCCAAATTTTTTGATACAGCTAGGTGGGGAAGGAAGTAAGCTGTGAGAACATAAAGAGGCTGCAAAGGAATATAGATTGGTTAAGTGATTGGGGACGAAGGTGGCAGATGGAGTATAATGTGGGAAATGTGAAATTATCCACTTTGGTAGGAAGAATGGAAAAGCAGTTTATTTTTTTAATAGATTAGTTAATGTTGGTATTCAAAGGGATTTGGGGGTCCTTGTACATGAAAGACAGAAAGTTAACATGCAGGTACAGCAAGCAATTTGGAAGGCAGATAGTCTGTTAACCTTTATTGCAAGGAGGTTTGAGCATAAGAATAAGGAAGTTGTGCTGCAATTATATAGGGCTTTGTGGAGGCCACACCGAGAGTATTGTGCATATAATTGTCGAATATATTCAAGACTGAGATTGTTAGATTTTTGGGCACTAAGGGAATCAAGGCATATCGGTATAGGGTGGGAAAGTGGAGATGATCTTATTGAATGGAGCAGCAGGCCTGATGGGCCATGTGGCCCATTCCTGCCTCTATTTCTTATGTTCTAATGTTCATCACCCTTTGAGTAAAGATGTTTTTTTCTTATACCTGTTGTAAAATTTACATATCTTTAATTTACATAAGAACATAAGAATTAGAAGCAGCAGTAGTCTGCTGTGCCATTCAATAAGATCATGGCTGATCTTTGACCTCAACTCCACTTTTCATGCCCGATCCCCATATCTCTTGATTTCTATTTATATCCTCTTATCCTACTTTTTTGGCATATTTTGATGTAATAGTGTTAATTTACTTTATTTATACTATGTTATTTTGGCCTAGAAATTGGTTTGCTCCCGGAAACTGTGCAGGAATCTCAATGCGCTAGCAACTTGCGCCGGTTCAGAGAACTACAAGCAGTACACGAACTTTGTGTTGCCTGATAATTATTATGATTGCTGCTTTCAGCCAGCGCTGAACGCACTTCTGAGTTGCTGAATGCTCAGCAGGGAGCCCAAGTTTGTGCAAGACTAGTACCAATTAAAGCTAGCCTGTACTACTTAGAGGTAGTCTGCACTTACTCAACGATTCAGCATCCACCGCCCTCTTGGGTAGAGAATTTCAAAGATTCACAACTCTCTGAGTGAAGAAATTTCTCCTCATCTAAGTCCTAATTGGCTGACCTCTTATCCTGTGACTATTGACCCCTAGTTCTAGACTCTCCAGCCAGGAGAAAACAGCCTTTCAGCATCTAACCCATCAAGACCTCTAAGAATTTTATAAGTTTCAATGAGATCGTTACGCTCATAATAAAGTGATGCAACTGAGTGCTGTAGACAATGAGTAAGTGTGACCTGAGCTCCTTTATTTAAACTCCGGAGTGTTGGTACAGCATGGGAGGCCTGCTTATATATAGTGATCCCTTGGGACTCCAACAGGTAGGCCCTCTGGTGGTGGTATGATACAGATTGCCTAGGGTTACATACATAACATCACTCCCTCGTAAAGTCAATAGTACACTTATTTACAGGGTAAGACGATCTGGGGCTTTTCGCTCCCTTGTCGATCGTCTTGATACAAATGCAGGTGTGGGTGAGTTGGTTGGTTCTTCGCTGAGCAGCTGGCCTTGGCGGGCTGCTGGGGATGGTGAGTTCAGCTTCATGGTCAACCGTGATGTCGGTTGCCACTTGTGTGTGTGTTGGAGGGTCGAAGTTTGTGGTGTCCTCTCCGGGTTGCTCTTAGCTGTTAGTGAACCGCAATTTGGTTTGGTCCAAATGCTTTCTGCAAGTTAGTCCATTGGCCAGTTTGACCTGAAACACCCTACTCCCTTCTTTGCCTATGACAGTGCCAGCGAGCCATTTGGGACCATGTCCATAGTTGAGTACAAATACAGGGTCATTGATTTCAATATCACGTGACGAGTTTGCGCGATCATGGTACATGCTTTGTTGATGTCGCCTACCCTCGACGTGATTATGGAGATCAGGGTGGACAAGAGAGAGCCTTGTTTTGAGCGCCTTTTTCATGAGCAGCTCGGCTGGGGGAACCCCGGTGAGCAAGTGCGGTCTGGTGGTGTAGCTGAGCAGGACTCTGGGCAGGTGGGTCTGCAGGCTGCTGACCCAACACACGTTTCAAGCTTTCCTTGATGGTTTGGACTGCCCATTCTGCCTGGCCGTTGGATGCAGGCTTGAACGGGGCAGATGTGACGTGCTTGATCCCATTGTAGGTCATGAATTCCTTGAATTCAGCGCTGGTGAAGCACGGCCCATTGTCGCTGACAAGGACATCAGGCAGGCCATGGTGGCAGTGGATGTGCTTACACACATTATTACACACTCAATCCATTTTGAATCCACAACAACCAAAAACATTTTGCCTAGAAATGGGCCCGCAAAGTCAACATGGATCCTAGACCATGGTTTGGAGGGCCAGACCACAAACTTAGCGGTGCCTCTCTGGGTGCATTGCTCAGTTGAGAGCAAGTGTTGCCTTGGCGCATGCATGACTCTAAGTCTGAGTCGATGCCGGGCCACCACACCTGGGATCTGACTATAGCTTTCATCATTACTATGCCTGGGTGGGTACTGTGAGGGTCGCGTATGAACGTTTCCCTGCCTTTCTTAGGCAAAACCACATGATTACCCCACAAAAGGCAGTCCGCCTGTATGGACATTTCGTCTTTGCGCCGCTGGAACGGCTTGATCTCTTCATGCATCTCCGCTGGGACGCTGGACCAGGTGCAGTAAAGGATCCTAGACACAGCTTTTTACCAGGTGCAGTAAAGGATCCTAGCTGGTCCAGGTCCTGATCTGGTGGGCCGTAACGGGTGACTTTTCGTTTTCGAATGCATCCATCACCAAGAGCAAGTCTGCAGGCTGTGCCATTTCTACCCCGGTGGTGGCCAATGGTAGCCGACTGAGAGCATCAGTGCAGTTCTCTGTACCTGGTCTGTGGCGGATTACATAGTTATATGCAGACAACCATGACCGCCCATCTTTGGATGCGGGCAGAGGCATTGGTGTTAATCCCTTTGCTCTCTGAGAATAGCAATATGAGTGGCTTATGATCAGTTTCTAGTTCAAACTTGAGACCAAACAGATACTGGTGCATTTTTTTCACCCCGTAAATGCATGCCAGAGCTTTTTCAATCATGCTGTAGGCCCTTTCGGCTTTGGACAAACTCCTGGACGCATAGGCGACCGGTTGCAATGTTCCCGATTCGTTAGCTTGTTGTAACACACACCCGACCCTGTATGACGACGCATCGCAAGCTAGCACTAAACATTAACATGGGTTATACAGAACAAGCAGTTTGTTGGAACATAACAGATTTCTGGCTTTCTCAAAAGCAGACATTTGTGATTTCCCCCTTACCCAGTCATCTCCCTTGCGTAGCAACACATGTAGGCGTTCTAGCAAGGTGCTTAACCCGGGTAGGAAATTACCAAAATAGTTGAGTCCCAGGAATGACTGCAGCTCCGTTATGTTCTGTGGTCTCGGCGCGTTCTTGATGGCTCGGCGTCGGAGGGTCTGATGCCATCTGCCGTGATTCTTCTCCCGAAGAACTCGACCTCTGGCTCCAGGAAAACACACTTCGAGTGTTTCAACCTGAGTCCCACACGATCGAGCCGACTTAGAACCTCTTCCAGGTTCTGCAAGTGTTCGATGGTGCCCCGACCTGTGACCAGTATGTTGTCCTGGAAAACCATGGTGCGTGAAAACGACTTTAGCAGGCTTGCCATGTTCCTTTGGAAAATTGCTGCGGCCGATCGAATCCCAAACGGGCATCTATTGTAGATGAACAGACCTTTGTGCGTGTTGATGCAGATGAGGCCTTTCGAAGATTCCTCCAGCTCCTGCGTCATGTAGGCCGAGGTTAGGTCCAATTTGGTGAATGTCTTTCCTCCAGCCAGGGTCGCAAATAGGTCGTCTGCCTTGGGTAGCGGGTACTGGTCCTGTAGCAAGAAACGGTTAATCGTTATTTTGTAGTCCCCACAAATTCTGACCATGCCGTCGCCTTTGAGGCCGGAACAATTGGACTGGCCCACTCGTTGAACTCCACCAGCGCGGTAGCTTGTGCAGCTACAGGGAGAAGGCAAAAAAAGAAGCAGAAAGAAATAGAAAGGTGACGTTACAGCCAAGGGGGTAAGTGATTGGCTGGTGATTGGTGAGTAGTTTTTCTTTTTTCTCTTCGAGAACAGTGAGTATACTTTAGCATTGTTGTTGCCAATTTAAGTGTATTTAAGGGTTAAGTCATGGCTGGAGAGCTCGGTCACGTGATATGCTCCTCCTGTACTATGTGGGAACTCAGGGACACTTCCGGTGTCCCTGACAACTACGTGTGCGGGAAGTGTATCTGCCTCCAGCTCCTGACGGACCGCGTTGCTGAATTGGAGCTGAGGGTGGATTCACTCTGGAGCATCCACGATGCTGAGAATGACGTGAGTAGCACGTGTAGTGAGTTGGTCTTACCGCAGGTGAAGGGTCCACAGCCAGGGAATGGAAGTCCAGCAGGAAGGGCAGTGCAAGGAAGGTAGTGCAGGGGTCCCCTGCGGTCATCCCCCTTCAAAACAGATACACTGTTTTGAGTACTGTTGAGGGGGATGACTCATCAGGGGAGGGCAGCAGCAGCCAAGTTCATGGCACCGTGGCTGGCTCTGCTGCACAGGAGGACAGGAAAAAGAGTGGGAGAGTGATAGTGATAGGGGATTCGATTGTAAGGGGAATAGATAGGCGTTTCTGCGGCCGCAACCGAGACTCCAGGATGGTATGTTGCCTCCCTGGTGCAAGGGTCAAGGATGTCTCGGAGTGGGTGCAGGACATTCTGAAAAGGGAGGGTGAACAGCCAGTTGTCGTGGTGCACATTGGTACCAACGATATAGGTAAAAAAAAGGATGAGGTCCTACGAGACGAATTTAAGGAGCTAGGAGTTAAATTACAACCTAGGACCTCAAAAGTAGTAATCTCGGGATTGCTACCAGTGCCACATGCTAGTCAGAGTAGGAATCGCAGGATAGCTCAGATGAATACATGGCTTGAGCAGTGGTGCAGCAGGGAGGGATTCAAATTCCTGGGGCATTGGAACTGGTTCTGGGGGAGGTGGGACTAGTACAAACCGGACGGTCTGCACCTAGGCAGGACCGGAACCAATGTCCAAGGGGGAGTGTTTGCTAGTGCTGTTGGGGAGGAGTTAAACTAATATGGCAGGAGGATGGGAACAAATGCAGGGAGACAGAGGGAAACAAAAATGAGACAAAAGCAAAAGACAGAAAGGAGATGAGTAAAAGTGGAGGGCAGAGAAACCCAAGGCAAAAAACAAAAAGGACCACTGAATATATAGGGGCTGCAGGAGGGGTCAAAACTAAAAATCATGGTTTAAAAACTAGTATTAAAACACTCTACCTAAATGCACACAGCATTCGAAATAAAATAAATGAGTTGGCGGCACAAATCATTACAAATGGGTATGATTTGGTGGCCATTACAGAAACATGGTTGCAGGGTGGCCAAGACTGGTAATTAAACATCTTACGATTCGGAAAGATAGACAAAAAGGGAAAGGAGGTGGGGTTGCTCTGTTAATAAAGGAAGATATCAGGGCAGTTGTGAGAGACGATATTGGCTCTAATAAACAAAATGTTGAATCATTGTGGGTGGAGATTAGAGATAGTAAGGGGAAAAAGTCACTGGTGGGCGTAGTTTATAGGCCCCCAAATAATAACTTCACGGTGGAGCACGCAATAATCAAGGGAATAATGGAGGCATGTGAAAAAGGAACGGCAGTAATCATGGGGGATTTTAACCTACATATCGATTGGTCAAATCAAATCGCACGGGGTAACCTGGAGGAGGAATTCATAGAATGCATACGGGATTGTTTCTTAGAACAGTATGTTACAGAACCTACAAGGGAGCAAGCTATCTTAGATCTGGTCCTGTGTAATGAGACAGGAATAATAAACGATCTCCTAGTAAAAGATCCTCTCGGAATGAGTGATCACAGTATGGTTGAATTTGTAATACAGATTGAGGGTGAGGAAGTAGTGTCTCAAACGAGCGTACTATGCTTTAACAAAGGGGACTACAGTGGGATGAGGGCAGAGTTGGCTAAAGTAGACTGGAAACACAGACTAAACAGTGGCACAATTGAGGAACAGTGGAGGACTTTTAAGGAGCACTTTCATAGTGCTCAACAAAAATATATTCCAGTGAAAAAGAAGGGCGGTAAGAGAAGGGATAACCAGCTGTGGATAACCAAGGAAATAAAGGAGAGTATCAAATTAAAAACCAATGCATATAAGGTGGCCAAGGTTAGTGGGAAACTAGAAGATTGTGAAAATTTTAAACAACAGCAAAGAATGACTAAGAAAGCAATAAAGAAAGGAAAGATAGATTACGAGGGTAAACTTGCGCAAAGCATAAAAACAGATAGTAAAAGCTTTTACAGATATATAAAACGGAAAAGAGTGACTAAAGTAAATGTTGGTCCCTTAGAAGATGAGAAGGGGGATTTAATAATGGGAAATGTGGAAATGGCTGAGACCTTAAACAATTATTTTGCTTCGGTCTTCACAGTGGAAGGCACAAAAACCATGCCAAAAATTGCTGGTCACAGGAATGTGGGAAGGGAGGACCTTGAGACAATCACTATCACTAGGGGGGTAGTGCTAGACAGGCTAATGGGACTCGAGGTAGACAAGTCCCCTGGTCCTGATGAAATGCATCCCAGGGTATTAAAAGAGATGGCGGAAGTTATAGCAGATGCATTAGTTATAATCTACCAAAATTCTCTGGACTCTGGGGAGGTACCAGCGGATTGGAAAGCAGCTAATGTAACGCCTCTGTTTAAAAAAGGGGGCAGACAAAAGGCAGGTAACTATAGGCTGGTTAGTTTAACATCTGTAGTGGGGAAAATGCTTGAAACTATCATTAAGGAAGAAATAGCAGGACATCTAGATAGGAATAGTGCAATCAAGCAGATGCAACATGGATTCATGAAGGGGAAATCATGTTTAACTAATTTACTGGAATTCTTTGAAGATATAACGAGCACGGTGGATAGATGTGTACCGATGGATGTGGTGTATTTAGATTTCCAAAAGGCATTCGATAAGGTGCCACACAAGGTTACTGCAGAAGATAAAGGTTCGCGGAGTCAGAGGAAATGTATTAGCATGGATCGAGAATTGGTTGGCTAACAAAAAGCAGAGAGTCGGGATAAATGGGTCCTTTTCGGGTTGGAAATCGGTGGTTAGTGGTGTGCCACAGGGGTTGGTGCTGGGACCACAACTTTTTACAATATACATAGATGACCTGGAAGAGGGGACAGAGTGTAGTGTAACAAAATTTGCAGATGACACAAAGATTAGTGGGAAAGCGGGTTGTGTAGAGGACACAGAGAGGCTGCAAAGAGATTTAGATAGGTTAAGCGAATGGGCTAAGGTTTGGCAAATGGAATACAATGTCGGAAAATGTGAGGTCATCCATCTTGGGAAAAAAAACAGTAAAAGGGAATATTATTTGAATGGGGAAAAATTACAACATGCTGCGGTGCAGAGGGACCTGGGGGTCCGTGTGCGTGAATCCCAAAAAGTTAGTTTGCAGGTGCAGCAGGTAATTAGGAAGGCGAATGGAATGTTGGCCTTCATTGCGAGAGGGATGGAGTACAAAAGCAGGGAGGTCCTTCTGCAACTGTATAGGGTATTGGTGAGGCCGCACCTGGAGTACTGCGTGCAGTTTTGGTCACCTTACTTAAGAAAGGATATACTAGCTTTGGAGGGGGTACAGAGATGATTCATAGGCTGATTCCGGAGATGAGGGGGTTACCTTATGATGATAGATTGAGTAGACTGGGTCTTTACTCGTTGGAGGGGTGAGGGGTGATCTTATAGAAACATTTAAAATAATGAAAGGGATAGACAATATAGAGGCAGAGAGGTTGTTTCCACTGGTCGGGGAGACTAGAACTAAGGGGCACAGCCTCAAAATACGGGGGAGCCAATTTAAAACCGAGTTGAGAAGGAATTTCTTCTCCCAGAGGGTTGTGAATCTGTGGAATTCTCTGCCCAAGGAAGAAGTTGAGGCTAGCTCATTGAATGTATTCACGTCACGGATAGATTTTTAACCAATAAGGGAATTAAGGGTTACGGGAAGAGGGCGGGTAAGTGGAGCTGAGTCCACGGTCAGATCAGCCATGATCTTGTTGAATGGCGGAGCAGGCTCGAGGGGCTAGATGGCATACTCCTGTTCCTAATTCTTATGTTCTTATGATGATACCTTCTCGCTGCAGCCCGTCCAGCTCAATTTCCACTTTCTCTTGCATCATATATGTTATGTATTGATGTGTGTATCGTCCTGGTACCTTAAATGTAATATAAGTACAATGGTACACCATAGAGGGCGCTGTGGTGGGAAACCTGAAAGTACTTGCAAGAGGAGTGTAAAAGGCTGACCACCCATACCTGAGAGTCACTCTGAGGCTGTTCAATAAGGACTAAGGTCACAGCAATTAGATTAACACCAGACCGTGTGGTATCAGTGATTTGTGTGCTGCATACACCACATTGGCGACAAGGAAGCGGACGAACTCCATGCAACCATGGCTACTCTGGGCTCGCTAAAGGATTTTACCGTGGGCAATGATTGGGAGGCTTTTACGGAAAGGCTCGAGTCCTACTTCACAGCAAACGACCTGACGGAGGACATGGACGCAATGAGAGAGAAGCGTAAGGCGATTTTGCTTTCCCGTTGTGGAGATGAGGTTTACTGTCTCATCAGGGATTTGCTGGCACCCGGGAGCGCCAGGGACAAGTCATACGAGGAGCTGACTGAACTCATTCGTGACCAGTTGAAACCGAAGGAGAGCATCCTCACGGCCAGATACAAATTTTACCATCACTGCAGACCTGAGGGCCAGGATGTCACCAAATATGCTGCGGACCTCAGGAGACTCATGGCACCGTGTGATTTTGGCACACACCTTGACGAGGCGTTACGGGACGTTTTCATTATGGGGATTGGCCACGAGGGCCTCCTTCACAAGCTGTTAGCCACGGAATCCACAGTCACTCTGATAAAGGCCATCACCACCAGCCGGGCACATATGACCTCGACTTGCAGCACCAAGCAAATGATCCACACAGTCTCGAACCCGGCAGGCACTGTCCACAGGATAGCGCCCACCACGGACAAAACTGCAGAACGTGGCTCTGCCCGGGGCGGAGAGCACGGGACCTCGGGGTTCTGGAGCTCAGAGTCCGCTGAGGGGGGCCAATCAAGGGGGGTACTGTGGAGGAAGCCATCGGGCTCACCGGTGCAGGTTTGCGGAGTACACATGCAATGTTAAAGGCCACCTTCAGCGTATGTGTAAAAGAAATCGGACTCACCATGTGGCTGAGGAGATGGGGGATGATCTACTGTTCAGCGAGGAGCAGGTAGAAGAAGATGAGACGTTGGGACTGTATACGTGTACCGACGATTTGCCCCCAGTGATAATGGAAGTAAAAATCAACGGAGTCCCTGTGAGAATGGAAGTGGACACGGGCACGGGTCCGTCGTTGATGAGTCGGAGAACTTTTGATAAACTGTGGATTAACCCAGCTGCACGACCCAAGCTGGTCCCGGTCACGGCGAAGCTGTGTACCTACACCAGGGAACTAATACCTGTTCTTGGCAGAGCGGAGGTGCAGGTATCCCACGGGGACGAGACGCACGGTTTACCTTTGTGGGTTGTTGCAGGCGATGGGCCGACACTCCTCGGCCGGAAGTGGATGGGGACGGTCTGTGGGAGCTGGGAAGACTTCACCACTCCACAGGCTGCTGCTCCCCGGGGTTCTGCCGTGCCCCGGGTCCCCAGAGAGCAGTGCCGACCGAGCTGGAGCTGCAGCCTCAATCCACCCACAGGCAAGTCCCAGCCCCCGACCTCAAGCCACAGACATCCTGCAGCCTTAAACCCCACAGGCAAGCAGCCCTGCAGAGAGGGGCCTAGTGGGGGGGTGAGCCGGCGGGGCGCTGCAGGCGGGGTGCGAGGGATCCAGGATGGCCGGCAGATCGGAGGGGCCCACGCAGAGAGAGAGTCGGGCGGTGGCAGCAGCTGGAGGTCGGTGGCCATGAGTCGGGCGGCGGCAGCAGCTGGAGGTCGGCGGCCACGGCAGCCGCAGGGGAGGCTGCTACGGTGGCCACCAGAGAAGTGACGACAACGGCCGCAAGAGAGGCGGCAAGTCAGGTGGCAGCAGAGGGGAGTGGAGGCTGCGGCAGCGGAGGGCATCCGGAGCGGCGGAGAGCAAGATGGCGGCGGCCTCGTGTCCAGAGCATCAAAGATGGCGGTGCCCAAGGAGAAGCCTCAAAGATGGCGCCTTAAAAAGGAAATGCACCCGGGAGTCTTAAAAGGGCCTTACCACGTGGTGGTCCCCACAAAGGACTTCTGTAAGGCAGAGCAAGTCTAAAATGAGCTATGTTAATGTGAGATGGCGGATTTATAATAATTAAGATTTTAATGCTGAATGGTCACTGTGTTTGTGTAAAATAATGGAGATGAAGTACAATTAATGATAAGAGCTAATAAGGAAATCAGGGATCCGTTACCAGTCAATAACTATTTAATGTACCAGATAACATGTACCATACTAACGCACTGTCTATGCCTACCTGCCTTCCGTTGGACAAACAAGGTCGAGATCCACGGCAAAGGATTTGGGACTGGGGGGGGAAGTGAGATGTTATGTATTGATGTGTGTATCGTCATCCTGCGTCCTGGTGGGGGGAAGTGTGATGTTATGTATTGATGTGTGTATCGTCCTGGTACCTTAAATGTAATATAAGCACAATGATACACCACAGAGGGCGCTGTGATGGGAATCCTGAAAGTACCTGCAAGAGGCAGTATAAAAGGCTGACCACCACACCTGACTGTCACTCTGAGGCTGTTCAATAATGGACTAAGGTCACAGCAGTTAGATTAACACCAGACCATGTGAAGTCAGTGTGCTGCATACACCACAATATATGGCAGCACCGTGCCTTATGGTGGATGGGCCGTATACCGGGAACCGAGTGGATCTGCACCTTCACCCCGAGAAACTTCCAATGCCTGGCTCAAACAACGACGGGAACTTGCTCAGAACCTGGGCACATGAGGTGTCATTGACGGACGAGAGCGCTCCGATGTCATCCCAGTTCCAGCGGATTTTTCCCAGCCAGCTTCTGCCGAACTGTGTGGGGCCATCTCCTGGTACAATCCATAGTGGGAGTTCATGCACTGCTCCATCATAGGAGACTTTTACTTCTGTGCTGCCAATAACAGGGATCAGCTCTTTAGTGTAAGTTCTTAGCTTGTTATGAATGGGGCTAAGCTTGGGCCTGTGTGCCTTGTTGCACCACAGCCTGTCGAATGCTTTTTCGCTCATGATAGACTGACTCGCACCCATATCCAGTTCCATGGATATTGGAATTCCGTGCAGTTCAACTTTTAACATGATCTCTGGACGTTTCGTGGTGAAGGTGTGTACCCTGTACACTTCTGCCTCCTCGGTTCAAGTCTCCAGTTCAGCCTGAGCCACCATGGATCGATCTTCCTTTGCAACGTGGTGGTTTGCAGCTCGTCTGCACATTCGCTGGAGGTGTCCCATTGTTCCACAGCATTTGCACCTCCGCAGCGCCAACAAGGTGTTAACTACCTCGCATTAACAATTGATGGTGAATTCTGGGTCATCTGAGGTCAAGTAGCTGCCAGTGTGTACATTCTGCCATATGCATTCCTGTCTGAAAACGATGTTACTTTGTGTACAGTACTTGCCGAAACCTCTTTATGATGCGAAATTTGTTTGGTGTTATCACTGGTGGATATAAATGCCTAGGCTATCGTTATGGCTTTGCTCAGATTCGGTGTTTCAACAGTCAATAGTTTGCGAAGGGTAACCTCATGGCCAATGCCAAGCGCAAAAAAGTCTCTTAGCATTTGCTCAAGGAATACATTGAATTCGCAATGCTCTGCAAGGCGCCTTAGTTCGGCGACATAGCTCGCTACTTCCTGGCCTTCAGACCGTTGACATGTGTAAAATCGATATCTTGCCATCAAAACACTTTCCTTCAGATTTAGGTGCTCCCGGACCAGCGTACACAATTCTTCATAGGCTTTGGTTGTTGGTTTCACCGGAGCTAGAAGATTCTTCATGAGGCCATAGGTTGTTGCCCCACAGACGGTAAGGAGGATCGCACTTCATTTGGCAGCATTCTCGTCTCCTTCCAGCTCATTGGCCATGAAGTATTGGTCGAGTCACTCCACGAAGGCCTCCCAATCATCCCCTTCTGAGAATTTTTCCAGGATACCAACAGTTCTTTGCATTTTCGCGTGATTGTTTGTTATCTCGTCGCCAATTGTTACGCTCATAATAAAGAGATGCAACTGAGTGCAGTAGACAATGAGTAAGTGTGCCCTTAGCTCCTTTATTTAAACTTCAGAATGTTGGTACAGCATAGGAGGCCTGCTTATATACAGTGCTCCCAAGGGATGCTGGGATCCCTTGGGACTCCAACAGGTAGGCCCTCTGGTAGTGGTTTTTGATGCAGGCTGCCTCGGGTTACATACATAACCGAGATCATCTCTCATTCTTCTAAATTTCAGAGAATATTAAAGAGGAGATGCATTCTGCCTACAGATCATCATTCAACTGGCTGGGGAAGGGCGTGTGAAAAATGTATTAATGATGGCACAACCGGGGAGAGAGCATGAACCAAGATTCTCTGATGCAGCACTGGAAGCCTTGGTGCAGGATGTCAATTCCACAGGGAGCCAGGGGGCCTTCCAAGTAACAGAATAGCCAATGTGGTGAATGCCAGCAATGTTGCCCCAAGGATGTGGACTCAGTGTAGGAGGAAGTTTAATGATCTCACACGAATGGTCATGGTCAGTGAATTCATCATCAAATGCCATATCCTATCATCTGCACCACTAGCCTCACACAGTGCTCAATGCACCACACCCCCATCACTCACCTACCAACAACCTCCACCAAACATAACTCATAGCTCACACTCAGCTTCATCTCACCCTCACATACTTGCCACTTCTCCAAGCCACACACCCACATCTCAATACTTGCATACACTGCCAGCTATTCAACCATGACAGGCACATCACCCAAACATATTGCACCACACTCACTGACACACTTTCCTTTCTCTTGCAGGAAAAGGTCGCGCATACCCGGTGCCAACAGAACCTACAGAACCTATCGGCGGGGTACAGGCTAACCTTCATTACCTCACCTCCTTGGAGTAGACAATGCTGGCCATTCTTGGCAGGGACATGGCTGAGCCTGTGGCCAGCGGCGGGGCTGAAAGAATGCAAGATGTTGGTATCCTCATACGCTATCCTCCATCTCGCATCTCACTTCCCCCTCATCTCACAATCTCCTGTGATTTACAATTTACAATAAGCATGCACCTCTTGCTTTCCACCCCTCCCTTCACCACAACCCTACCCTTGTGCTTTTCTCATTTCAGATACCAAAGAAATCCAACTTGCCCAGTCAGTTTTTGTATAAGAAGAGGGAAAGGAGAGTGATAAAGAAGCAACACCGTCACTTGACCTGAGTCGCACCACCAGTACAGACACTGGCACTACACAGAGCTTCGAGGCAGGATCGGTAGGTGTTGAGTCACCCGGGCACGAGTGGACTGCAGCCAAGGCAGGGGGAAAGGGTAGCGCAGGTGCTAGGTCCCCGGAGGGTGAGATCACACACAAGTTCTGCTGCACAGGACTCAGATGAGGACTTCGATGGGACGGCCTACAGATGAACGCTGATGGGTATGCACAATAAAGTGTTTGGTGCATTGGCAGGCCTGCCAGAAAGCTTAGGTGCAATATCAAGGAGTATGGGGGAGTCCGGTATCAACCTTGCACAGGGCTTTACACAGGACTTGGAACCCATCCTTTTCAGCATGGAAGGGTTGGGCAGATCCATTAGCACACTTGTGGACCCAACTATCATGCAGCATCTGATGGCTGATGTCTCCGCTTCCATTGCAGCATAAGCCAACCTACATCTGAGTGCTGCAGTGGAAGCTCAGAGTGCTTTCTTGCAAGCTCAGATTGCTGCTATTGTGGCTGGTTTTACCAATGTGGAAAGCAGCTTGCAGAGTGTCACAGCAGTCCAGCAATCTGTCCTCAAACTGATGGCTAGAAATGCTGAGGTGCTGTCCCGGGGGAGTGGCAGTCCTCTCTCAGGATGACAGCATTCGTCCTCCCATCACTGCTACTCCACCCTTGCTGTTGCCTGTCAGCCAGCCAGCCCATACTGCTGCCGCCCATGCTGATGCGGTGCAGTTGCAGCCAGGCCTTCTAGGCCCAGAGGTGCTCGAGGTCGTCCTGCATGGCCATCTGCAGTGTCCTCCACTGAAAGTCAGCAGCCTTTCACCTGCCATGCTGCAGCCACTGGGGTAGCACTGCGTCAGAGCACTAGGACAGGCAAAAGCACACAGAAGACAGGCACTAAGGGAATGCACAAGGGTGATTCGTTGACTTAGTTCAATTATATTGAATAGATTGATGGATAAAGTTGGATTGGAATGTTTCTTTTGTGGTAGCTTTTATTTCAGCATAGTGATCAAGAGGGTGATCAGTAACAGAGGGAAAGTAGTATGGGACTATTGATGAATGGAGGATTGGGGTTGCATTCAGTTGTACTACGGTTGGATGAGTCGATCATGGACAGCCCGGGGGAGAAAGGAATTTTCTGGGTTGCTTCCTCCTCCTCCTCTCCTGCATACTCCTCCTCTGCCTCCTCCTCAGCTGGACGCCTTATGCCTGATGGCAAGGGTTGTACTCTCATGATGACGAGGTTGTGGAGCATGCAGCTGACCATAACGAATCTTGAGACGTGTTCTGGTGGGTACTGCAGGGCACCTCCAGAGCGATCCAAGCAGCGGAAGCATTGTTTACTGGTCTGCTTTATCAGATTCCGTGTAACAGCATTGCTCTTATTGTACACATGCTGCCCTCATGTGGTTGGGTTAGGAAGTGGAGTTGTGAGCTAGATGGTCAGTGGATAGCCCTTGTCGTCCAGTATCTAGCCTTTGGTATGTTTTGGTGGCTCAAAGACTGAGGGAACAATGGATTGGCACAGAATGAAAGCAGCATAACTGTTGCCAGGATACTGGACATTCACCATCATGATGTGCTGAGCATGGTCACACACCAACTGTACATTCAGCGACTGGTAACGTTTCCGGTTGCCATACATCTCAACAGTTAGATACGGTGCCCGCAAAGTTACGTGCGTGCAGTCAATGGCGCCCTGCACCATGGGGACTCCCACTGTCCTGGCAAAGCCATCTCTCTGATCAGAGAGAAGACAGTGAAGTTCCTTCTCCTGGCATAAAGAGCTCTGTCACCTCTCTAACACAGCAGTGTACGGCGAACTGGGAAAGGTTACAGATGTCGCCTGCTTCAGTCTGGAAGGATCCCGACGCAAAGAAATTTAAGGCCATGGTCACCTTCACAGCCACTGGCAGCGCTGTCCTTGCCCTGGAGTAAGGCTGCAGGTCTGGTTGCAAGAGGTCACAGAGTTCTGTGAGCACTTCCTTTGTAAAGCGCAGATACCTCACACACTGCTCTTGGCTCAGGTTGAGGTAAGGGAATTGCTCTTTGAAGATCCTAAGTGGGTAAGGCCTCCTGCTGAGAGCCCTTCTCCCCCTCCTCCTACTCTCTCTGCGAGCAGCTTGTCTTCTTCTTTGCTGCCTCTGTTCCATCTCCCTGTCATGCTGATGTCAATTAGAGCACCCATGGCTGGCAGCAAATGGTCTGACCAGAACCCTTGAAGTCAGATGCAAAGCCTTCTCCACTTGCAGCACCACTCCCTGTCACTCACCAACTTTAAACAATTCTAGAAAGCTGCGCACCCTTCCACAAACTTACACAAAGATAGTAGGAATTAATCAGCAACTGACCTGAGAGTGGTTGATGATCCTTTTAAATATCGCTGATAAGAGGGTTGTTGCAGTTGCTGAACACATGTTCAGCTGTGTGAGCTTAACACAGAGCATTACTTCCAGTGTTGAGTATGAAAATGGCAGTGCTGGTGTCAAATCAGCGTGCACGATCGGCCTAATCCGCATACTTCTGCCGCATGGTCCCAGAGCTGATGCCACGCAAGTGCCAGGCAATAACCATCGCCAAATCCCACATCATCAACATCCTGGGCATCACCATTGACCAGAAGCTTAACTGGACTAGCCACATAAATACTGTAGCAACAAGAGCAGGTCAGAGGCTGGGTATTCTGTGGCAAGTGTCTCATCTCTTGAAACCCCAAAACCTTTCCACGATCTACAAGGCACAAGTCAGGAGTGTGATGGAATACTCTCCACTTGCCTGGATGAGTCCAGCTCCAACAACACTCAAGAAGCTCAACATCATCCAGGACAAAGCAGCTCACTTGATTGACACTCCATCCACCACCTTAAACATTCACGCCCTCCACCACCAGTGCACAATAGCTGCAGTGTGTACCACCTTCAAGATGCACTGCAGCAACTAGCCACGCCTTCTTCAACGGCACCTCCGAAACCCACGCCCTCTACCACCTGGAAGGATAAGGACAGCAGATACATGGGAACACCATCACCTGCAAGTACTAATCCAAGTTACACACCATCCTGACTTGGAAATATATCGCCATTTCTTCATTGTCACTGGGTCAAAATCCTGGAACTCCCTCCTTAACAGCACTGGGAGTGCCTTCACCACACGGACTGCAGCGGTTCAAGTAGGCGGCTCACCACCATCTTCTCAAGGGCAATTAGGGATGGGCAATAAATGCTGGCCATGCCAGCAATACCCACATCCAGGAATGAATAAAAAAAAAAAGATGGCGTCCAGCGAGCCCGCACCATAATTGTGCGCGCGCTGTTTGAAATGGGCACTACGCAATAGCATTTCTAGGCCTAAATATCAATGCTGTTCTCCCTTAACCTCCATCTTTGTAGACTGTAAAGTTCAAGCTTCTCTAATTTTTCCTCATAGCTCATCCCCATTACCTTTAGAATCAATCAAAGTAAGTTCAAGTCCCACTCCAGAGACACTCCAGTGCAGTAGGACTGAGGGAGTGCTTTACTATCGGAGGTGTCCTCTTTCGGATGAGACTTTAAACCGAGACCCCGTCTGCCCTCTTAGGTGGACGTAAAAGATCCCATGGCACTCAATGAATAAGAGCAAGGGAGTTCTCCCCTGTGTCCTGGCCAATATTTATCCATCAACATAACTAAAAACAGATTATCTGGTCATTATCTCACTGTTTGTGGGAGCTTGCTGTGTACAAATTAGTTGCCACATTTCCTACATTACAGCAGTGACTGCGTTTCAAAAAATACTTAATTGGCTGTAAAGAGCCTTGGGACGTTCGGAAGTTGTGAAAGTCGATATATAAATACAAGTTTTTCTTTCTCTCATGCTGCTCTTTACCAGTCACTTTCTTATTTGAATAAATCTTTATTTTAATATTCAAAACTGAAGATTATATTCTAAATGTGCACTGACCTGTGCATTGTAACGTCTTATTCTAGTATCAATACTACTTATTCTAGTCTTCTGGTTATATATCCCCGTATGCTATTACATTTTTATTAAAATTGCTTTGTCCCAGTGTATGGCCATTGGAAGTGCCACGTTTATTCACTGTACAATTAATGTGTCAGCCTTGGCTCAGTGGTAGCATTCTTGCCTCTGAGTTGGAAGGTTTTAGGTTTAAGCACCACTTTAGGGATTTAAGTATATTGGGGCTGAAATTGGTCAACATACCAGCCAAAAATGCAATTTTTTTCCCCCAAAGAAACACCTACATACCACCGACATACCGCTCGGTGTAATATTCATCATTGAGATACTGCCAAGCGGTATGCACTCCGTCCGCCGTGCAGGACCTGCCGCAAACCGCCCAAAAAGTCCGATTTTCATCGCATACCACCGGAGCTGCATACCGTCCTGGAAAAGGCAGTTTTACACAATCTTAAGTGGGCGGGAATGGTCGGAGTGCATGGATCCGCCATTTTGGAAATCGGGAACTGTCAGCTAAAGCAGCACCTCTGTATTTCTGAGAGATTTTACTGTGCAATTTAGAGTGGGGAAGGTATTTTTATTGTTACTGAGTAACTTATAAAGATAGAAGGCATTTTAGTTACTTTTTTTCATCGAAAAATATTGTGGAGATTTAAAAAGAATGGGGCCCGTACTATCTCAGCCTGTACTGCTGACAACCTGTCTATTGGAGGAACCAGATGTGGGAAGATTTATTGAGCAGAGTTATAAGAATAATGGAGGAGGTCGCAGATTGATCAGCTGGAGGAGGCCTTACCCTGATGACTGTTACCCCAACGGTTTAACACCGTGCAAGAGTGCTTAAATTAAATTCAAACATTTATGTAAAAATCTCAAAAACGTACAACAAATTTAAAACTTTGTAAAACTTATAACTCTAAAATAACTCTAACAACTTTAATAACAACTTTAAGAAAACTTTTCGACTTTAATAAACTTTTACAAATCAAACTTAAATTATTCAATGCACAAGTACAACAAAAAGACCCTTTATTGGCCATGGCCACGATCTCGCCCCCGGCCTCAACCACGTGCTACACCACCCTTGGGACTATTCCCCCCCCTTTCTTACTCCCGCCCTTCCCTTTCCCTGTGCCCCTGAGCCCGGATCTTCCCGTGCTGGTACCAAACAAGGATGCAGCACCGCACCCCGAGTGCTATTGCTGTCGCTGGGGGTCAGACATTGCAGGCGCAATAAAAGGGGCCTCGCGAAGTGGAAGGCACAGCTTCAGGGCTGGAAGATGATGTCAGATCCCCACCCTCGGATGCTGTTGGCCTGACTACTATGGCATGGGGTTTCTGCGCCATGTCCCGATCCCGTCAATTGCTGCATGGCTTTGACGGCGTCAGGGGTTCGTTCCATCGCGGCGATCATACGCAACCTTTCCACCGGCTGCTGCTCTGATAGAGCCGCAATATTTATGGCTATCATAGTCATGACCTTGAGCAGCTCTCGACCTATGTTGGCGCTGGCCTGTGACAGAAGCACCATGTCCTGGTACACGCCTACAGCAACTGACCGTTCCTGCACCAACCTCCGTCGCTGCGGCAAAGGCACTGCAACGCTGGGGGTGCCTTGCTGTGCACCACTTGTTCCCGCAGAATCAGAGGAGCCATGGGGGAATCCTCTGAATACAGACCCTGTGGTGGAGGATGTTCCAGCTGTCCCACATGGAGCTGGGGTATCCTCCTCCATCTCCACCCCACCTCCACCTCCACTGGATGCAGAATCAGCGGTTCTTCCTCTTCCTCTTCCTCTTCGTCTTCCTCATCTCTGCCAGTGGTAAAGTCGGGAGAGGGCTGGGTGATGCCAGAGGTGGAGACAGTGGGTCTGTCGTCTGTGTCGGAGTGGTCTGAATCATCCGAGTCTGGAAGTATAAAACAACACTTAAAAAAGCTTGGCACCAGGGGAGAGGTCAGGGTTACATGTCCACCACTGCTGCAGTATTGCATTACATATCACAGACAGACAATACATGTATGCATTGCGTTATATGCCCCGAACAATGCAGTCCATCACATGAGGCCAACATTACAGTGCAATAAACTTACATTACATTATATCAGGCCAACATTACAGTTACAGTTACATTTCATGAGAGGACCACAAAACAGACTGCATTTTATTCAACTAACCATCTTGTGTGAGTGGGTCAGCTCCAATGCCAGTGGTGGCACGGTTGCTATCCCCAACCATAGACAGGGCACGGATCTTGATGTCAGTCAGAGGCTCCTGGGTTATGGGTCCTGTTGCCGTACACTACTGATCCGCTGCTATTGCAGATGTCTTCTGCAGAAAGTAAAGTAAATCAAAATAAAAATCTTCAATCCATTTAACATCACGGTCACACACACACACACACACACACACACAAAAAAACTGCGTTGATCTTCTTGTCATTGCCTGAAAGCATGAATACATTGTTGTAACCTTAAGATAAATAACATTATCCGTGTGACACGGAACATATGTTTACATGGTACATGGCACATAAGAACACAAGAAATAGGAGCAGGAGTAGGCCATAAGGTCCCTCGAGCCTGCTCCGCCAGTCAATAAGATCATGGCTGATCTGATCATGGACTCAGCTCCACTTCTCTGCCCGCTCTCCATAACCCCTTATCCCTTTATCGTTTAAGAAACTGTCTATTTCTGTCTTAAATTTATATAATGTCCCAGCTATTATGTATGGAGAAAGAGTCAGACTGAACACTGTGAGCTCAAAGTAAAGTGTCACTTTAGTCTTTTATTGCAGGTCTCCAGAGTGCCTCTCCAACCTGTGAGGCCTCCTTAAATACCTATGCTCCCAAGAGATTATGGGATCCCTTGGGATTCCAGGGGATGAGCCCTCTGGTGGCTCTACAGAGTAAATACAAGTTTACATATATAACAACACTCCGCCGCCGCCCCCCCCCCCCCCCCCACAAAGTCAACAGTGTAACTAGTGTAACTATTTACAAGGTGAGTCGATCTCGGGCCCTTCTTGTCCTGGTTGATCATCTCGGTGTGAAAGCTGGTATTGGTGAATCATTTGTTGGGCCCTCGCTGGGCTGCTGTGCAGCTGGCCTTGCTGGGCTGCCTGGTGTGTTGGGCCCTGCAGGGCTGCTGTGGATGATGGGTTCCGCTTAGTGGCCAACTGCAGTGCCGGTTGCCACTGGTGTGTATGTTGGGGGATCAAAAAAGGTAGGGTCCAAAGTGGGTTGCTCAGGATAGTCCGTGAATCTGAGTTTGATTTGGTCCAAGTGTTTCCGGTGAATGAGTCCATTTGAAAGATTGACCCAAAACACCCTGTTCCCTCTTTGGCCACGACAGTGCCGGGAAGCCATTTGGGACCTTGTCCATAATTTAATACAAATACAGGATCATTAATTTGAATCTCGCATGACACATTTGCACTATCATGGTATGTACTCTGTTGAAACCGCCTGCTCTCTACCTGTTCATGTAGATCAGGGTGGACTAACGAGAGCCTTGTCTTAAGTGCCCTTTTCATGAGCAGTTCAGCAGGTGGGATTCCAGTGAGCGAATGGGGTCTCGTGTAGTGGCTAAGCAGGACTCGGGATAGGCAAGTCTGCAGTGAGCCTTCCGTTTCCCTCTTCAAGCCCGGCTTGATGGTTTGCACTGCTCTCTGTGCCTGACCATTGGACGCTGGTTTAAACGATGTGACATGTTTGATCCCATTACGGGTCATGAATTCTTTGAACTCAGCACTGGTAAAACATGGCCCATTGTCGCTCACCAGGACATCGGGTAGGCCGTGTGTGGCAAACATGGCCCGCAGGCTTTCAGTGGTGGCAGCGGACGTGCTAGCCGACATTATCTCACATTCAATCCACTTGGAGTACGCATCTACAACCACAAGGAACATTTTAACCAAGAACGGGCCTGCATAGTTGATGTGTACCCTAGACCATGGTTTGGAGAGCCAAGACCATTAACTTAGCGACGCCTCCCTGGGTACATTGCTTAACTGCGAGCATGTATTAGATCTGTGCACGCAGGACTCTAAGTCCGTATCGATACCGGGCCACCACATGTGGGATCTGGCTATCGCTTTCATCATCACGATGCTTGGGTGGGTACTGTGGAGGTCATTGATGAAGGTGTCTCTGCCCTTCTTGGGAGCCACTACTCGATTACCCCACAGAAGGCAGTCTGCCTGTATAGACATTTTATCTTTGCGCCGCTGGAACGGCTTTATCTCTTCCTGCATTTCCACTGGGACACTGGACCAGCTCCCGTGAAGCAGACAGTTTTTGACGAGAGATAATAAGGGGTCCTGGCTTGTCCAGGTTTTGATCTGCCGGGCAGTGATGGGTGATTGCTCACTCTCGAATGCTTCCATAACCATGGCTAGATCTGCGGGCTGTGCCATTTTCACCCCCGTGGTGGGCAATGGCAGCCTACTGAGAGCATCGGCGCAGTTTTCTGTGCCTGGCCTGTGGCGGATGGCGTAGTTGTATGCGGACAATGTGCGCGCCCATCTCTGGATGAGGGCCGATGCATTGGTATTTATCCCTTTACTCTCGGAAAACAGGGATATAAGTGGCTTATGGTCAGTTTCCAATTCGAATTTTAGCCCAAACAGATATTGATGCATTTTCTTTACCCCATAGACACGCGCTAATGCTTCTTTTTCAATCATATGCTGTAGGCTCTCTCAGCCTTAGACAGACTCCTGGATGCATAAGCAACCGGTTGCAGTTTCCCGAAATCATTAGCTTGTTGCAATACACACCCGATGCCATATGACGACGCGTCACATGCTAGTACCAAACGCTTACATGGATCATACAACACAAGTAACTTGTTTGAGCATAACAATTTTATAGCTTTTACAAAGGCATTTTCTTGGCTTTTGCCCCAAACCCATTCGTCCCCTTTACGCAGTAAGACATGCAGTTCTAACAGTGTGGTGAGACTCAGTAAGAAGTTACCAAAGTAGTTCAGGAGTCCTAGAAATGACTGCAGCTCTGTCACGTTCTGTGACCTCGGTGCATTCTCGATTGCTTCCGTCTTCGAATCGGTGGGCCTGATGCCGTCCACCGAGATCCTCCTCACCAGGAACTCCACTTCAGGCGCGAGGAAAACGCACTTCGAGCATTTTAACCTGAGCCCCACACGGTTGAGTCGACTAAGAACCTCCTCCAGGTTCTGCAGATGCTCGACTGTGTCCCGACCTGTAACCAAGATGCCATCCTGGAAGACCATGGTGCACGGGACCGACTCCTGTAAGCTTTCCATGTTTCTCTGGAATATCGCCGCCGCTGATCGAATTCCAAACGGGCATCTGTTATAAATGAAAAGTGCGTGTTGATGCATGTGAGGCCTTTCGATGATTCCTCCAATTCCTGTGTCATGTAGGCTGAAGTCATATCTAGCTTTGTGAACGTCTTTCCTCCCTCCAGCATTGCAAAGAGGTCGTTGGCCTTTGGTAGTGGGTATTGGTCCTGCAGGGAGAAACGATTGATAGTTACTTTGTAATCGCCACAGATTCTGACAGTGCCGTCTCCCTTGAGGACTGGGACAATAGGACTGGCCCACTCGTTGGACTCGATCGGTGAGATGATGCCCTCTCGTTGCAGTCGATCTAGTTCGATCTCCACCCTCTCTCTCATCATGTACGGTACTGCTCTCGCCTTGTGATGGATGGGTCATGCCCCCGGAATTAGGTGGATCTGCACTTTTGCTCCTTGGAATTTCCCGACGCCTGGTTCAAACAGCGAGGGGAACTTGTTTAAGACCTGGGCACACGAAGTGTCATCAGCGGGCGATAACACTTGGACGTCGTCCCAGTTCCAGCGTATCTTTCCCAGCCAGCTCCTGCCGAGCAGCATGGGGCCATCGCCCGGTACCACACAGAGTGGTAGCTTGTGCACCCCTCCATCACAGGAGACCTTTACAGTAGCACTGCCAATTACGGGAATCAGTTCCTTTGTATAAGTTCTTAGTTTCGCACAAATTGGAGTTAAGACTGGGCTTGAGGCCTTGTTGCACCACAGTTTCTCAAAGCCTTTTTGCCCATGATGGACTGACTCACGCCCGTGTCCAGCTCCATTGACACTGGGAGTCCATTTAGTTCAACATTCAGCATTATCGGGGGACAATTCGTGGTGAACGTGTGCACCCCATGTATCTCTGCATCCTCGATCTGAGGCTCTGGTTCGCTGTGATCCTCCGTGGATCTGTCCTCCTCTGCAACATAGTGGTTTGCAGGTTGAACAGAATTTGCAGCTCGCCTGCACATACGTTGGAGGTGTCCCATTATTCCACAGCCCTTGCAAATGTACCCTTTGAATCGGCATGAATGGAAATGATGATCACCCCCGCAGCGCCAACAAGGTGTTAATGGCCTTGCAGTCATCACCCTTGATGGTGGACTCTGAGACATCGGCGGCCATGTAGCTGCAGGCATGTGTGACCTGTACTGTATGTTGCGATTTGAAAACAACATCACTTTGTTCACAGTACTTGTAGCAGCACTTGTGTGCTGACAGATTTGCTTAGTATTGTCACTGGTGGCAATGAACGCCTGGGCTATCGCCATGGCCTTACTCAAGGTTGGGGTCTCTACAGTCAAAAGTTTGCGACGTATGGTTTCGTGGCCAATGCCAAGTACGAAAAAATCTCTGAGCATGTGCTCCAAATGTCCTTCAAATTCGCAATGTCCTGCAAGGCGTCTTAGCTCGGCAACATAACTCGCCACTTCCTGGCCTTCAGACCTTTGTAGGTGTAGAACCTCGCGTTCAGAACGCTTTCCTTCGGGTTCGAATGCTCTTGGACCAGTGTGCACAAATCATCGGATGATTTCTCTGTGGGTTTCACTGGAGTGAGCAGATTCTTCATGAGGCCATACGTTGGTGCCCCACAGGCGGTGAGGAGGATCGCCTTTCGTTGGCAGTGTTCTCTTCTCCAAGTAGCTCGTTGGCTACGAAGTATTGGTCGAATCGCTCCACAAAAGTTTCCCAATCATCTCCCTCCGAGAATTTCGCCAGGATGCTCACTGTTCTCTGCATCTTTGGGGTCACTATCTGTATCTTGTCGCCAGTTATTATGTATGGAGGAAGAAACATAGAAACATAGAAAATAGGTGCAAGAGCAGGCCATTCAGCCCTTCTAGCCTGCACCGCCATTCAATGAGTTCATGGCTGAACATGAAACTTCAGTACCCGCTTCCTGCTTTCTCGTCATAACCCTTGATCCCCCGAGTAGTAAGGACTTCATCTAACTCCCTTTTGAATATATTTAGTGAATTGGCCTCAACTACTTTCTGTGGTAGAGAATTCCACAGGTTCACCACTCTCTGGGTGAAGAAGTTTCTCCTCATCTCGGTCCTAAATGGCTTACCCCTTATCCTCAGACTGTGACCCCTGGTTCTGGACTTCCCCAACATTGGGAACATTCTTCCTGCATCTAACCTGTCTAAACCCGTCAGAATTTTAAACGTTTCCATGAGGTCCCCTCTCATTCTTCTGAACTCCAGTGAATACAAGCCCAGTTGATCCAGTCTTTCTTGATAGGTCAATCCCGCCATCCCGGGAATCAGTCTGGTGAATCTTCGCTGCACTCCCTCAATAGCAAGAATGTCCTTCCTCAAGTTAGGAGACCAAAACTGTACACAATACTCCAGGTGTGGCCTCACCAAGACCCTGTACAACTGTAGCAACACCTCCCTGCCCCTGTATTCAAATCCCCTCGCTATGAAGGCCAACATGCCATTTGCTTTCTTAACCGCCTGCTGTACCTGCATGCTAACCTTCAATGACTGATGTACCATGACACCCAGGTCTCGTTGCACCTTCCCTTTTCCTAATCTGTCACCATTCAGATAATAGTCTGTGTCTCTGTTTTTACCACCAAAGTGGATAACCTCACATTTATCCACATTATACTTCATCTGCCATGCATTTGCCCACTCACCTAACCTATCCAAGTCACTCTGCAGCCTAATAGCATCTTCCTCGCAGCTCACACTGCCACCTAACTTAGTGTCATCCGCAAATTTGGAGATACTGCATTTAATCCCCTCGTCTAAATCATTAATGTACAATGTAAACAGCTGGGGCCCCAGCACAGAACCTTGCGGCACCCCACTAGTCACTGCCTGCCATTCTGAAAAGTACCCGTTTACTCCTACTCTTTGCTTCCTGTCTGACAACCAGTTCTCAATCCACGTCAGCATACTACCCCCAATCCCATGTGCTTTAACTTTGCACATTAATCTCTTGTGTGGGACCTTGTCGAAAGCCTCCTGAAAGTCCAAATATACCACATCAACTGGTTCTCCTTTGTCCACTTTACTGGAAACATCCTCAAAAAATTCCAGAAGATTTGTCAAGCATGATTTCCCTTTCACAAATCCATGCTGACTTGGACCTATCATGTCACCATTTTCCAGATGCACTGCTATGACATCCTTAATAATTGATTCCATCATTTTACCCACTACTGAGGTCAGGCTGACCGGTCTATAATTCCCTGTTTTCTCTCTCCCTCCTTTTTTAAAAAGTGGGGTTACATTGGCTACCCTCCACTCCATAGGAACTGATCCAGAGTCAATGGAATGTTGGAAAATGACTGTCAATGCATCCACTATTTCCAAGGCCACCTCCTTAAGTACTCTGGGATGCAGTCCATCAGGCCCTGGGGATTTATCGGCCTTCAATCCCATCAATTTCCCCAACACAATTTCCCGACTAATAAAGATTTCCCTCAGTTCCCCCTCCTTACTAGACCCTCTGACCCCTTTTATATCCGGAAGGTTGTTTGTATCCTCCTTAGTGAATACCGAACCAAAGTACTTGTTCAATTGGTCTGCCATTTCTTTGTTCCCCGTTATGACTTCCCCTGATTCTGACTGCAGGGGACCTACATTTGTCTTTACTAACCTTTTTCTCTTTACATACCTATAGAAACTTTTGCAATCCGCCTTAATGTTCCCTGCAAACTTCTTCTCGTACTCCATTTTCCCTGCCCTAATCAAACCCTTTGTCCTCCTCTGCTGAGTTCTAAATTTCTCCCAGTCCCCAGGTTTGCTGCTATTTCTGGCCAATTTGTATGCCACTTCCTTGGCTTTAATACTATCCCTGATTTCCCTAGATAGCCACGGTTGAGCCACCTTCCCTTTTTTATTTTTACGCCAGATAGGAATGTACAATTGTTGTAATTCATCCATGCGGTCTCTAAATGTCTGCCATTGCCCATCCACAGTCAACCCCTAAGTATCATTTGCCAATCTATCCTAGCCAATTCACGCCTCATACCTTCAAAGTTACCCTTCTTTAAGTTCTGGACCATGGTCTCTGAATTTACTGTTTCATTCTCCATCCTAATGCAGAATTCCACCATATTATGGTCACTCTTCCCCAAGGGACCTCGCACAATGAGATTGCTAATTAATACTCTCTCATTACACAACATCCAGTCTAAGATGGCCTCCCCCCTAGTTGGTTCCTCAACATATTGGTCTAGAAAACCATCCCTTATGCACTCCAGGAAATCCTCCTCCACCATATTGCTTCCAGTTTGGCTAGCCCAATCTATGTGCATATTAAAGTCACCCATTATAACTGCTACACCTTTATTTCATGCACCCCTAATTTCCTGTTTGATGCCCTCCCCAACATCCCTATTACTGTTTGGAGGTCTGTACACAACTCCTACTAACGTTTTTTGCCCTTTGGTGTTCTGCAGCTCTACCTATATAGATTCCACATCATCCAAGCTAATGTCTTTCCTAACTATTGCATTAATCTCCTCTTTAACCAGCAATGCTACCCCACCTCCTTTTCCTTTTATTCTATCCTTCCTGAATGTTGAATACCCCTGAATGTTGAGTTCCCAGCCCTGATCATCCTGGAGCCACGTCTCCGTAATCCCAATCACATCATATTTGTTAACATCTATTTGCACAATTAATTCATCCACCTTATTGCGGATACTCCTCGCATTAAGACACAAAGCCTTCAGGCTTCTTTTTTTAACACCCTTTGTCCTTTTAGAATTTTGCTGTACAGTGGTCCTTTTTGTTCTTTGCCTTGGGTTTCTCTGCCCTCCACTTTTCCTCATCTCCTTTCTGTCTTTTGCTTTTGCCTCCTTTTTGTTTCCCTCTGTCTCCCTGCATTGGTTCCCATCCCCCTGCCATATTAGTTTAAATCCTCCCCAACAGCACTAGCAAACACTCCCCCTAGGACATTGGTTCCGGTCCTGCCCAGGTGCAGACCGTCCGGTTTGTACTGGTCCCACCTCCCCCAGAACCGGTCCCAATGCCCCAGGAATTTGAATCCCTCCCTGCTGCACCACTGCTCAAGCCACGTATTCATCTGCGCTATCCTGCGATTCCTACTCTGACTATCACGTGGCACTGGTAGCAATCCCGAGATTACTACTTTTGAGAGTCAGACTGAACACTGAGCGCAAAGTAAAGTGTGACCTTAGTTTTTTATTGCAGGTCTCCAGAGAGCCTCTCCAACCTGTGAGGCCTCCTTAAATATCACTGCTCCCAAGGAATTATGGGATCCCGTAGGACTCCAGGGGATGAGCCCTCTGGTGGCTGTACAGAGTAAATACAAGTTTACATATATAACACCAGCTTCCACAGCTCTCTGAGGCAGCGAATTCCACAGATTCACAACTCTCAGAGAAGAAATTTCTCCTCATCTCAGTTTTATTCTAAGATTATGCTCTCTAGTTCTAGTCTCTCCCACCAGTGGAAACAACCTCTCTGCATCCATCTTGTCAAGACCCCTCATAATCTTATACGTTTCGATAAGATCATCTCTCATTCTTCTGAATTCCAATGAGTAGAGGCCCAATCTACTCAACATGGGGGAATGCATAAGTAAAATCATTACTTAGTCTTGCTACCCTCACCGGGCCGTTCCACCTCTTACGGCACCTTTCCCCGGTGTGTACCATGGTTCTTTTGGAGGGCACAGCCTCCCCGATCTTGTCCCATATCCTGCTGTACTTCTTTGTGGGGGGCTTTCCATGACCAGTTCGGAGTACCTCTCTGTAATATCGAAGGCGGACGCCCTCAACCTCCCGTCCTTTTCGATGTTCCTGCGCTTTGATTTTTTTAAACATTTCCATAATATTTCTGTTGTTACGATTTTTGCTTTGTAAAATATGTCTTATTCTTCAAATTGTAGAATTATTAGTGTTAGGAATATTTTTTAACTCTGCAATGTTTTTCAAGTAATTGCCCGTCAACTAGCTTGCTGCTCCTTCTCACTCTCTTTCCCTCCTCTTCAAGTCACTGTCACTGTGCATGCGCGGGTGACCCCTAAACCCCAAAATCACGGGTAAAACACTTCTGTAAAAAAAAGGGGAAAAAAACGTGCATGCACAGTTGAGTGCCGCACCATCCATCGAAGGGAAAAGTTACATACTGTTCGCTGCAGACCACTGTCATATCAGCGACATAACGGCGAAAAGATTTTGACCAATTTTGTCCTCTTGGGTCTCGGCGGTTTGAAATGATGCACCGCTGGTATACCGCCGAGAAATGGGTGGACCTTATGCATCAACCAATTTCGGGCCCATAATCTAGGCTGAAACTTCAGTGTAGTACCAAAAGGAGCGGTGTGGTATTGGTGGTAGAAATGGGCTCTTTGCGGTAGTGTGGGAACGGAGTCACTGATTGGGCCATGAAATTCAGCTGATGCCCATTTACTGATAACAAGGCAGCTACTCCCTGGCCTTCTTAAAGGGCAGGTTTTATAGCTAGGCCCTGAGCACTGAGTTTGTCTCTGTTGCTTGTGAAGGAATGACTAATGCAAGAGGTTTAAGGAGGGCCAGCCGCTTCTCGGATGTTGAACTTGAGACCCTTGTCCAAGCTGTGGAGGGAAGGAGGTGAGCTCTCTATCTAGACACAGGCAGTCCCAGTCGCACTGTTTTTGTCAATGCCTGGAGAGAGATCGTATGGAGGTGTCGGAGATTCCATTCATGACTGCACCGCCACCCAATGCCGCAAAAGGCTGAACGACATCATTCGACTGATGAAAGTGAGTACATGTTACCTAACTCCTCACCTTCCATCAGCGAGCCTCTCCTTCACCTTCCCTTATTACCCACCTTACTATATAGTCACTGAAGCACCATTTGATTGGTGAGGCCTGTATATCTATATGTGCAAACTAATAATGGAGGCTCCCTTTCATGTGAGAGTTACACCTGCATGTACTGGAGCCACACTTGCACTCATTGCCGAGGTCTCATGACGCTGTTACTTGCTTTGCAGGCCAAGGTCTCTCACAACCATTTGGAGCAACAGAGGACTGGTGGGGGCGAGGCCGATATCCAGCAGCTCAGTGATATAGAAGAGAGGGCGCAGCGGCTAGTGGGCCCACATGTTGCCTTCCCTGTGGCTGCCGGTCATGTGGATCCCGCTGGGGGTAGCATCGGTAAGTGAAGGTCTTCCTTTAATGCCATCTCTCCCTGAAAGTCCAAGCGCCTACCAGGCAATTGCTTATGATTGTGTGCAAGTAGCTTGCTGCATGGTGCAATGCCCTACCTCACCCTGACGGAACCCCTTGTGCCATTTATGATTGCAGATGATACCCAGAGTGTGAGCCAGAGTCAGGACGAGACCCTTGAGCCAAGTGCAGACAATGGCGGCATGTCCCATGAGGGCAAGGAAGAGGGAGATACTGCTGCCAGCACCGCATCACTGCTTCCTACACTCACCATGCGCCAGCTCAGATACTGGGAGTACGCAGTGGGAGATGTTAGATTTAGCAGAGGGGTCTGCATTGGGTGATGCACCAGGGCCTAGTGGGCTGTAGCATGGTCAAGGGCAAAAGCAACCTCAGGTGCCATCTCTCCAGGGGTCGAGTTTGCATGTGAGTTCTGCTGCCGAGGACTCACACAAGCCCATCGATGTGGCGGCTTATGAAACTAGGGTGGAGGCCATGCATTCCCGAGAGCCTGTCGCAAATCAGGAGCATGGAGGAGTCTACCTCCCGCATTGTGGACAGGTCTGCGCACACCATGGAGCCCAGCATTGCCAGTGTGCAGTTGGTGGAGGACTCCCAGAGTGACAGCGTGGATTCAGCTGTGATGACGTGTGTCGTGGACGATGTAGCAGCTGCCATTACAGGCGAAGGGAAAGAGCATCTTACTGCTGTCGTGTCTAGTGGCATCGAGACTGTGTCTGCTCTCATGCAGTCTCAACTGGATGCCACACGAGATCTAATGGCTGCCATTGTGGTTGGGTCCACCACACTCCATGGGGGACCTTCCTGTGTCGCGTCACCCCATCGACCTGTGCTCCAGCAGATTGGTGGGGATGGTGAGGTGTTGCCCTGGGGGAGTGGCGCAGGCTCATCAGTCTGTGCCCTCATGTGCTCTCTCAGGATCACAGCAGTTCTGAGCTGAGACTCTGCCATTGCTGCCAACCATGGAATCGCTCCAGCCAATTCCGACTGAAGGAGTCAAGGATGTGGCCCAGTCTGCAGCTGGCCCTTTCAGGGCCAGAGCTGGTTGAGGGCATCCGAGAAGGACACCTGTAACTCCTACACCTAAAACACAGCAGCTTTCCCAGAGCCATGATGCAACCACAAGGGAGACACTGCTGCATAGTTCAAGCATAGGTATGCTTGAGAGGGGCTATAAGGAAATGCACAAGGGTGACATTGATAATGTGGATGTTTTGTGGATCTATTGTTTCTGGTCTAATAAATCTTTATTTTGGGTTTGAATATCTGTGCAGGTCTCTCAGTTCACTGTGTGGAATGCTATGTGAAAGGCCTCTTTGGTTTGCCCATGGAGATGCACAGATGAAGGCTTAAGTGCGCATGGATTCAGCGGAAATGAGCAGCAATGAGATGGTTTAGAACTTCCCTCACAGGGTCCAGATGGTGAGGCCGCCTCCTCCTCCTCTTCCTCTTCCTCTTCCTCCTTCTCCTCCTGCGCGTTGTGCTCATGCACCTCCTCCTCCTGGTCCTCCTCCTCAGGTGGTACTGCTGCCTTGTTCTCCAATGGTTGTGCCCTCATGATTGCCAGGTTGTGAAGCATGCAGCAGATGACCATGAATAGGGAGACCCGCTCAGGCGAGTACTGCAGCACTCCTCCTGAACGATCCAGGCAATGGAACCTCTGTTTAAGAATTGCGATGATCTGCTAAATGATGCATCTGGTGGCTGAATAACAGTCAGTGTACGATTGCTGCGCTGGCGTGACAAAGGGGAGTCAGCAGCCAAGTGCAGAGTGGGTAGCATTTGTCTCCAAGAAGCCAACCGCTATCTTGGTTTGGCCCAGCAAAGACGCCTGACACACCGGTTTGCCGCAGGATGAAAGCATCATGGCTGCTGCTGTCATCAACTGCAATGATTTTGCGGTTGTGGTCGCACACCAGCTGCACAATGAGTGAGTGGAATCCCTTGCAGTTACGGAACATCTCGGGATTGTTCTGTGGCGCCCTCAATGCGACGTGGGTGCAGGCTATGATGCTCTGAACCCTGGGGAAGTCCGCAATCCTCACAAATCCGGTCTGCTCCAACTGCTTCTCCCAGATATGTAGTCTCTCCTCCTCTTATACAGAGCATCTTTCACCCAATAGATGGAGCTATGCATGACAAACTGTGAGATGTTCGAGATGTCTGCTGTTGCAGCTTGAAAAGATCCAGTTGCACAGAAAGTGAGGATGATAGTGACCTTTGGTGCGATGATCAGAGCTGTCCATAACCTTGTTTGAGGCTGCAGGAGATTGCACAGCTTGTTAACTATGTCCTTGCGGAATCGCAGTTTCCGGAGACACTGGTCGTCCATCAGGTCCATGCATGAGAACTGCTGTCTGTGGACCCTTTGGCGATAGACCCTTCTGCCTCCATGTCTATGTTAGCGTCTTCCTCTGACAGCTGCCTCGTTGCCTTTTTCCTCCTGTTTTTGTTGGTGCTCACCCTCTGCAGCCTGGTGCTGGCAAGCATCTGCCTCCTGTGCATACTGCCTCCTGTCCATCTGGCCCACTATGTTGTGCGGGGGAGAGGGGGGTCTGCGTACCTGGCCCTCCTCCTGACGGCAGACCCTCCTGAGGTCCTTCCTGGTGCACCCCTCTGGGTTCAGCTCTGTCACCAACTCCATGGCCTTCTACATGTTCCTCAGCCATGTGTGCTGTGTCCCTTACCTGCTGCCTTGGCAGCCTTTGGAGCCGGCGCCTCCTTCTTCTGTGTGCCTCCCTGCCACGCTCAATGTGCAGGAGGTGTTGCGCTGCCAGCAATGACCCCATTTAGTTCTCCTCCGCAAGTACAACCTTCACAATCATGGCTCTCTGTTGGAGGGTATGAAGAGCCTGGGCCACTATAACTCAATTGCGCTGTCAACAAGACTACTCACAATGGTTGAAAAAGTCCAGAAAAATCTCTCTGACAAGAATGCTGCTCCACACAACATGCCGTTAAAGGTCTTGAGCAAGCAATGTGTCCCAACCCAAAAACCTATCGTTGGTACCGACAGGCGGCCGGAAGACAATTTGAACTGAATTTAGCTTCTGGGGCGTGTCCAAGGTGGTGCGCGATCTGATGACGTCGTTAATGACACATCTACAGGAGCAGGGCGCAAGTGGGGGGAGCGGGGCAGATATCATCACCGCCGGGGAAATCCATGAACCAATGCTGCAAATGTTGGCCAGTCTGCACCGACCCATGGCCGCCAATTTCAGGCTGCCAGAGGCCTTATAGAAAGGGGCAATTTTGGTCCCTTTTTCTTTTGCTTTTTTTTTTAGAGTAAACCACTGAAAAATATAAACAAAATTGAATTGCGAATGACATTTCAAGTTCCTTTTACAGACGTGTTAACTCTTAGGTGTACCTGGATTACATTGACGATTGTTTAGCCTTTTCCAGTGCAGTGTTGCTTTAAGGCGCTGTCAAGGCAGGATTGCGGGAGTGGTTTATTTTTTACGTCCCGAAATGCCGAGTATTGTGAGCTCAGCGTGAGCCTATTGAAATCGAGTACAAGTGAGACTTCTCAAGCAGTCTAATGAGGAGAGGGAAACGGTGATCGCAGGATACAGCCAATCTTGCAATGCTGTCAGCGCAACAATGCACTCCTCTCAAGCCGGAGGAGAAGTACCAGCAAGTCAGCACTGCCAGGGTAAGGGGCAAGCCGAGGGCACAGCTAGCACCACCAACAGTTACAGGCTGCTTTGCCTTAGGAGAGAACAGGTTTTTTTGTATATCTGTTTTATTTTCCAAAAAATACCAACTGTTCCACCGCAATTCAACAGTAACTTGAAATTAGTAGGCTTGTTGAGTTGGCAGAGAACGAAACGGCTTAACTTTCTTTAGTTGCGTTGTAGTGTTTTGTTATTTGTTGAAATAAGATGAATTGTGCCAGCAACCTTAGCTTTTCTTGGTCGGGAGACGTAAATTTACCAAATACTTAGGAGTGTAAAGGAACCGCAACCGAGATCAGGGCAAATTGGTGAGTTAGATCATTTGCTGAAACTCAAGTGTTGGATTAAGTTACAATTTTCGACACTGTAAAATATAACTTTAGATGTTTTCGTGTAAATACATCAGATCCAGAAAATCGTTAGTAGATAAACTAAAAGTTAGTTTGTCCGAGTTTCTTACGGAAGGTAACGCGGTTCAGTGGAAATGAGCGTGTTCCTATGGGTCGGAATTGTTCAGTCCTGTTGCAGGTGCTGCAGGTTTTTCAGACCAGCATCAACTACTTTTGTGCGCTATACTCGTTCAGATGAATGTAAGTATACCGAAATGGCATCCAAAAAATGGCCAGTAGCTCGGCTTTGTTTATGTCTGTTTGTGTGTTTGAATTTGCATCAGACAATGTAATGAACCGGCTTATCTTGTGTTCTATATGGTTGGAAACAGTGTTTTGTAAAATATTTAAAGTTGGCATCAGTAATGGAATTTGCACTGTGACTATTTGAGTCCCATTAAAAGTTTGAGGCTTAAGACCAGACCTGATGTGATGTTTTAATTTTGTTTCTCTGAAATCCCATTTTTGCCCGGGGTATCTTTATTGCTGCGCAAACTTTCCCCTTTAAAAATATAATCTTAGTTCTGTTTCTACATTAAGCATTGGCAACTTTAAATGCACGAATTAACAACTTCTCTGCTGCGTCTCTCTAATGTATTGTATTCAACGAGCAACATTCCGACCCTGTGCACTTATTGTTCGAAGAAAACCATGTTAATCAGAATTGTTTCTTCAATCTAAGATTGAAATAAACTGCCTTAAGATTTTTTTGTACCAATCTCGCTATATTTTCTGTCCCGGCTTATAGTCCGTAAATTAAACACTCCGTTGGTCCAGTGGCACTAATGTTCCAGCCTCCCAGAATTGCATGGTGTGGGGTGGCAGGCTGGCGCTACACCTGCCCCTGAAAGCTGCTCTCTTGGCGATGTTCTTCTGCGGGCCGGTTGTGCCAAGGCAGATCTGTAAAAGATCTGCCCCATGATCCGCCCCTCGTTACTCAAATAGATGCCTGCCTAAAAATAACGCAATTTGCGCTATGATATTTCAAATTCCTGACATTATGCTGCCAAAGTGGAAACTCTGAAGGCAAAAAATACCGGTTTAAAAATAGGCAGCCAGAAATGGGACATGAGAGTTAATGACATGTTTCCTCAAGGCATCAGTGCCGTATTCTACATTGTTCCCGATCAAAAGAGTGACAACGGTGAACGATAAACGTGCCTTTAAATGTGCACCGTAAAGATATAAATATTTAACATGATTACATTTGTAATCTCTGTGGGTAAATGTTAAAAGATACAAATGCAATTGGGATCCCACAATTTGGTGTACAAAGTGAACTAAACGAGCGCGTGGCTTTCTTTATAATGGCGAAACCAGTTTTAATTTCTTAAACAGGGTCCCTTTTCTACTTCCGATGGGAGTTGGATAGTTTACTCTGAGAATTGGATCGTTTGACCGTGGCATTAGGACCCTGCGGGAGCTCCAACCTGATGGTGCACTGGCGGCTGGCTGGGAGTGAGAGTCCTACTTGGGAATTGAGGAGAAGCAGATTATTTTCATTGGGATTGAAACACAAACCATGCCCCTGTATTGCTTAATCAGATCCTACGTTAGTGTAGGTCATTAGCGGTTCAATGTCTTGTTTGAAGAGCTTTCTTAGCTTTAATGTGAGCGGTTTGACTATCGCGGGAACGGCGCCGGGAGAAGTTGCGGGAGTGGCTGGGCTGCCGCGGCAGCCGGGGAGAGGGGCAGCGGAAGGTAGAGGGACCTCAACACACAGTGCCACACCGCTGGGATAGCACAGGAAAGGATTAGAAACTGGCCATTGCACCCAGTATTTACCCACACCGTGAAAACCGCCACATTCTGATCTCCAAACATCAATCTCTAACTGGATGTCATACTATAGATGTTGTACAGTACACATGATATCGGCGCGGGTTTTCATGTTCAGTATATCCGAATTTTAATTAGTCAGTTTACATCATTAAAACCTAATCTGTTTCTAGATTGTTTACTTAACACCAATATTGACTGGAAAATCGTTCTACAAGTGTAGACCACTGAATAATTGTATAGTTATTTCTAAATCGCGCGAAATATCTGTCGTACTTTACCGTTTTTGTAAGCTTGGCGCTTATGAACTACATGCCATTGTAGCTTTCCGGGCTCGTGAATTGACTAATGCCTTTCTTCTTTCTAACTGAAGCAGGTGTTGGGGACAGATGAAGGCAACATGGGGGATGCTTGTCCTCAGAAGCTGGGATCAGTCAAGCACCTCCGCCTCCTGCTGTTAATACTTATTCCATGTGTCTGCGCTTTCATCTGTGTACTCGTAATCCTCTTGACATTTGTAGGTAAGACGTTTTCAATATTTGGCGGTGACTGCATGTATAATGTGTGTTCGTGTGAGAACATAGGGTATTTGGATGTCTCTGATGCACTTTCCAGTATTGCGGTATGTATACAACACGTTATAATTATGGGACGTATTAACTAAGGCTGTCTTAGTAAACGAAATGACAGTTAGTTGTTTTTGTTCTGATATTTAGAAATGTGTTTGAATGGCCAAGGGCCCATGAATCTGGTTAATGACGGCTCAAATGCTATTTTGTGTGGACAAGACAATACTGGGGAATTCCTATCCAAGGTTATAACGTGTTCAATCCAGGAAAGTAACATACAGACTTACTGGAAGTTTTGAGCCTGTAGTTACTGTGGTGCTGACTTGGTGGGTCTGCAGTGAAATCAGTTTTAGTTACTCAAGTCCCACAATGAGGCTCCCATGAACCAAAACCTATAAATAGATGGAATAATGGATGGCCAAGGTAAACAAAGTGAACTCCTGTGTTAGTTCTGAGCTGGTATGTGTACAAATAATGCGCCCATCAATGTATGCCCAAACCAACAAAAATGGGAGCCTATACATATCTGTATTGCATCCCTACCCATCTGTTATGTTGTATGATGTTATATCATTTCTCCCTTGATTCTCAATGCTTTCATTGCTGAAAAATGCCTGCTAGTGTATCTCAGAGTAGACTGTATCATCATCATAGGCAGTCCCTCGGAATCAAGAAAGACTTACTTCCACTCTAAAAATGAGTCCTTAGGTGGCTGAACAGCCCAATACAAGAACCACAGTCCCTGTCACAGATAATTGTTGAGGGAAAGAGTGGGCGGGACTGGTTTGCCACACGCCTTTTCCGCTGCCTGTGCTTGATTTCTGCATACTCTTGGTGATGAGACTCAAGGTGCTCAGCGCCTTCCCAGATGCACTTCTTCCACTTAGGGCGGTCTGTGGCCAGGGATTCCCAGGTGTCAGTGGGGATGTTGCACTTTATCATGGAGGCATTGAGGGTGTCCTTGAAACGCTTCCTCTGCCCACCTTTGGCTCGTTTGCCGTGAAGGAGCTCCGAGTAGAGCGCTTGCTTTGGGAGTCTCGTGTCAGGCATGCGAACAATGTGGCCTGCCCAACGGAACTGATCGAGTGTGGTCAGTGCTTCAATGCTGGGAACGTTGGCCTGGTCGAGGACGCTAATGTTGGTGTATCTGTCCTCCCAGGGGATTTGTAGGATCTTGCGGAGGCATTATTGGTGGTATTTCTCCAGCGACTTGAGGTGTCTACTATACATGGGCTATGTCTCTGAGCCATACAAGAGGGCGGGTTATTAATACTGCTCTGTAGACCATGAGCTTGGTGGCAGATTTGAGGGGCCTGGTCTTCGAACACTCTTTTCCTCAGACGGCCGAAGGCTGTATTGGCGTACTGGAGGCGGTGTTGAATCTCATCGTCAATGTCTGCCCTTGTTTATAAGAGGCTCCTGAGACTGTATACGGGACTGTAGACTGTATAGACCAGTAAGGAGAACAGGTGGTAATGATGTGTAACTTTGCAACTTCATGAATGCAAAAACAATTTGACAACCAGTCCATTGTATGTTTATTTTCTTTATTTCTGTATTATACTTTTGTTCCAAAAAATATAGTGGCTCCATCACAAGACAGGTAAAGTCTTTTTAAGATTTTGGCCAGGAATTTTAACAATGCATAGATAATGATTCAATTCTCAGAAGCAGAGTTCAGTATAGGGAACTGATGGCTTTATAAAACATAATTAATTTGTGGCATCCAATGACACAATGTCCGTGTCCTTCTGGTGCTTAGAACAGACTTTGGAGAGTAGAAATTTTCATGTTCTGAGATGTAAATGTGTAGCTTTACAGGAATTTTTTTTTCAGAATAGAGAATTGGAGTATCTTTTTACTGTATGATGGGTAATACTAGTTCTAAGTCCTTGAATGTGTCGTCTCCTCCCAAATCCGTTCCCATCTTTCCCTCAATTCCATGTCTGAATCCCTCCATTTCGGTTTCCGCGCCTGCTACAGTACCAAAACGACTCTCATCAAAGTCACAAATGACATCCTTTGTGACTGTGACAAAGGCAAACTATCCCTTCTCGACCTTCTTGACTTGTCTGCAGCCTTTGACACAGTTGACCACTCTATCCTTCTCCAACGTCTCTTTACCATCGTCCAGCTGGGTGGGACTGCACTTGCCTGGTTCCATTCTTATCTATCTAATCATAGCCAGAGAATTACCTGCAAAGGCTTCTCTTCCTGCCCCTGCATTGTTGTCTCTCGTGCCCCCTGATAATCTATCCTTGGCCCCCTCCTATTTCTCATCTACATGATGCTGCTTGGCGACATCATCTGAAAACACAGTGTTAGTTTCCAAAATTACACTGATGACACCCAGCTCTACCTCACTACCCACTTCTCTCGACCCCGCCACGGTCTCTAACTTGTCAGACTGCTTATCCGACATCCACTTCTGGATGAGCAGAAATTTTCTTCAATTGAATATTAGAAAGACCGAAGCCATTGTTTTCGGTCCCTGCCACAAACTCCGTTCCCTAGCCACTGATCCCATCCCTCTCCCCAACTTCTTTCTGAGGCTGAACCAGACTGTTCGCAACCTTAGTCTCATATTTGACCCTGAAATTAGCTTTCGACCACATATCCGCAGCATAACGAGGACCGCCTATTTCCACCTCCGTAACATTGCCCTTGCCTCAGCTCATACGTTGCAGCAGCCCTCATCCATGCCATTGTTATCTCTAGACTTGATTATTTCAACACACTCCAGGCTGGCCTCCCACATTCTACCCGATGTAAACCAGAGGTGATCCAAAACTTATCTGTCCGTGCCCTAACTCGCACCAAGTCCCGCTCACCCATCACCCCTGTGCTCGCTGACCTACATTGGCTTCCGGTTAAGCAACAACTTGCTTCAAAATTCTCAACCCTATTTTCAAATTCCTCCATGGCCTCGCTTCTCCCTATCTCTGTAACCTCCTCCAGCCCCACAAACCCGCGAGATGTCTGCGTTCCTCTAATTCTGCCCTCTTGAGAATCAATGATTATAATCGTTCAATTATTGGTGGCCTTTCCATCTGTTGCCTAGGCCCCAAACTCTGGAACTCCCTGCCTAAATCTCTCCGCCTCTCTAATTCTCTACCTCTCTTTCTTCCTTCAAGATGCTCCTTAATACCTGCCTCTTTGACCTAGCTTTTGGTCACCTACGCTAATTTCTACTTATGCGGCTTAGTGTCAAATTCTTCATTTAATTATACTCCTGTGAAGCGCTTTGGGATGTTTCACTACATTAAAGGCGCTATACAAGTTGTTGTTAATCTGTAAATTGGCAGTAAAATATTGCAATCTTGTCTTGAGAAAAGCTGCTGATCACTCATTCTGTTCAGAAATTTGGTAATTGTTGCTTTGAATAATTTTAAGTTTGCAACTTGTGTAACAATTAATTTTTTATTAGTATTTTATTAGAAGAGTATAGAATTTTGTTTCTTTGATCTGACCTGCTGGCTGTTTTCAGTGGATTGTCAGCGCTTTCATTTGTTGAAGCCACATGGATGTAATCATCTGAGCTTGGATAGTACTACATGCTGTCAATATATTTCTTTGTTTGCTTTCTTGGATGTTTTTTTTCTGGGCATGGATATACCTCACTGAAATTTTATCCAACTTGCATTAAGTCACAACTTACTGCCAGGAATTCTTCCTGCTTGTTCTGTTCTTGTCACTGGTCCAAGATTTGTGCTATGCGATCTGTGGTCAAGAAGACAACAAGATTTTATAACACTCTAGGGATAACTTTATGAATTTGCACTGCCAGCATGGAGCTTCACCTGCTGGAGGCGCAAATTGGAAATGTTATCTTAATAATTGGGACATCATGGGGCAGTGCATGCCCAAATGTGTGACTGGCACTACCAAAGGGCAAAGCTGGCCACTAGCAGTGTAGACTCAGAAAATTACCCCCATAATCTTTTAGAGTCATGTGAGAGTAAGAGGCTGTTACTCTGATATATTTTTGTTGTATTTCCATTTATAATAAACAAATCCCGGAAGCCAAGAAAAAAGCTGAAACCAATCATTTATAGTCTTGTCTGTTTTGCAAAAGCAAATTCCATGGGAAAGAACTTAAAAAAAATGTAATCAAAAAATGTAGTTTTCACATTATACCCTGCTGATGCCAGAATCAAGATATCTTCAACAGAAGAAAGAGTCTGCTTTACCAATTCCGTAGATTTTGCATAATGCCTATTTTTAGTTTAATTTCATTTGTTTGCCATTACTTAATTTTTGTTTGGTGCAAGATGTCTGGAAACTGCTATAAGAATATTTCCATTTCTATAAATGTTTATTGTTTGCGTAGAATTATGAACTGGAGTTTCTTATGTGATTCAGCCTTTTTTTAATTTGTTCCGGGGATGTGGGTGTCGCTGGCAAGGCCAGCATTTATTGCTCATCCCTAATTGCCCCTGAGAAGGTGGTGGTGAGCTGCTGCCTTGAACTGCTGTAGTCTATAACAGTTTGGTACAACTAAGTGTCTTGCTAGGCCATTTCAGAGGGCAGTAAATAGTTAACCACATTTCTGTGAGCCTGGAGTTACATATAGGCCAAGGACACTAAGTGGGTTTTGTATGGGTAATGGTCACCATTACTGATACTAGCTTTTTATTCCAGATTTATTTTATGAACTGAATTTAAATTCTCCAGCTGCTGTGGTGGGATTTGAACTCCTGGATCATGTGTCCACATCTCTGGATTACTAGTCCAGTAACATAACCACTATGCTGCTGTACCCCTATTGAGGGAGTTGTGATTCCTATTCACAAGATCACAAGATATTTATAGATAAGGAAGATTATTTGGCCTGTCTTAATTCAGGCTATCGTTTCCCCCCATTTCAGCATCCAATTGTTTCTTAAACCATTCCAGAGTTTTCACCTCCACAGCTCTCTCTTGAAGTCTATTGCAAGTGTTCAACACTCCGTGTGAAGAAGAACTTCCTGATATATACATTTTAGTAGTTTGAAACTGTCGGATTATTGCAATATTCCAGATTTACATTTTCCATTCCCTTAATGACCTTTATATACTAGTGCATAAATCACCACTCCGATGCCTTCCTTTGAGCATGAAAAGCCCAAGTTCCTCCAGTTTTTTCTCACAACTCAGACCTTTGACACTGCTTGAATGTCTCTCTGTGTCAGCCTTGACTCAATGATAAAAGGTTGTGAGTTCAAGTCCCACTCCAGAGACTCGAGCACATAACCTAGGCTGATGGAGCAGCGGGACTCCGGGGTCGGAGGCCTATAAAAGGCTCGTCAAGGAGGAGGCGGGAGATCGAGCAGTGGGAGTCCGGGGTCGGAGGCCTATAAAATGCTCGTCGAGGAGTCGGGAGTTCGAGCAGTGGGACTCCGGGGTCGGAGGCCTATAAAAGGCTCGTCAAGGAGGAGGCGGGACTATCGAGCAGCGGGAGTCCGGGGTCGAAGATCTATAAAAGGCTCGTCGAGGAGAAGGCGAGAGTTCGAGCAGAGGGAATTCATGGAGTCAGAGGCCTATAAAAGGCCCAACAGTCGAGGAGGAGGCGGGAGATCGAGCAGCGGGAGTCCAGGGAGTAGGAGGCCTATAAAAGGCTCGTCAAGGAGGAGGCGGGAGTTTGAGCAGCGAGAATCCGGGGAGTCGGAGGTCTATAAAAGGCCCAACAGTCGAGGAGAAGGCGGGAGATCGAGCAGCGGGTGTCCGGGGAGTCGGAAGCCTATAAAAGGTCCAGCAGATTGAGAGGCCAGCTGGTGCAACTGCAGCAGGGGCAGAAGGTAAACAAAGAAGTAGAAAGAAATCGAAAGGTGACATCACAGCCAAGGGGGTAAGTGATTGGCTGGTGATTGGTGAGTAGTTTTTCCTTTTCTTTTCGTTTATCAGTAGGTAACCTTTATCATTGTTCTTGCCAAATTAAGTTAATCTAAGGGTTAAGTCATGGCAGGAGAGCTCGGACATGTGTCATGCTCCTCCTGTGCTATGTGGGAACACGGGGACGCTTCCAGTGTCCCTGACGACTACATGTGTGGGAAGTGTATCCTGCTGCAGCTCCTGACAGACCGCATTGCAGCACTGGAGCTGCGCGTGGATTCACTTTGGAGCATCCGCGATGCTGAGGATGCCGTGAATACCACGTTTAGTGAGTTGGTCTTACCGCAGGTAAAGGTTACACAGACAGATAGATAATGGGAGACCAACAGGAAGAGTAGTGGAAGGAAGGTAGTGAAGGTAATCATCCACCTCCAAAACAGATACACTGTTTTGGGTACTGCTGGGGGGGCGGGGGGTGAAAGACTCATCAGGGAAGAGCAGCAGCAGCCAAGTCCATAGCACTGTGGGTGGCTCTGCTGCACAGGAGGGCAGGAAACAGAGTGGGAGAGCTATAGTGGTAGGGGATTCTATTGTAAGGGGAATAGATAGGCGTTTCTGTGGCCACAATCGAGACTCCAGGATGGCATGTTGCCTCCCTGGTGCAAGGGTCAAGGATGTCTCTGAGTGGTTGTAGGACATTTTGGGAACAAGGTCCTACAAGTTGATTTTAGGGAGCTAGGAGTTAAATTTAAAAAGTAGGCCCTCAAAGGTAGTAATCTCAGGATTGCTACCAGTGCCACGTGCAAGTCAGAGTAGGAATCGCAGTATAGCTCAGATGAATACGTGGCTTGAGGAGTGGTACAGAAGGGAGGGATTCAAATTCCTGGGACATTGGAACCGGTTCTGGGGGAGGTGGGACCAGTACAAACCGGACAGTCTGCACCTGGGCAGGATCGGAACCAATGTCCTAAGGGGAGTGTTTGCTAGTGCTGTTGGGGAGGGGTTAAACTAATATGGCAGGAGGATGGAACCTATGCAGGGAGACAGAGGGAAGTAGAATGGGGGGCAGAAGCTAAAGATAGAAAGAAGAAAAGTAAAAGTGGAGGGCAGAGAAACCCAAGACAAAAATCAAAAAGGGCCACATTACAGCAAAATTCTAAAGGGGCAAAGAGTGTCAAAAAGACAAGCCTGAACGCTCTGTGTCTCATTGTGAGGAGTATTCGTAATAAGGTGGACAAATTAACTGCACAGGCAGAAATTAATGAATATGATATAATTGGCATCACGGAGACATGGCTCCAGGGTGACCAAGGCTGGGAACTCAATATCCAGGGGTATTCAACATTCAGGAAGGATAGACAGAAAGGAAAAGGAGGTGGGGTAGTGTTGCTGGTTAAAGAGGAAATTAAAGCAATAGTAAGGAAGGACATTAGCTTGGATGATGTGGAATCTGTATGGGTGGAGCTGCAGAATACCAAAGGGCAGAAAACGCTAGTGGGAATTGTGTACAGACCACCAAACCATCGTAGTGAGGTTGGGGACAGCGCCAAACAAGAAATTAGGGATGCGTGCAATAAAGGTACAGCAGTTATCATGGGCGACTTTAATCTACATATAGATTGGGCTAACCAAACTGGTAGCAATATGGTGGAGGAGGATTTCCTGGAGTGTATGAGGGATGGTTTTCCAGACCATTATGTCGAGGAACCAACTAGAGGGCTGGCCATCCTAGACTGGGTGATGTGTAATGAGAAAGGACTAATTAGCAATCTTGTTGTGCGAGGCCCCTTGGGGAAGAGTGACCATAATATGGTAGAATTCTTTATTAAGGTGGAGAGTGACACAGTTAATTCAGAGACTAGGGTCCTGAACTTAAGGAAAGGTAACTTCGACTGTATGAGACATGAATTGGCTAGAATAGACTGGCGAATGATACTTAAAGGGTTGACGGTGGATAGGCAATGGCAAACATTTAAAGACCACATGGATGAACTTCAACAATTGTATATCCCTGTCTGGAGTAAAAATAAAATGGGGAAGGTAGCTCAACCGTGGCTAACAAGGGAAATTAAGGATAGTGTTAAATCCAAGGAAGAGGCATATAAATTGGCCAGAAAAAGCAGCAAACCTGAGGACTGGGAGAAATTTATAATTCAGCAGAGGAGGACAAAGGGTTTAATTAAGAGGGGGAAAATAGAGTAGGAGAGGAAGCTTGCAGGGAACATAAAAACTGACTGCAAAAGCTTCTATAGATATGTGAAGAGAAAAAGATTAGTGAAGACAAACGTAGGTCCCTTGCAGTCAGATTCAGGTGAATTTATAATGGGGAACAAAGAAATGGCAGACCAGTTGAACAAATACTTTGGTTCTGTCTTCACGAAGGAAGACACAAATAACCTTCCGGAAATACTAGTGGACCGAGAGTCTAGTGAGAAGGAGGAACTGAAGGAAACGTTATTAGGCAGGAAATTGTGTTGGGGAAATTGATGGGATTGAAGGCTGATAAATCCCCGGGGCCTGATAGTCTGTTTCCCAGAGTACTTAAAAAAGTGGCCCTAGAAATAATGAATGCATTGGTGATCATTTTCCAATAGTTTATCGATTCTGGATCAGTTCCTATAGACTGGAGGGTAGCTAATGTAACACCACTTTTTTTAAAAAGAGGGAGCGAGAAGGTGGGTAATTATAGACCGGTTATCCTGACATCAGTAGTGGGGAAAATGATGGAATCAATTATTAAAGATGAAAAAGCAGCGCATTTGGAAAGCAGTGACAGGATCGGTCCAAGTCAGCATGGATTTATGAAAGGGAAACCATGCTTGATGAATCTTCTGGAATTTTTTGAGGATGTAACTAGCAGAGTGGACAAGGGAGAACCAGTGGATGTGGTGTATTTGGACTTTCAAAAGGCTTTTGACAAGGTCCCACACAAGAGATTGGTGTGCAAAATCAAAGCACATGGTATTGGGGGTAATATACTGACGTGGATAGAAAACTGGTTGGCACACAGGAAGCAAAGAGTCGGGATAAACGGGTCCTTTTCAGAATGACAGGTAGTGACTAGAGGAGTGCCACAGGGCTCAGTGCTGGGAACCCAGCTATTTACAATATACATTAATGATTTAGATGAAAGTACACTCAATTCCATCTCCAAGTTTGCAGATGACACTAAGCTGGGTGGCATTGTGAGGAGGACGCTTAGAGGTTGCAGGGTGACTTGGACAGGTTAGGTGAGTGGGCAAATGCATGGCAGATGCAATATAATGTGGATAAATGGGAGGTTATCCACTTTGGGGGCAAAAAGTAGAAGGCAGAATATTATCTGAATGGCGGCAGATTAGTTAAAGGGGAGGTGCAACGAGACCTGGGCGTCATGGTACATCAGTCATTGAAAGTTGGCATGCAGGTACAGCAGGCGGTGAAGAAGGCAAATGGTATGTTGGTCTTCATAGCTAGGGTATTTGAGTATAAGAGCAGGGAGGTCTTACTGCAGTTGTACAGGGCCTTGGTGAGGCCTCAATTGGAATATTGTGTTCAGTTTTGGTCTCCTAACCTGAGGAAGGACGTTCTTGCTATTGAGGAGTGCAGCGAAGGTTCACCAGACTGATTCCCGGGCTGGCAGGACTGACATATGAGGAGAGACTGTATCGACTGGGCTTGTATTCACTGGAGTTTAGAAGGATGGGAGGGGATCTCATAGAAACATATAAAATTCTGACGGGATTGGACAGGTTAGATGCAGGAAGAATGTTCCCAATGTTGGGGAAGTCCAGAACCAGGGGACACAGTCTAAGGATAAGGGGTAAGCCATTTAGGACTGAGATGAGGAGAAACTTCTTCACTCAGAGAGTTGTTAACCTGTGAAATTCCCTACTGCAGAGAGTTGTTGATGCCTGTTCATTGGATATATTCAAAAACGAGTTGGAAATCGGTGGTTAGTGGTGTGCCACAGGGATCGGTGCTGGGACCACAACTGTTTACAATATACATAGATGACCTGGAAGAGGGGACAGAGTGTAGTGTAACAAAATTTGCAGATGACACAAAGATTAGTGGGAAAGCGGGTTGTGTAGAGGACACAGACAGGCTGCAAAGAGATTTAGATAGGTTTAGCGAATGGGCTAAGATTTGGCAGATGGAATACAATGTTGGAAAATGTGAGGTCATCCACCTTGGAAAAAAAACAGTAAAAGGGAATATTATTTGAATGGGGAGAAATTACAACATGCTGCGGTGCAGAGGGACCTGGGGGTCCTTGTGCATGAAACTCTAATCCCAAAAAGTTAATTTGCAGGTGCAGCAGGTAATCAGGAAGGCGAATGGAATGTTGGCCTTTATTGCGAGAGGGATGGAGTACAAAAGCAGGGAGGTCCTGCTGCAACTGTACAGGGTATTGGTGAGGCCGCACCTGGAGTACTGCTTGCAGTTTTGGTCACCTTACTTAAGGAAGGATACACTAGCCTTGGAGAGGGTACAGAGACGATTCACTATGCTGATTCCGGAGATGAGGGGGTTACCTTATGATGATAGATTGAGTAGACTAGGTCTTTACTCTTTGGAGTTCAGAAGGATGAGGGGTGATCTTATAGAAACATTTAAAATAATGAAAGGGATAGACAAGATAGAGGCAGAGAGGTTGTTTCCACTGGTCGGGGAGACTAGAACTAGGGGGCACAGCCTCAAAAAACAGGGGAGACAATTTAAAACCGAGTTGAGAAGGAATTTCTTCTCCCAAAGGGTTGTGAATCTGTGGAATTCTCTGCCCAAGGAAGCAGTTGAGGCTAGCTCATTGAATGTATTCAAATCACAGATAGATAGATTTTTAACCAATAAGGGAATTAAGGGTTATGGGGAGCGGGCGGGTAAGTGGAGCTGAGTCCACGGCCAGATCAGCCATGATCTTTTTGAATGGCGGAGCAGGCTCTAGGGTCTAGATGGCCTACTCCTGTTCCTAATTCTTATGTTCTTATGTTCTTATGAGTTAGATCTGGCCCTTACGGCTAAAAGGATCAAGGGGTCTGAAGAGAAAGCAGGAAAAGGGTACTGAGGTGAATGATCAGCCAGGATCTTATTGAATGGTGGTGCAGGCTCGAAGGGCCGAATGGCCTACTCCTGCACCGATTTTCTATGATTCTATGTTTCTTTGATGCACTTTCTTAGTACTGTACTGTTGGAGGTGCTGATTTTCTGATTATATATTACCCTATCTGCCCTTTCAAGTGGATGTAAAAGATTCGATGGCACTATTCTAAGATCAGGGTAATTCTCCCTCGTGTCCTGGCTGATATTTATCCCTCAACCAACATTATTGAAACACATTGGGCCCGAAGGGGCGGCTACTGCGGAGTTTGGGCGGTCGATCGAAAAAATCGATCGGCCACGGTTGGGTACTTTTCCCTCCCCAAGCCATATTCAGCTCGGGGAGGAGTTTAGTGGTGTTCATTTCCGCTGGAAACAGTGTGGTGAAGCCGCTGTTAAGGAAGGTTTCCAGTGGTGAACTCTGCAGCGTGCAAGACGCTGGAAAGGGACTACCACAGCGAAATTCACCGAGGAACATGTCGGACTTTTCCCGGCGGTGACCCCGTGAGCTTGTCAGTGTGGTGCTTGAATGCAACACCACTGGGGCCCTTTGGTAGGTAAAAACTTTTATTACTTATTATTATTTTCATTTCATTTTCCAGCATGCATACGCAGTATTTATCATTCAATATCATTTTAGTGATTATTATTGTTTTCATTTCATTTTTCAGCCCGCGCAGTATTTATCTTTTCATGTAATTTTATGAATTGTTTTGGCTACATTAAACCTGCTGAGTGCTGCTCAGAGGTTTGCACATACCCCTGTACTTTTGTACAACTTTCAGGTGTGACTCTTTAGTGGAGTCTTGTGGGCTGCAGAGACCTGCTTGACAGGGTTCACCCTGAGGTTGGGAGGGCAACACCTGGTACACCTGATCAGAAGCAGGGTGGCATGCAGGAGAAGGCATCGCCGTCAGCACCGTGCAGACAGGCATTGGGCAAGGGAGGCAGCAGCCATGACTGGTTCATTCTGCACCAGACCAGTGTGCCTGCCGTCTTCACCGGCCCAAATCAGGATTGCAGTTGGCTGCTTGGGGACAAGGGATATCCCCTGTCCACTTGGCTGCTCACTACTCTGTGGAACCCCAGGACAGTGCTAGAGCATGCATACAATGATGCTCATTGTGCCACTAGGTGCATTATCGAGCAGTGCATAGGCGTCCTTAAGCAAAGGTGCTGGTGCCTGGACCGCTCTGGTGGCACCTTGCAGTACTCTCCTCAATGGGTCTCCATAATCGTCATGGCCTGCTGCATGCTGCACAACCTGACCATCATGAGGGGACAGCCGCTGGAGGTTGAGCCAGCAATACCATCTGAGGAGGAGGCGAAGGAGGATCCCCGTTGTCCCAGAGCTAGGAGGTGTCGACCCATCACCACCCTGGAAGGGCCGGGTGCAGGCTTGCCAATACCCTCTTGGGAGGGTGTGTCCTCACATATATGGAGGTGCCTGATACTTCCCCTGCAATCTCCCTCCATGCATTATGAACTGCCTGTCTGCCAGGTCTCCCTACCTCAGGAAACAGTATTCTTCTTCTGTCCTCCACACCATCCATCAGTGTCTCCAGCTCCATATCGGTGAACCTGTTGGCTCTCCTTGCACCTCTTACACCAGCCATCCTTCCAACCTCCTCCCCCCACTCAGGGCCTTGCTGCAAACCTTGGCCTTTAAAAAGGCCAGGGAGCAGCTAGCTCATTAGACACCCTTACCTGCATGCTGAATATCGCTCAAATTAAGACAGCCACACCGCTGAAAAATCCACTTTGGAAGGATTCATTAGCGCTGGGACCCATTTGTTCACTTTTGGAGCTGAATATGGGGTGGCCCAACCAAGAAAAAGTTTCGGTGCTAAATTGCCACAAAAAGGTGGCGGGAGCACCAGCTTTCCAACGGTACTGAATTTCGGGCCCATTATCTGGTCATATATCTCATTGCTGTTTTAGGGATCTTGCTCTGCAAAATTGGCTGCCATGGTTTCCTACATTACAACATTGACTACATTTAAAAATTAAAGTGCTTTGGAATGTACATAATAGTATTTTATAGATGCATTTCTTTCTTCTTTTCTTTTGGTGGTCAGAATTGTACACTGTATTCAAGAGGTGGTCTTCCAGCACTGTACAGTTTGGTCACGATTTCTTCTGTTTAATATTTGACTGTTTTGGCCATGTAGTTCAACATTCTATTGGCTTTATTCAATTGTAGTTAGATCAATATCAATTTCATATTTGAAAAACAGATGTAAACATAATGGCATGCCTAATACTCAAAATCCAAACATTAAATTGGGGATTCATGTTGTCATCGTTACTCGCCTCCTGCTCTCCAAACTTTGCCAGATGCCTCCTCCAGGGCTGAACTGCAACTCTTTTCATGTCTGATTCCTCCTTGACAGTTCCCAAACAACAGCATTTTAGATTTTGTACTAAATAAGTCAGAACACTTTATTATTATCATTTAAGATGCTGCTTGAAGTAAGTGAAGGTGCATGCACATGGTCCTTACTGGGCCAGACATTAATTCAAATGTGGTGTTCTCCAACAGACCTTGAGGATGCACTCATAGGGTCCGTTAGAGAACATTGGACTAGTCAGTTACTAGCACTAAACTAGAGGAAACCTTTGACTATAATTGGTGATGACATTTAGCCAATAGATAGATGATTTAGGATAATTTTTGTGTAATTACACAACCTTGGATAAAAATCCAATCCTGCTTCATCTCCCTGATGAACCTCCTAGCTCCGTGATGCGCTGCATCATAGTCAACATTTGCGAGAGTTCTTCAATGCTCCAAATAATCTTCAAGTACCATTTTGAAGGCTTTCTGCTTCGTCCTAACATATGGCCCTCCCTTTACTTTAATTGAACCCTGCTTAGTGGCTAGCAGGCTCTAACCTTGGTGCCCCATTTGCCCCCGAGATGAGATTCCAACCCCATATCCGCTCCATCACCAAGACTGCCTACTTCCACCTTCGTGGCATCGTCCAACTCCACGCCTGCCTCAGCTCATCTGCTGCTGAAACCCTCATCCATGCCTTTGTTACCTCTAGACTTGACTGTTCCAACGCATTCCTGGCCAGCCTCCCACCTTGCACCCTCCGTAAATTTGAGCTAATCCAAAACTCTGCTGCCTGTATCCTAACTTGCACCAAGTCCCATTCATTTAGCATCCCTGTACCCACTGACCAACATTGGCTCCTGGTCGGGCAACTTCTCGATTTTAAAATTCTCATGCTTGTTTTCAAATCCCTTCATAGCCTCGCCGCTCCCTATCTTTGTAAACTCCTCCAGGATCTCTACGCTCCTCCAATGTTGGGCTTTTGTGCATCCCTGATTTTTTTTGTTCCATGAGCGTGCATTCAGCTGCCAAGGCCCTAAGCTCTGGAATTCCCTCCCTAAACCTCTCTGTCTCTTTCTCTCTTTCCTCTTTTAAGCCGCTCCTTAAAACCTACCTCTTTGACCAAGCTTTTTGTTACCCGTCCTAATATTTCCTTATGTGGCTCAGTGTCAAATCTTGTTTGATTATGCTACATTAAAGGCTCTAAATAAATGTTAGTTGTTGTATCTAATGCAAACTAATATATAAAATGCTGTACAGAGTATATTTCTTGCGGTCACACCATACCCAATGTCTCAATCACTGACCAGGCCATCTTCGACCACTTCCTTGTATCCCTCATCACTTAATTTCCTTCTGTATCCTTCCCTATAAAAATCTCTCCTTCAAATCACTTACAACTGAACATTCAAACTCCCAAATGACAAACCTTTAGCTTCCCTCCTGGTCCTCATGTACTCTTATCAGGTTCTGCTTCTTCCATTTCAAAACCACCACCATCAAAAAAAAAGACATCTCGACTCCTCAGTCCTTGCAAACTAGTAGCCTATATCTACTCCTTCTCCTGTCCAAAGTCCTTTATTATTGTTGCCCTCCAAATCCATATTCATCTTTTCCACAACTCCCTATTTAAATCTCCTCAATCAAGCTTTTATCCCACCACAGTACCAAAGTGGCCCTAACCAAAGTCACAAATTACATTATCTATGACTTTGTGACAGTGCATTATCTCTCCACATCCTACTTGACCTCACTGCAGCCTTTGGCATGGTCAACCACACCATCCTCCTCCATGGTTCAGCTTGTTGGAGTTGCCCTCACTTCTTTCCTATCCAATCATAATGAGAGCACCTCCAGCAATGGCTTCTCCTACTCCCTCCCCCCACACAGTTATCTGGAGTCCCTCAAGGATCTATCTTTGCCCCCTTCTTTTCCTCATCTACATGCTGGCCCTTGGTGACATCATTTGCAGACTTGGGATCGCCTTTCACATGTATGCTGATTATTCCCCGCTCTACCTCTCCACCTCTTGACACTTTCACACCCCCTGTTTTGTCAGAGCCCTGTGTTATCAGACTGTTTGCCCAACATCAAGTCTTGGTTGAGGTGTTAATTTCCTCCAGCTAACAATTGGGCAGACCAAAGCCATTGTCTTTGGCACCCACTACAAACTCGAAACTCTTGCCATCAAGTTCACCTCCTCTCTGGCCACAGTCTCCGGCTGAACCAGACTGATTGCAATCTTAGCATCCTATTCAACCCTATATCTTTACCATCACAAAGACTACCACCTCCATAACATTGCCCACTTCCATCCCAACATCAGCCCATCTGCTGCTGAAACCCTCATCCATGCATCTGTCACGTGCAGGCTCGATTATTCTAATACTTTCCTGGCCAGCATCCAATGTTCTCTGTAATTTTATTTGGGCCACGCAGCCCCTTTAACGGGCTGTGTGGCCCATTCAAAATACCGCGCAAACACAGTTTTTCTATTTAAAAGCCAACAAGCTGGCTGCGTGGGATCCCTGGAGTGCTGCCTGGCTGCACAGCTTAAAGGGATCATTGTTCATTCCACATTGCCCATTCTCCACCTTCTGTAAACTTTAGCTCATCCAAAACTCTTCTGCCTTTGGCTTCTCGTCCTCCAAAGCCTCAAATCAAAAATTCTGATCCTTGTGTTGAAAGCCTTTCATGGCCATGCCCTCCCTATCACTGTAATCCTCCAAACCTACAACCTCCCCCAAACTCTCTGACTATGGCCTCCTGTGCATCCCACCCACTTTACCCCACCATTGCAGGCCATGCTTTCAGCCATATAGACCCTCGCTCTGGAATTCCCCCTTCACACCTCTCTTCTCCTTTAAGATCCTTCTTAAAACTCATCTCTTTGATCAAGATTTTGGCCATCCCTCCTAATATATTTCATTGGCTTGGCATACAATCTTTGATTACGACTCCATGAAACGGTGCAGTTTTCTATATAAATTCAAGTTGTTGTTTTTGTTAGCAATGGTACTTTTTTCAAGCCCCTTTCTTCCCCTATCCCCCATATAAGGAACAACTGCTTTGGAACAGGCTTTCTATGTTCCATTTTATTTACTTTTCAACTGTTGTGTATTTATCACTAGTAGGAGTTGTATGTTTGATTGGAGTCAACTTTCCCAGATTAATACGGTTGTATGTAGAAAGTTCCGTACCCTTAAGCATAAATCTAGTGCAAAACTTACAGACAGGAAAGATTTACTTGCTCTGCAGTAATTCCTTATGTCACACTATCCTTGGCAGTGGTGAGACATTAAATTGCAGTTGATTCCAGCTCTCGCATGTGATTGAATGGAAAACTAGATATAGGAGCACATATGAGGGTAACGCTCTGCATTGACAGCTGTTTACCAGGACTAGTGACCTTTAGTTACGAAGTTGTCCAATAAATGCTCCAATTTGAAGATTGTGAAAAGAAACAACTTCAATTAATCCTGGAACTTCCTCTTAGACGGCCTTTTTATAGATAACAGATTTTTGTGCATTTTTCACCCCCACTATTTTCCTCCCTTTCTGGAGCAACATAGATGAAACATTGTTGATGTGCAGTGCAATTACATAACCAATTAGTTCCCGCTTATCTGCACATTTTTTACATTTCTTTTCCTTGGTATTGACAGCCAAGTTTAAGTCCCTCTGCCGGGCGGGAATTGGATGGTGGCAGGCCGAAAATCGTACTGTACTTCCTGCCACATTCCTGCTCCATTCCCACCCACTGCCCTTTTCCTGGGTGCCTCCGCATGGGCAGCCCAGGTGCCTGTCGGTTTCAGGTGGGAGCCTCATCCCAAGGTGCCAATTGGGGTCTTATGACATCATAGGACTTGGAGGCAATTTTTAGAATGTGCACCATTCACAATCCTCCCATTGGTACCAAGCGTTGAGTGGGCTAACTTAAAGGAATTGCTGCAGGCCACTCAGAAAAGGTAAGTTTTTTTTTTCTTTTTGTTTAATTTTGCATTCATGCTCCTCTTGGTCCCACAGAATCTTCCAGCCTACTGCTGGCCCATCCAAGCATGTCTAATTGCCTGCCCCCAGCATAACATTTCTGGCTTGGCTTCACGTCGGAACTGCCAGAATTCCCACCTCCTCAACCGGCAAGCTGCCTGTGATTGCTAGAACAGTGCTCGCAGCTCACTGGTCTAATGTAAATGAGGCGTGGCCCTCAAAATGACACTGGCCTCATGCCAATTATATTGGTTGGGTGATGTAATTACATCACCTGCTGTCCGCCCAGATTGAAACCGACCCCATACTCTGGCTGTCTGTGATCGTTGCTCTACAACATCCTATGTAATATAAAGAAAGCACTTTGTGAAACATGATTTTGAAATGTGCCATTCGGTAACACAAACCTGGCCCCGATAGCAAAATAATTCTTGAAGAAAAGCATTAAAAGAGTGGTTAGGTTAAAATACTGCCCTTTCACCTCTGGGACGTGATGAGAGGAATTGTCTCACCTGTCTGCTCGATGTAGGGGTCTTGTGTGAAATGAGTTTGGACAGTGTTTGTGTCACAAACGTGGCACTAAATTAACAATTGTGCTTAGAGAGGCCTGGTAGGTGAAATTGAAATGGTGTAAGAGGGCTCTTCTGAGGACTCAGAAGACTTAAAGCAGAGTAGGAGGAGTGTTATTCTGTATCTGAGCAATCTATGCCTAACCTGGTAACCTGGGAGGATTTGGTGGTGACATTAGTTTTCCCAGAATGGAAGTGCCACACCATCCTGTAGCACTTTAGGCATAGAACGATTGAGTTCTGTTAACAGAGAAAAGAATATTTAAATTAATGTTGAATGTTTATTCGTTGGTTTATTCAGGTGTCATTGATGACCATATCAGTGCTGTTTCCTGCTCTTATTTCAAACTGGAAAATTTCATAAATTTTGCTTCCAATTTCCACCCTTCCCTCACCTTCGGATGGTCGATCTCTCACTCTTCTCTTCCCTTCTTGGACTTCTCTATTTCTATTTCTGCCAATATCTACTATAAGCCATTTCCACAACTACTTTGACTACACTTCCTCCCACCTTGCTTCTTATAAAAGATCTATTCCATTCTCCCAGTTTATCAGTCGCCATCGCAGCTGTTCTGAAGATGCAACCTTCCATACCAGTGCTTCAGATGTCTTCCTTTTTCCTCAACCGAGGATTTCCCTCCACTGTGGTTGACCGGGCTCTCAACTGTGCCTGTCCCATTCTCCACATTTATGCTCTCATCCCTTCGCCTCCCTCCCAGAACCATGATAGGGTTCCCCTTGTCCTCACCTTCCACCCCACCAGCCTCCACCATTTCCGCTACCTCCAGCGTGGTCCCACCACCAAACACATCTTCCCCACCCCTCCCCTTTCAGCATTCCAAAGAGACCATTCCCTCTGTGACATTCTGGTCAAGTCTTCAATCACCCCCAGCATCCCTCTCCCATTCCCATAGGGCCTTCCCGTGCAATTGCAGGAGATGGAACACCTGCCCTTTTACCACTTTTCTTCCCACCGTCCAGGCTCCCAAAGATTCCTTCCAGGTGAAACATCAATTTATTTGTACATCTTTCAATTTAGTATACTTTATTTGCGGCTCACGATGTTTTGCAGAACATCTCAATTCCGCTGACTATTACCAGCATTTTCTATTTTTATTTCAGATTTCCAGCATTTGCAGTATTTTGATTTTGTATAAATGTTGAATGTTTATGCTCATCAAGGCAGAGGATGAAGAGATATTTGTATTATTAATACAGGTGCAACGTCCAAAAGCCAGAGTTCTAGAATCAGGAATGTTCCAGAATCCAGACACCGAGCCAATCCGTGATGGGGTCATCCGGAAACTAGCAAATGTTCCAAAATCCGGACTCCCCGGCCTCGGCCCAACCTTCCCTGGCCGACCTCCGGCCGCCCGATTCGGCCTCGGCCTGACCTCCCCCCGCCCCCCACCTCGACCCGACCGACCCCCAGAACTCCAGCGGCCCGACTGATCCCGCCCCCCCCCCCCCCCCACCCCACCACCTACCTTCCTCAGCCCAGGCAAAGATGTTCCAAAATCTGGAAATATCCGGAACGGCCTCAGTCCCGACGTTTCCGAATTTCGGACGTCACACCTGTAGAACAATTTTCCATTTGGGTTAATCTACGTCTTGAGGCCTCTCAGGTCAGGTATAATATTGCCAGATGCAAAGTAAAGCTTTCTCTGTTCTGCCCTAACAATATGCCTTAGCCCAACCTTTGAAGAGCACTGACGGTCAATTAGTGGCAAACTAGAGCCTGCCTTATGCTGTCAACCTATGCTCAGTAAGAAAAGTGGTCAGATACTGCCTAAACATATTTCTTGTTGGAGCCTTACAGCCAGCAAAGAGACATAACTTCCAACTGAAAAGATTAATTTTAACAAACATCATAGGCCAAACTTTGTGGCCTCGCTGGGTCTGTATGAAGTGGCAATGGACACGGCGAGGCCTCGCAAAAGCCGGTTTCCGGGGCACGACACACATGCGCCATAAACCGGCTTTTCCGATCTGTCAAGATTTCTCTGGACAGATCCTCTGTAGTCCCGGGAGAAGAACATCCGTGTGCAAGAGATTGGGCTATTTGCTCAACTCATGCCCAGTGAATCTCCTTCAAAGTTTTACACCTGGTAAAAGCAGGCGCATAGCTTACAAGTGTAACACTTTTAAAACATATAAAAATTAAATTTAAACACTAATTTTTATATTAAAAACCCTGTCCATTAAGGTAAGTTTATTTTCAACGCTATTAAAACACATTAAAAAAATGCCAAAAAATATATTTTTTTTCTAAAACATTTAATTACATTTAATTTCAATTAATTTTAAATATGTGAGGTGTTTTATGTATTTATTATGGTATGTTTGGGTGTTTTAGGGGTTATTCTCATTGATAGTAATGGGAACTCGTACAAACTGCCAAGCTGAAAAGGTTGAACAAAAATCAAACGATCCCTCTACACACGCTCATTTTTCTTGAAAAATAGAACTGTACAAAAGTTAAAGAACCTTTGAACATGCCAAACCTTTTTATTTTATAGTATTGGGTTAGTTTGTCTAAACTGACAGTGAAGAACAATAGTGTGTTATGCAATAACATTTAGATTGAGTACTGTTTAACTCCAAGAGATATGACCTTGGCTCTGCTTTATTAAGGCCCAAATTGACTAATATACTGTTATGTATGTAAACATTGTAACTGCGTAAGACTTGCCACCAGAGGGCGCAACTGTTGGAGGCCCAAGGGTCACCTGCACACCTCGTGCAAGGGAGTATAAAAGATTGTCTGCCGTGCTGCGTAGGCACTCTAGAGTTGTATCAAAGAGATTAAGGTAACATCAGTTTTAGCTCACAGTACTCAGTCTTGTGGAGTTCTTCCATACTTAACAATTGGTGACGAGTAACAGATTATAAACTTTCACGCGGCCATGGCTGCTGTTGGTATTTTAGAGAGATTTGTAGAGGGTGATGATTGGGAAGCTTTCGTTGAGCGTCTTGACCAGTACTTCGTGGCCAATGAGCTGGATGGAGACGATAAAGCGATCAAGCGCAGGGCGATTCTCCTCACAATATACGGCCTCATCAAGAATCTGCTAGCACCGGACAAACCAACGGAGAAGATATATACAGAGTTGTGTACGCTGGTTCGGAACCACCTCAAGCCGAAAGAGAGCATCTCAAGAGAGCCAGGTATCGCTTCTACATGCACCACCGCTCCGAGGGCCAAGACGTGGCGAGTTATGTTGCCGACTTGAGACGCCTTGCGGGAACTTGCGAATTTGCTGGATTTTTGGGGGAAATGCTGCGGGACTTTTTTGTGCTTGGCTTTGGCCATGAGATCATTCTTCGTAAGCTGCTGTCCGCCGAATCCCTAGACCTGAGCAAGGCCATCACCATAACCCAGGCATTCATATCCATGAGCGATAATACCAGACAGATATCTTCCCAGCATCGAAGCTCACCGGCAAGTACTGTGCATAAAATAACGTCGCTAGCAGGCAGAACTGCATATGGCAGGGCCTACATGTCTGCAGCTGCAAGAATTAGGATGACTCAATCTGCCATCGGGCGTGAATGCAAATCCATTAGCACCATGTTGATGCTGCGGGAGTAATCATCAAGCCCATCAATGCCGATTCAAGCACTATGTGTGCAAAGGCTGCGAAACAGTGGGGCACCTACAGCGAATGTGCAAGAGTGCTGCGACTCACCACGTGGCAGAGTCGGCAGAGGATGATCGATCCAGCGCGGATCACACAGAACAAACGAGAGGCAACTCAACCTGAGGAAGAAGTGTATGGGATACACCCCTTCATCACCAAGGGCCCTCCCATCATGCTGAAAGTCAATTTGAACGTGTTGTGTATCTGTAAAGCATGCACTCCCATGTTCCACCACCAGGGAGCTCATTCCCTGAACTCCCAAGGGATTCTAGCATCCCTTGAGAGCACTGTATATAAGCCAGCCCCTAAGGCCTGTTCCTCACTCTGGAGTGTCTTATTAAAGACTGAGGTCACTGTTACTTTGACCTTCCTGTGTGCAGCCTCATCTGTGTTAGGAACACAATAACTGGCGACGAGAATACGAATCCAACGCAAAGATGCAGCAAACTGTGGGCATCCTGGAGAAGTTCTCGGAGGATGAGGACTGGGAAGCCTATGTCGAATGGCTAGACCAGTACTTTGTAGCCAATGAGCTGGACGAAGAAGGAAGCGCTGCAAAAAGGAGAGCGGTCCTCCTCACGGTCTGCGGGGCATCGACCGACAACCTCATGAAGAATCTTCTGGCTCCGGTGAAACCCACAGATAAGTCATATGAGGAGCTGTGTACACTGGTTTGGGAGCATCTTAACTCGAGGGAGAGCGTGCTGATGGTGAGGTATCGGTTCTACACGTGCCAGCGATCTGAAGCTCAGGAAGTGTCGAGCTACGTCGCTGAGCTAAGGTGACTTGCAGGACAATGTGAGTTTGATGGCTACCTGAAGTGAATGCTCAGAGACTTTTTTGTACTGGGCATTGGCCACAAAACCATCCTATGAAAACTTTTGACTGTAGAGACACCGACCCTCAGTAAGGCCATTGCGATAGCACAGGCGTTTATGTCCACCAGTGATAACACCAAACAAATCTCTCAGCACACAAGTGCTAGCAATGTTCATAAATATACTGGAACTGTGTTTGCGGGCAGAAATGTACAGGGCAGAAACCACAAGTCTGCAACTGCCGGCAGGCCTCAGGTGACCCAGATGACTCAGAGTCCACAACAAAGGATGAATGCAAGGCAATTCACACCTTGTTGGCGTTGTGGAGGCTTCCATTCAGCCTATTCATGCCGCTTCAAAGGGTATGTTTGCAAGAGCTGTGGAACAATGGGGCACCTCCAACGAGCATGCAAATGAGCTGCAAGCTCTGCAAAACCTGCTAAACTCCACGTGGCAGAGGAAGATTGGTCCATGGTGGATCAAAGCAATTTCGAGCCTCAGAGAGAGGAGGCAGATGCTGAAGTACACGGGGTGCAAACATTTGTGACGAAATGACCACATATAATGCTAAGCGTAAAATTGAATGGCTTACCCATAGCTATGAAACTGGACACTGGTGCTAGCCAATCCATCATGAGTAAAAAGATGTTTGAGAGACTGCGGTGCAACAAGGCACTCAGACCAGCCCTGAGCCCCATCCACACAAAACTGAGAACGTACACCAAAGAGCTTATCACTGTCCTGGGCAGCGCCATGGTCAAGGTCACCTACGAGGGCACGGTGCACAAACTGCCACTCTGGATTGTCCCGGGCGATGGCCCCACACTGCTTGGAAGGAGCTGGCTGGGCAAAATCCGCTGGAACTGGGATGACATCCGAGCACTATCACATGTCGATGAGGCCTCATGTACCCAGGTTTTTAACAAATTTCCTTCCCTTTTTGAGCCAGGCATTGGAAACTTTTCCGGGGTGAAGGTGCGGATCCAGTTGGTCCCAGAGGCACGACCCATTCACCACAAGGCGCGAGCGGTACCTCACATGATGAGGGAGAGAGTGGAAATCGAGCTGGACAGGCTGCAACGCGAGGGCATCATCTCCCCAGTGGAATTCAGCGAGTGGGCCAGCCCGATTGTTGCAGTACTCAAAAGTGATGGCACGGTCAGAATTTGCGGCAATTATAAAGTAACTAGTAATCGTTTCTCGCTACAGGACCAAAACCCACTACCTAAGGGAGATGACCTATTTGCGACGCTGGCAGAAGGCAAGACGTTCACCAAGCTCGACCTGACTTCGACCTACTTGATGCAGGAGCTGGAGGAGTCTTCGAAGGGCCTCACCTGCATCAACACGCACAAGGGACTGTTCATCTACAACAGATGCCCGTTTGGAATTCGGTCGGCTGCAGCGATCTTCCAGAGAAACATGGAGATCCTACTCAAGTCGGTACCACGCACGGTGGTTTTTCAGGATGACATATTGGTCGCGGGTCAGGACACCGTTGAGCACCTACAAAACCTGGAGGAGGTCCTCCAGCGACTGGATCGCATAGGGCTGCGGCTGAAGAGGTTGAAATGCGTCTTCATGGCAACAGAAGTGGAGTTTTTGGGGAGAAAGATCGCGGCGGACGGCATTAGGCCCACAGATGCCAAGACAGAGGATATCAGGAATGTGCCCAGGCCACAGAACATCACGGAGCTGTGGTCGTGCCTGGGACTCCTCAACTATTTTGGTAACTTCCTACCTGGGTTAAGCACCCTTTTAGAGCCCCTACATGTGTTATTGCGCAAAGGTGAGAACTGGGTATGGGGTAAAAAACCAAGTAATTGCTTTTGAGAAAGCCAGAAACATTTTATGCTCCAACAAGCTGCTTGTATTGTATAACCCATGTAAAAGACTTTACTAGCATATGACGCGTCGTCGTACGGAGTCGGGTGTGTATTACAACAAGCTAACGTTGCGGAGAAGTTGCAACCTGTCGCCTATGCTTCCAGGAGCTTGTCTAAGGCCGAGAGGGCCTACAGCATGATTGAGAAAGAGGCATTAGCATGTGTGCTCGAGGTAAAGAAAATGCATCAGTACCTGTTTGGCCTCAAATTTGAGCTGGAAACCGATCACAAGCCCCTCACATCCCTGTTCGCTGAAAACAAGGGGATAAATACTAATGCCTCAGCCTGCATACAAAGGTGGGCACTCGCGCTATCAGCGTATAACTATACCATCCTCCACAGGCCAGGCACCGAGAACTGTGCGGATGCTCTCAGTCGGCTACCATTGCCCACCACGGGGGTGGAAATGGCGCAGCCTGCAAACTTGTTGATGGTGGCGCAGCCTGCAGACTTGTTGATGGTCATGGAAGCGTTTGAAAATGATAAATCACCTGTCACAGCCAGCCAGATTAGGACTTGGACCAGCCAAGATCCTCTGCTGTCCCTAGTAAAAAACCGTGTACTGCATGGGAGCTGGGCCAGCATCCCCGTTGAAATGCAAGAGCCAATCAAGCCGTTCCAGTGGCGAAAGGACGAGCTGTCCATTCAGGCAGATTGCCTATTGTGGGGTAACCGCGTAGTGCTACCCAAAAAAGTGCAGGGAGACGTTCATCTCGGATCTCCACAGCACATAGTATAGTAATGATGAAAGCGATAGCCAGATCCCACGTGTGGTGGCCCGGTATCGACTCTGACTTAGAGTCCAGTGTACGGCAATGCAGCGTGTGTGCTCAGTTGAGCAACGCGCCCAGAGAGGCACCGCTAAGTTTGTGGTCCTGGCCCTCCAGACCATGGTCGAGGATTCATGTCGACTATGCGGGCACGTTTCTCGGTAAAATGCTCCTGGTGGTGGTGGATGCTTTTTCAAAATGGATTGAATGTGAAATAATGTCAGGAAGCACTGCCACCACCACCATTGAAAGCCTGAGGGCCATGTTTGCCACCCACGGCCTGCCTGACATACTGGTCAGTGACAGTGGGCCATCCTTCACCAGTGCTGAATTTAAAGAATTCATGACCCGCAATGGGATCAAACATGTCACCTCGGCCCCGTTCAAACCAGCCTCCAATGGGCAGGCAGAGCGGGCAGTACAAACAATCAAACAGAGCCTTAAATGAGTCACAGAAGGCTCACTCCAAACCTGTCTGTCCCGAGTACTGCTCAGCTACCGCATGAGACCCCACCCCATGTGCACCCGGCTGAGCTACTCATGAAAAGGACACTTAAAACCAGACTCTCGCTGGTTCACCCCAACCTGCATGATCAGGTAGAGAGCAGGCGGCAGCAACAAAATGTAAACGATGGTCGTGCCACTGTGTCACGGGAAATTGATTTGAATGACCCTGTGTATGTGCTAAACTAAGGACATGGTCCCAAGTGGATCGCGGGCACGGTGATAGCTAAAGAAGGGAGTAGGGTGTTTGTAGTCAAATTAGACAATGGACAAATTTGCAGAAAGCACCTGGACCAAACGAGGCTGTGGTTCACAGACTGCCCTGAACAACCCACAGCAGACACCACCTTTTTCGAGCCCACAACGCACACCCAAAGGATCAGCGACACCACGCCGGACCAGGAAATCGAACCCATCATGCCCAACAGCCCAGCAAGGCCAGGCTCACCTAGCAGCCCTGCAGGGCTAACAACACGCCAGCCCAGCGAGGGCACAGCCAACACACCAGAACAGACATTTGTACCGAGGCGGTCCACCAGGGAAAGAAAGGCTCCCGACTGCCTCACCTTGTAAATAGTTTTCACTTTGACTTTGGGGGTGAGTGATGTTGTGTATCTGTAAAGCATGCACTCCCATGTTCTGCCACCAGAGAGCTCATCCCCTGAAGTCCCAAGGGATCCCAGCATCGCTTGGGAGCACAGTATATAAGTCGGCCTTTCAGGCCTGTTCCTCACTCTGGGGTGTTTTATTAAAGACTGAGGTCACTGTTACTTTAATCTCCCTGTTTGCAGCCTCATCTGTGTTAGGAACAGAATAGAACGGTAATCCGGTATCAATGGAGTTGGACACGGGGGCGAGTCAGTCAATTATGAGTTAGAAGACTTTTGATAAACTGTGGGGCAACAAGGCACAAAGGCCCAAACTGAGCCCGATTCAGACAAAGCTGCGCACCTACTCCAAAGAACTCATACCAGTCATTGGCAGTGCGGCAGTTAAGGTATCGTAAGATAGAGCTGTGCATGATTCATCACTGTGGATTATATCAGGCAATGGCCTAACGCTATTCGGCAGAAGCTGGTTGGGAAAGATTCGATGGAACTGGGACGACATCAAAGCGCTATCTTCAGTGGATGACACCTCGTGCGCCCAAGTGCTGAGCAAGTTTCCGTCGCTATTTGAACCAGGCATCGGCAACTTCACAGGCACCAAGGTGCAGATCCATCTAGTCCCCAATGCAAAGCCCGTTCATCACAAGGCTCGAGCGTTTCCATATATGATGAGGGAGAAAGTTGAGATCGAACTGGGCAGACTACAACGAGAGGGATCATATCGCCAGTCGAGTTCAACGAGTGGGCCAGTCCGATTGTTCTGGTGTTGAAAAGTGCTGGCACGGTCAGAATCTGTGGAGACTCTAAGGTAACGAGCAACCAAGTCTCGTAACAAGACCAGTACCCGCTACCCAAGCCGGATGACTTGTTCGCAACGTTAGCAGGGGGGATGTCGTTCACCAAGTTGGACCTAACCTGTGCCCACATGACACAGGAGCTGGCTGAATCTTCGCAAAGATTGACGTGCATTAACACGTACAAAGGACTGTTTATATACCACAGGTGCCCTTTTGGGATTCGCTTGGCTGCTGCCATTTTCTAGAGGAACATGGAGAGCCTGCTGAAATCGGTTCTGCGCACCATTGTGTTTCAAGACGACATCCTGATCACTGGTCGTGACACCACTGAACACCTGCAAAACCTGGAAGAGGTTCTAAGTCGACTAGACAGAGTGGGACTCAGGCTGAAACGCTCCAAGTGTGTTTTCCTGGCGCCAGAAGTCGAACTTTTGGGGAGAAAGATTGCGGCAGACGGCATCAGACCCACGGACTCAAAGACAGAGGCCATCAAGAATGCACCCAGACCACAGAATATGACGGAGCTGCGTTCGTTCCTGGGACTCATCAACTATTTTGGTAACTTTGGAGTCCCAAGGGATGCTGGGATCCATTGGGACTCCAACAGGTAGGCCCTCTGGTGATAGTGTGATACAGGTTACAAGGGATTGAATACATAACACACTCCCCTGTAAAGTCAATAGTACACTTATTTACAAGGAATGATGATCTGGAGCTTTTCGCTCCCTTGTCGATCGTCTCTGTACAAATGCGGGTGTGGGTGGGTTGGTTGGTTCTTCCCCGGATTAAGCACTTTGCTGGAACCGTTGCTACGTAAGGGTGACGACTGGGTTTGGTGTAAATCTCAAGAGACAGCCTTTGAGAAGGCCAGAAACCTACTTTGTTCTAATAAGTTACTTGTACTGTATGACCCGTGTAAACGATTAGTGCTCGCTTGTGATGCATCTTCGTACGGGGTCGGCTGTGTGTTCAGCAAACCAATGTATTGGGCAAACTTCAACCGGTTGCATACGCGTCGAGAAGTCTGTCTAAGGCTGAAAGAGCCTACAGTATGGTCGAGAAAGAGGCGTTAGCATGTATATATGGGATTAAGAAAATGCACCAATACCCATTTGGACTTCGGTTTTGATGCGTTCATAATAAAGGATGCAACTGAGTACTGTGTACAATGAGCAAGTGTGACCTTAGCTGCTTTAATAAGACTCCAAAGTGCAGGTACTTCGTGGGTGGCCTGCTTCTATACAGTGCTCCCAAGGGATGCTGGGATCCATTGGGACTCCAACAGGTAGGCCCTCTGGTGATAGTGTGATACAGGTTACAAGGGGTTGAATACATAACACACTCCCCTGTAAAGTCAATAGTACACTTATTTACAAGGAATGATGATCTGGAGCTTTTCGCTCCCTTGTCGATCGTCTCTGTACAAATGCGGGTGTGGGTGGGTTGGTTGGTTCTTCACTGGGCTGTTGGGCAGCTGGCCTTGCCGGGCTGCTGGGAATGGTGAGTTCGGCTTCGTGGTCAACCATGATATCGGTTGCCACTTATGTGTGTGTTGGAGGGTCAGAGTTGGTGGTGTTTTCTTTGGGTTGTTCATAGCTGTTGGTGAACCGCAATTTGATTTGGTCCAAATGTTTTGTGCACGTTAGTCCATTGACCTGAAACACCCTAGTCCCCTCTTTGGCTATGACTGTGTCAACGAGCCATTTGGGACCATGTCCATAATTGAGTACAAACACAGGGTCCTTGACCTCAATATCGCGTGACAGATTTGCGCAGTCATGGTACATACTTTGTTGATGCCACCTGCCCTCCACGTGATCATGGAGATCAGGGTGGACAAGAGAGAGTCTTGTTTTGAGCTCCCCTTTCATGAGCAGCTCGGCTGGGAGAACCCCGGTGAGTGAGTGGGGTCTGGTGCGGTAGCTGAGCAGCACTCGGGACAGTGCTCTGCATGGAGCCTTCCGACACGCGTTTCAAGCTTTGCTTGATGGTCTGAACTGCCCGTTCTGCCTGGCCGTTGGATGCGGGCTTGAACGGGGCAGATGTGACGTGCTTTATCCCATTGCGGGTCATGAATTCCTTGAATTCAGCACTGGTGAAACACGGCCCATTGTCACTGACCGGGACATCAGGCAGGCTGTACGTGACAAACATGGCTCGTAGGCTTTCAATAGTGGCCGTGGATGTGCTTACAAACATTATTGCACATTCAATCCATTTTGAGTAAGCATCCACGACAACCAAGAATATTTTGCCTAGAAATGGGCCCGCATAGTCCATGCGGATCCTCGACCACGGTTTGGAGGGCCACGACCACAAACTTAGCGGTGTCTCTCTGGGTGCATTGCTCAGCTGAGAGCAAGTGTTGCACTGGTGCACGCATGACTCTAAATTTGAGTCGATGCCGGGCCACCACACATGGGATCTGGCTATGGCTTTCATCATTACAATGCCTGGGTGAGTGCTGTGCAGTTCACAAATGAACGTATCTCTGCCTTTCTTGGGCAAGACCACGCGATTACCTCACAACAGACAGTCCGCCTGCAGGGACATTTCGTCTTTGCGCTGTGGAATGGCTTAATCGCCTCCTGCATCTCCGCTGGGACGCTGGACCAGCTCCCATGGAGGACACAGTTTTTTTTACCAAGGACAGTAAAGGATCCTGGCTGGTCCAGGTCCTGATCTGGTGGGCCGTAACGGGGGACTTTTCATTTTTGAATGCATCCATTACCATGAGCAAGTCCGCAGGCTGTGCCATTTCCACCCCGGTGGTGGGGAATGGCAGCCGACTGGGAGAATCAGCGCAGTTCTCTGTGCCCGGTCTGTGGCAGATTACATAGTTGTATGCTGACAGCATGAGCGCCCATCTTTGGATGCAGGCAGAGGCATTGGTGTTAATCCCTTTGCTCTCAGAGAACAGCGATATGAGCGGCTTGTGGTCAGTTTCAAGCTCAAACTTGAGGCCAAGTCAGTACTGGTGCATTTTCTTTACCCTGTAACCGCACGCCGGAGCCTCTTTTTCAATCATGCTGTAGGCCCTTTCGGCCTTGGACAAACTCCTGGATGCATAAGCGGCCGGTTGCAAAATCCTCGATTCGTTAGCCTGTTGTAACACACACCCGACCCCAAATGACGAATCATCACAAGCTAGCACTAATCATTTACAAGGATTATACAGGACAAACATTTTGTTTGAACACAACAGATTCCTGGCTGAGATCATGACTGATTTGTACCTCAAATCCATTTACCTGCCATTGATCCAAATCCCTTGAAACGCTTACCTAACAAAATCAAAGAAATGAAATTGTGTGTTACATTTAGCGAGTACCTCTACTCAGAATTTGATTCGTGTGACTAGGTTCACACTGACATGTCAAGTTTCTGGTGTAAAAATACAAAAGGAAAAGTGGCCCAACCATGGCTAACAAAAGAAATTAAGGATAGTATTCGATCCAAAGAGGAGTTATAAAAGGTAGGAAGCCTGAGGATTGGGAGCAGTTTAGAATTCAACAAAAAAGAACCAAGAGATTGATTTAAGAGGGGAAAAATAGAGTATGAGAGTAAACTTGTAAGGAACATAAAAACCGACTGCAAAAGTTTCTACAAGTACGTAAAAAGAAAAAGCCTAGTGAAGACAAATGTAGGTCCTTTACAGACAAAAACAGGAGAATTTGTAATGGGGAACAAGGAAATGGCAGAACAATTAAATAAATACTTTGATTCTGTCTTCATGGAAGAGGGCACAAATAACATCCCAGAAATGCTTGGGAACCAAGGGTCTAGTGAGCAAGAGGAATTAAAGGAAATTATTATTAGTAAGAAAATAGTGCTGAAGAAACTAATGGGACTGAAAATAAATCCCCAGGGCCTAATAATCTACATCCCAGAATACTAAAAGAGGTAGCCATGGAAACAGTAGATGCATTGGTTGTCATCTTCCAAAATTCTATAGATTATGGAACAGTTCCTGCAGATTGGAGGGTGGCAAATGTAACCCCACTATTTAAAAAAGGAGGGAGAGAGACAACAGGGAACTACAGACTGGTTAGCCTGACATCAGTAGTAGGGAAAATGCTGGAGTCTGTTATAAAGGATGTGATAACGGCACACTTAGATAATATCAACGGGATTAAACAAAGTCAGCATGGATTTATGAAAGGAAAATCATGTTTGACAAACCTACTGGAGTTTTTTGAGGATGTAACTAATAGAATAGATAAGGGAGAACCATTGGATGCAGAATGTTGCAGAACCAACCAGGGAGCAGGCTATCTTAGATCTGGTGCTGTGCAATGAGACAGGATTAATAAATGATCTCCTAGTAAAGGATCCTCTAGGAAAGAGTGATCATAGCATGGTTAAATTTCAAATTCAGTTGGAGGGTGAGAAAGTTGGACCTCAAACCAGTGTCCTATGCTTAAATAAAGGAGACTACAAAGGTATGAAGGCAGAGTTGGCTAAAGTGGTCTGGGAAAATAGCTTAAGGTGTAAGATGGTTGATGAGCAGCGGCAGACATTTAAGGAGATATTTCATAACTCGCAACAAAAATATATTCCAATGAGAAGGAAAGACTTTAAGAGAAGGGATAACCATCCGTGGCTAACTAAGGAAATAAAAGATGGTATCAAATTGAAAACAATCGCATAAAAAGTGGCCAAGATTAGTGGGAGGCCAGAGGATTGGGAAAATTTTAAGAACCAGCAAAGAACGACTAAAAAAATAATCGAGAAGGAAGATGGACTATGAAAGTAAACTAGCAAGAAATATAAAAACAGATCGTAAGAGTTTCTACAGGTATATAAAAAGGAAAAGAGTGGCTAAAGTAAATGTTGGTTCCTTAGAGGGTGAGACTGGGGAATTAGTATGGGAAACGGGGAAATGGCAGAGACTTTGAACAAATATTTTGTATCGGTCTTCACGGTAGAAGACAATAAAAACATCCCAATAATGGATAATGAAACATAGAAATTAGGTGCAGGAGCAGGCCATTCGGCCCTTCGAGCCTGCACCGCCATTCAATAAGATCATGGCTGATCATTCAACCTCAGTATCCCTTTCCTGCTTTCTCTCCATACCCCTTGATCCCTTTGGCCGTAAGGGCCATATCTAACTCCCTTTTGAATATATCTAACGAACTGGCCTCAACAACTTTTTGCGGTAGAGAATTCCACAGGTTAACCACTCTCTGAGTGAAGGAGTTTCTCCTCATCTCGGTCCTAAATGGCTTACCCCTTATTCTTAGACTGTGACCCCTGGTTCTGGAACACTCCAGCAACGGGAACATTCTTCACGCATCTAACCTGTCCAATCCTGTCAGAATTTTATATGTTTCTATGAGATCCCCTCTCATTCTTCTAAACTCCAGTGGATACAAGCCCAGTTGATCCAGTCTCTCCTCATATGTCAGTCCTGCCATCTCGGGAATCAGTCTGGTGAACCTTCGCTGTACTCCCTCAATAGCAAGAAAGTCCTTCCTCAGATTAGGAGATCAAAACTCAACACAATATTCTAGGTGTGGCCTCACCAAGGCTCTGGTCAACTGCAGTAAGACCTCCAGGCTCCTATACTCAAATCCTCTAGCTATGAAGGCCAACATGCCATTTGCCTTCTTCACCGCCTGCTGTACCTGCATGCCAAACTTCAATGACTGATGTACCATGACACCCAGGTCTCGTTTCACCTCCCCTTTTACTAATCTGTCACCGTTTAGATAATATTTTGCCTTCCTGTTTTTGCCACCAAAGTGGATAACCTCACATTTATCCACATTATACTGCATCCTGCCATGCATTTGCCCACTCACCTAACCTGTCCAAGTCACCCTGCAGCCTTTTAGCATCCTCCTCACAGCTCACACCACCACACAGCTTAGTGTCATCTGCAAACTTGGAGATATTACATTCAATTCCTTCATCTAAATCATTGATGTATATTGTAAAGAGCTAGGGTTCCAGCACTGAACCCTGTGGCACCCCACTGGTCACTGCCTGCCATTCTGAAAAGGACCCGTTTATTCCAATTCTCTGCTTCCTTACTGCCAACCAGTTCTCTTGTGTGGGACCTTGTCAAAAGCCTTTTGAAAGTCCAAATACACCACATCCACTGGTTCTCCCTTGTCCATTCTACTAGTGACATCCTCAAAAAATTCTAGAAAATTTGTCAAGCATGATTTCCCTTTCATAAATCCATGCGACTTGGACCGATCCTGTCACTGCTTTCCAAATTCGCTGCTATTTCATCTTTAATAATTGATTCCAACATTTTCCTCACCACCAATGTCAGGCTAACTGGTCTATAATTACCTGTTTTCTCTCTCCCTCCTTTCTAGTCCATAGGAACTGATCCAGAGTCAATAGAATGTTGGAAAATGATCACCAATCATCCACTATTTCTCAGGCCACTTCCTCTGGGATGCAGCCTATCAGGCCCTCCGGATTTATCAGTCTTCAATCCCATCAATTTCCCTAACACAATTTTCTGACTAATAAGGATTTCCTTCAGTTCCTCACTTTCGCTAGACCCTCGAACCCCTAGTATTTCCGGAAGGTTATTTGTGTCTTCCTTAGTGAAGACAGATCCAAAGGATTTGTTCAATTGGTCTGCCATTTCCTTGTTCCCCATTATAAATTCACCTGATTCTGACTGCAAGGGACCTACATTGGTCTTCACTAATCTTTTTCTCTTTACATATCTATAGATGCTTTTGCAGTCAGTTTTTATGTTCCCTGCAAGCTTCCTCTCACATTTTATTTTCCCCCTCCTAATTAGACTCTTTGTCCTCCTCTGCTGAATTCTAAATTTCTCCCAGTCCTCAGGTTTGCTGCTTTTTCTGGCCAATTTATAAGCCTCTTCCTTTGATTTAACACTATCCCTAATTTCCCTTCTTAGCCACGGTTGAGCTACCTTCCCCTTTTTATTTTTACTCCAGACAGGGATGTACAATTGTTGAAGTTCATCCATGTAATCTATAAATGTCTGCCATTGCCTATCCACTGTCAACCCTTTAAGTATCATTTGCCAGTCTATCCTAGCCAATTTACATCTCATACCATCAAAGTTACCTTTCCTTAATTCAGAGACTTGGGTCCTGAAATTAACACTGTCACTCTCCATCTTAATAAAGAATTCTACCATATTATGGTCACTCTTCCTCAGGGGGCCTCGCACAACAAGATTGCTAATTTGTCCTCTCTCATTACACAACACCTAGTCTAGGGTGGCCAGCTCTCTAGTTGATTCCTCGACATATTGGTCTAGAAAGCCATCCCTAATACACTCCAGGAAATCCTCCTCCACCGCATTGCTCCCAGCTTGGTTAGCCTAATGTATATGTAGATTAAAGTCGCCCATGATAACTGCTGTACCTTTATTACATGCATCCCTAATTTCTTGTTTGATGCCATCCCCAACCTCACTACTACTGTTTGGTGGTCTGTACACAACTCCCACTAGCATTTTCTGCCCTTTGGTATTCCGCAGCTCTATCCATACAGATTCCACATCATTCAAGCTAATGTCCTTTCTTACTATTGTTTAATTTCCTCCTTAACCAGTAGCGCTACCCCACCTCCTTTTCCTTTGTGTCTATCCTTCCTGAATGTTGAATACCCCTGGATGTTGAATTCTCAGCCTTGGTCACCCTGGAGCCATGTCTCCGTAATCCCAATTATATCATAATCGTTAATAGCTGCCTGCACAGTTAATTCATCCACCTTGTTGTGAATAATCAAGGGGCTATAGGGAGAGAGGCACTTAAAACAATCACTGTCACTAAAGAAGAAGTAAAATAACAGGACTGAAGGTGGACAAGTCCCCAAGACCTGATGGCTTGCATCCTCGGGTCTTAACAGAAGTGACTGCAGAAATAGTGCTTGCATTGGTTGTAATCTACCAAATTCCTTGGATTCTGGGGAGGTCCCAGAGATTGCAAAACCGCAAATGTAACGCCCCTATTTAAAAAAGGAGGCAGACAGAAAGCAGGAAACTATAGACTAGTTAGCCAAACATATGTCGTTGGGAAAATGCTGGAGTCCATTATAAAGGAAGCAGTAGCAGGACATTTGGAAAAGCATAATTTAGTCAAGCAGAATCAGCGTGGTTTTATGAAAGGGAAATCATGTTTGACAAATTTGCTGGAGTTCTTTGAGGATATAAGGAGCAGTATGGACAAGGGGGAACCAGTGGATGTGGTGTATTTGGATTTCCAGAAGGCATTCAATAAGGTGCCACATAAAAGGTTGCTGCACAAGATAAAAGTTCACAGGCTTGGGGATAATATATTAGCATGTATAGAGGATTGGCTAACTTACAGAAAACAGAGAGTCGGGATAAATGGGTCATTTTCCTGTTGGCAAACAGTGACTAGTGGGATGCCGCAGGGAGAAGTGCTGGGGGTCTCAACTATTTACAAACTATATTAATGATTTGGATGGAGGGACTGAGTGTAATGTAGCCAAGTTTGCTGATGATACAAAGATGGGTGGAGTCCATTATAAAGGTGGGAAAGTAAATTGTAAGGAGGACACAAAGAATCTGCAAAGGGATATAGACAGGCTAAGTGAGTGGGCAAACATTTGGCAGATGGAGTATAATGTGGGAAAGTGTGAGGTTATCCACTTTGGCAGGAAAAATAAAAAAGCAAATTATTATTTAAATGAAGAAAAATTACAAAATGCTGCAGTGCAGCGGGACCTGGGAGCCCTTGTGCATGAAACACAAAAAGTTAGTATGCAGGTACAGCAAGTAATCAGGAGGGCAAATGGAATGTTGGCCTTTATTGCAAGGGGAATGGAGTATAAAAGCAGAGAAGTCATATTACAACTGTACAGGGTATTGTTGAGGCCACACCTTGAGTACTGCGTACAGATTTGGTCTCCGTATTTAAGGACGGGATATACTTGCATTTGAGGCAGTTCAGAGAAGGTTCACTAGGTTGATTCCTGAGATGATTGGGTTGACTTATGAAGAAAGGTTGAGCAGGTTGGGCCTGTACTCATTGGAGTTCAGAAGAATGACAGGTGATCTTATTGAAACATATAAGATAACGAGGGAGCTTGACAAGGTAGATGCAGAGAGGATGGTTCTATTCATGGGGGAATCTAGAATGAGGGGGCATAGTTTCAGAATAAGGGGCCGCCCATTTAAAAATGAGATGGGGAGGAATTTCTTCTCTCAGAGGGTTGTAAATCTCTGCCCCAGAGAGCTATAGAGGCTGGGTCATTTAATACATGTAAGGCGGAGATAGACAGATTTTTGAGTGTTAAAGGAGTAAAGGGTTATGAGGAGCGGGCAGGGAAGTGGAGCCCACGAGCAGATCAGCCGTTATCTTATTGAATGGCAGAGCAGGCTTGAGGGGCCAAATGGCCTACTCCTGCTACTATTCCTTTTGTTTTTATGTAGTATTGGAAATGCAGCAGCCAATTTTCTCACAGCAATCTCCCAGAAACAGCAATGTGATAATGCCTAAATCATCTACTTTCAGGAAAGAAGTATTGCTTGATTTTGTTCTGGGAAATTAAGTGGGGCAAATAATTGATGTGAGAGTATTTGGAAAGAATTGTTAAATGCAAGTCATGTTTGATAAATTTAAGAGATTTTTTTGAAGAAGGACTGATTGGATTGATCAAGAGAAAACAGTAGATGTAGTTTATATGGGTTTGATAATATATTTCAAGCAGCTTATTGAAAAATTCAGGAGTAAGGTATAGGAGGAAATGTAGCAGCAAAGATAGAAAGACAACAGGCAGAAATCAAAGAGGTAGGATACATCAGCATTACATGGGTTGGAGATTGGTTGGAGTGGTGTTCCTGAGGGGTCAATTTTGATTTTGGTATATAAATAGATGATTTGGATTTGGGTTTTGGGAACATGTAATGTATATAATGACTCAAAAGACATGTTACTGTAAGCTCACTCAGGTGCAAACCTGGTCAACTTTATTCGTGCCCAAAGTACGCACATAACATGGTATTCGCTCTTATATATCAGGGCCCGCGCACATGCGCGTACAGCCCGATGACCTCCGACAGTGGCACCCCTGGTGTGTAGTGACCCCAAGCATCAATACATAACAACATCCCCCTTCAAGATCTTAGTATCAGTCTCTTTACAAATTAAGACAGTTTGGGGCTTTTTGCTCACGAGTTGATCGTCTCAGTTCAACTCCAGTTCTGGCCGAGTGTTCTGAGGCAGCTATGACTGGAGGCTGAGTAACCGATCTGATGGGAGTGGTAATGACCCTATCAGAGATTGAAATTCCAGATTCAGTAATGACAGCAGAGTCTTCTGATTAATGAACATTGGTTGGTTAGTCACTGACTGCATCTTCCTCAACCTATTCCGCTTCATCCGTGTAACGCAGTTTTATCTGATCAACATGGTTCCTGCATGTTTGCCCATTCTTGAGCATGACAATAAACACTCTGTTACCCTCCTTGGCCTTAACAGTACCGGCAATCCACTTTGGACCTTGACCATAATTCAGCACATAAACTGGATCGTTGACGGAGATGTCACGTGACACAGCAGCTCGTTTATGATATCATTGCTGATTTTGACATTTGTTTTCAACATGATCATTCAAATCAGGATGGACAAGAGAAAGCCTGGTCTTGAGACTTCTCTTCATCAGTAGTTCAGCAGGGGAGACCCCAGTAAGCGTGTGAGATCTTGTCCTGTAACTAAGCAATATACATGACAAACGAGTCTGCAGTGAACACTGAGTCACACGTTTCATGCTTTGCTTGATCGTTTGAACCGCACGCTCTGCTTGACCATTAGACGCAGGTTTGAATGGAGCAGACCTTGCATGTCTGATACTATTGAGTTTCATGAACTCCTGAAACATAGAAACATAGAAACTAGGTGCAAGAGTAGGCCATTCAGTCCTTCGAGCCTGCACCGCCATTCGATAAGATCATGGCTGATCATTCCTTCAGTACTCCTTTCCTGCTTTCTCTCCATACCCCTTGATCCCCTTAATCGTAAGGGCCATATCTAACTCCCTCTTGAATATATCCAATGAACTGGCATCAACAACTTTGCGGCAGGGAATTCCACGGGTTAACAACTCTGAGTGAAGAAGTTTCTCCTCATTTCAGCCCTAAACGGCCTGCCCCTTATCCTAAGACCGTGTCCCCTGGTTCTGGACTTCCCCAACATCGGGAACAGTCTTCCCGCATCTAGCCTGTCTAATCCAGTCAGAATCTTATATGTTTCTATGAGATCCCCTTTCATCCTTCTAAACTCCAGTGAATAAACGCCCAGTTGATCCAGTCTCTTCTCATATGTCATTCCAGCCATCCCTGGAATCAGTCTGGTGAACCTTCGCTGCACTCCCTCAATAGCCAGAACGTCCTTCCTCAGGTTAGGAGACCAAAACTGAACACAATATTCCATGTGGGGCCTCACCAAAGCCCTGTACAACTGCAGCAAGACTTCCCTGCTCCTATACTCAAATCCCCTAGCTATGAAGGCCAACATACCATTTGCCTTCTTCACCGTCTGCTGTACTTGTATGCCAACTTTCAATGACTGATGAACCATGACACCCAGGTCTCGCTGCATCTCACCTTTTCCTAATTTTCCGCCATTCAGATAATATTCTGCCTTCGTGTTTTTGCCCCCAAAGTGGATAACCTCACATTTATCCACATTATGCTGCATCTGCTATGTATTTTCTCACTCACCTAACCTGTCCAAGTCACCCTGCAGCCTCTTAGTGTCCTCCTCACAGATCACACTGCCACCAAGTTTATTGTCATCTGCAAACTTGGAGATATTACACTCAATTCCATCATCTAAATCATTAATATATATAGTAAAGAGCTGGGGTCCCAGCACTGAGCCCTGCAGCACTCGACTAGTCACTGCCTGCCATTCTGAAAAGGACCCGTTAATCCCCTCTCTCTGCTTCCTGTCTGCCAACCAGTTCTCTATCCACGTCAGTACATTACCCCCAATACCATGTGCTTTAATTTTGCACAACAATCTCTTGTGTGGGACCTTGTCAAAAGCCTTTTGAAAGTCCAAATCACCACATCCACTGGTTCTCCCTTGTCCACCCTACTAGTTACATCCTCAAAAAATTCCAGAAGATTTGTCAAGCATGATTTCCCTTTCATAAATCCATGCTGACTTGGACCAATCCTATCACTGCTCTCCAAATGCGCTGCTATTTCATCCTTAATGATCGATTCCAACATTTTCCCCACCACCGATATCAGGCTAACTGGTCTATAATTACCCGTTTTCTCTCTCCCTCCTTTTTAAAAAAAGTGGTGTTACATTAGTAACCCTCCAGTCCATAGGAACTGATCCAGAGTTGATAGACTGTTGGAAAATTATCACCAATGCATCCACTATTTCTAGGGCCACTTCCTTAAGTACTCTGGGATGTAGACTATCAGGCCCTGGGGATTTATCGGCCTTCAACCCCGTCAATTTCCCGAACACAATTTCCCGCCTAATAAGGATACCCTTCAGTTCCTCCTTCTCACTAGTCCTTCGGACCCCTAGTACATCGGGAAGGTTATTTATGTCTTCCTTTGTGAAGACAGAACCAAATTGGTCTGCCATTTCTTTGTTCCCCATTATAAATTCACCCGAATCCGACTGCAAGGGACCAACGCTTGTCTTCACTAATCTTTTTCTCTTCAAATACCTATAGAAGCTTTTGCAGTCATTTTTTATGTTTCCGGCAAGCTTCCTCTCGTACTCTATTTTTCCCCTCTTAATTAAACCCTTTGTCCTCCTCTGCTGTATTCTAAATTTCTCCCAGTCCTCCGGTTTGCTACTTTTTCTGGCAAATTTGTATGCCTCTTCCTTGGATTTAACACTATCCTTAATTTCCCTTGTTAGCCACGGTTGAGCCACCTTCCCCGTTTTATTTTTACTCCAGACAGGGATGTACAATTGTTGAAGTTCGTCCATATGATCTTTAAAGGTTTGCCATTGCCTATCCACCATCAACCCTTCAAGGATCATTTGCCAGTCTAATCTAGCCAATTCGCGCCTCATGCCATCAAAGTTACCTTTCCTTAAGTTCAGGACCCTAGTTTCTGAATTAACTTTGTCACTCTCCATCTTAATAAAGAATTCTACCATATTATGGTCACTCTTCCCCAAGGAGCCTCGCACAACAAGATTGCTAATTAGTCCCTTCTCATTACACATCACCCAGTCTAGGATGGCCATCTCTCTGGTTGGTTCCTCGACATATTGGTCTAGAAATCCATCCCTAATACACTCCAGGAAATCCTCCTCCACCGCATTGCTACCAGTTAGGTTAGCCCAATCAATATGTAGATTAAAGTCACCCATGATTACTGCTGTACCTTTATTGCACACATCCCTTATTTGTTGTTTGATGCTGTCCCCAACCTTACTACTACTATGTGGTGGCCTGTACACAACTCCCACTAGTGCTTTCTGCCCTTTGGTAATCCGCAGCTCCACCCATACCGATTCCACATCATCCAAGCTAATGTCCTTCCTTACAATTGCATTAATTTCCTCTTTAACCACCAACGCCACCCTGCCTCCTTTTCCTTTCTGTCTATCCTTCCTAAATGCTGAATACCCCTGGATGTTGAGTTCCTAGCCTTGGTCACCCTGGAGCCATGTCTCCGTGATGCCAATCACATCATACCCGTTAACTGCTATCTGCGCAGTTAATTCGTCCACCTTATTCCGAATACTTCTCGCATTGAGGCACAGAGCCTTTAGGCTTGACTTTTTAACGCACTTTGACCCTTTATAATTCTGCTGTAAAGTGGCTCTTTTTATTTTTTTCTTGGGTTTCTCTGCCCTCCGCTTTTACTATTCTCCTTTCTATCTTTTGCTTCTGTCTCTATTTTATTCCCCTCTGTCTCCCTGCATAGGTTCCTATCCCCCTGACATATTAGTTTAACTCCTCCCAAACAGCACTAGCAAACACTCCCCCTTGGACATTGGTTCCGGTTCTGCCCAGGTGCAGACCGTCTGGTTTGTACTGGTCCCACCTCCCCCAGAACCGGTTCCAATGTCCCAGGAATTTGAATCCCTCCCCTCTGCACCACTCCTCAAGCCACGTATTCATCTGAGCTATCCTGCGATTCCTACTCTGACTTGCACGTGGCACTGGTAGCAATCCTGAGATTACTACCTTTGAGGTCCTACTTTTTAAATTTAACTCCTAGCTCCCTAAAATCAACTTGTAGGACCTTGTTCCCAAAATGTCCTGCAGCCACTCAGAGACATCCTTGACCCTTGCTCCAGGGAGGCAACATATCATCCTGGAGTCTCGGTTGCGGCCACAGAAACGCCTATCTATTCCCCTTACAATCGAATCCCCTATCACTATTGCCCTCCCACTCATTTTCCTGCCCTCCTGTGCAGCAGAGCCAGCCACGGTGCCATGAACCTGGCTGCTGCTACTCTCCCCTGATGAGTCATCCCCCTTAACAGTACCCAAAGCGGTGTATCTGTTTTGCAGGGGGATGACCGCAGGGGACCCCTGCACTACTTTCCTTGCACTGCTCTTACTGCTGTTCTTCCATTCCCTATCTGGCAGTGTAACCTTTACCTGCGGTAAGACCAACTCACTAAACGTGCTATTCACATCATTCTTAGCATCGTGGATGCTCCAGAGTGAATCCACCCGCAGCTCCAGTTCCGCAACGCGGCCCGTCAGGAGCTGGAGGCGAATACACTTCCCGTACACATAATCATCAGGGACGCCTCCGACATGGTACAGGAGGAGCATAACACGTGTCCGAGCTCTCCTGCCATGACTTAACTCCTAGATTAACTTAAGTTGGCAACAACAATGTTAAATGGTTACTTACTGAAATAGAAAAGAAAAAGAAAAACTACTCACCAATCACTTACCCCCTTGGCTGTGACGTCACCTTTCGATTTCTTTTTACTTTTTTGCCTTCTGTCCCCGCTGCAGCTGCACCAGCACGCCTCTCACCAACCTCGGACTCGTGCTGCTCCGAGCTCCCGCCTCCTCGACCAACTGCTCGAACTGCCCGACTCCCGGTGGCCTTTTCGGCCTCTCGCCGACCCCGGACACGCGCTGCTCCGAGCTCCCGCCTCCTCGACTGACTGCTCGAACTGCTCGACTCCCGCTGGCCTTTATAGGCCTCTCGCCGACCCTGGACTCACGCTGCTCCGAGCTCCCGCCTCCTCGACTGACTGCTCGAACTGCCCGACTCCCGCTGGCCTTTATAGGCCTCTCGCCGACCCTGGACTCACGCTGTTCCGAGCTCCCGCCTCCTCGACCGACCAACTCAAGACTTGTGAAGCAAGATCCGTTATCACTCACAACAATGTCAGGCAAACATGACACGAAGGCTCTCAATAGTAGCTGCGGACGTACTGGATGACATAATAATACACTCTATCCACTTTGAATATGCATCCACCACAGCAAAAAACATCTTTCCCAGGAAAGGGCCCGCAAAATCGATATGTATCCTCAACTATGGTTTAGATGGCCATGACCAAAGACTCAGCGGAGATTCCGCTGGTGCTTTACTTAGCTGCATGCAAGTATTGCATTGATGCACACATGATTCCAGATCAGAGTCAATTCCAGGCCACCAAAGATGAGCCCTGGCAATGACTTTCATCATGACGATACCAGGAAATAGTGCTATGTAGTTCACATACAAATTTTTCTCTACCTTAGGCATAACAACATGATTGCCCCACAGTAGACAATCTGACTGAATGGATAGTTCATCTTTGCGACGGTTGTAAGGTTTGGACTCATCACACATTTCCATAGGTATTGCAGACCAATCACCACTGAGGACACAATGTTTCACAACTGATAAAATAGGATCATGGTCGGTCCAGATGCTCACTTGTTGAGCAGTGACAGGAGTTCCTTCACTCTCAAAAGCATCCATTACTAACAGTAGATCTGCAGGTTGAGGCGTCTCCACTTCAGATGTGGGCAACAGCAGACAACTCAGTGTATCTGCACAATTCTCAGTGCCAGGTCAATGACAAATAACATAATCATAGGCGGACAATGTCAACACCCACTTCTGGATACGGGGCGATGCATTTGTATTACTACCTTTGTTTCCGAGAACAATGAAATGAGTGGCTTGTGATCCGTTTCGAGTTCAAAATGAAGACCAAACAGGTACTGCTGCATCTTTTTGACCCCATACACACAGGCCAAGGCTTCATTTTCTACCATGCTGTAAGCTCTTTCCGCCTTTGACAAACTTTTCGAAGCATATGCAGTAGGTTGTAGCTTACCCGACGCATTTGTTTGTTGGAGTACATAGCCAACCCCATAGGATGAAGCATCACAAGCCAATACAAGACCTTTACAGGGATCATAGTGAACAAGCAGCTTGTTCGAACAGAGCAGATTCTTGGCTTTCTCAAAAGCTCTATCTTGAGATACACCCCAGACCCAGTTATTGCCTTTTCTGAGCAGCATGTGCAGTGGCTCTAATAAAGTGCTCAATCTGGGTAAGAAATTACCGAAGTAGTTGAGTGGCCCAAGGAATGAACGCAGCTCCGCACATTCTGAGATCTGGGTGCATTTTTGATGGCCTTGGTTTTTGAATCAGTAGGCCTGATGCCATCAGCAGCAATCTTCCTCCCCAGGAATTCAACTTCAGATGCCATGAAGACACACTTTGAACGTTTCAGCCTGAGTCCCACTTTGTCCAGACGATGTAGGACTTCTTCAAGATTGTTCAGATGTTCAGCAGTGTCGCGACCTGTGACCAGAATGTCATTTTGAAACACGCCGATTCAAGGAACGGACTTCAATAGACTCTCCATGTTCCTCTGAAATATGGCTGCAGCTGAACGGATTCCAAAAGGACAACTGTTGTAGACAAACAGTCTTTTATGGATGTTGATGCAGGTGAGTTTCTTCGAAGTGTCGACAAGCTCCTGTGTCATATAGGCCGACATCAGATCCAGTTTAGTGAATGACTTTCCACCAGCTAGCATGGCGAACAGGTCATCAGTCTTCGGTAGCGGATACTGATCCTGTTTTGAAAATCGGTTAATCGTAACCTTGTAATCTCCACAGATCCTGACAGTGCCATTACTCTTTGACACAGGAACGATAGGACTGGCCCATTCGTTAAATTCGACCGGTGATATGACCCCTTCATGTTGGAGTCTGTCAAGCTCAATTTTGACCGTCTCTCTCATCATGTACGGAACAGACCGAGCTTTATGATAGACAGGTCTTGCATCAGAATCCAGGTGAATCTGCACCTTGGCTCCAGTAAAATTGCCAATGCCTGGTTAAAACAAAGAAGGAAACTTCTTCAGAACTTGAGCACATGAAATGTCATCCACCGAGGACAACGTTTTGATATCATTCCAGTTCCACTTGATTTTCTCGAGCCAATTCCTGCCGAACAGCATTGGACCATTGCCTGGGACGATCCACAATGGTAAGTCGTGAACCACACCATCATACGGCACCTTGACTACTGTACTGTCAATCACCGGTATGAATTCCTTTATGTAAGTACGCAACTTGGCATTGACTGGACTCTGCTTAGGCTTCACAGCCTCAGTGTCCCACAGCTTGTCGAATGTCCTTTGGCTCATTATCGACTGACTCGTGACCAGCTCCATTGATACAGGCACACCATTCAGCTTTACATTAACCATTATCGGTTGGCTCTTTGTCAGGAACAAATACAGGCCGTATACTTGCTCCTCGGGTATCTTGGCTTGCATACCGGGGCCAGCACTGGACTGGTCATCATCATCAATGTGATGAGCAGCAGCACGCTTGCTCAGTTGTGGGCACATTCACTGACTTTTGAACAGTCTTTACAGATGTACTGTTTAAACCGACACTGATGAGGCTGATGATAGCCCCCACAACGCCAACAGGGTGAAATCGGATTCGTACCAGTTGGCAGACTTTGAGCAGCTGCAGGTTTCACATAAGCAATCGAGTAGGCCCTGCCATAAGCAGCTCTGCCAGACAATGACACAATCTTGTTTACAGTGCTTGCCGTGGAGCTCCAACTCTTCGATGATATCTGCCTTAAATTATTATCAGTCGCCATGCATGCCACTTGCTCAAATCCAGCGTTTCAGCAGCCAATAATTTCCGAAGGATCACATCATGGTTGATGCCTATCATGAAGAAATCTTGCAGCATGTCTTCCAATGCGTTTCCAAACTTACACAACTCAGCCAGATGTCTTAGGTCGGCGCCGAATCCCTCTTTTGGCTTGAGATGTTCATGCTCCAGAGCGCACAAATCCCCTTGCTCTTTGTCCGTTGGACGTGCGGGCGAGAGAAGATTCTTTGAGGCCATAAATGTTTGGACCACAAACGGTGAGGAAAACCGCCCTGCGCATAACTGCATCACCAGCTTCCTCCATTTTGTTAGCCATGAAATACTGATCCAGGCGGTCGATAAAATCCCCCCAAGCCTCGCCATGCACGAATCTCTCCAGATTTCCAATGGTGCCCATTTTGCATGCGAAGGTTCTTAAGTTACCTTGTCACCAAATGTAATGTATATAATGACTCAAAAGACTTGTTACTGTAAGCTCATCCAGGTGCAAACCTGGTTCAACTTTATTCGTGCCCAAAGTGCACACATGACCTGGTACTCACTCTTATATACCAGGGCCCGCGTACAGGCGGATGACCTTCGACAGTGGCGTCCCCTGGTGTCTCGAGACCCCAAGCATCAATACATAATAAGACAATCCAGAAATTTATGGACAACACAAAAGTAGGAGGTCTGGTAAACAGTGAAGGGGACTTTAAGTTGGAATTGAGTAGATTAATGGAATGGGCAGACATTTTGAAAATGCTGTTTAACGCGAATACGTGCGAGGTAATAAAGTGTGAAATTGAAAAATAAGGATGAGGGAAAACTAGGAATGGGAGTATGTAATCAATAGCAAGATGCTTGTGTGCTGGTAGATAAAGCCAAAAAAGGCTCATAGCATTTTGGGATTTACTAATAAGGGCATGGAATAAAAGAGTAAATAAATAATAATACATTTGTACAAAACATTGGTTGGAGCAGGGGTTCTCAATCTTTTTGCTTCTTGGGACTCCTCCCATGTTATAAAAATTCTATGGACCCCCATAACATAGAAACATAGAAATTTACAGCATTAAAGGAGGCCATCTCAGCCCATCGTGTCTGTGCCGGCCGACAAAGAGCCGCACGGCCCTTCGTCAGCAGCCTTAAAGGTTACATACAAACCCATGAACAATAACGAAAGACAAAGAGCACCCAGCCCAACCAGTCCATCCCACACCACTGCAACACCCTTATACTAAAAACATCTACACTCCACCCCAACTGGAGCCATGTGATCTCCTGGGAAGGGCAAATACCAGCTAAAAACCCAGGCCAATTTAGGAAGAAGATTTCTGGGGAAAATTTCTCTCTGACCCATCCAGGCGATCGAAACTAGTCCAGGAGATCACCCTGGCTGTATTCGATTCCCTGCAGTACTTACCATTATATCTGCGCCGTCCAACAAAAGGTCATCTAGTCTAATCCCAATTACCAGCTCTAGGTCAATAACCCTGCAGGTTATGGCACTTTAAGTGCTCATCCAACCATCTCTTAAAAGTGGTGAGGGTTTCTGTATCCACCACTCTTCCAGGCAGCGAGTTCCAGATCCCCACAACCTTTTGTGTAAAGAAGCCCCCGCTCAAATCCCCTCTAAACCTTCCATCAACCACCTTAAAACCATGCCCCCTCGTAATACCCCCCTCCACCAATGGAAATAGACCCTTACTATCCACTATATCCAGGCCCCTCAATATTTTGTACACCTCGATGAGGTGTCCTCTCAACCTCCTCTGTTCCAATGAGAACAAACCCAGCCTATCCAATCTGTCCTCATAACTAAGATTTTCCATTTCGGCAGCATCCTAGTAAATCTCCTCTGCACCCTCTCTAGTGCAATTACGTCTTTCCTATAATACGGCGACCAGAACTGCATGCAGTACTCCAGCTGTGGCCTAACCAAAGTATTATACAATTTAAGCATAACCTCCCTGCTCTTATATTCTATGCCTTGGCCAATAAAGGCAAGCATTCCATATGCCTTCTTAACCACCTTATCCATCTGGCCTGCTACTTTCAGTGATCTGCGGACAAGCACTCCAAGGTCCCTTTGTTCATCTACACTATTAAGTGGCCGACCGCTTAATGTGTATACCCTTTCCTTATTAGCCCTCCAAAAGTGCATCACCTCACACTTCTCTGAATTAAATTCCATTTGCCACTGCTCTGCCCACCTAACCAGTAGATTGATATCCTCCTGCAACCCATGACTTTCCTCTTCATTATCAACCACATAGCCAATTTTAGTGTCGTCTGCAAACTTCTTAATCATACTCCCTATATTCAAATCTAAATCGTTGATATATACCACAAAAAGTAAGGGACCCAGTACTGAGCCCTGCAGAAACCCACTGGAAACATCCTTCCAGTCACAAAAACATCCATCAATCATTACCCTTTGCTTCCTACCTCCAAGCCAATTTTGGATCCAACTTGCCACTTTGCCCTGGATCGCATGGGCTTTAACCTTCATGACCAGTCTACCATGCGGGACCATATCAAGAGCCTTGCTAAAGTCCATATACACTACATCGTACGCACTACCCTCATCGACCCTCTTGGTTACCTCCTCAAAAAATTCAATCAGGTTAGTCAAACACAATCTTCTCTTAACAAATCCATGCTAACTGTCCCTAATTAATCCTTGCCTATCCAAATGCAGATTTATCATGTCTTTCACGATTTTTTTCCAATAATTTTCCCAAAACTGACGTTAGGCTGACAGGCCTGTAATTACTTGGCCTTTCCCTTTTTCTCTTCTTAAACAAGGGTACTACATTAGCATTCCTCCAATCCTCTGGCAGCATGCCCATATCCAAAGAGAACTGGAAAATGATGGTCAAGGCCTCTGCTATTTCCTCTTTTACTTCGCTCAACAACCTGGGATGCATTTTTTCCGGGCCTGGGGACTTATCTACTTTCAACGCTGCTAAATCCCTTAATACTTCCTCTCTCACTATATTTATTTCATCCAGAATATCATACTCCTTCTCGATAGCAGTATCTGCAATGCCCCTTTCCTTTGTGAAAACAGATGCAAAGTATTCATTAAGAACCCTACCAACATCTTCCGCCTCCTCACAAAGATTACCCTCATAATAAGCCCTACCCTTTCCTTCGTTACCCTCTTACTCTTAATATATTTACAGAACTTCCTAGTGTTTTCCTTAATTTTACTGGCTAAGAATTTCTCATGCTCTCTCTTTCCTAATATCCTTTTTAATTTTACCTCATATCTTTCTATATTCCTCTTAAGATTCTAAAGTATTTAGCCGTTGATATGTAACATAAGTGTCCCTTTTTTTTCTTAATCCTTCCCTGTAAGCCCCTAGACATCCAGGGGGCTCTAGAATTATTTTTCCCAGCTTTTTTCTTTAAGGGCACATGTATGACCACAATTGTTCGTTCCTTATAAATATTAGTTATACAATTTAACATATATTTATTATTATTTTGAGAAGCTTGTTGCTGAGCAACAATTCTGCAAGATGTGGAGTTTATCTTAGACAAGCACATTGGCAAGTCATGATCAATGTTCATCCATGCTCGGTACTTTGTTTTGTACTCTCTTCAATACCCAGAGTCCTCACTGCGTCAAATACCTAGAGCCCTCCCAGTCCCCAATAACAGGAGCCCTCCCAGTCCCCAATACCAGGAGCCCTCCCTTTCCCCAATACCAGGAGCCCTCCCGGTCCCCAATACCAGGAGCCCTCCCGGTCCACAATACCAGGAGCCCTCCCGGTCCCCAATACCAGGAGCCCTCCCGGTCCCCAATACGAGGAGCCCTCCCGGTCCCCAATACCAGGAGCCCTCCTGGTCCCCAATACCAGGAGCCCTCCCGGTCCCCAATACCAGGAGCCTTCCCGGTCCCCAATACCAGGAGCCCTCCCGGTCCCCAATACCAGGAGCCCTCCCGGTCCCCAATACCAGGAGCCCTCCCGGTCCCCAATACCAGGAGCCCTCCCGGTCCCCAATACCAGGAGCCCTCCCGGTCCACAATACCAGGAGCCCTCCCGGTCCCCAATACCAGGAGCCCTCCCGGTCCCCAATACGAGGAGCCCTCCCGGTCCCCAATACCAGGAGCCCTCCTGGTCCCCAATACCAGGAGCCCTCCCGGTCCCCAATACCAGGAGCCTTCCCGGTCCCCAATACCAGGAGCCCTCCCGGTCCCCAATACCAGGAGCCCTCCCGGTCCCCAATACCAGGAGCCCTCCCGGTCCCCAATACCAGGAGCCCTCCCCGTCCCCAGTACCAGGAGCCCTCCCCGTCCCCAGTACCAGGAGTCCTCCCAGTCCCCAGTACCAGGAGTCCTCCCAGTCCCCAGTACCAGGAGTCCTCCCAGTCCCCAGTACCAGGAGTCCTCCCAGTCCCCAGTACCAGGAGTCCTCCCAGTCCCCAGTACCAGGAGTCCTCCCAGTCCCCAGTACCAGGAGCCCTCCCAGTCCCCAGTACCAGGAGCCCTCACTCTCTCCAATACTAGGAGCCATCCCTTTCCCCAATACCCAGAGCCCTCACTGTTTGGAATAACAGGAGCTTTCACTGTCCCCAATACCAGAGCCCTCCATATCCCCAATACCAGGAACCCTCCCTGTCCCCAATACCAGGAGCCCTCCCTGTCCCCAATACCCAGAGCCTTCACTGTCCCCAATACCCAGAGCCTTCACTGTCCCCAATACCAGGAGCTCTCACTGCCCCCTATACCCAGAGCCCTCACTGTCCCCAATACCAGGAGCCCTCCCTGTCCCCAATACCAGGAGCCCTCCCTGTCCCCAATACCAGGAGCCCTCCCGGTCCCCAATACCAGGAGCCCTCCCGGTCCCCAATACCAGGAGCCCTCCCGGTCCACAATACCAGGAGCCCTCCCGGTCCCCAATACCAGGAGTCCTCCCAGTCCCCAGTACCAGGAGTCCTCCCAGTCCCCAGTACCAGGAGTCCTCCCAGTCCCCAGTACCAGGAGCCCTCCCAGTCCCCAGTACCAGGAGCCCTCCCAGTCCCCAGTACCAGGAGCCCTCCCAGTCCCCAATACCAGGAGCCCTCCCAGTCCCCAATACCAGGAGCCCTCCCAGTCCCCAATACCAGGAGCCCTCCCAGTCCCCAATACCAGGAGCCCTCCCTGTCCCCAGTACCAGGAGCCCTCCCTGTCCCCAATACCAGGAGCCCTCCCTGTCCCCAGTACCAGGAGCCCTCCCTGTCCCCAATACCAGGAGCCCTCCATGTCCCCAATAACAGGAGCCCTCCCTGTCCCCAATACCAGGAGCCCCCCATGTCCCCAATAACAGGAGCCCTCCCTGTCCCCAATAACAGGAGCCCTCACTCTCTCCAATACTAGGAGCCATCCCTTTCCCCAATACCCAAAGCCCTCACTGTTTGGAATAACAGGAGCTTTCACTGTCCCCAATACCAGAGCCCTCCCTGTCCCCAATACCAGGAGCCCTCCCTGTCCCCAATACCCAGAGCCTTCACTGTCCCCAATACCAGGAGCTCTCACTGCCCCCAATACGCAGAGCTCTCACTGCCCCCAATACCAGGAGCCCTCCCTGTCCCCAATACCAGGAGCCCTCCCTGTCCCCAATACCAGGAGCCCTCCCTGTCCCCAATACCAGGAGCCCTCCCGGTCCACAATACCAGGAGCCCTCCCGGTCCCCAATACCAGGAGCCCTCCCGGTCCCCAATACCAGGAGCCCTCCCGGTCCCCAATACCAGGAGCCCTCCCGGTCCCCAATACCAGGAGCCCTCCCGGTCCCCAATATCAGGAGCCCTCCCTGTCCCCAGTACCAGGAGCCCTCACTCTCTCCAATACTAGGAGCCATCCCTTTCCCCAATACCAGGAGCCCTCACTGCCCCCAATACCAGGAGCCCTCCCGGTCCCCAATATCAGGAGCCCTCACTCTCTCCAATACTAGGAGCCATCCCTTTCCCCAATACCAGGAGCCCTCACTGCCCCCAATACCAGGAGCCCTCCCGGTCCCCAATACCAGGAGCCCTCAATGTCCCCAATACCAGGAGTCCTCGCTGTCCCCAATATCCAGAGACCTCACTGCCCCCAGTACCAGGAGCCCTCACGGTCCCCAGTACCAGGAACCCTCACTGTCCCCAAGACCAGGAGCCCTCACTCTCCCCAATACCAGCAGCTCTCACTCTCCCCAATACCAGGAGCCCTCACTCTCCCCAATACCAGGAGCCCTCACTCTCCCCAATACCAGGAGCCTCACTCTCCCCAATACCAGGAGCCCTCACTCTCCCCAATACCAGGAGCCCTCACTCTCCCCAATACCAGGAGCCCTCACTCTCCCCAATACCAGGAGCCTTCACTGGGAGAATGGTAATAAATCAAACATCATGCAGTCATAAAATAGCATTTTATTGTTGGATCCAAACTGTGAAAATGTATTAAAAATATTGGCGGCAGTTTAGTTTTAACTTTGAACTATTTAAATTAATTTCTGCCTCCTGAGAGAGAGGTGAGAGGTCAGTGGATCAGTGTGGTGCTGACTGTGATGGCTGCTGATCAGCAGTCGGGAAGAGCTAAGCCGATCTGTGGGTGAGATTGATGGTGTTTGGTCAAGCCGAGTGGTGGTGGCGAACTCCTCATGTCGGCATTTATGCTCCACTCAAGCCTCCTCTCGTCTTGCCTTATTTAACTCATTACCCTCTACTACTTGCTCCCTCATATGGTTATCTAGCCTCCCCTTAAATGCAGCTATATTATTTGCCTGAACTACTCCCTGTGGGAGCGAGTTCCACATTCTCACCACTCTCTGGGTAAAGAAGTTTCTTCTGAATTCCCTATTTGATTTCTTGGTGACTATCATATTGATGGCCTCTAGTTATGCTCTTCCCCACAAGTGGAAACATTCTCTCTGTATCTATTCTATCAAAACCTTTCATAATTTTAAAGACTCAATTTGGTCACCTTTTCAAATGGAGACCCAGTCTGTTCAACCTTTCCTGATATGTATACCTTGCATTTCTGGTATCATCCTTGTAAATTTTCTCTGCACCCTCTCCAGTGCCTCAATATCCTCTTTATAATATGACGACCAGAATTGTAAGCAGCTTTCTGGCACTGAAAATGAATTATTACAAGTGTGGAGTCTCATTTCTTCTGGTTTTAATTTTTGAAGATTTCAAAAACGTCAAATTTAATTTTTTTTTAAACTTTTCCTTTCTCTTTTGTTCTCTCTCTCATAATCTAATCTTTCCCTCACTTTACATCTCTTTCTGTACCTGATTTAACATTGCATTCACTCACTCTAATTTACACTTCCTTCTCTGTCCTTGCGCTGTTAATTTCACAATGCATCAACCTGATTGCTGTCCCTGTTCACTCAGGTCCCAGATGTCCAATATCCCTCTCCGCACCATTATCAGCTCGCACTTTTACCAACTTGCCACGTAAAAAAACGTAAAAACGGAAACGTGCAAGGGCAAGTCTAACAACAGACACCGTTAGATGCCCGGCTACAGCAAAATTCGGCAATATCATTTAAAAAGTAGTTCTCGTGATCTCTGTGTTGATCAAAAGGCTGCCCAAAATAATAGAACCCTGCTTTTATTTAGTGATTTAGTTGGCTTTATATAAGGCTGAACAGTTTAATATCTGTTAAAATAGCAAACAGAGGAATGTCCTTCAAACTCATTAAGCATTTGTCTGCTTTGTCAGCAAAATAATTTGTAGCCTGTTGTGTCAAAACATTTTACACAATGGGGGTAATTTTCAACTTTGCCACCTGGGTGATAACCTAGTGAAGCAGGGTGCTTTATCATTGTAGAACCTGCACCATTTTTGTTCTACTAAAGCCAATAGAATGAAAATTGGGCAGATTCCACAAAGGGCGGGCAATCTGCTCTACTCAGTTATTGCCCAGGTGCAATGTTGAAAATTACCCTCAATGAATTTGTTCAGAATGGTGGACTAATCTTTTGTTTTCTTTTTATGTTTTTCACCAGGTGTAATAGGTGATGGTTTTTTTGATCAAAAGAGGAATGATGTACTTTCAACCAGTGGGACTGGACATGTATCTGACACTCCTTATACAGACATCATTGGAAACAGTTCAGGAATGCCACAACATATGGTGACACTTTCTACTTTTGTAGTAACAAATATCTCAACTGTTGGTGGCCTAAATGGTGAAGACAAGTTGACTGATTTGAATAAAGAACGGTGGAGTACTGAGAGTGTACAGGAGGACAGTTTGCTGCCTTTTACACACGGCACATCACCCAGTTTTGATAATAGCAGTCTGGAGGACACAAGTTCATTTGCTCAGAAGACAGATGGAACTTTTTATGCTCCCGAGCCACCTACAAATGTCTCACTTTTCAAAACTTCTTTTCCCAGCTTCAACTCCAGTAGCATGGCTACAGATAATGACAGAACACATGAACCTGTATATTTTGACACCAGCTTTGGTAAGAGTTTATTTAGCTTATACTCAATGGCTCAGATTTTGCGGACAGTGACGAACGAATGGCGCAAACCGTTCATTACTCTTGCACAGATTTTTGCACTGAAAGTTATGGTAATTAGAAATCCAAAACAGCAAGGCTCTCCACTCCCTCTCTTCCTCCTACAGGGGATCTGAGACCTTTGTGAACAGGGCAAGCAACTGTGCATTTTCTTAACCAACCAGATTGAAGAATCATTACTGAGACATGCAGTCTGAACCAGGAAGTATAAGTTAGAATAGTTAATTCAATGCCAAATCATGTACAGAAAGTGAAATAGAGAGAGGGAAAGAAAGATGTGATTAAGAGAGATAAGAGAAAAAAAGAAAAAGTAAAAAATATTTTTATTTACATTTTCAAATTTAAAAAAATCTCCTACAGTAATTAAAATCTGAAGGATTTGGACTTCACACTTGTAAAAGTTAATTTGTAGTGCGGTTGTTTGGCAGTAATTAAGACTTAAAATGGCATTAAAAACTCCACTTACATGTGAATGGACAAGCCCTAACTTTTTTCTGGCGTGTTTAGTAGGTATCTACCATGTAAGTGCCCCAACTTCACTTTGTTCCAATGCCAAGTCTCTGGGTGGGAGATGGTTAGAGCAAAGCTCTAGGAGGAGCAGGGCGACTCGGACAGAAACTTCCTGATTTCCACGTTTAACTGTGCATTCGTGGTCGCCGGAAGTTGCTGTCTGATTTATTCTTTAATAACGATGAACGCTGATAGCCTCACTGTTTTTTTTACCACAAAACCCAGGCCATTGTATCCAGGGCTTGATAATCTTTGGTATACTATATATTAATCAAACTATTAGAATATATTCTGCTTGATGAGATCAATATTCTGTAATATATTCACAAGCATAAGGAAAGTTTGGCAGAGAACTAAGACCATGGTTGTTTGTTAATCTGGCATCTCTTAACAAATTGGAAGCGGGTTGGTCATTTAAATGTAATGAGGCTGCCTGCCTTCATTTTACCAGTCATTCTATTTATCATTCATGTCGGTCGGGTTTCCAAGGCCTAGGGAAACCCGGCAGCTGAAGGAGGCAAGAAGGGCTGAATCCATAAGGTGAGTGCCTTTCCAGCACTGCTTGTGGGTGGGAGGAGCAAGAGTGTTTTCTCCAGGCCCAACAAGCTACCCAGCTACCGACCACCATCGGACCCCTCCCGAATATGCTCTTGGGACAAAATTACATATCGTCCCGGCGGTGATAGCTGCGAGATGGCAATTCCTGTGACAAGCGCAGACATCCCGCCCCGGCAGCTAAATTGGGCTTACTGTCCCCGAGAGGAATTGGAGCACGATGTCGCACGCTCCACTTCATCTCAGGGGAGGGACTGGGGCGCTAACATCGGGAATTTTCCAGCACTACACGGAGAGGCGCGTAGCGCTGGCGGGAGCACAGGGCCCTCCCCTTCCATTAAAGGGGAGGGCACGCTGTGGACTCTGCATTGGGGAGAAGGGGCCAACATTATACCACTGGGAAGCGGGCTGCCCTGGCAGCAGCTCGGCACAGAAGCAAGTGCCGGGCTGCAACATTGTGGTACGGATCCCGCGATTTGAAGAGGGCAAGGTCACGACCGGTAAATCTGCCATTTTAACAATTGTGACTGCCGCATTTCTCCTTTAATTTTCGCCCCGCCAGCAGACTGAAGCCCGGTTTGCGACCCGCGAAGCTGGTGCGGGCATCACCCACGGCAGACTCATGGGTGCTACCAAATTTTCGCTCCAGGGCAAAAACGGGTCTCTATGCACAGTGATGACATTGTCATCGCCGGTACTGTGGCCCAGGTTGCTACCGGCAGGAGTGGGGCGCTACCGGTTAGCACCACCGCTAACTCCCGCAGAATTTCGCGGGAGTTAGTAGCGCGCTGCGCAACAGGTGAGATGTCGTTTGCGCCCCATAAGCGTCCCCCCAGAGACATTAACGGGAGGCGCAAATGATCCGAATTTCACCCCTTAGTCTTTAAAATGCTGAAAGAAATAAATGCAATGGCTGCTTGAGCTGCTGAAACATTGGAAATGCAATCTGCGGAAACATAGAAACATAGAAAATAGGTGCAGGAGTAGGCCATTTGGCCCTTCTAGCCTGCACCGCCATTCAATGAGTTCATGGCTGAACATTCAACTTCAGTACCCCATTCCTGCTTTCTCGCCATACCCCTTGATCCCTACGCCTAATTTGTAACCTACGCCTGATTTTCTAAAGTGTAGACAAGGTTTTTTCCTACCTGTGTGAAAGTGCTTCAGGCAGGCCTTTCATGTTGGAGACAGGCAGCGGTGTGGCGTCAGTGTCTCGACGGCAGCGGCAAGGTTTTAATTTGGATAGTGTCGAGTTAAGCTGAAATATCTATGGGGGTTAGGAAGAATTTGTAGTAGAACTTTTGCTTAGACGATAAAGTAAGTGGGTAGAATTCATGACGGGATAGCTTGACAAGGGGCTGTGGAAGAAGCAGGCTTCATGGTTCAAATACCCTTAACTGAAGACCAGTAAAGTACTGCTTTGTGCTTACTTATATCTAGTGAATGTACATCTAAGTTTATGAAAATGTTGGGATTATCATATATGGTTATAATTTCTAAAGGATACTCATTCTGCTGTGAATATTCTGGTAAAATGTTAGTATATCGATCAGAAAAAGATTGAGAATTTATAGAAGCTTATCTTATAAAATCTCACATTGAGATTTGGGTACCTTCAGTGATAACTGAACATTTCATAACTGGAATTACTTTTTTAGTTTAATGCACAAAACTGTACTGCTTTGTGATATCTAGCTGTAAATTGACTGTCTAGACCAGCTAGTTCACTGTTAATTTTCTTACTAGAATTCATGGCCCCAAGTTTCCACATGATTTGCTCCTGATTTTTAGGAGCAACTGGTGTAGAACGGAGTATCTTAGAAATCGGAAGTCTCGACATTTAGTTTGCTCCAGTTCTAGTCAGGTAGAACAGTTTCACTTTGGAACAGAATTTTTTTTCCAAAAGGGGGCGTGTCCGGCCACTTACGCCTGATTTCAAAGTTTCGTGAGTGAAAACTTACTCCAAACTAATTTAGAATGGAGTAAGTGAAGATTTTTGTACGCTTGAAAAAACCTTGTCTACACTTTAGAAAATCAGGCGTAGGTTACAAATTAGGCGTAGGGAACGAGGTGGGGGGGGAGGGGGGGAAGGGAAGTCATTAAATTCTACAATCAATCCTTAGTTATACTTATACAAATATTATACAAATAAATCCAACCTGAATAAAAATTTATAAGCAAAGAAAAGATTAAATAAACCATGTTCCTACCTGTGTGAAAGTGCTTCAGGCAGGCCTTTCATGTTGGAGACAGGCAGGGGTGTGGCGTCAGTGTCTCGTCTTGACGGCAGCGGCAGCAAGCTTCGAGCTGAGCTGCAGTGCTTGAGGCAGGCCTTCATTCTCTTCGTGGCTGGCCGCGAAGAAGCAGCACCGGACGGACCCGAGGCCATTCGGCCATAAGATATCAGCGGCGTCAGTGGCTGGCCGGCAGCCGAAGAATCAACGCAGGACACACGCAGCTCATTAAGGTTCTTGATGCCATTCGGCCACGCTTTAGGGGCGGCGTCAGTGGCTGGCCGGCAGCCGAAGATACACAGCAGCCTTCGAGCTGTGAAGGGGACTGAGGCCATTTGGACAGGGAGAGGCAGCCACATCGACAGTTTTATATTTAAATTTGCAGAATGGGTGCTGCATTGTCAACACCACGTATTATTGCAAAGTTAAATTGGCACTCTTATTTCTCCAAACATACAGTCCTTAATTTGCATGCACCAATGCAGCACCAGTTCTGCAAGTTTAGCAGTGAAAAGCTGAACTCACTGATTTCAGTAGGTGATTTATTCAGCAGTGCTGCTAAAAGCACTCCCTCACACACAGAAATATCAAAAAAAATTAAATTACAAGCCTTTGCAGGGGTCCAAGAAACAAATCTTCACTTTTTCTGCAGTATTTTTAAAAATGGCCGAGTGCCAATGTTTGTGTGAGACTGCGCGCGCGCGCACGCTCCAACGCGCACGCGCAGGGTTGCCGGCACCACGAAGGCTAATTTAAATTGTACCCACCCCCTGCTGCTTAGAAAATCGGCGCGAGTGTTAGGCTCCACCCCCTGCTGCGAAGAGCATGCCGCGCCAAGCAGACATCGGAATATCGGACTTTGTTTTTAGGCGCAGTTTTTGGCGTGAAAAACAGGCGCCCAGCTCGGAGGTGCGCCGTTTTCGCCGCGGCACGAAACTTGGGGCCCATATTCGCGTACTTATTCCAACAAGATTGGCAAATGAACTGTAGTCTTAGTAATGGAAAAGACTTGAGCATTTCACAATTGTAGACATAAAACTGCTAATATGCTTCTGAATGCCAGTGCTCTTATAAGTGCTGGAATTGGACCCATGGTGAATTGGATCAATCTGAATAGCTGATTAAGGCCCCTAATCTGAATGCCAACTGGTGATTTGCATCAGCCAAAGTCCACTTAAATTGACTTTACTTTAAGCAAGTAAATTAAAAGCAGCTTCACTGAACTTCATAATCTTAACTTGACATCACGATTCACAATATTTCTGGAAAGGGAATGTAGAATAAAACTATAACATTCCAAAATTAACTTCCAGCTAGTTTGTATCAGATCTCAAATGTTTAGTGTAACTATATCCAAATTAAAACCAATGATTTTTTTCTAATTTTGAGGTTAATCAGAAATTCTTTAACCTTTTGGAATATTTTGCCACATTCAATTAACAAGAGAACTTTAAAATTTATGAATGTTCTCTTTGATCAATAATTCTAATTTCTAGTCTTTAATAAAGAAACATTCATACTGAATTTTAAATTTTTGGGGCGGGGCAATTACTCTGGTTCCCACGTGCAGCAGCATGATAAAGGTGTTTAACATTTCAAGTAATTCTTGCTCCGACTATCTCATTTAATTAATTATGCACTCTACTTATGACTCTGTTCCTAGATTAACCTATCTTTGATATGATTATTCACACCACTTCTGTCCTCAGTATGAAAATGTAGGACTCTGATTGAAACCTGCCTAATAGCTCAATACCACACACACTCAGTGTCTTACAATTTCACTTGTTTTATTTCTTTGTCAAGTACTTAATCTAAAATCTTTCTGCATTCGAATTTTCTTTCATGGGGCATCTTTGACGCTTCTGAATTAATCTTTGCTTTGCTGCCAAAATAATCTATTTTTCATCCAGCGCAGCCACATGCTTTGGCTCTGCAACAACCAACAGGATCATAAAATCGTAGAATCTTACAGCACTGAATGAGGTCATTTGGCCCATCACGTCTGTGCCGGCTCTTTGAAAGAGTTGTCCAATTTAGTCCCACACCTCAGCTTTTCCCCATAGCACTGCAAATTAGTCGTCTTTAAGTACATGTCCGATTACCTTTTGAAAGTTCCTATAGAAACTGATTCCCCCACACTCTGCAGATCTTAACAACCCTCTGTGTGAAAAAAATTCTCCTAATTTCCCCTCTAGTTCTTTTGTGAATTATTTTAAATCTGGTTTCAGACCCACTTGCCAGAGGAAACAATTTCTCCCTACTTGTTCTATCAAAGCCCCTCATAATTTTGAATACCTCTATTAAGTCTCTCTTTAAACTTCTCTGCTCTAAAGAGAACAATGCCAGCTTCTCCAATCTCTCCACGTCACTGAAGTCCTTCATTCCTGGTATTATCCTGGTAAACCTCCTCTACCCTCTCCACGGCTTTGACATCCTTCCTCAAGTGTGGAGCCCAGAATTGTACACAATACTCTGAGGCTTAACTAGTGATTTGTAAAGGTTTAGTATGATTTCTTTGTTTTTGTATTCAATGACCCTATTTACAAAGCCAAGTATTATGTATGCTTTCTTAACCATCTTATCAACTTGTGCTGCCACTTCAAAGATTGTAAATATGTAACCCTAGGTCCCTCTGCTCTTGCGCCTCCCCCTCAAAATAGTACCATTTAGATTATACTGCCTCTCCATGTTGTTTTTCTCAAAATACATTACTTTGGAATTATCCACGTTTAATTGCATCTACCATGTGTCTGCCCATTTCACCAGACTGTCTACATCCTCCTGATGTCTGCTACCATCCTGCTCGCTACTATATTACAACATAATTTCTTTGCATAAATGCAAACTCCACGCAGTGAACAAGATCTGACAATTTCACAAATGTCAGCATAAGTTCCTTTACTTGTATTGAATGGCTGCTTCACATTGCCTGAAATATTCATTTAATTGTTTTCCTTTTCCTACTATTGGTTGGTTCCGCTTGTTGTATATCCATCTTTTCCTTGCACCTTTACTTTATTTGGGTGAAGTTTTAGGAGTGTGCGCATATTATTCAATATATATGTTCAAAACAATTATTGAGGGAATTCAGTTGATTATAGTTAACCAAATTAGCTGGGACCTATTTTCTAGATATTTTACTGTACATATCTTTAATATGTATACTTAGAGAATATGTCCAAGGAAGTGTAGATTTTTGATAATTGTATTTTATATTGAAATTGAAATTCATTATAGTTCTAATTGGTCAATTAGATGCATTGTTAAATTTGCTGAAATTAGTTTAACCACTCCTTGAAGTAAAGATTTAGAAAGTTGTCAAGTTAATGATTTCTATTGTCAAATTCACAAGAAACATATTAATGGCTGAGCAATTGGGACATATTTAAATAAAATGTAAGATTTGTATTTTGGGAATGAAAACTTTCATAACGGACTTTGTGGTTCCAGGTTTTCTGTGCTTGACCTGGGAAATTGAAGGGACTGAAGGCCGATAAATCCCCAGGGCCTGATAGTCTGCATCCCAGAGTACTTAAGGAAGTGGCCCTCGAAATAGTAGATGCATTGGTGGTCATTTTCCAACATTCCATGGACTCTGGATCAGTTCCTATGAATTGGAGAGTAGCTAATGTAACCCTACTTTAAAAAAAAAAAGGAGGGAGAGAGAAAACAGGGAATTATAGACCGGTTGACCTGACATCGGTGGTGGGGAAAATGCTAGAGTCAATTATTAAAGATGTAATAGCAGCGCATTTGGAAAGCAGTGACAGGATCAGTCCAAGTCAGCATGGATTTATGAAAGGGAAATCATGCTTGACAAATCTTCTAGAGTTTTTTGAGGATGTAACTAGTAGAGTGGATAAGGGAGAACCAGTTGATGTGGTGTATTTGGACTTTCAAAAGGCTTTTGACAAGGTCCCACACAAGCAATTAGTGTGCAATATTGGGGGTAATATATTGACGTGGATAGAGAAATGGTTGGCAGATAGGAAGAGTGGAAATAAACAAGTCCTTTTCAGAATGGCAGACATTGGGGGTGCTGCAGGGTTCAGTGCTGGGACCGCAGCTATTTACAATATACATTAATGATTTAGATGAAGGAATTGAATGTAATATCTCCAAGTTTGCAGATGACACTAAGCTGGGTAGCAGTGTGAGCTGCGAGGAGGATGCTAAGAGGCTACAGGGTGACTTGGACAGGTTAGGTGAATAGGCAAATGCATGGCAGATGCAGTATAATGTGGATCACTGTGAGGTTATCTACTTTGGTGGCAAAAACATGAAGGCAGATCATTATCTGAATGGTGACAGATTAGTAAAAGGGGAGATGCAATGGGACCTGGGTGTCATGGTACATCAGTCATTGAAGGTAGGCATGCAGGTACAGCAGGCAGTAAAGAAAGCAAATGGCATGCTGACCTTCATAGCAAGGGAATTTGAGTATAGGAGCAGGGAGGTCTTGCTGCAGTTATACAGGGCCTTGGTGAGACCACATCTTGAGTATTGTGTGCAGTTTTGGTCTCCTAATCTGAGGAAGGACGTTCTTGCTATTGAGGGAGTGCAGCGAAGGTTCACCAGACTGATTCCCGGGATGGCAGGACTGAGATATGAGGAAAGACTGGATCGGTTAGGCTTATATTCACTGGAATTTAGAAGAATGAGAGGGGATCTCATAGAAACGTATAAATTTCAGACAGGATTGGACAGGTTAGATGCAGGAAGAATGTTCCCGATGTCTGGGAAGTCCAGAACCAGGGGACACAGTCTAAGGATAAGGGGTAAGCCATATAGGACCGAGATGAGGAGAAACTTTTTCACCCAGAGAGTTGTGAACCTGTGGAATTCTCTGCCACAGAAAGTTGTTGAGTCCAGTTCGTTGGACATATTCAAAAGGGAGTTAGATGTGGCCCTTATGGCTAAAGGGGTCAGGGGGTATGGAGAGAAGGCTGTGGTGGGGTACTGAGATTGAATGATCAGCCATGATCATATTGAATGGTGGTGCAGGCTCGAAGGACCGAATGGCCTGCTCCTGCACCTATTTTTTCTGTTTCTATGTTTCTTTATTTAACTTAAAAAATATATAATTTTGGACATATATATTTTCGCTATCAAACTTCCAAAATTGAACCTTCATCCTCAAATGTGATTCCTGTAGATACTATTTGAAAAAAATAAACCATGAAAATTTGAAATTGTGTTTATATTGTCTATCTATTCCTTACAGGTGCCTGTAACAATGTAAGTTACAGCCTATGTGAAATGCTGCCCTATAATCAAACTACTGTACCATCCTATCTCTCAAACTTCAGCATCACGGACATGGAAATGCTCATCCGTTTCTTCAGTCAGCTTAATCTTTTGCGCTGCTATCAGCACATCATGCTCTTCGGCTGCAGCATTGCTCTTCCCGAGTGTATCAACAGCACTGAGAGGTATGTGAGCAGAAAAGTCATCAGCTTTTGATTTGTGCATAATGAGAGGTATCCTGCCTGTGTTTATTGAGTCTGCCTGTCAGCCTGATAATTACACTATGCAATATTATTGTACAAGTGCTTAACGCATTGCTATCACATTTCTTTCCCTACTCTTTTAATGGAGGCATTTAAAATAAATAAGTCTATTCATCCATTAAAATAGTAAACAGAGGAATTTGATATCAACATATTCATTATCAGCATGATAATACTGCATAACATAATTTCCAAATTTTGAAGATTTACTGTCTTATTACAGATTTAGGGAAACAGCAAAGACCTGGTGGAATTAGTTTGTGCTATATAAATAAAAATGTTAATGAATGCAGTGAGAAAAGGTCATTAATCATTGAACCAGTACCTTCAAACAAATTTAGTGCACAATTGGATTTACTCCAAACATATTTGCTCTCCTAAGGATGGTAAGACAAAAGACATTGAGGTAGAATTTCTGAGGGGATTCTCCCCAATGAATTTTGGCTTACCTGATTTTAATGTTAAGTTTGTTAAGTAATGTGAGGAATTTCTTTTAAACTTCAGACTAGCTTGAGCTTGCTAATGTTACTTTCCTGTTCTCTAGTCTTGCAATGACCTCTTACATTATATGTTAATTTCATGATTTTCAAAGTCCTCTCAATTTTCTTCCCTCCAATGAAAATAAGTTAACTTCTCAGATTTTAATTTTTTTATTATTCATTCACGGGATGTGGGCATCGCTGGCAAGGCCAGCATTTATTGCCCATCCATAATTGCCCTTGAGAAGATGGTAATGAGCCACTTTCTTGAATCGCTGCAGTCCGTGTGGTGATGGTACTCCCACAGTGCTGTTAGGGAGGGATTTCCAGGATTGTGACCTAGCGACAATGAAGGAACAGTGATGTGCTTCCAAATCATGATGGCGTGTGACTTGGAGGAGAACGTGGAGGTGATGGTGTTCCCATGTGCTTGCTGCCCTTGTCCTTCTAGGTGGTAGAGGTTGCGGGTTTGGGAGATGCTGTCTAAGAAGCCTTGGCGAGTTGCTGCAGTGCATCTTGTAGATGGTACACACTGCAGCCACGGTGCGCCAATAGTGGAGGGAGTGAATGTTTAACATAGAAACATAGAAAGTAGGTGCAGAAGTAGGCCATTCGGCCCTTCGAGCCTGCACCACCATTCAATATGATCATGGCTGATCATGCAACTTCAGTACCCCATTCCTCCTTTCTCTCCATACCCCTTGATCCCTTTAGCCATAAGGGCCACATCCAACTCCCTTTTGAATATATCTTAACGAACTGGCCTCAACAACTTTCTGTGGTAGAGAATTCCATAGGTTCACAATTCTCTGAGTGAAGACGTTTCTCCTCATCTCAGTTCTCTAAATGACTTACCTCTTATCCTTAGACTGTGACCCCTGGTTCTGGACTTCCCCAACATTGGGAACATTCTTCTTGCATCTAACCTGTCCAATCCCATCAGAATGTTATATGTTTCTATGAGATCCCCTCTCATTCTTCTAAATTCCAGTGAATATAAGCCTAGTCGGTCCAGTCTTTCTTCATATGTCAGTCCTGCCATCCCGGAAATCAGTCTGGTGAATATTTGCTGTACTCCCTCAATAGCAAGAATGTCCTTCCTCAGATTAGGAGACCAAAACTGCACATAATACTCAAGGTGTGGTTTCACCAAGACCCTGTACAACTGCAGTAAGACCTCCTTCCTCCTGTACTCAAGGTGTTAGATGGGGTGCCAATCAAGCGGGCTGCTTTGTCCTGGATGGTGTCAAGCTTCTTGAGTGTTTGGGAGCTGCACTCATCCAGTCAAGTGGAGATTATTCCATCACACTCCTGACTTGTGCCTTGTAGATGCTGGAAAGGCTTTGGGGAGTCAGGAGGTGAGACACTCGCCGCAGAATACCCAGCCTCTGACCTGCTCTTGTTGCCACGGTATTTATGTGGCTGATCTAGTTAAGTTTCTGATCAATGATGACCCCCAGGATGTTGATGGTAGGGGATTCAGCGTTGGTAATGCCATTGAATGTGAAGGGGCGGTGGTTAGATTCTCGCTTGTTGGAGATAGTCATTGCCTGGCACGTGTGTGGTGTGAATGTTACTTGCCACTTATCAGCCCAAGGCTGAATGTTGTCCACATCTTGCTGCATGGACTACTTCATTTTCTGAGGAGTTGCAAATGGCACTGAACACTGTGCGGTCATTAGTGAACATCCCCACTTCTGACCTTATGATGGAGGGAAGGTCGTTGATGAAGCAGCTGAAGATGGTTGGGCCTAGGACACTGCCCTGAGGAACTCCTGCAGTGATGTCCTGAAGCTGTGATGATTGACCTCCAACCACCACAACCATCTTCCTTTGTGCTAGGTATGACTCCATCCAGTGGAGAGTTTTTCCTCCTGATTCCCATTGACTTCAGTTTTACAAGGGCTCCTTGATGCCACACTCGACCAATTGCTGCTGTGATGTCAAGGGCAGTCACTCTCACATCACCTTTGGAATTCAGTACTTTTGTCCATGTTTGTACCAAGGTTGTAATTAGGTCTGGAACGAAGTGTTGCTGGCGAAACCCATATTGAGCATAGGTGAGCAGGTTATTTCTGAGTTGCCGCTTGATAGCACCTTCCATTAATTTGCTGATGATTGAGAGTAGATTGATGGGGCGGTAATTGGCCGGATTGGATTTGTCCTACTATTTGTGGACAGGTCATACCTGGGCAATTTTCCACATTGTTGGGTAGATGCCAGTGTTGTAGCTGTACTGAAACAGCTTGGCTAGGGGCGTGGCTAGTTCTGAAGTACAAGTCTTCAGCACAACAGCCGGGATGTCTTCGGGGCCCATAGTCTTTGCTGTATCCAATGTGCTCAGCCGTTTCTTGATATCTCGTGGAGTGAATCGCATTGGCTGAAAATTGGCATCTGTGATGGTGGTGACCTCAGATGGAGGCCGAGATGGATTATGCATCAGCAAATCATTAGCAATTTTCCAATTTCCCCTTGCCCCCTATGAGACCAGCACTTGGCCTCAGCTCAACTCAGCTTCTTCATACATCATAACCGGCTATTATGTGTAAATTGAATTTAAGTGCAGTAGTGTAGTGTTGGTTTTACAAAGCACTACTCAATCATATAATATACCTAGCACGTTTTTTTTAATCCCTTCTAATAAACAAATCCTCCTAATCTGGTTATGAGCTGTCTGTTAGGAGTTTTATCCATTCCAGAATGTTATCAGTTATTTAGAAAATGAATGCTCTCCCGTAAATGGAATTTTAGTGACTGCACTTTGACCCTAATTATCCTACTCATTCTCTCCAGGCCCCAGATAGTGTTGTAAGGAGCCCAGCGATCACCAGTTTTGCACTCTTCATTTTAAATTTATCAAAATTCAAATACATTCTTCCTTATGTTTCCTTGTCTCTTTGTTCATGATTTCATTTACCAGTGAATCAATCACTTTTTTTTCATTTAGCTAGTCAGTTTATATTTTTATATATCCTTTGCCCTGTCCTGGAAAATGCTTTGTTGATGTTCTTCTCTTCCTGAACAACCTATGCACACACCTTCCAATTGTCCTTTATTATAATGACTTGTTTAGCTATAGGTCTGGAATTTCCTCAGAACTTCCCATTCTGCCATTATAACTTTGGCAGAAGTAAGGTAGAACCCCTCACTTCCGTACATAATGTATGTAAACAGGGCTTCCATTGCACATCCGGCAAAGTTACTGCAGAACAGCAATGCTCTTGAACCACCACATTGCTGCTCACGCCCTTCTCGGTGGTAGAGGTCGTAGTGGAGGGCAGTGCTGTTGAAGTAACCTTGGCGTGTTGCTGCAGACCTTAAATATTGCAGCTGCAGCATGTTGACAGTGCAGAGGGTGGACATTGAGCCTGGTGACAGGGTTGATAATCAAGCGAACTGCTCTGTCTTGGAAGGTGCTGATTTCCTTGAGTGCTGTTACGGCTGCATCCATTCAGGTAAGTCGTGAATATTTCATCAAACTCCTGACAGAGAAGGTTCACGAGGTTGATTCCTGAGATGAAGGGGTTGTCTTATGAAGAAAGGTTAAGCAGGTTGGTCCTGTACTCAGTGAAGTTTAGAAGAATGAGGTGTGATCTTATTGAAACGTATAAGATTATGAGGGGGCTTGACAGTGTGGATGCAGAGAGGATGTTTCCCCTCGTGGAGGAATCTAGAACTAGGGGGCATAGTTTCAGAATAAGGGTTGCCCATTTAAGACAGAAATGAGGAGGAATTTCTTCTCTGAGGGTCGAGAATCTTTGGAATTCTCTACCACAGAGAGCTGTGGAGGCTGGGTCATTGAATAAATTTAAGGTGGAGGTAGATAGATTTTTGAATGATAAGGGAGTCAAGGGTTATGGGGAGTGGGCAGGGAAGTGGAGCTGAGGCCAAGATCAGATCAGCCGTGATCTTATTGAATGGCGGAGTAGGCTCGAGGGGCCAAATGGCCTGCTCCTATTTCTTATGTTCTTCTGTAGATCAGTGATTGAACCTGGGACATTCCTGATCTGGTCAGCGCAGATATTCACTGTATAAGCCCACCAAACAGCAGGAGGCTTGGGAAGCAGACTGTTCTCTCACACGGCACTGCATTACTGATCTCAGCTGCACTGTTGGGTAAAGCGGCATCAGCAGGGTTACCCATGTGTTCTCACAAGCCGCAGTGACCCAGGATCTGGGGGGGGCCGGGGGTGGTGGGGGGGAGCGATGGGTGGAGCGGGACTGCAGCAGGGGTCGGGGGGGGCGCGGAGTGGGACTGCATGGATGGAGTGGGACTGTGGGGTGGGGGGGGCGGGAAACGACTCCGGGGGGGGGGGAAGGGGGGACTCTGGGGTGGGGGGGGGGTGGAGTGGGACTCCGGTGGTGATATGTCTTTACTATACAGTATAAATGCATGCGAGGTTCATACTTGAGAGAAGGTCACTCTGTGACCAGTTACCTCTATTACCAAGACCTCAAGTGATGAAGGTAGGTGGAGCTTCCCCTTTTATACCTGAAAGTCCAGGTTAGGAGTGTCTCCCACAAGTTCACTCCCCTGTTGTCAATGTTCTCAAAGTGTACAACTTAGGTCAGCTTATACATGGGTTACAATGACAGTTGAATACATGACAGGTGGGGGGGGGTTGGGGCGGGGATTGGGACTGTGGAGGGGGGGTGGGGGAGGTGTTGGGGGAGATAGAGGGGTGTTTACTCTTGTCATTATAAAAAAAAAAGACGCATTTATACAGCGCCTTTCACGACAACCGAATGTCCCAAATTCTCTGAACTGCCTTCACTGCAAGTATATCCCCCCTCAAATCAGGAGCCCAAAACTGTACGCAGTACTCCAGGTGTGGTCTCACCAACACCCTGAACAGTTGTAGCAGGACTTCCCTACTTTTATACCCCATCCCCTTTGTAATAAAAGCCTACATTCCATTTGCCTTCCTGATCACTTGCTGTACCTGCATACTAACTTTTTGTGTTTCATGTACGGGGATCCCCAGGTCCCACTACTGCAGCATTTTGTAATTTCCCCCCAATTAAATAATAATTTGCTTTTTCCTACCAAAGTGGATAACCTCACATTTTCCCACAGTCTAGTGCTAAGTTTCCTGATTGCAGCCAGGGTGTTGGTAGAGGGACTGAGGTGGGGGCAGGGCGAGGTAGGGAAACAAACAATCAAGTAGGGTTGCCACTTCTGATTGCTATCTAATGGGTCTCCCTGCAAGTTTGCATGTGTGTAGAGAGGCGAGGACAGGATTGGACCTGACACCATTCGCCCCCCCCTCCCCCCGCCCACCACTCCCCCCTTACAGCGAATAGCCAACACTCGCCATCAGGCTTATACATGAAGATTAGCCTCTTGGGTGAGGTGCAGCACAACAGCCGGTACCCGAGAAACCTCAGCCCAGTAAAGGAGACTGTGTATCGGGAGAGAGGAGAAAATTGGCGAGCTGTGAGGGTGTTGAAAAAGACCCCAGAAGAGGCGAGGGCCCAGGGGCAGCACGGGCCAGCCCACACTGCGATATGTGTGCCCACTAGGTCCGTGCACCAATGGGGAAGGAGAGGTCCAGCAGGCAGCGAGGAAAGGGATGTTGGCCCGCCACTGGAGGGACGAGAGCCCGCCGCTGGAGGGATGTTTTAAAAGTTTCTTCCAAAGTTTAAAAAAAAGTTTTCCAAAGTTATTTAAGAGTTTCGCCAGAGGTTTTATAAAAACATTTCTCCAAGTTGTTTAAAAGTTTAAAAGTTTCCCCAAATTGTTTAAAAAGTTTCTCAAGTTAATTAAAAGTTTAAAAGTTGATTAAAAGTTTAGAATGTAAGTCAGTAGTAGGTTACTCCCTTGGCACTGCTCCATGCAGCTGCACAAAGCCCTGGCCAGACCACACCCGGAGCACCGCGAGGAAGTAGAGGCCCAGTCGTCCCCGAAGGGGGACCGCATGCCCGGACACCGCCGGGGAGAGGCCTGGATGCCGCTGGGGCCCGGACACTTGGATGCCGCCGGTGGTCTGAACGCAAGGTGTGTTGAGCAGTAGTTTCGGATAGTTTCCTGTGTTGTTCCCAAGCTGATGTTTATGGTGGGTGCCGCTGGCAGGGCTGCAGGCCCTGTCTCCGGACTCCGGTTTCAGCCCCCCAGTCAGCAAGATCCACGGCTCGGCCCTCAACAACGTGGACCATTTCCCATACCTCAGGAGCCTCTTATCAACAAAAACAGACGGTGATGCGGAGATTCAACACCGCCTCCAATGCTCCAGTGCAGCCTTCGGCCGCCTGAGGAAAAGAGTGTTTGAAGACCAGGCCCTCAAATCTACCACCAAGCTCATGGTCTACAGAGCTGTAGTAATACCAGCCCTCCTGTATGGCTCAGAGACATGGACGATGTACAGAAGACACCTCAAGTCGCTGGAGATATATCACCAATGATGTCTCCGCAAGATCCTACAAATCCCCTGGGAGGACAGGCGCACCAACATCAGAGTCCTCGTCCAGGCTAACATCCCCAGCATTGAAGCATTGACCACATTCGTTGGGCAAGGCACATAGTTCGCATGCCAGACACGAGACACCCAAAGCAAGTATTCTATGCGGAGCTCCTTCACAGCAAACGAGCCAAAGGTGGGTAGTGGAAACGTTACAAGGACACTCTCAAAGCCTCCCTGATAAAGTGCAAAAGCCCCACTGACACCTGGGAATCCCAGGCCAAAGACTATCCTAAGTGGAGGAAGTGCATCCTGGAGGGCGCTGAGCATCTCGAGTCTCGTCGCCGAGAGCATGCAGAAATCAAGCGCAGGCAGCAGAAAGAGCGTGCGGCAAACCAGTCCCACCCACCCCTTCCCTCAATGACTATCTGTCCCACCTGTGACAGAGTCTGTGGCTCTCGTATTGGACTGTTCAGCCACCAAATAACTCATTTCAGGAGCGGAAGCAAGTCTTCCTCGATTCCGAGGGACTGCCTATGATGATGAGGTCCGTGCAGCAGAGCTGGTCTCCAGTCGTCTTGGTTAACCCTTGCCACTGGACCAAGACCAAACTCTGTCAAGCCCGTGTGGTGGCTGGTGTGCAACGGCCATCACACATTTTTTAAAAATCCACGCACAGGCATCTTCCACCCTTCAATATGTAGTTCGGGATCGGCAATATTAGGTCCTTCATTGAAACACCTGTGAACTCATTGAACTCATCCCTTTTTGGTGTGGAAGCAAGTCATCCTCGATTCGAGGGACCACCTAAGAAACTCTGTCAAACCCTGTTGATGATGGAAAGGCTTTGAGAGGTCAGGATGTGTCTACTTGTCACACATTCCCAGCTTTGAGTTTAACTCCCCTGCCACCCCCCCCCAACCCCGCCATACCCGACCCCCCCCCCCCCCCAATGCCCAGCAAGAATGCTGCGTGGGCGGGTTTAAGATTCGGCCGAGTTCACTTACCAGCCTGAGGTCACTCCATTCCCGCCAGGCGCCATTTCATTTTTGCCAACTTTCAAGTCAGCTGAGGCACCTGCTACATGCAGTTGGAGGATCTACTTTAAATTCAAAAGACGTGACCGCCAGGTCGGAGAAAGCCTTCAGTCCATCTAGTCTGCCTATCCACTGTGTTCTCTTGATGCATTTCTAATAACCTGAAACCTAATTGTTGACAAAAATCTGTCTGTTGCTTCTTGAAACAGTTGCTCCACCACCTGTGCTGGTAATCTGTTACTCATACTTGCCACCCTTTTACTAAAATAAATCCTCTTGCAATGCCTATTTTCTTTCATTGTTCTTAATTTATAAATGTGATCTTTAAATTCTGTACACAGCAAAAAGCTTACTTGGATTCAATTTGTCTAAACTTTTCATAATTTTAAACATTTCTATCATACTCCTCCCAGTCTTCTCTTTTGAAGAGATTAAAGACCCAGAGTAGTCTATCATTCCTCATATGCCATTCCCTTAAGTTCTAGGTTCAACCATATAGCCCTTCTCTACACTCTCCGATAACTAAATATCCTTTTTGAAGTCGGGAGACCAAAACTGTACTCCAAATATGGTCTCATAAGAGTCAAATACAATTTTAAAATAACCTCCCTGGATTGATAGATTATACCCTTTGCTATGCATCCTAACATTCTGTTTATTTTTTTAACAGTCTGGGAATATTTTGCTGATGGTTTTAGTGACCTGTCCACTAAGACCCCAAAATCTCTGTCCTGCTCCAATACATTAAGTACATTCCCATTTAGCATATAAGCCACATCAATCTTCCATCTGCCAAATCTCATAAATTTACATTTCCCTGTATTAAATTGCATCTGCCATTTCTCTGTGCACCGATCAAGATTGTGCACATCAATATTCATCATTTGCCATTGCTTACAATTTGGTACCATCTGCAAATATGGGCATAATTCCTTCCTCTAAATCATTTATAAAAACTGAACACTGAACCTTGTGGCACTCCACTGGTAACTGGCTGCCAACCAGATACCTGCCCATGCATTCCTACTTGTTGTTGTCTACCAACAGCTGTGGCTCAGTGGGTAGCAGTCATGCCTCTGAGCCAGAAGATTGTGGGTTCAAGTCCCAATCCAGGGACTTGAGCACAACAACATTTAAGCTGACACTCTAGCGCAGTGCTGAGGGAGCACTGCACTGTTTGAGGTGCCGTCTTTTGGATGAGACATTAAACCGAGGCCCCGTCTGCTCTCTCAAGTGGACATAAAAAATGCCATGGCACTATGTCGAAGAAGATCAGGTGTCCTAGCAAATAGTTATCCCTCAATCAACATAACAAAAAAAAAAGGCAGATTATCTGGTCGTTATCATATTGCTGTTTGTGGGAGCTTGCTTGTGTGCAAATTGGCTGCTGCATTTCCTACATTACAACAGAGACTACATTCCAAAAGTACTTAATTGGCTGTAAAGTGCTTTGAGATGTCCGGTGGTCATGAAATATAAGAACATAAGAAATAGGAGCAGGAGTAGGCCATTTGGCCCCTTCAGCCTGCTCCGCCATTCAATAAAATCATGGCTGATCTGATTAGATGCTATATAAATCCAAGTCTTTTTTTTCTTATAATCTGGAATAAAAAAGGTAGTGTCAGTAATGATCAAATACACTTCAACAGGTGAAATTGCTCATTGGATGGAGCCGATTAGGGACCAAAAAGGAGACAGAGGGTATGGCTGAGGTACTAAATGAATACTTTGCATCGGTCTTCACCAAGGAAGAAGGTGCTGCCATAGACATAGTAAAGGAGGACGTAGAGGAGATACTGGATGGGATAAGAATTGATAAAGATGAGGTACTCGAAAGACTGGCTGTACTTAAAGTAGATAAATCACTAGGACCGGATAGAATGCATCCTGGGACGCTGAGGGAAGTCAAGAAAGAAATCGCAGCGGTACTGGCCATAATCTTCCAATCCTCCTTAGAAACGGGGGTGGTGCCAGAGGACTGGAGAACTGTAAATGTTACACCCTTGGTCAAACAAGGTAAAGATAAACCCAGCAACTAGAGGCCGGTCAGTTTAACCTCAGTAGTGGGGAAGCTTTTAAAAACAATAATCAGGGACAAAATTAGCAGTCACTTGGATAAGTGTGGATTAATTAAGGAAAGCCAGCACAAATATGTTAAAGGCAAATCGTATTTAACCAAATTGATCGAGTTTTTTGATGAGGTAACAGAAAGGGTTGATGAGGGTAATGCAGTTGATGTGGTGTACATGGATTTCTAAAATGTGTTTGGCAAAGTGCCACATAATCGGCTTGCCAGCAAAGTTGAAGCCCATGGAAAAAAAGGGACAGTGGCAGCTTGGCTATGAAATAGGTTAAGTGACAGGAAATAGAAGGTAGTGGTGAACAGTTGTTTTTTTAACTTGGAGGAAGTTATACAGTAGTGTTCCCCAGGAGTCAGTTCTAGAACCACTGCTTTTCTTGATATAGATTGGATGTGGGTGTACAGGGCACAATTTCAAAATTTACAGATGACACAAAACTTGTAAGTATAATGGAAAGTGATGGGACAAGAAATTTAGCAGGTTTGCGCCTGTTCATGGCGAAACTGAAAAAGTAATATTTTTTTTGCGTTAAACGAGTCGCACAAAATTTAGCGCCCGGGCGGAAAATTCAGCATCGGTTTTGCATCGGCGTTAAAAATGATCGTCGGCCCATTTTTTTTGCCGTTTTTATTACGTCAATCAGTGGGCAACGTTGCACTATCGCTGGGGGCGGAAAATTCCCTGATATCGGCATATTTATGGCCGGCCCAAAAACACGCCCGATAAAATTAAGTCTTACCAGGTCGGATCCAGAGAGCAATCGGCGCAAACGGCGCCATCTTGAAAAACAGAGCAGAAGTTCATTGCATAATAGGATTTGGAGGGAAGGCTGCATTTTAAACAGTGAGCTTTATATGAGTTCATAGTTCATTTTTAAGGATATTTAAGGATATTTGAAAGAATTGGGGCTATAATATCTCTGCCATTATTCCTGTCTGCATTTTCTATGCAGCAATGAGCTGGAAGAAGGCTGATTCAAGAACATTTTGAGTGTAATCGAAGAGCTCGCAGACGTATGGGGAGGAGGCCTTACCCCCCATGAGTTTACAAGGAACAATGCTTATACCTGCCGCTGTCTGAGGCATAGTGCGTTCGAAGGCGGCGCTTCTGAAAAGAGTTGGTCACAGAGATATGCCAGCTCATAAAGGCAGATCTACAGCCTACCAGCGGCAACAGGGGTGAAGGGGACTGCGGCACGTTCCTTCTATGCCTCTGGCTCCTTTTAGGCATCAGCAGGGGACATCTGCTCTATCTCGCAGTTCGCTATACATAGCTGCATGTGCCAGGTAACTACTGCACTGTACGCACGCAGAATGGACTTTATAAAGTTCCCAATGACCAAGGAGGCACAGAATGAGAGGGCTGTGGATTTTGCATGAATTGCTGGCTTCCCCAAGGTTCAGGCTGCCATTGACTGTACGTGCAGCGCCCTGCGAGCACCTTTGGAGGATCCCGAGGTTTACCGAAACCGAAAGGCATTCCATTCCCTGATCATACAGAACGTCTGCGACTATACTCAGCGCATCATGGCAGTAAATGCCCAATTTCCAGGGAGCATCCATAATGCTTTCATCTTGTGTGAGAGCACTGTCACATACTTATTCGAGCTTCAGCCACAAGGCCAGAGCTGGATGCTGGGGGATAATGGTTACGCCTGGCTCATGACACCCCTTGGAAACCTCAGACATAAGCCAAGCATTGCTATAATGATAACCATAAAGCCACACGCAACATTGTCGAAAAGACAATTGGAGTGCTCAAGCAACGCTTCCGATGCCTGGACCACTCTGGAGGTTCCCTGTCATACTCCACTCAACATTGTGGTGTGCTGCTTGCTACACAACTTAGTCATCATGAGGGGACAGGATTTGCCACTGGGGACTGCAGGGCCATCTCAGGAGAGAGGGGAGGATGGGGAGGGGGAGGAGGAGGACGAGGACGAGGAGGAGAACGAGAACGAGGAGTCTGTCAGCAAACTCACCCTCCGGAGAGACGACATACGGAATTCAACCCTAGGAATGCGTGGCAGCACGCCACTTGGACCCGGGGCCTCGAATTGGCCAAGGCCCGAGAATGTGTCTTCCAGGTTAGAGCTACTGGCTGCAGCTAAAAGAGGTGTCGATTGCATCGGCCCCACCACCCACCCCCCAACCCCTCCCCCCCCCGGAATAGCTTCCTGAGTTTCCTCCTCTCATGGAGGTTCCTCATCCTCACTGTCTTCGTGGTCCCCCTCCTGCACCTTCACAGGATGGGCTGAGATGGAGGCTTCCATTGGCGCCTCCTCATCTGGAACTAGAAAACAACAGACAAGTGGTTAGCAGCAGGGGAGGGGACAGGGTGACATGAGTAAGGTCACATAACACAAGCTCATTTGAGGGACCGCTGCTACTCCATTATATGTAGCCCACAGACACTGCATGACATTGCCCCAACCCTAGCCCACAGACACTGCATGACATTGTCCCAACCCTAGCCCACAGATACTACATCACATTGTCCCAACACAGCCTGGGGATTTTGCAGGACTTGCCCTCAGTTTCGAACAGGGGATCAGCGGCCCCCATGGTTGTTTGACCTCCCTGAGGCACTGATCAGAGCTGCCACACGCTCCTCCAGGTCCATTAACGGCAGTGTCTGGGATGGACCACCGCCGGCGCGCCGTTGCTCCCTGTGGTTATGCGACAACCTTCCCTGCAAAGATAACAATTGGAATGGTTAACAGAGGGCCGTTCTGCTCTTGTGGCATGCACAGATAGCCATCAAAGCACTTATACCACTGTGTGCATTTAATACAGTTCTATTTAATGGCTCTGGTAGTTACATGTAGTTCATGAGGAAGACATTGAAGTGCAGAAACATTTTTTAAGATGTCAAAAAGCAGTCTTAATAATGTGTAACGATCATTCATGACAAATATGGTGCAACACTAAATCTACCTATACCAACATGAGTCATATTTATAATTTAAGTAATGAATGAGTGCATGAATAAAAATATTACTTACTCCCACGACCCTGCAATTTCATTGAACTTTTTCCTACTTTGTTGATGGTCCCGCTTGGTATTAGCGACTGAGGAGACCTCCTCAGCCACGCTGGTCCACAATTGCCTTCACACAGCTGGGAGGGGTTTACCAGCACCCCGCCTATTAAATTCCCTCCATCTGGTTTGCACAGCTGCAATGAGGGCTTTGGTTGCCTCATAGCTAAAATTTTGGTCTCTCTGCCTGCTGGAGTCCCCTTCCATAATGGCTGCTTGTTCTGTGAAAAATACCTGCTTCAGTTCTGAATGTACCGCGCATGCACAGGTGCACCCTGACAGCTGACCAGAATCGCGGGAAGAAGAAAAATATAGTAGAAAAAAAAAAATCAGGAAAATAAAATCGCTCATGCGCAGAAGGTCCGTTTTTTTCTGGTAAATTTTGGCTCTGGCGACAAAGTTCCATCATGTAAGGCCAGATTTAACGCTATCGCTATCGCTGGTCACCGTTTAGTGAGTTTTGCGATGTCCAGCAATAATGCTACCCCAATGCTAAAAAAAATAACTCCATGCTTATCGCCCAAAAACAGGCGAAATTGCTAATACCTGAATTTCTAGCCCATAGACTTAAAGAGGACATAGATAGGCTGTTGGAATGGGAGGACACGTGGCAGATGAAATTTAATGCAGAAAAGTGTGAAGTGATACATTTTGGTAGTAAGAATGAGGAGAGGAAATATAAACTAAAGGGTACAATCCTAAAGGGGGTGCATAAACAGAGAGACCTAGGGGTGTATGTGCACAAATCGTTGAAGGCGGCACTGCAGGTTGAGAAAGCAGTTAAAAAAGCTTACGGGCTCCCAGGTGAAGGCTTGAGAGAGGGTGCAGAAAAGATTTATGAGAATGATTCCAGGGATGAAGACCCTCAGTTACGTGCATTGACTGGAGGAGCTGGGGTTGTTCTCCTTAGTGCAGAGAAAATTGAGAGAAGATTTGATAGAGGTGTTCAAAATCATGAGGGGTCTGGACAGAGCAGATATAGAGAATCTGTTCCCATTTGCAGAAGGGTCGAGAACCAGAGGACAGAGTTGTAAGGTGATTGGCAAAAGAACCAAAGGCGACCTAAGAAAACACTTGTTTACACAGCGAGTGGTTAGGATCTGGAATGCACTGCCTGAAAGGATGGTGGAGGCCGACTCAATCACAGCTTTCAAAAAGGAGTTGGATAAGTACCTGAAAGAAAAACATTTGCTGGGCTACAGGGAAAGGGTGGGGAAGTGGGACTAGCTGAGGTGCTCTTGCAGAGAGTCGGCATGGGCTCGACGGGCTGAATGGCTTTCTTCCATGCTGTAACCATTCTATGATTCTATGGGGCCAAAATTGATCAACTTACTGCCCAATGCTGCCGACTGCCGCTGACATTCCTCTGCAACATTTGCCCAGTGCCACTTCCGACGTGGCCTGGAGCGGGCGGGAGGGGAGAACCGCCGGGAAACGCCCGCCAGCGGACGGCCGATGAACGTAAGTACACTCCCGCCCGCCGAGATTCCAGATTATTGCGGGCGGGAGTCGGAGGCAGAACGGGAGTGGATCGCTGGCTGGAGGCCAGTCTGTCCCGACGGTAAGTAGGAAGATTGTGGAAAAAAGGTTAGTGAGCATTTTTTATTTGTTTTTTTCCACAGCGATTTATCTTGATGGGGTTCCCTGAAGGTCTTCCGATAGTTTTTTTATTTTTTGTTAATCATTTTTATTTTTAGGTCTTCGACCCTCCGTGGGCCCGACTCCATCTTCGGCGGCACTTGGGCGGCAAGTGCCTCTGCTGCTGAGAGTGGGAGCTCCCGCCGGCTGCCAGCCAGATTGCATAAGTCCCTCATTTGCCGCCCGCCGCCCTTTGAGGGACCTTGGAGATGAAAAGCCCACCGCAAGTACCATCTCGTACCTCGGCGGCTTTTGGGCGGGCGGAGGCCTTGACCAAATTCGGCCCCTATGATTCTTTGGTAAATGGTTGGTTCAATCATTTAAATACATTTCCAACTATCACATGGGACTTGGACCTTATGTAATAATCTATTATGTGGGGCAGTGTCAAATACCTTCCTGAAATCCTAGTAGATAATAGCTATTAAATCTGTCATCTCAAAGAAATCTAATAAATTAGTTAAGTACAACCATCCACTCCTAAAACCACATTGTTCCCTTATATTATCCTTCATAATTCTTTTAAACAATGGAAGTAAGGGTTGCAGGTCTATAATTTATTGGCTCATCCCATGCCCATTTTTGAAGAGAGTTCATCTGTTTCCATTTTTTGGGCCCAGTATTTGCGCCGATTTTTTTGGAGCAGGCTGCTTTTTCTGGCCTAACTTCAAAATCCCTAGTTTCCCCAATAATTTTGCACCAGCATAACTCATTTAGTTACGTTTCTTTTTGGTACGTTTTTTTTTTCCTCAAAAGGGGGCGTAACCAGCCACCTACGCCAATTCTGGCCATTTAGGGAAATTTGGCCAGCTGATCGTTACTCCATTTCTACTTAGGCCAGCGTATGTGGCCTCTCGAGAAAACCCTTGCGGAGAGTTAAAGAAATCAATTAGTAAATCGGAGGCCATTCGGCCTGGGCTAGGGGCGGGAAGCGGAGCAGACCGGGACCGGCACGCACTCGGGGGCCACAGACCGGGAAGGCACTGCACTGGGGACCGGAGAGGCTCGGCGGGGGAGGGAGCAAACTGACCGGCACGCACCCGGGGACCACAGCGGACCAGGAAGGCACTTCACTCGGGGACCAGAGAGGGCCGCAGACAGCCGATCTGAAGGCTTGGTGCCCGGGGAGGGGGAGGGGGGAGGGAGAGAGCGGTTACTACTGCGCATGCGCGGCCATTTCAGCGCCATCAAGAACATCAGTTTTTTTCCCTGTGCATGCGGAAGGCCCGGCTCCTTTTTCCAGCGCAGACCCCAGGCTCCATCTCCCGAGGCGACTGGCCATGCTGCGCGCTGCAGGTTACAGCACAAACATCGGGGAAACTTCGGACAAGTTTTTCTCGCGCATTTCTTGACCTAAATAAGTGGTGCAACTCTGACAATACGCCAGAAAATGGGCTTGGGGAAAATTGAGCCCTTTGAATTTACTTTTTAGTAATACTCTGGCATTTGGCCTGAGTCCCGTGAAATCTGAAAAATATCATCTAAGTGACTCACGGATCCTCCAGGAAATTCCCCTCTAATATGGTAAATAATTGAGAATCTCGTGTACAATTTCGTGCCCTGTTAGGGCAGAAATGATTGTTGGTGATGTTAAAGCACACATTGCAAACTGCTCTCCCTGCTATTTTAACAGAGGTATTAATGTGTTCACCACCACCTTCTCAAGGACAATTAGGGATGGGCAATAAATGCTGGCCATGTCAGCGAAGCCCACATCCCAGGAACAAATAATAAAAAAATATTAAATTGATTAACATTTCTTAAAATGGGGGTGGAGAAAAGAATTTTGCCCAAGTGCATTAACCATTTATATAACTTCACTGACAGTAATTTATATTCTATTGATTGAAATATTAGTAGTTGAACTTCCGTTTTATAAGTAAACATTTGTGGGTATATTTTTCTCTTTTCATGATTAATCATTTGCCTTTATATTATAGAAATGAATGAACTCAAACTGATATAGGGCTCAAATTTCCCCAGCCGCCTAGAGCAGCGTAGTTAGGGGTGGGACGCTGACTTTTTGGGGCAAAAAAAAAAGCGGCAAAAATGTACCTCTTCATTTGGCCGGTCACTCGTCGCCCGGATCCATCGGCGTGGCGCTGCAGAGCCTGGGGGGGTTTCGGTCGTGCTTGCTCAGCGTGACCGGCTGGGGGTGGGGCTTACGCCCAGCATCTTGTGGAGTGCCGGCAGGGGGACGCATGTCTGTTTGAGCGTGCACGCATGCACAATGTGCGTTTCAGCATGTGCGCATGCGCAGTGCAACAGGAAGCTTGGCAATTGGCCAATTAAAGGGAGGGAGTCCTCAGTATCATTGGTAATGGAGCATATATAAAGGTAAGGTTTAAATATTGATTTTTGTGTGACTGAGGGAGTGGAAAGGAGTGCTGGACAGGTGGAAGAAAGGTGAGAAGTGTGATTTTTGAACATTACCTGAGTGTGAGTCCAATAGATGCATGGCGCAAGAGTGTGCAAGACGAACAAAGAATTTCCTCCATGAGGAAGTGGAGAAACTAGTGACTGTCATTGAGGAGAAATGGCTGGAGCTGGATATCAGCAAGAGTGGTCCGTCAAATGTTTCACCCAAGGAAATGAGAAGAAGATGGAACCTAGTTGCAAAAGAATACTCCGCAGGGGTCAATACCGCAAGATCTGGAAGCCAGTGAAAGAAGAAATGGCAGGATGTTGGTCAAATAGTGAGTGTAAGTAATATCTTCTTCTTTAAATTGAATTGCAATTGAAAAAGTGACCATTTGAATGTGTCCCACCCATCAGAAGCGCACCATGTCTGAAAATTAGTATTTTCATCTTTGCAGAAGAAATTGGCCCGCCACAAAAAGGAAAGACTTGGAACAGGAGGAGGTCCGCCAAATCTGCACCAACTGACACCCCTGGAACATAGGGATGCTGCCATGCTGAGTAGCACCGGCAGAAAAAGAATCAGCTCTGCACAAGCTGGACCCACACGCGAGGGTGAGTCATTAAAATGCATAGTTGCCCTTCAAATCAACCTGCGTCAGACTACTCATGCCACCCATCCTGCCCCCTCCTGTGCTGCTGAGTATTTGACTGTTCTGTTGTATTTTGCAGAAGAAGCTCCTCAAGATCCTGAAGATCCACCAGAGGATCCAGATGTGTGCGCTCCAGACCAAGGCGGGTGGGGGGAGGAGGGGTCCATGGAAATGTGTGCACGGGAGAATGCTGACCGCGATATGGATCAGGACATAGTACAGGGCATCACATTGCCAGAAACCTCCATGAGCGCCTCGGCAACATTCCATGGGTTCACACCTTCCGAGCTTACGGGTCCCAATGACGGTCGTGAAATTCAGCTTGGGACACCCAGTCCCGCACCGTCCCAGCCTGCGCCTCACACTGGAGGCATGCCACTAGGCAGACCCACAGCGAGGGGAGGGAGAAGCCGACCAGTCTCTTCTGAGATTCAGCCCTCCGCAGAAGTTAATCAGGTTATGTCATTGGGTGAGGAGACCAATACCCTCACAAGATCACTTGTGGCGGCCGTCAGTGGGGTGTGTGATGAGGTAGCGACACCTTCGGGTGAAATCTCAGCACTGAGTTGGGAAGTGAGGCCGGGCATTTCAGAGGGTGTGAAAACGATGGCAGATGCCATGAGGGAGCTAGCTTCTACAATAAGTGTACAAAGGCCGGATATTCAATTGCCACTCCCACTTCAATCCACGCACCAGCCACCGGTCAGACCCAAGCCGGGACCCCAACCGCCCCACCCCCCCGCCCCCGCAACCACCATCACCGACCCTATGAGGAAGTGCATTTTCCTCGAGATGTGGGTGAGAGATGGGTGCAGCCTTTCTTTGTTCCATTAGGACCACTATAAAAAGTAAAAATCCCTCACCCCTACAGTCAAGCGTGCCAGCCGTCCTAGCCCAGGCAGGAGGGCTAGCCGGTGCGTTCTGCAGTCGGCAAGGTAGGACTGCTCTATTTTCAGTAGCTCATTTATCTTTCTTTTATTTTTGATGATGTTGTGCAGCTGTTGTGCTGCAGATGTTGTAATGTTGTGCTGATGTTGTGAAGGTCTTTAGTGCTTTAGAATCCTCTAACTCACCTTCCCACCCACTGCCATCTCTGGCTACCTGCGCTGATTTCTTAAATGCAGTTAAGGTTTTTCTAGTGCCTACAAAAGTGGCCACATACACTGGCCTAAGTTAGTTTGGAGTAACTTTCAGCTGGCCAAATTTGCTTCTCAGGCCAGAAGAGGCGTATGTGGCTTGTCAAGCCCCCTTTTGGAGAGAACAAACTAAACTAGAAAAAAACCTAACTAACTGACTTACACTGGTGCAAGTTAAATGGGGAAATGTCTGATTTTTAAGTTACTCCAAAAAAAGCTACTTAATCCAAAAAAAAGGGGGCAACTCTTGGGGAAATTTGAGCCCATAGTATATGCGCAATATGAATTTTTTGGGGTCGGGGAAGACTTGCTTCCACTCTAAAAATTAGTTCTCAGGTGACTGAAAAGTCTAATGTGGGACCTACAGTCTCTGTCACAGATGGCACAGATGGTGGTTGGAGGAACGGGAGGTTGGGGTGCCTGGGTTGCCGTATGCTTCTTCTGCTGTTTACGCTTGGCTTCAGCTTGCTCTCGGCGATGAGACTCAAGGTATTCAGTGCCTTCCCAGATGCTTATCCTCCACTTTGGGCAGTCTTGGGCCAGGGATTCCCAGGGATTCCACTAAGGGTGGACCATTGAGTACCCCGGAAGAAGTAAGCAAAACATTTTATGGATTGCAAAGAAGGTTTGGTCAGAATACCATCCTTTATTAATTTGGATTTAACTGACTTTTTAAAGAAGTCGGTGAAAGAAGGGATAGTGTAAGATAGTGAAATTAATGTGTATAATGACAGAAAGTACATTAAACCACCCTTTTATATGACATTGAAGAAATATATGGTAACAAAGGACATATATAAATAATGCTTTTAACTTTGATTTGTTAACAAAATCAGTGAAAGAAAGGAAATGCAGTTGCATTAATGTAGAGAAAGAAAGACTTGCATTTAGAAACATAGTAACATAGAAAATAGGTTCAGGAGTAGGCCATTCAGCCCTTCAAGCCTGCACCACCATTCAGTACGATCATGGCTGATCATTTTTGCAACTTTAGTACCCCATTCCTGCTTTCTCTCCATACCCCATCCCTTTAGCCGTAAGGTCCACATCTAACTCCTTTTTGAATATATCTAACGAACTGGCCTCAACAACTTTCTGTGGTAGAGAATTCCACAGGTTCACAGTTCTCTGAATGAAGAAGTTTCTCCTCATCTCGGTCCTAAATGGCTTACCCCTTTTTCTTAGACTGTGACCCCTGGTTCTGGACTTCCCCAACATCAGGAACATTCTTCCTGCATCGAACCTGTCCAGTCCCGTCAGTATTTTATATGTTTCTATGAGATCCCCTCTCATTCTTCTAAATTCCAGTGAATATAAGCCTAGTCGATCCAGCCTTTCTTCATATGTCAGTCCTGCCATCCCAGGAATCAGTCTGGTGAACCTTCGCTGCACTCCCTCAATAGCAAGAATGTCCTTCCTCAGATTAGGAGACCAAAACTGTGCATAATATTCAAGGTGTGGTCTCATCAAGGCCCTGTACAACTGCAGTAAGACCTTCCTGCTACTATACTCAAATCCTCTCACTATGAAGGCCAATATGCCATTTGCCTTCTTCACCGCCTGCTGTACCTGCATGCCAACTTTCAATGACTGATGTACCATGACACCCAGGTCTCGTTGCATCTCCCCTTTTCCTAATCTGTCACCAGTCAGATAATATTCTGCCTTCCAGTTTTTGCCACCAAAGTGGATAACCTCACATTTATCTACATTATACCGCATCTGTCATGCATTTGCCCACTCACCTAACCTGTCCAAGTCACTCTGCAGCCTCTTAGCATCCTCCTCACAGCTCACACTGTCACCTAGTGTCATCTGCAAACTTGGAGATATTACATTCAATTCTTTCATCTAAATCATCAATGTATATTGTAAATAGCTGGGGTCCCAGCACTGAACCTTGCGGTACCCCACTAGTCACTGCCTGCCATTCTGAAAAGGACCCGTTTATTCCCACTCTTTGCTTCCTGTCTGCCAACCAGTTCTCTATCCACGTCAATACATTACCCCCAATACCATGTGCTTTAATTTTGCACACTAATCGCTTGTGTGGGACCTTGTCAAAAGCCTTTTGAAAGTCCAAAAACACCACATCCACTGGTTCTCCCTTGTCCACTCTACCAGTTACATCTGCAAAAAAATTCTAGAAGATTTGTCAAGCATGATTTCCCTTTCATAAATCCTTGGACCGATCCTGTTACTGCTTTCCAAATGCGCTGCTATTACATCTTTAATAATTGATTCCAACATTATATAACATCTCGCACGGCCTCAGGCCGTCCCAAAGTGCTTTACAACCAATGAAGTACTTTTGAAGTCTAGTCACTGTTGTAATGTAGGAAACATGTGAGCCAATTTGCTCACAGCAAGCTCCCACAAACAGCAATGTGATAATGACCAGATAATCTGTTTTAGTGATGTTGATTGCAATGTTCCCGTTAAGCTGCCCAACCGCATGGCAGTGCAGCGATCCGGAGATCCTGCACAGGCTGCTCATTGGCTTTTACATGTAAGTATGCACGCTTGTGTGCAAATTTCAATAGGCCATGGAACCAGTTAAAGGGACCACGCACAAAAATTTTTTATAAGGAACATTGGTTGATTGAGGGATAAATATCGGCCAGGACACTGGGCATAACTCCCTGCTCTTCTTCGAAAATAGTTCCATGGGACTTTTATGTAGACGGGGCCTCAGATTAATGTCTCATCTGAAAGAAGACACCTCTGACAGTACAGCACTCCTTCAATATTGCACTGAAGTATCAGCCTAGATTTTTGTGCTCAAATCTCTGGAATGCAGTCCCAGGATGTCTATTAAGAAAATAGGCCAAGGAATAGAATGGGGTGGGTCATTGCAGTAGAAGACTTTGACAACATAAGAATAAAGACATCTTGCTGCAATTATATAGGACCCTGGTGAGATTACATCTGGAGGTATTGTGTACAACTTTGGTCTCCTTACCTAAGGAAGGATATACTTGCCATCATCATTATAGGCGGTCCCTCATATCGAGGATGACTTGCTTCCACGCCAAAAAGGGATGAGTTCACAGGTGTTTCAGTGAAGGACCTAATATTCCAGGTCCCGAAATACATCCTGAAGGGTGAAAGATGTCTGTGCGTGATTTTTTTTAATGTATGGTGGCCATTGCACACCAGCCACCACACGGGCTTGACCGAGCTAGCTCTTGGTCCAGTGGCAAGGATTAACCAAGACGACTGGAGACCAGTTCTGCATAGAGGGAGTGCAACAAAGGTTCACCAGACTGATTCCTGGGATGGGAGGATTATCTTATGAGGAGAGATTGAGTCGAATAGGCCTATATTCTCGAGAGTTTAGAAGAATGAGAGGTGATCTCATTGAAACATACAAAATTCTTATAGGGCTTGACAGGGTAGATGCAGGGAGGATGTTTCTTCTGGCTGACGAGTCCAGAACCAGTGGTCACAGTCTCAGAATAAGGGGTCAGCCATTTAGGACTGAGATGAAGAGAAACTTTTTCACTCAGAGGGTGGTGAATCTTTGGAATTATCTGCCCCAGAGGGCTGTGGAAGCCCAGTCTTTGAGTATATTCTAGACAGATATCAATAGATTTTTTGGATATTAAGGAAATCAAGGGATATGGGGATAGTGCAGGAGAGTGTTGAGGTAGAAGATCAGCCATGATCTTATTGAATGGCGGAGCAGGCTCAAGGGGCCGAATGGCCTACTCTTGCTCCTAATCCTTATGTTCTTATGTTCTGATGACTAGCCATGTCAATTCATAAAAAGGGAAAGAAAAGGTATTGATCTCAAAAAAGGTTGGAGAGGTGCATGGACCACCTACTATATTAATCTACATGTTGTATGATTTATACCTTTTTTTGTTCATTCCTGGAATGTGGGTGTCACTGGCAAGGCCATCATTTACTGTCCATCCCTAATTGCCCTTGAGGAGGTGGTGGTGAGCCTCCGCCTTGAACCGCTGCAGTCCATGTGGTGAAGGCACTCTCACAGTGCTGTTAGGTAGAGTGTTCCAGGATTTTGACCTAGCAATGATGAAAGAACGGCAATATATTTCCAAGGCAGAATGGTGTGTGACTTGCAGCGGAACTTGTAGGTGGTGGTACTCCCACGCGTTCACTGCTCTTGTCCTTGTAGGCGGTAGAGGTCGCGGGTTTAGGATGTGTTGTCAAAGAAGTCTTAGAGAGTTGCTGCAGTGCTTCTTGTAGATGGTGTGCACAGCAGCCGTGGTGTATTGCTGGTGGAGGGAGTGAATGTTTGAAGTGGTGGATGGGGTGCCAATCATACGGGCTGCTTTGTCCTGGATGGTTTCGAGTTTCTTGCGTGTTGTTGGAGCTGGACTCAGACAGGCAAGTGGAATTTATTCCATCACACTCCTGATTTATGCCTTGTAAATGGTGGAAAGGCTTTGGGGAGTCAGGAGGTGAGACACTCGCCGCAGAATACCCAGCCTTTGACCTGCTCTTGTAGCCACAGTATTTATGTGGCCGGTCCAGTAAAATCTTTGGTCAATGGTGACCCCCAGGATGTTAATGGTGGGGGATATAACGATGGGTAATGCCATTGAATGTGAAGGGGCGGTGGTTAGACTCTCTCTCTCAATGGAGATGGTATTGCCTGGCACTTGTGTGGTGCGAATGTTACTTGCCATTTCTTACCCCAAGTCTGAATGTCATTCAGGTCTTGCTGCACGCGAGCACGAACTGCTTCATTATCTGAGGAGTTGCAAATGTGACTGAACGCTGTGCATCAGTGAACATCCCCACTTCTGACCTTATGATGGAGGAAAGGCCATTGATGAAGCAGCTGAAGATGGTTGGGCCTAGGACACTGCCCTGAGGGACTCCTGCAGCGATGTGCTGGGGTTGAAATGATTGGCCTCCAACCACCACAACCATCTTCCTTTGTGCTAGGCATGACTCCATCCAGTTGCATCAATATCATATATTCTGACAACAAAAAAACATGCCCAAGTGGATAAGTAGATACAGATTGTGCACAAGTACTTCACATTAAAAAAATTAAAATTCAACAGGATTTAAGCCAGGTTTTTTCTTTTTCCGTTGTGTCCCCATTTATAATGGGAGCAAGAGAAGCTCTATGACCACAGGGGTTCTTAACTTATGCTTGTTTGTTATTTTGCAATGATTACAGTACATTTTTAGTATTTTTAGAATTTCTTTCCATATTATTATTTTTTTTATTAATAGTTTTAGTTTTCAAAAAATAAATTAGAGGTCCAATTATGCGTTACTTCTTAAGTAGCAATTACATTTGTTATTAAAGCATCTTAATTACAATATTTTTTAGTTTAGTTGGTACCAGATAAAAGAAAGGAAAGGATTTCTGCAGGCCCCAGACCACATCTGCAGACTTTTGGAAGGCCACCTGCCACTGACCAAGGACAACTGCCTCCACTTGCTTTAGGGCAGAGCTTTGCCATCTGCAGCAGTGACATGTGCAGCCAATTTATAATCACTGCTAATGATTGGCATGGTCACCATTGCCCATTGGAATATTAATGCCGATTCAATGATCTTGATTAAAAGCCACCTAGACCATCCCACAGGGCCCAAATTCTGTACTGCCAGAATAAAGGGCTGGCCTGTCAGATGCTGAATATTGAAAGCAAGCAGCACTTAAAAGGCTGCTGCTCAAATGTAAGCAGATACAGTCACGTCAAAGGTAAGGGGCCACTGATGACAATGTTGGAGCCTTTCCAGAAGTTGACAACATTTAAGCCTGGCACAGCCTCTTGCCAGGCATGATGCTTTGCCACCCTCTGGAGAGGGTGCCATGAAGATCCAAACAGGGGAACTGTACTCACACTCCTTCCTGCAAAAGCTGTAAAACTGGAGGTTGGGTCAGTTGAGTTCCATCATTGGTTCACTGACTGTATTTCATGCCTCCAATTTTCGGCCGTCATTATTTTCTCACACTCCTCACACCCACCCCCCATACAGCCTTTGCAAAGGCTGAAAACATGTGAATTATTTTTGCAACTTTTGGAAAGGCTCCAACATTGTAATAAGTGGCTCCTTACCTTTGGCGTGACTGTATCTGCTTAAATTTGAGCAGCAGCCTTTTAAGTGCTGCTTGCTTTCAATATTCAGCATCTGAAAGGCCAGCTCTTTATTCTGGCAGTACAGAATTTGGGCCCTGTGGAGTGGTCTAGGTGGTTTTTAGTCAAGATCATTGTATTGGCATTAATATCCCTTCCTATTTAGATATGCCACTTGTTATATCTTGCATAAAGAGTCAGACTAGATACTGCAAGCTCAAAGTAAGGTGTGACCGTAGTCCTTTATTACAGATCTGAGTGCCTCTCCAGCCTGTGAGGCCTCTTTATATACAGGTGCTCCTAAGGGATTGTGGGATCCCTTGGGACTCCAGCGGATAAGCCCTCTGGTGGTTAGACATCGTATTTACAGATTTACATACATAACACCACTGAATTGTTGATAGCTGTATAAACCTCATGAAGTGCTCGGTCTAAAGCTAGATGGAAATCAATCATTAGCAGTGCAAGCGGCATTCCTCTGAGATTTATGGCATTCTGTGACCTTAAACAAAACTAGAACCTGTCCCACATGTTCCTCATGACAACAAAACCCAACCTGTTCCTTCCAATGCTCTACGGTGCTCTAAAAGAAACATTGCATGAGGCACTAATATCAGCAAGTCTCCTTGGAAATGTTCAGGCTTACTCGGATCTCTCATCTTGTGAAATGGAATCACACTGTGCTCTGGAATATACATGCATCAAACAGCTTATTCACCAGCCTCAGAAGGACGGCACTAAGACAGATTTATAGTTCCTAACACTGCACTTCAAGACCATTGAAATTTCCCCCCTCTCATCTAGAGCAGCTACTGGAACTTGACATGAATATATCCACGACAGCTGCCTCCCATTGAACTAATGCCTTTGACCTGTGCAGTACACTCCAATACTTTTTGCAGCTCCATTCAAATGGTCTTTACTGCATGTTTTTGGGCCAGACACTAATTCAATGTGGTGTTCTCTAACAGACCCTGAGGATGCACTCATAGGATCTGTTAGAGAACATTGGACTAGTCAGTTACTAGCACTAAACTAGAGGAAACCTTTGGCCATAATTGGTGATGACATTTAGCCAATAGATAGATGATTTAGGATAATTTGTGTATAATTACACAACTGTGGGAAAAATCCAATCCTGCTTCATCTCCCTGATAAACCTCCTAGCTCCGTGATGCGCTACATCATAGTCAACATATGCGGGAGTTCTTCAATGCTCCAAATAATCTTCAGGTACCATTTTAAAGGCCTTCTGCTTTCTCCTAACATATGGCCCTCCCTTTACTTTAATTGAACCCTGCTTAGTGGCTAGCAGGCTCTAACCTTGGTGCCCCATTTGCCCCCGAGATGAAATTCCAACCCCATATCTGCTCCATCACCAAGACTGCCTACTTCCACCTTCGTGGCATCGTTCAACTCCGCGCCTGCCTCAGCTCATCTGCTGCTGAAACCCTCATCCATGACTTTGTTACCTCTAGACTTGACTGTTCCAACGCACTCCTGGCCAGCCTTCCACCTTGCTCATCCAATATTCTGCTGCCTGTATCCTAACTCGGACCAAGTCCCGTTCACCCCTGTGCCCGCTGACCTACATTGGCTCCTGGCCGGGCCACATCTCGATTTTAAAATTCTCATGCTTGTTTTCAAATCCCTCCATAGCCTCGCCCCTCCCTTAAATTCTTCCAACCCTACAAGCCTTCGAGGTCTCTACACTCCTCAAATTCTGGCCTCTTGCGCATCCTCAATTTTAATTGCTCCAACATTGGCAGCCATACCTTCAGCTGCTTAGGGCCAATGCTCTGGAATTCCCTCCCTAAATTTCTCCGCCTCACTACCTCTCTCCCCTCCTCAAAACCTACCTCTTTGTTCAAGCTTTTGGTCACCTGTCCTAATATCGCCTTATGTGGCTCAGTGTCAAATTGTGTTTGATGACACTCCTGTGAAGCACCTTGCGGCATTTTACTATGTTAAAGGCTCTATATAAATGCAAGTTGTTGTTGCTTCTAACCTCAGCTGCTAAGGCAATAAATCATTATCTGCATCATCTGTTGTGTTGGGTCCATCCTATCAGTAGTGACAAACACCTGATCCAAGGCTTCATGGCCACCAATATTTCTCTTGTAGCTAAGTGTCCTGGCCTGATCACTTGCAGCATAGTAGCTGTTAGCCACTCCAATTGGGCAGCCGTTCTCTGTCTCAAATCCAGCATCTGGCCAAGTCAGTCAAGAACTGCCTTCTTGACAAAGAAGTTAATCGGTCAGTGGTCTTGAATGTTTCCCGGCAACATTGAATAATGCAATTGGAAAGTAAAGATACGCCAAGCTAGTCACCACTACATCATGGGAACATACAAATGGGAGTAGGCTATTCATCTCCTTGAGCCTGTTTTACCATTCATTTAGATCATGGTTGATCTGTACCTCCACGCTGATTACCTGTCTTAGTTCCATATCCCTTGATATCCTTACCTAACAAAAATCTATCAATCTAAGTCTTGAAAGCTTCAATTGACCCAGCATCCATGGCCTTTTGACAGAGTCAGTTCCAATTTTCCACTACACTTTGTGTGAAAAAGTGCTTCCTGACTGCACTCCTAAATTCGCTAGCTCTAATTTTAAGATTTATGCCCTTTCATCCTGAACTCCCCCACCAGAGGAAATATATTTTTTCCGATCCACCCTATTGAATCCCTTAATAATTTTAAACATCTCGATTAAATCACTCACTCAACCTTCTAAATTTAAGGGCATACTAGCCAAGTTTATGCAACATGTCCTCATCATTTAACCCTTTAAGCTCTGGTATAATTCTGGTAAATCTGTACTGTACCTTTCCAAGGCCAATATATATTTCCTGAGGCTCAGTGCCCAAAACAGAATGCAGTACTGGGGATGGGGTCTGACCAGGGCTCTCTACAATATCGATTGTTATACCGATCTGGAACTCATGCCAATGTCATGTAATTAGTGAACTTCAGAAAGGAAGTAGAGAAAGAGAGAGTGAGAGACATTGAGAGATTGAGTTACACCACCTTTGAAGCTCCAGACCTGAAATCTTCCAGTCACCTATGAAGAGCAATGGGCAACTTAGAAATAATTCTGCAAGGCCAACTAGATGCATAGCTACATTCTTAAGTATCAATCGGCTTTTGTGGAGTAAACAGATCTCTCAAGATAAAAAGTGGGACCTCAAAAGTAATAATCTCAGGATTGCTACAAGTGCCACGTGCTAGTCAGAGTAGGAATCGCAGGATAGCTCAGATGAATATGTGGTTTGAGGAGTGATGCAGAAGGCAGGGATTCAAATTCCTGGGACATTGGAACCGGTTCTGGAGGAGGTGGGACCAGTACAAACCGGACGGTCTGCACCTGGGCAAGACCAGAACCAATGCCCTAGGGGGAGTGTTTGCTAGTGCTGTTGGGGAGGGGTTAAATTAGTATGACAGGGGGAAGGGAACCTATGCAGGGAGACAGAGGAAAGTAGAATGGGGGGCAAAAGCAAAAGATAGAAAGGAGAATAGTAAAAGTGGAGGGCAGAGAAACCCAAGGCAAAAAGCAAAAAGGGCCACATTACAGCAAAATTCTAAAAGGGCAAAGTGTGTTAAAAAGTCAAGCCTGAAGGCTCTGTGCCTCAATGCGAGGAGTATTTGGAATAAGGTGGACAAATTAACTGGGCAGATAGCAGTTAACAGATATGATGTAATTGGCTTCACGGAGACATGGCTCCAGGGTGACCAAGGCTGGGAACTCAACATCCAGGGGTATTCAACATTCAGGAAGGATAGACAGAAAGCAAAAGGAGGTGGGGTGGCATTGCTGGTTAAAGAGGAAATTAATGCAATAGTAAGGAAGGACATTAGCTTGGATGATATGGAATCTGTATGGGTGGAGCTACGGAATACCAAAGGGCAGAAAACGCTAGTGGGAGTTGTGTACAGACCACCAAATAGTAGTAATGAGGATGGGGACAGCATCAAACAAGAAATTAGGGATGCGTGCAATAAAGGTACAACAGTTATCATGGGTGACTTTAATCTACATATTGACTGGGCTAACCAAACTGGTAGCAAGGTGGTAGAGGATTTCCTGGAGTGTATTAGGGATGGTTTTTGAGATCAGTATGTCGAGGAACCAACTATAGGGCTGGCCATCCTAGCCTGGGTGATGTGTAATGAGAAAGGACTAATTAGCAATCTTGTTGTGCGAGGCCCCTTGAGGAAGAGTGACCATAACATGGTAGAATTCTTTATTAAGATAGAGAGTGACAGTTAATTCAGAGACTAGGGTCCTGAACTTGGGGAAAGGTAACTTTGATGGTATGAGAGGTGAATTGGCTAGAATAGACTGGCGCGTGATACTTAAAGGGTTGACGGTGGATAGGCAATGGCAAACATTTAAAAACCACATGGATGAACTTCAACAATTGTATATCCCTGTCTGGAGTAAAAATAAAACGGGGAAGGTGGCTCAACCGTGGCTAACAAGGGAAATTAAGGATAGTGTTAAATCCAGCAAAGAGGCATATAAATTGGCCAGAAAAAGCAGCAAACCTGAGGACTGGGAGAAATTTAGAATACAGCGGAGGAGGACAAAGGGTTTAATTAGGAGGGGGAAAATAGAGTATGAGAGTAAGCTTGCTGGGAACATAAAAATTGACTGCAAAAGCTTCTATAGATATGTGAAGAGAAAAAGATTAGTGAAAACAAACGTAGGTCCCTTACAGTCAGATTCAGGTGAATTTATAATGGGGAACAAAGAAATGGCAGACCAGTTGAACAAATACTTTGGTTCTGTCATCATGAAGGAAAACACAAATAACTTTCCGAAAATACTAGGGGACCGAGGGTCTAGTGAGAAGGAGGAACTGAAGGAAATCCTTATTAGGCGGGAAATTGTGTTGGGGAAATTGATGGGATTAAAGGCTGATAAATCCCCGGGGCCTGATAGTCTGCATCCCAGAGTACTTAAGGAAGTGGCCCGAGAAATAGTGGATGCATTGGTGATCATTTTCCAACAGTCTATCGACTCTGGATCAGTTCCTATGGATTGGAGGGTAGCTAATGTAACACCACTTTTTAAAAAGGAGGGAGAGAGAAAATGGGTAATTATAGACCGGTTGGCCTGACATCAGTAGTGAGGAAAATGTTGGAATCAATTATTAAAGATGAAATAGCAGCACATTTGGAAAGCAGTGACAGGATCGGTCCAAGTCAGCATGGATTTATGAAAGGGAAATCATGCTTGACAAATCTTCTGGAATTTTTTGAGGATGTAACTAGTAGAGTGGACAAGGGAGAACCAGTGGATGTGGTGTATTTGGACTTTCAAAAGGCTTTTGACAAGGTCCCACACAAGAGATTGGTGTGCAAAATCAAAGAACATGGTATTGGGGGTAATGTACTGACGTGGATAGAGAACTGGTTGGCAGACAGGAATAAGAGAGTCGGGATAAACGGGTCCTTTTCAGAATGGCAGGCAGTGACTAGTGGGGTGCCACAGGGCTCAGTGCTGAGACCCCAGCTCTTTACAATATACATTAATGATTTAGATGAAGAAATTGAGTGTAATATCTCCACGTTTGCAGATAACACTAAACTGGGTGGCGGTGTGAGCTGTGAGGAGGATGCTCAAAGGCTGCAGGGTGACTTGGACAGGTTTGGTGAGTGGGCAAATGCATGGCAGATGCAGTATAATGTGGATAAATGAGAGGTTATCCACTTTGGGGGCAAAAACACAAAGGCAGAATATTATCTGAATCGCAGCAGATTAGGAAAGGGGGAGGTGCAACGAGACCTGGGTGTCATGGTTCATCAATCATTGAAAGTTGGCATGCAGGTACAGCAGGCGGTGAAGAAGGCAAATGGTATGTTGGCTTTCATAGCTAGGGGATTTTAGTATAGGAGCAGGGAGGTCTTACTGCAGTTGTACAGGGCCTTGGTGAGGCCTCACCTGGAATATTGTGTTCAGTTTTGGTCTAATCTGAGGAAGGACGTTCTTGCTATTGAGGGAGCGCAGCGAAGGTTCACCAGACTGATTCCCGGATGGTGGGACTGACATATGAGGAGAGACTGGATCAACTGGGCCTTTACACACTGGAGTTTAGAAGGATGGGACGGGATCTCATAGAAACTTAGAAGATTCTGACGGGACTGGACAGGTTAGATGCGGGAAGAATGTTCCCGATGATGGGGAAGTCCAGAACCAGGGGACACAGTCTTAGGATAAGTGGTAGGCCATTTAGGACAGAGATGAGGAGAAACTTCTTCACTCAGAGAGTTGTTAGCCTGTGGAATTCCCTACCGCAGAGAGTTGTTGATGCCAGTTCATTGGATATATTCAAGAGGGAGTTAGATATGGCCCTTATGGCTAAAGGGATCAAGGGGTACGGAGAGAAAGCAGGAAACGGTTACTGAGGGAATGATCAGCCATGATCTTATTGAATGGTGGTGCAGGCTCAAAGGGCCGAATGGCCTACTCCTGCACCTATTTTCTATGTTTCATTAAGGCCTAGACCCATTAAGCAGTAATTTTCCCCAGACTAGTTGGCTGATGACATCCTAACTTCCTCCGTAAGTAGGTCCTGGTTAATGATCAGAGCTATGCCTGTTGTATCTGGGTCCATAGGCCCTCTAATCACCTGCTAACTATAAGATCTTAGGTACAGTCACTGATCACTCTACTTTATACCATCCTGAGAAAAACTGAATTTGTTTCATAGGGCTAGAATTTGATCAAAAACCGCCACTGCTGGATTGCCACTCAAAAAACCGCTAAGGTTATTAAATTAAGGCCGATGGGAAATTGATCAAAAAATGGGAAAAATCAGTCTTCCACGCGGATTCTCGGCGGAAAACACAATTCTGGTCAAATTGGGCGGTACTTACTCAAAATTTAGTCCGAGTCTACAGGTTGGGCTTTGAGGCTATCTTTCACAAATACATTGACTGTGAATCGTAGTAAAAAATTAAGGAAAGCCATGCAATTTAAGAACTTAAGAACATAAGAAATAGGAGCAGGAGTAGGCCATTTGGCCCCTCGAGCCTGCTCCGCCATTTAATAAGATCATGGACTCAGCTCCACTTCCCTGCCCGCTCCCCATAACTCTTTATTCCTTTATCGCTCAATAATCTGTCTATCTCAACCTTAAATATATTCAATGACCCAGCCTCCACAGCTCTCTGGGGTAGAGAATTCCACAAATTTACAACCCTCAGAGAAAAAATTCCTCCTCATCTCAGTTTTAAATGGGCAGCCCCTTATTCTGAGACTATGTCCCCTAGTTTTAATTTCCCCCATGACTGGAAATATCCTCTCTGCATCCACCTTATCGAGCCCCCTCATAATATAAGTTTCAATAAGATCACCTCTCATTCTTCTGAACTTCAATGTGTATAGGCCCAACCTACTCAACCTATTCTCATAAGTTAACCCCCTCATCTCTGGAATCAACCTAGTGAACCTTCTCTGAACTGCCTCCAGTGCAAGTATATCCTTCCTTAAATATGGAGACTAAAACTGTATGCAGAACTCCAAGTGTGGCCTCAGCAATACTCTGTATAGTTGTAGCAGGACTTCTCTGCTTTTATTCTCTCTGCCTCTTGCAATAAAAGCCAACATTCCATTTGCCTTCCTGATTACTTGCTGTACCTGCATACTAACTTTTTGTGTTTCATGCACAAGGACCCCCAGGTCCCTGTGTACTGCAGCATTTTGTAATTTTTCTTCATTTAAATTATAATTTGCTTTTCTATTTTTTCTGCCAAAGTGGATAACCTCACATTTTGCCACATTATTCTCCATCTGCCAAATTTTTACCCACTCACTTATCCTGTCCATATCCCCTTGCAGATTTTTTGTGTCCTCCTCACAATTTGCTTTCCTACCCATCTTTGTATCATCAGCAAACTTGGCTACATTACACTCGGTCCCTTCACCAAGTCATTAATATAGACTGTAAATAGTTGAGGCCCCAGCACTGATCCTTGCTACACCCCACTATTTAGTGTTTGCCAACCGGAAAATGACCCGTTTATCCTGACACTCTGTTTTCTGTTAGTTAGCCAATCCTCTATCCATGCTTAATGTATTACCCCCAACCCCGTGAACTTTTATCTTGTGCAGTAACCTTTTATGTGGCACCTTATCGAATGCCTTCTGAAAATCCAAATACACCACATCCACTGGTTCCCCCTTATCCACCCTGCTCGTTACATCCTCAAAGAACTCCAGCATTTTGTCAAACATGATTTCCCTTTCATAAAACCATGCTGACTCTGCTTGATTGAATTATGCTTTTCCAAATGTCCCGCTACTGCTTCCTTAATAATGGACTCCAGCATTTTCCAATTAGGCTAACTGGTCTATAGTTTCCTGCTTTTTGTCTGCCTCCTTTTTTAAATAGGGGTTTCCCAATCCGTTGGAATCCCCCCCAGAATCCAGGTAATTTTGGTAGATCACAACTATTGCATCCGCTATCTCTGCAGCCACTTCTTTTAAGACCCTAGGATGTAAGCCATCAGGTCCAGGGGACTTGTCCACCTTTAGTTCCATTATTTTACCGAGCACTACTACTTTAGTGATAGTGATTGTATTGAGTTCCTCCCTCCCAATAGCCCCTTGATTCTCCACTATTGGGATGTTTTTCGTGTCTTCTATTGTGAAGACCGATACAAAATATTTGCTCAACGTCTCTGCCATTTCCCTGTTCTCCATTATTAATTCCCCAGTCTCACCCTCTAGAGAACCAACATTTACTTTAGCTACTCTTTTCCTTCTTATGTACCTGTAGAAACTCTACTATTTATTTCTATTGGACTTGCTCAGCAGTTTATTCACATTATTTTTTTGTTAAATGTTATCCACAGAAGAAAATCTAGCCCTTAAAGAATGAAGGACAATCAATAATACCCGTTCCTCTGTAATTTCCATTTCTAATTTTAAATGTCATTAAAAAAATACTTACCTCATCAGATTGACCATTTGTTTTTAAAAATCCTGCTTGTAGGTCCACCTTGCATAAGAGTGGCAGAACATTCTAGATTAGTGTGCCATGGGATAGGTCAGAAGTCATGGGTAACCTCATCCATGATCAGTGGAGCGCTGGTGGTTGTGAAACAGGGGAGTATATGAAAACAGCAAATATCGTCATTTGAAAGTTTCTACATTCCTTCATGAAAGTTCTTACTTAAAGCAATATTTAGTTAACAGTGACAGAGAACATAATTATATCTTAACTGTCAGATTTTTCAATACAGAAACTTTGGAGTAGGAGAATACATGGCATGAATGGCAAATGAAAATATTGCAGAAATATTCACTCTATTTACTTTGATAAATGATCGAATAATGTTGGACCTTGAATAAATATAAGGAATGTGTTTAAATTTTAATCAGGAAACTATAGTTAAGTTTTGTTCAGTTTGAATAAAATTCCTAATTATTGGCTATAGGAACCATTTGAAACACCAGTAGAAGGAAATGTCTGATGGTAGGTGAATCTATTAGTCTCTCTTAGGCAGTCCCTCAGAGTCGAGGTTGACTTGCGTCCACACTAAAAATGCTGAGTCCAATGCGGGACCTCCAGTCTCTGTCACAGGTGGTGCACACGGTGGTTGAAGGGACAGGAGGTTGGGGTGCTTGGGTTGCCGCGCGCTCCTTCCGCTGTCGACGCTTGGCTTCAGCTTGCTCCTGGTGAAGAGATTCGAGGTGTTCAGCGCCTTCCTGGATGCTTCTCCTCCACTTTGAGCGGTCTTGGGCCAGCGATTCCCGGGTGTCGGTAGGGATGTTGCACTTTTTCAAGGAGGCTTTGAGGGTGCCCTTGAAGCATTTTCTCGGCCCACCTGGGGCTCGCTTGTCGTGTTGGAGCTCCAAATAGAGCACTTGTTTTGGAAATCTCATGTCGGGCATGCGACGATGTGGCCCGCCCAACGAAGCTGATCGAGCGTGGTCAATGCTTTGATGCTGGGGATGTGGGCTTGAGTGAGAACACTGACATTGATGTGCCTATCCTGCCAATGGTTTGTAGGATCTTGCGGAGGCATCGTCGGTGGTACTTCTCCAGTGTTTTGATGTGCCTGCTATACATAGTCCATGTCTCTGAAGCATATAGGAGGGCGGGTATCACTACTGCTCTGTTGACCATGAGCTTGGTGCTGGGTTTAAGATCCTGGTCTTCAAACACTCTCTTCCTCAGGTCACCGAAGGCTACACTGGCATACTGAAGGTGGTGTTGCATTTCGTCATCGACGTCTGCCCTTGTTGACAGTAGGCTTCCGAGGTATGGAAAATGGTCCGCGTTGTCCAAGGCCTCATCGTGGATTTTCAGCAGTACAATGTGGCAGGGGCAGATTCGTAGAGGACCTTTGTCTTACGGATGTTTAATGTAAGGCGCATGCTCGCGTATGCTTCGATGAAGGTGTTGATGATGGCTTGGAATTCACCTCTGAGTGACGCAAGCGTCGTCTACGTACTGTAATTCAATGACAGAGGATGGGATGACCTTTGATCTGGCCTGGAGATGGCGAAGGTGAACAGTTTCCCGTTTGTTCTGTAGATTAGCTCCACTCCAGCTTACTGAGGGTGAGATGGAGTATTGCAGCAAGGAAGATCGAGAAGAGCATTGGTGCGATGACACAGCCTTGCTTGACCCTGGTCCGTACGTGAATTGGATCTGTGGTGGATCCGTTGGTCAGGATCACGGCTTGCATGTCATCGTGAAGCAGGCGAAGGATAGTGACAAACTTTTGAGGGCAGCCAAATTTGAGGAGGACGCTCCATAATCCTTCACCGTTCACAGTGGCAAAGGCCTTTGTGAGGTCAAAGAAGGCCATGTATAGGAGTTGGTGCTGTTCCCTGCATTTCTCTTGAATTTGACGTGTGGTGAAGATCATATCTGTTGTACTCCTTATTGTGACTCTGGGAGGAGCTCTTGAGCAATTGGGAGAAGGCGATTGAGGAGGATTCTTGCGATGACTTTCCCTGTGGCAGACAGCAGGGAAACACCTCTGTAAATACCGAAATCGGATTTGTCACCTTTCTTGAAGATGGTCACGATTACGGCGTCTTTGAGATCCCCTGGTAGGCTCACCTCCTTCCGTATAAGAGAGATGAGTTCATGTATTCGCGCCAATAGTGCTTCTCCACTATGCTTTAGTGCCTCGGTGGGGATGCCATCTGTTCCTAGTTTTTGCTAGTGCTGTTGGGGAGGAGTTAAACTAATATTGCAGGGGGATGGGAACCTATACAGGGAGACAGAGGGAGACAAAAATGAGGCAAAAGCAAAAGACAGAAAGGAGATGAGGAAAAGTGGAGGGCAGAGAAACCCAAGGCAAAGGACAAAAAGGGCCACTGTACAGCAAAATTCTAAAAGGACAAAGGGTGTTAAAAAAGCAAGCCTGAAGGCTTTGTCTCTTAATGCAAGGAGTATCCGCAATAAGGTGGATGAATTAACTGTGCAAATAGATGTTAACAAATATGATGTGATTGGGATTACGGAGACGTGGCTCCAGGATGATCAGGGCTGGGAACTCAACATCCAGGGGTATTCAACATTCAGGAAGGATAGAATAAAAGGAAAAGGAGGTGGGGTAGCATTGCTGGTTAAAGAGGAGATTAATGCAATAGTTAGGAAAGACATTAGCTTGGATGATGTGGAATCTATATGGGTAGAGCTGCAGAACACTAAAGGGCAAAAATCGTTAGTGGGAGTTGTGTACAGACCTCCAAACAGTAGTAGTGATGTTGGGGAGGGCATCAAACAGGAAATTAGGAGTGCATGCAATAAAGGTGCAGCAGTTATAATGGGTGACTTTAATATGCACATAGATTGGGCTAGCCAAACTGGAAGCAATACGGTGGAGGAGGATTTCCTGGAATGCATAAGGGATGGTTTTCTAGACCAATATGTCGAGGAACCAACTAGGGGGGAGGCCATCTTAGACTGGGTGTTGTATAATGAGAGAGGATTAATTAGCAATCTCATTGTGCGAGGCCCCTTGGGGAAGAGTGACCATAATATGGTGGAATTCTGCAATAGGATGGAGAATGAAACAGTTAATTCAGAGACCATGGTCCAGAACTTAAAGAAGGGTAACTTTGAAGGTATGAGGCATGAATTGGCTAAGATAGATAGGCTAATGATACTTAAGGGGTTGACTGTGGATGGGCAATGGCAGACATTTAGAGACCGCATGGATGAATTACAACAATTGTACATTCCTGTCTGGCGTAAAAATAAAAAAGGGAAGGTGGCTCAACCGTGGCTATCTAGGGAAATCAGGGATAGTATTAAAGCCAAGGAAATGGCATACAAATTGGCCAGAAATAGCAGCGAACCTGGGGACTGGGAGAAATTTAGAACTCAGCAGAGGAGGACAAAGGGTTTGATTAGGGCAGGGAAAATGGAGTACGAGAAGAAGCTTGCAGGGAACATTAAGGTGGATTGCAAAAGTTTCTATAGGTATGTAAAGAGAAAAAGGTTAGTAAAGACAAACGTAGGTCCCCTGCAGTCAGAATCAGGGGAAGTCATAACGGGGAACAAAGAAATGGCAGACCAATTGAACAAGTACTTTGGTTCAGTATTCACTAAGGAGGACACAAACAACCTTCCGGATATAAAAGTGGTCAGAGGGTCTATTAAGGAGGAGGAACTGAGGGAAATCTTTATTAGTCGGGAAATTGTGTTGGGGAAATTGATGGGATTGAAGGCCGATAAATCCCCAGGGCCTGATGGACTGCATCCCAGAGTACTTAAGGAGGTGGCCTTGGAAATAGCGGATGCATTGACAGTCATTTTCCAACATTCCATTGACTCTGGATCAGTTCCTATCGAGTGGAGGGTAGCCAATGTAACCCCACTTTTTAAAAAAGGAGGGAGAGAGAAAGCAGGGAATTATAGACCGATCAGCCTGACCTCAGTAGTGGGTAAAATGATGGAATCAATTATTAAGGATGTCATAGCAGCGCATTTGGAAAATGGTGACATGATAGGTCCAAGTCAGCATGGATTTGTGAAAGGGAGATCATGCTTGACAAATCTTCTGGAATTTTTTGAGGATGTTTCCAATAAAGTGGACAAAGGAGTACCAGTTGATGTGGTATATTTGGACTTTCAGAAGGCTTTCGACAAGGTCCCACACAGGAGATTAATGTGCAAAGTTAAAGCACATGGGATTGGGGGTAGTGTGCTGACGTGGATTGAGAACTGGTTGTCAGACAGGAAGCAAAGAGTAGGAGTAAATGGGTACTTTTCGGAATGGCAGGCAGTGACTAGTGGGGTACCGCAGGGTTCTGTGCTGGGGACCCAGCTGTTTACATTGTACATTAATGATTTAGACGAGGGGATTAAATGTAGTATCTCCAAATTTGCGGATGACACTAAGTTGGGTGGCAGTGTGAGCTGCGAGGAGGATGCTATGAGGCTACAGAGTGACTTGGATAGGTTAGGTGAGTGGGCAAATGCGTGGCAGATGAAGTATAATGTGGATAAATGTGAGGTTATCCACTTTGGTGGTAAAAACAGAGAGACAGACTATTATCTGAATGGTGACAGATTAGGAAAAGGGAAGGTGCAACGAGACCTGGGTGACATGGTACATCAGTCATTGAAGGTTGGCATGCAGGTACAGCAGGCGGTTAAGAAAGCAAATGGCATGTTGGCCTTCATAGCGAGGGGATTTGAGTACAGGGGCAGGGAGGTGTTGCTACAGTTGTACAGGGCCTTGGTGAGGCCACACCTGGAGTATTGTGTACAGTTTTGGTCTCCTAACTTGAGGAAGGACATACTTGCTATTGAGGGAGTGCAGCGAAGATTCACCAGACTGATTCCTGGGATGGTGGGACTGACCTATCAAGAAAGACTGGATCAACTGGGCTTGTATTCACTGGAGTTCAGAAGAGTGAGAGGGGACCTCATAGAAACGTTTAAAATTCTGACGGGTTTGGACAGGTTGGATGCAGGAAGAATGTTCCCAATGTTGGGGAAGTCCAGAACCAGGGGTCACAGTCTAAGGATAAGGGGTAAGCCATTTAGGACCGAGATAAGGAGAAACTTCTTCACCCAGAGAGTGGTGAACCTGTGGAATTCTCTACCACAGGAAGTAGTTGAGGCCAATTCACTAAATATATTCAAAAGGGAGTTAGATGAAGTCCTTACTACTCGGGGGATCAAGGGGTATGGCGTGAAAGCAGGAAGTGGGTACTGAAGTTTCATGTTCAGCCATGAACTCATTGAATGGCGGTGCCGGCTAGAAGGGCTGAATGGCCAGCTCCTGCACCTATTTTCTATGTTTCTATGTTTTTTTTCCTGAGGCCTTGTTGTTCTTCAGTTGTCAGATGGCCTTTCTACCTCATGCCAGGCTGGGGTTGTGCTGAGATGGTGGCGAGTAGCATGCTGTGGGATGGAGTTGAGGGCACTCACGTCGAAGACGGAGTTTCGGTTAAGGAGATCTTTGAAGTGCTCCTTCCAGCGGGCACTGACTACCTCTGTCCTTGATGAAGTACCTCTCCGTTCTTGGCCAGCAGTGGGGTAGGATCTTGGGTACTTGGGCTATAGGTGGTCTTGACTGCATTGAGGAATCCATGCACGTTGTATTTGTCGGCTAGTAGCTGGATCCACTGCGCGTTCTTCACCCACAATCTGTTCTTTAGGTTGTGAGTTTTTTGTTGGACCTCGGCCTTTAGATGTCTGTAGAGCTGCTTTCTTGCTCTTGAGTTGTGTTGCTGTTTCCAGTTCAAGAATTCCTTGCGCTTGTGGCTTATTAGCTCCTGGATCTCCTGGTCATTCTCGTCCAACCAGTCTTAGTGTTTCCTAGTTGAGTGACCGAGCATCTCTTCGCAGGTGCTAATTATGGAGGCCTTGAGGACAGACCAGGTGTTGTGGACACTCCAAGTCTCTAGGTCACTGGGAGTTGTCAGGTTGACAGTGAGGCGCTGGCTGAATGGGGCTCTCTTAGCAGGATCTTGGAGTGCTCCAGCATTGATTTTCCTGCGGCATTGTTTCTGTGGCCGTCGCTGTTTTGGGGTTACATTGATGCTGATGACAGAACGGATTTGGACGGTGGTCCTTCCAGCAGTCGTCAGCTCCTGTGATGGCGCGGGTGATGCATATGTCCTTGCGGTTCCTCACTCGGACAATGACGTAGTCGAGCAGATGCCAGTGCTTAGAGATAGGTTGCTGCCATGAAGCCTTATACTTGTCTTTCTGATGGAACAGGGTGTTGGTTATGACAAGGCCATGTTCTAAGCATTTCATCAGGAGGAGGGTACGTTGGAGTTGGTTTTCCCTACCCACTCTCTGCCGATCACGCCTCCCCAGAGGTCTATGTCCTTTCCAACTCTGGCGTTAGTTTCCCAGGAGGATCAGCTTGTTGCCCGTTGGGACTTGGGACAGGGATTGTTTGAGGCTGGAGTAGAATTCCTCTTTGATCTTGTCTGTAGCTTCCAGTGTTGGGGCATACGCACTGATGACCCTAGCGCACTGGTTCCGGGCTAGGGTGAGCCGAAGAGTCATGAGACGTTCGTTTACCCTGCAAGGGAGTCTCTGAGACCACCAACTAGTTCATTTTTTATGGCAAAGCCTACCTCATGGAGGCGATGATCTTCTTCTGGTTTACCTTTCCAGAAGACGGTTTAACCACCACCTTGTTCCTTGAGCTGGCCTTCCCCTGTCCATTGGGGCTCGCTTAGGATGGCGATTTCAATGTAGAAACGTCTATGCTCCCGAGCAATGATAGCACTATGTTGTTCTGGTCTGTTGGTGTTGGCATTGTCCATGAGGGTCCTGACGTTCCAGGTCCAGAATTTCATTTTGAAAGGTGGAAGATGCATGTGCGTGAATTCTTTTAATGTGGGGTGGCCGTTGCACACCAGCCACCATACGGACTTGGCAGAGGTAGGTCTTGTCCAGTGGCAGTGGGGTCCAAGATGATTGGAGACTAGGCTCCGCTGCATGGGGCTCGTGCATACACACACACATACTCCTACTGTCTTCCTTTCTCCTTCCCACAGGTCCTCTCTCCCTGCAGTGTAGGCCTCGCTATTCACCCGTGCTGCTCTTTCCCTGGGCCATGACCACACTGGTGGTCCATGCTGCGCCACTCCTGGGCCTCGACCTCCATTCCTCGCCGTTTCCCACCTCCGGGCCTCGCTGGTCCTGACCTCTGCTCCTCGCCGACCACCAGACCTCCCGCTGCTCACCGACCTCCGAACCTTGTCGCTTATCCCGCTGCTCACCGACTTCCGAACCTCCCGCTGCTCGCCGGCCTCCGAATTTCCTGCTGCTCGCTGACCTCCCAATCTCGCCGCTTATCCCGCTGCTCACCGACCTCAGAACCTCCCGCTGCTCGCTGACCTCCAAACCTCCTGTTGCTCGCCGACCTCCGGACCTTGCCACTGCCCGCCGACCTCTCCTGGGCCCCGATCCCACTGCTGGGCTCGACCTCGCTCCAAGATGCGCCACCAATCAGCTACCTGGATTGCCGAGACGCCGGTTTTGTCACACACTTTGATTTCGTTGCCCTCGCAGGATGGCATGCGCTGCTCCCTGCGGTGGCTAGCTGCCGGTGTTGGGAGCAGACACCAACATGCTGTCCTCCACGCATTGAAAGCATATTCACTATTAAAATAAGTAATAATTTGGAGAACTACAATAAGAAAGAGCAATGCATTTAAGGTTACTCTCAAACCTGTGTACCAGGAAATCCAAACAGTCTCTGGCCTCTTGTCGGTGCCTCTCGGGAGGTAGAGCTTCACATGTGCACAACTCGGGAGCCGAAGATTCCCAAGTGAAAAGGCCTCTCTGCCGCACACCGCCCGCAGCACTCCGCTCGGTCCGCAGCACTCCGCTCGGTCCGCAGCACTCCGCTCGGCCCGTTGCTCTCCGCTCGGCCCGCAGCACTCCGCTCGGCCCGCAGCACTCCGCTCGGTCCGCAGCACTCCGCTCGGCCCGTTGCTCTCCGCTCGGCCCGCAGCACTCCGCTCGGCCCGTTGCTCTCCGCTCGGCCCGCAGCACTCCGCTCGGCCCGCAGCACTCCGCTCGGCCCGTTGCTCTCCGCTCGGCCCGCAGCACTCCGCTCGGCCCGCGACACTCCGCTCGGCCCGTTGCTCTCCGCTTGGCCCGCGACACTCCGCTCGGCCCGCGGCACTCCGCTCGGCCCGTTGCTCTCCGCTCGGCCCGCGACACTCCGCTCGGCCCGCGGCACTCCGCTCGGCCCGTTGCTCTCCGCTCGGCCCGTTGCTCTCCGCTCGGCCCGCGGCACTCCGCTCGGCCCGTTGCTCTCCGCTCGGCCCGCGACACTCCGCTCGGCCCGTTGCTCTCCGCTTGGCCCGCGACACTCCGCTCGGCCCGCGGCACTCCGCTCGGCCCGTTGCTCTCCGCTCGGCCCGCAACACTCCGCTCGGCCCGCGGCACTCCGCTCGGCCCGTTGCTCTCCGCTCGGCCCGCGGCACTCCGCTCGGCCCGTTGCTCTCCGCTCGGCCCGCGACACTCCGCTCGGCCCGCGGCACTCCGCTCGGCCCGTTGCTCTCCGCTCGGCCCGCGACACTCCGCTCGGTCCGCGACACTCCGCTCGGCCCGCAACACTCCGCTCAGCCCGCAGCACTCCGCTCGGCCCGTTGCTCTCCGCTCGGCCCGCAACACTCCGCTCGGTCTGCGACACTCCGCTCGGCCCGTTGCTCTCCGCTCGGCCCGCGACACTCCGCTCGGCCTGCGACACTCCGCTCGGCCCGCAACACTCCGCTCGGCCCGCAACACTCCGCTCGGCCCGCGACACTCCGCTCGGCCCGCAACACTCCGCTCGGCCCGCGACACTCCGCTCGGCCCGTTGCTCTCCGCTCGGCCCGCAACACTCCGCTCGGTCTGCGACACTCCGCTCGGCCCGTTGCTCTCCGCTCGGCCCGCGACACTCCGCTCAGCCCGCGGCACTCCGCTCGGCCCGCGACACTCCGCTCGGCCCGTTGCTCTCCGCTCGGCCCGCAACACTCCGCTCGGTCTGCGACACTCCGCTCGGCCCGTTGCTCTCCGCTCGGCCCGCGACACTCCGCTCAGCCCGCGGCACTCCGCTCGGCCCGTTGCTCTCCGCTCGGCCCGCGACACTCCGCTCGGTCTGCGACACTCCGCTCGGCCCGTTGCTCTCCGCTCGGTCCGCAACACTCCGCTCAGCCCGCGACACTCCGCTCGGCCCGTTGCTCTCCGCTCGGCCCGCGACACTCCGCTCGGCCCGCGACACTCCGCTCAGCCCGCAACACTCCGCTCGGCCCGTTGCTCTCCGCTCGGCCCGCGGCACTCCGCTCGGCCCGTTGCTCTCCGCTCGGCCCGCAACACTCCGCTCGGCCCGCGGCACTCCGCTCGGCCCGTTGCTCTCCGCTCGGCCCGCAACACTCCGCTCGGCCCGCGGCACTCCGCTCGGCCCGTTGTTCTCCGCTCGGCCCGCAACACTCCGCTCGGCCCGTTGCTCTCCGCTCGGCCCGCGGCACTCCGCTCGGCCCGTTGCTCTCCGCTCGGCCCGTAACACTCCGCTCGGCCCGTAACACTCCGCTCGGCCCGCGGCACTCCGCTCGGCCCGTTGCTCTCCGCTCGGCCCGCGACACTCCGCTCGGCCCGTTGCTCTCCGCTCGGCCTGCGACACTCCGCTCGGCCCGTTGCTCTCCGCTCGGCCCGCGACACTCCGCTCGGCCCGTTGCTCTCCGCTCGGCCCGTTGCTCTCCGCTCGGTCCGCGACACTCCGCTCAGCCCGCGACACACCGCTCGGCCCGTTGCTCTCCGCTCGGCCCGCGACACTCCGCTCGGTCCGCGACACTCCGCTCGGCCCGTTGCTCTCCGCTCGGCCCGTAACACTCCGCTCGGCCCGTAACACTCCGCTCGGCCCGCGGCACTCCGCTCGGCCCGTTGCTCTCCGCTCGGCCCGCGACACTCCGCTCGGCCCGTTGCTCTCCGCTCGGCCTGCGACACTCCGCTCGGCCCGTTGCTCTCCGCTCGGCCCGCGACACTCCGCTCGGCCCGTTGCTCTCCGCTCGGCCCGTTGCTCTCCGCTCGGTCCGCGACACTCCGCTCAGCCCGCGACACACCGCTCGGCCCGTTGCTCTCCGCTCGGCCCGCGACACTCCGCTCGGTCCGCGACACTCCGCTCGGCCCGTTGCTCTCCGCTCGGCCCGTTGCTCTCCGCTCGGTCCGCGACACTCCGCTCAGCCCGCGACACTCCGCTCGGCCCGTTGCTCTCCGCTCGGCCCGTTGCTCTCCGCTCGGTCCGCGACACTCCGCTCGGCCCGCGACACTCCGCTCGGCCCGCGACACTCCGCTCGGTCCGCAACACTCCGCTCGGCCCGCGACACTCCGCTCGGCCCGCGACACTCCGCTCGGCCCGTTGCTCTCCGCTCGGCCCGCGACACTCCGCTCGGCCCGTTGCTCTCCGCTCGGCCCGTTGCTCTCCGCTCGGTCCGCGACACTCCGCTCAGCCCGCGACACTCCGCTCGGCCCGTTGCTCTCCGCTCGGCCCGCGACACTCCGCTCGGTCCGCGACACTCCGCTCGGCCCGTTGCTCGGCCCGCGACACTCCGCTCGGCCCGCGACACTCCGCTCAGTCCGCGACACTCCGCTCGGCCCGCGACACTCCGCTCGGCCCGCGACACTCCGCTCAGTCCGCGACACTCCGCTCGGCCCGCAACACTCCGCTCAGCCCGCGGCACTCCGCTCGGCCCATTGCTCTCCGCTCAGCCCGCGACACTCCGCTCGGCCCGTTGCTCTCCGCTCGGCCCGCGACACTCCGCTCGGTCCGCGACACTCCGCTCGGCCCGTTGCTCTCCGCTCGGCCCGTTGCTCTCCGCTCGGTCCGCGACACTCCGCTCAGCCCGCGACACTCCGCTCGGCCCGTTGCTCTCCGCTCGGCCCGTTGCTCTCCGCTCGGTCCGCGACACTCCGCTCGGCCCGCGACACTCCGCTCGGCCCGCGACACTCCGCTCGGTCCGCAACACTCCGCTCGGCCCGCGACACTCCGCTCGGCCCGCGACACTCCGCTCGGCCCGTTGCTCTCCGCTCGGCCCGCGACACTCCGCTCGGCCCGCGACACTCCGCTCGGCCCGCGACACTCCGCTCGGCCCGTTGCTCTCCGCTCGGCCCGCGACACTCCGCTCGGCCCGTTGCTCTCCGCTCGGCCCGTTGCTCTCCGCTCGGTCCGCGACACTCCGCTCAGCCCGCGACACTCCGCTCGGCCCGTTGCTCTCCGCTCGGCCCGCGACACTCCGCTCGGTCCGCGACACTCCGCTCGGCCCGTTGCTCGGCCCGCGACACTCCGCTCGGCCCGCGACACTCCGCTCAGTCCGCGACACTCCGCTCGGCCCGCGACACTCCGCTCGGCCCGCGACACTCCGCTCAGTCCGCGACACTCCGCTCGGCCCGCAACACTCCGCTCAGCCCGCGGCACTCCGCTCGGCCCATTGCTCTCCGCTCGGCCCGCAACACTCCGCTCGGTCCGCGACACTCCGCTCGGCCCGTTGCTCTCCGCTCGGCCCGCGACACTCCGCTCGGCCCGTTGCTCTCCGCTCGGCCCGCAACACTCCGCTCGGTCCGCGACACTCCGCTCGGCCCGCGACACTCCGCTCGGCCCGTTGCTCTCCGCTCGGCCCGCGACACTCCGCTCGGCCCGTTGCTCTCCGCTCGGCCCGCGACACTCCGCTCGGCCCGTTGCTCTCCGCTCGGCCCGCAACACTCCGCTCGGTCCGCGACACTCCGCTCGGCCCGCGACACTCCGCTCGGCCCGTTGCTCTCCGCTCGGCCCGCAACACTCCGCTCGGTCCGCGACACTCCGCTCGGCCGTTGCTCTCCGCTCGGCCCGCGGCACTCCGCTCGGCCCGCTGCTCTCCGCTCGGCCCGCAACACTCCGCTCAGCCCGCGGCACTCCGCTCGGCCCGTTGCTCTCCGCTCGGTCCGCAACACTCCGCTCGGTCCGCGACACTCCGCTCGGCCCGTTGTTCTCCACTCGGTTTACCGCCGAGAAAAAATTGATGAAAATCCCACACACTCTGCCCCACCGGCACCGGGTAGTAAAAAAATGATGCACCGCCGAAAGACGGGCGGACCATCTGTTCGACCAATTTTGGCCCCCTAGTGTTGTTGTGGAAACCTGATATATTACTCTTCTATCTGATACCTCCGACTTTGTAGACCTTTCGGAACGTCACCGAAAAAATGCACTTTGTTGCAAAACATGGGCCAAGAAATTGGTGGGTTTAGCGTTGGCCATAAAGGCCTGTTTTGCGGAAAAAAATGGCACGGCAACTCACTTCTGCCCGTTTCAGGCGGGTCCTGCAGCGGCCGCCATTTTCGGCAGGTTGGCAGTGCTGCCGTTGCCTGTGCTCGCAGCAAGTATTTTAATTAGCTGGAGCGTGACATCAATTGGCGTTCAACACCGAATTGACACACGTTCATCTATTTTGCCCTCGGTGCTCCTCTTACCGCCCTCTCCAAAGCTCGCCAGTGTGCATAGCAGTTGACAGCCAGAGAGGTGAGAGAAAGCAGCAGTGAGTTATAACCCGTACAGCAAACAGCTGATGAGATAATTGCTAACTATCGAGTTGGAGTGTAATTGGAGTGAAAACTATTTCCAGTGATCTGCGTCAAATTTCCCCCCCTACCGCCAGCCCCCCCCCCCCCCCCCGCCACTCCACTCAGTCAAACATTACAGGAAGTAGCTACTTTTAGAATAAACTATACTGTACCACAGTTGTAAGAATCTCAGAAAAACATCAAGTCACAAAAATACCCATCAACCATTTCCTTACATTTTTAACATTGAGTTGTTTAATTTAGGAACTGATAAAATAATATGCAAAGTTTGGAAGTCTTAACACCATATTCTCACCAAGAGTTCTTCAAAAGTCTGCTGTTGTTCAAACTGTGCTTGAGCACTCTTCTGCACGATTTACACCAGTAAATGCCTGCCTAAGAGGTTCATGTTCTCCTTTTTAAACATTTATTTCCATTGATGTTTCATGCAATGGTTTAAGGACATCTATAGTCACAGTCTTTATGTGATGTTTCCAGTCATAGTCTCTCCAGATCTGAGCCTGTGCTTTAAGAGACACTCACCATGGAGTGAATCCCCTGTGCGACCTGCAGGCTGAGTGCACTGTTACTGCTATCTGCTTCCCCCTCCCCCTCCCTCTCCAGCACCATGGTGGATCAAAAACCTCCACGCAGCAACCATCTGGGTGAAAGGTCTGTCGACCTGTGGCAGCCAGGTGGGAGTACCAGGCAGTCTGGCACCCATTGGTGGATCCTACACAAGACTCAGAGATCTGTCCGTGCAAATAGGAGGGGAGCCGTGGACAAACAAATGCCTCGTAATGCACAATGCTCCAACCCTACAAGAGCCATCAGCGGACACGATAGAAAAACCCAGGAGCGATTACCAAATGATCCGATGTAGAACATTGTCCGAGAACACCGCACTGATCCTTTAGACTAGACCTTTGGTCTCTTGCTGAGGTTAGCGCCGGAAAGATCGTGTTGCACAAAGAGATTCTCCATTCCGCTCAAGTAAATCACCAACATACAGGTGCTGCCTGCAGTCTTTTTGTGGGTGGCCGTTACCCTTGGCCCGCAGTGTCATTGGCCATTTTCCAGCCCAATTGAAGTTCTAGGCCATAGAGTTTTCTTCATGGGACAAGAGATGCAGAAGACGTTGGCAACCATTGAAGTAATTAATGTAAAATATAAACAATAAAATTATTGAGCATCTAAGATTTATCTGAAAGCATAGTTCAGTATAATATTGTGGTTGGTCAATATTGTTAGAATTGGCATGTATGATTGGAGTCGTATTAAATAATTATACACAATGGGGACAAAATTGCCCCTTATAGCCCCGTTAGTACCTCTGGGGGCGCAAACGGGGCACAATAGCTGTTGTGTATCTGTAAAGCATGCACTCCCATGTTCCGCCACCAGGGAGCGCATCCTCTGAATGCCCAAGGGATCCCAGCATCCCTTGGGAGCACTGTATATAAGCCGGCCCCTAAGGCCTGTTCCTGACTCTGGAGTGTCTTAATAAAGACTGAGGTCACTGTTACTTTAACCTCCCTGTGTGCAGTCTCATCTGTATTAGGAACACAATAACTAGCAACGAGTATACGAATCCAACGCAAAGATGCAGCAAACTGTGGGCATCCTGAAGAAGTTCTCGGAGGGTGAGGACTGGGAAGCCTATGTCGAACGGCTAGACCAGTACTTTGTAGCCAACAAGCTGGACGGAGAAGGAAGCGCTGCAAAAAGGAGAGCGGTCCTCCTCACAGTCTGCGGGGCACCGACCTACAGCCTCATGAAGAATCTTCTGGCTCCGGTGAAACCCACAGATAAGTCATATGAGGAGCTGAGTACACTGGTTCGGGAGCATCTTAACCCGAGGGAGAGCGTGCTGATGGCGAGGTATCGGTTCTACACGTGCCAGCGATCTGAAGGTCAGGAAGTGGCGAGCTACGTCGCCGAGCTAAGTTGACTTGCAGGACAATGTGAGTTTGATGGCTATCTGGAGCAGATGCTCAGAGACTTTTTTGTACTGGGCATTGGCCACGAGACCATCCTACGAAAACTTTTGACTGTAGAGACACCGACCCTCAGTAAGGCCATCGCGATAGCACAGGCGTTTATGTCCACCAGTGATAACACCAAACAAATCTCTCAGCACACAAGTGCTAGCAATGTTCATAAATTAACTGGAACTGTGTTTGTGAGCAGAAATGTACAGGGCAGAAACTACAAATCTGCAACTGCCAGCAGGCCTCAGGTGACCCAGATGAATGAGTCCCCAACAAAGGATGAATGCAAGGCAATTCACACCTTGTTGGCGTTGTGAGGCTTCCGTTCAGCCTATTCATGCCGCTTCAAAGGGGATGTTTGCAAGAGCTGTGGAACAATGGGGCACCTCCAACGAGCTTGCAGACGACCTGCAAACTTTGAAAAACCTGCTAACCACCACGTGGCAGAGGAAAATCGGTCCATGGTGGATCAAAACAATTTCGAGCTTCAGAGAAGGAGGCAGATGCTGAAGTACACGGGGTGCACACATTTTCGATGAAATGTCCACCTATAATGCTAAATGTAGAATTGAATGGCTTACCCGTAGCCATGGAACTGGACACTGGCGCGAGCCAATCCATCATGAGTAAAAAGATGTTTGAGAGACTGCGGTGCAACAAGGCACTCAAGCCAGCCTGAGCCCCATCCACACAAAACTGAGAAATACACCAAAGAGCTCATCACTGTCCTGGGCAGCGCCATGGTCAAGGTCACCTACGAAGGCATGGTGCATGAACTGCCACTCTGGATTGTCCCGGGCGATGGCCCCACACTGCTTGGAAGGAGCTGGCTGGGCAAAATCCGCTGGAATTGGGATGACATCCGAGCGCTATCACATGTCGATGAGGCCTCATGTACCCAGGCTCTTAACAAATTTCCTTCCCTTTTTGAGCCAGGCACTGGAAACTTTTCCGGGGTGTAGTTGCGGATCCACTTGGTCCCAGAGGCACGACCCATTTACCACAAGGCGCGAGCGGTGCCTCACATAATGAGGGAGAAAGTGGAAATCGAGCTGGACGGGCTGCAACGCGAGGGCATCATCTCCCCAGTGCAATTCAGCGAGTGGGCCAGCCCAATTGTTCCAGTACTCAAAAGTGATGGTACGGTTACGATTTGCGGCGATTATAAAGTAACTATTAGTCGTTTCTCACTACAGGACCAATACCCGCTACCTAAGGCAGACGACCTATTTGTGACGCTGGCAGGAGGCAAGACGTTCACCAAGCTCGACCTGACTTCGGCCTACATGACGCAGGAGCTGGAAGAGTCTTCGAAGGGCCTCACCTGCATCAACACGCACAAGGGACTGTTCATCTACAACAGATGCCCATTTGGAATTCGGTCGGCTGCAGCGATCTTCCAGAGAAACATGGAGAGCCTACTCAAGTCGGTGCCATGCACAGTGGTTTTTCCGGACGACATATTGGTCATGGATCGGGACACCATCGAGCACCAACAAAACCTGGAGGAGGTCCTCCAGCGACTGGATCGCGTAGGGCTGCTGCTGAAGAGGTCGAAATGCGTCTTCATGGCAACAGAAGTGGAGTTTTTGGGGAGAAAGATTGCAGCAGACAGCATTCGGCCCACAGACGCCAAGACAGAGGCTATCAGGAATGCGCCCAGGCCACAGAATGTCACGGAGCTGCGGTCATTCCTCGGACTCCTCAACTATTTTGGTAACTTCCTTCCGGGGTTAAACACCCTCTTAGAGCCCCTACATGTGTTGTTACGTAAAGGTGAGAACTGGGTATCTGGAAAAAAACAAGTAATTGCTTTTGAGAAAGCCAGAAACATTTTATGCTCCACCAAGCTGCTTGTATTGTATAACCCGTGTAAAAGACTTGTGCTCACATGTGACGCGTCGTCGTACGGAGTCGGGTGTGTATTACAACAAGCTAACGTTGCGGGTAAGTTGCAACCTGTTGCCTATGCCTCCAGGAGCTTGTCTAAGGCCGAGAGGGCCTACAGCATGATTGAGAAAGAGGCATTAGCCTGTGTGTTCGGGGTATAGAAAATGCATCAGTACCTGTTGGGCCTCAAATTTGAGCTGGAAACCGATCACAAGCCCCTCATATCCCTGTTTGCTGAAAACAAGGGCATAAATACTAATGCCTCAGCCTGCATACAATGGTGGGCACTCACGCTATCAGCGTATAACTATACAATCCTCCACAGGCCAGGCACTGAGAACTGTGTGGATGCTCTCAGTCGACTACTATTGCCCACCACGGGGGTGGAAATGGCGCAGCCTGCAAACTTGTTGATGGTGGCGCAGCCCGCAGACTTGTTGATGGTCATCAAAGCATTTGAAAATGATAAATGACCTGTCACGGCCCACCAGATTAGGACTTGGACCAGCCAAGATCCTCTGTTGTCCCTAGTAAAAAACTGTGTACTACATGGGAGCTGGGCCAGCATCCCCGTTGAAATGCAAGAGCTAATCAAGCTGTTCCAGCGGCGAAAGGACGAGCTGTCCATTCAGGCAGACTGCCTGTTGTGGGGTAACCGTGTAGTGCTACCCAAAAAAGGGCAAGGAGACGTTCATCTCGGATCTCCACAGCACACACCCGGGTATAGTAATGATGAAAGCGATAGCCAGATCCCACGTGTGGTGGACCAGTATCAACTCTGACTTAGAGTCCTGTGTACGGCAATGTAGCGTATGGGCTCAGTTGAGCAACACGCCCAGAGAGACACTACTAAGTTTGTGGTCCTGGCCCTCCAGACCATGGTCGAGGATCCATGTCGACTATGCGGGCCCGTTTCTTGGTAAAATGTTCCTGGTGGTGGTGGATGCTTTTTCAAATGGATTGAACATGAAAAAATGTCGGGAAGCACTGCCACCACCACCATTGAAAGCCTGAGGGCCATGTTTGCCACCCACGGCCTGCCTGACATACTGGTCAGTGACAACGGGCCATGTTTCACCAGTGCTGAATTTAAAGAATTCATGACCCGCAATGGGATCAAACATGTCACCTTGGCCTCATTTAAACCAGCCTCCAATGGGCAGGCAGAGCGGGCAGTACAAACAATCAAACAGAGCCTTAAATGAGTCACAGAAGGCTCACTCCAAACCCGCCTGTCCCGAGTACTGCTCAGCTACCACACGAGACCCCACTCGCTCACAGGGGTGCCCCCGGCTGAGCTACTCATGAAAAGCACACTTAAAACCAGACTCTCGCTGGTTCACCCCAACCTGCATGATCAGGTAGAGAGCAGGTCGCAACAACAAAATGTAAACGATGGTCGCACCACTGTGTCACGGGAAATTGATCTGAATGACCCTGTGTATGTGCTAAACTATGGACATGGTCCCAAGTGGATCGCGGGCATGGTGATAGCTAAAGAAGGGAGTAGGGTGTTTATAGTCAAACTAGACAATGGACAAATTTGCAGAAAGCACCTGGACCAAACGAGGCTGTGGTTCACAGGCTGCCCTGAACAACCCACAGCAGTCATCACCTTTTTCGAGCCCACAACACACACCCAAAGGATCAACGACACCACGCCGGACCAGGAAATTGAACCCATCATGCCCAACAGCCCATTGAACCCATCATGCCCAACAGCCCAGGCTCACCCATCAGCCCTGCAGGGCCAACAACACGCCAGCCCAGCGAGGGCACAGCCAACACACCAGAACAGACATTTGTACCGAGGCGGTCCATCAGGGAAAGAAAGGCTCCCGACCACCTCACCTTGCAAATAGTTTTCACTTTGACTTTGGCGGGGGAGTGATGTTGTGTATCTGTAAAGCATGCACTCCCATGTTCTGCCACCAGGGAGCGCATCCCCTGAAGTCCCAAAGTATCCCAGCATCCCTTGGGAGCACTGTATATAAGCCGACTCCTAAGCCTGTTACTCACTCTGGAGTGTCTTAATAAAGACTGAAGTCACTGTTACTTTAACCTCCCTGTGTGCAGTCTCATCTGTGTTAGGAACACAATAATAGCGATTTTGCCTGGGGGAGGGAAGGAGGTGCTACCCCATGATTACCAGCCGAGTGAGCAACCAGCGATGACATCATTGTTGTGTGTACTGGCCCCTGCATGCTCCCAGTGCTGATCCCTTAATGCCGGGCCGTGAGGCTGGCACGGGCGGATGCCAACGGCAGCTTCGCGGGTAACGGACCGGGCGGACGTCCGCCGCCGGGATGCCCCTTAAAAAGGGGAGGCCTTTAGTGCCCCAGGCCGCCATCTTTATTTATCGGCCGAGTCTTGGGTTTGCTTGACAATGGCAGCCCTCGCGCTGACCTTTAATGGAAGGGGAGGGGCATTGTTGCACTGGCTTGCTCCACGAGGCACTGGACTCAGCATCGTGCTACCGCCCCGGGAGGGCCCCTCAAAGGAAGCCAAGTGCCGGAGTCAGCGCTCCGCTTTCTTTGAGGGGCGTATGGCTCAATTCCGCGTTGGGGCAGGACTTCCGGGCCGAACGTACAAAGTCCCAGCCCCGCAAGGTTACCGCTCAAAAACAGGGTGAAGGGCAATTTCTAGCCCATTTGATTTATGGCTTGTGTGTTTAAATCTGTGTAAACATGCTTCCATCACATCTTCAGACCACTGCCTAGGTTGTTCGACTCTTGCTAGGTTCTGATTGTTTGTAAATAGACACTCCTTTGTATTAACATTCCTGTGTCATCGTAATTTACTTTGTCAATATGTTGCAACAAAAGTGACATTCTATTCACTTGATTGATTCAAGCTTCCTTAAGCAGAGACTAACAACACATATCTATCTTTAGTGGAAAAATATCTATAAGCAATCGGTGAAGTTTTGGTGCATGGCAGATCTGGCGGAAATCCTAAATTGTGGAAATAAAGCTGGGTAACTGAAAATTCCCTTTGAATTGTCTGAAAACTGGTTCTATTCAGTGGATCTTACTTTAAACCCAGTAAAAACCATAGGAATGTGAAGGCAATAGTTCAGAGTAAGATGTTACTCACTTTCGCTTCTCACACTTCTGGAATCTGTATGATTTTCACTGTTGTTGCTAGCCAATATGAACTGCATTTAATCTGTTGTCTTTGTCTATCTTGATGCCTGATACTTTGGTAAATATCTAGAAATCTGAATAATTATAGTTCACGTATTTACAGATTTAATGAAGCTGTTATAAATGCCATATTTCTGGTTCCAGTGGCACCTCCATTATTGTCAAAGATCTCAAGTCTGGACAAAATGAAGCTTTGTGAGAACTACTTTGTCAATCACATTGAGTTTTCAATAACAAGGATTGACTTTAACCTCAGTGTTCTTTTTAAGAGCAATAGACCTCAATGCAGAAAACATAACCTTATATTGAGTTTTTAGATGCAGAGTTGCTCCTCTGTCTCTGGAGAAATCAAACATTTTGTAGTGCAGCTAAAGAGATGTAATTGAGCACTCTCTCCAGTCAGTATCCTTGTGATGCCCATTTATACATTAGAGATCATACTGATGTATGTTCTTAAATTGTAATTCCGTTCACTGTGTTTTATCTTTGAACAACTTTTCAACTGTTCTTTTTAATGAACCTTGATCAGATTTAACTATAGCTCCTGTAGAGAAGAATATTAGATTTGCAAAAGTCTGCATACATTCCAGGATTCTGCTGCCAGTCAACATGGCTGTAGCATTGCTACACAGCTTGCAAAGTTTGGTGACAACAACTGTTACTTGAGTCAAATCTGTGTCTTTGCTTTCGTTGTTTTGTTTCTTCTCCCTCTTCCCAGCTCCTTTTCCATTTATTCTATCCTAATTAGAGAAAGATATTCATTTTGGTTATCATAAAGTCATCTTTGTACCCATTTTCCATGCAACTGAATCAGGCGAGAATAGAATCATAGAATGGTTACAGCACAGAAGGAGCCATTCGGCCTGTCGAGCCCATGCCGGTTCTCTGCAAGAGCACTTCAGCTAGTCCCACTCCCCCGCCCTTTCCCCATAGTCCTGCAATTTTTTTTCTTTCAGTTACTTATCCAACTCCCCTTTGAAAGCCATGATTGAACCTGACACCACCATCCTCTCGGGTAGTGCATTCTAGATCCTAACCACTCACTGCGTAAATAAGTTTTTCCTCATGTCATTTTTGGTTCTTCTGCCAATCACCTTAAATATGATTCAAATAGGGGTGCGGTATACATTAATTGTTGTCCTGAAATGGTCTGCTTCTTTTCGATGAAGAATTTCATTTTGTAACATAATTAAGTATTCACTTCCCTACTGGGATTGTCATAAGAAGGGCACAATTGAACTAGACATGTTAGGAGTTAAGTGCTTATCACTTGAAGTATATAATCACCATTGTGGTTGTATTGTATTGCTACTTATATGTATAGATAAGATTTGTAGTGATAATGAATAGAATATTTTCTGTTTGCCATATGCTTGCTTCATACTGAGGATGAGTTCCAAATGAAATTCTGAACTAGGCCAATTCAGTTTTATTTGGAATAATTTGGATTTTAAACTGATTTAGATGTACTTATGCCTTTTTAACAAAATAGTGCTATGAACAGAACAGCTATCATTGTCCATTCTGTACACATAATCTCACATCATAGTCTTGTGAAAGGTAATAAAGTTTAAAATGGAAAATCTCCCCAATAATAGTTCAGTTGCTGTAAATCATTAAAGGTGATTCTCAGACAAAATATAGAACTAGCTTCAGTTCCATATCCTGACCTGAAAATGACTGTGTGCTTAATTTAAAGATTACAAGATCAAGTTTCCACTTGTTTCTGCTGGTTATATCAGTGCAATTGGGCGCAATTGGCAAAACCAGCGCGAAAGATCGGGGAATATTATACGTAGGTGAGTTACGCCCCAAACCACTTACAGTTGTGTATTCTGCGATCTTTTACGCTGGTTAAAGATTCAATTTGCCCCATCCATAATACCGGCCACACATACAGGACAGAATTGCAAGATTCTGTTGATTGCGCTGTTTTGGGATGGCTCTTCAAATTGTGTTCATTTTCTTAGTTGCTCAGACACTAATTTTAAAAAAGAATTTTGAATCAAAAAATATTCAGTTTATTATGAAACTGACTAGTGCACACCAATTAAACTATTAAATAGTTCAGCCTAGTTTTTTTCTAAAGGTCATTTTTACTGATTTTAAAATTTGGTTACCCAAAGATGGAGGACTGGACCCCTTATTAAAACTGCCTATTTTTGCTGCTGAACCTATTTTCAGCTGTATTAATAAAACTGCACCAGGTTACTATTCTTAAATTCATCAAGAAATACTTTTAATGGAAAGAACAAAAAAGACAATAGCATGTTATGTATGCACCTTGTAACCAGCACTCTACCGCCACCAGAGGGCGCATCTGTTGGAGTCCCAAGAGATCCCAGCATCCCTTGGGAGCACTGCATATAAGCAGGTCTCCCATGCTGTGCCAGCACTCTGGAGTCAGAATAAAGAGACTAAGGTCACACTTACTCAAGTTTACAGTACCCAGTCACACTGCTTTATTTGAGACATAACAGTGTTCTGTTGCATTGCCTGATTGCACTGGTTCATGAAGATTTTACATTTGTGATTATACAAATGAATTTTAGTGGAAACTTGAAGCCAAGTCTAACCTTACCAGTGCAATTTCAAGTGCATTTTGGGCTCAATTTCACGATTGCGCCCAAAACAGAAACATTGCCCCTATTATTCTGAACCTGACTGGAAAGAATGCTTTGAAAAGGTGCAATCGATCCAGTCAGTGCACAGACAGAGATTAATTGTTACAGAATCTGATGTGTATTAATTTCTGAAATGCTTTGCACTGTTTGTCCAGGATTAAACAGGGTGAATTAGCACTCCGATCTTCATTGCATGGCTGTGAACTTCATTGTAACAATTTTTATTTTGGTCAACTCTATGGTAACTTCCCATAGCGTCCCATATGGATGATCGCTTTCTGTCAAGGGTATTTGCTAGGTAGATGAAAATGGAATTATCAGAAGGCGGTGGGTGGAAAGCTATAGACATTGAGATCTGTATCAGCACCTAATATAAAAGAAAAATGAACATACAAAATCTTCTAACTTTAAACCTTGAGGACACACATTCATAAGATTTAAAGAAATCAACACCACTTATATTATTCAGCATTTTGCTCCGGCCCATTTTCATGCATATGATGTAAACAAGATTGAAATTGGCCTGGGCTTTTCCAATATTAGGCCAACAACCGCATTCCTTCCACCCTAAGCTAAACAGCCAGTGATGATAAAAACTTACAGGCTAGAACTTGAGGGCACACAACAAAAATACAAAAAATATGGAACATAGGATAAATTTTCATCTTAACCGCCTGAAAATCAGTCAGCATCTGCAAAAGGTGGCAATTGGCTCAATCAGATTACTGTCCAAGCACTAAAGACAAAAAATTACCCCATAGTTATATGTTTTTCCTTCCTGAAAAATAATTTATGGATATTTGAACGCAGTCACAACAATTACAAGAGCTGCCAGTTAACCCGTACAACATAAATGATGCGTTATTTTCAGAAAAGCATAAAATAAAGTATTTCCGCAGAATGGGTCTAACTTTCAGAACTAGCACAGGAAGACTTTCTCATTTTGTCTTTTTTTTAAACTTTAAAACAGAATGAGATGCATCTAGAAACAGAAAATTAAACTGGTGACCATTCCAAGACTCTAGTTTCATTTTCTCAAATGTAAATTTGGTTTGTATTTTACAGTAAAAAAATCTATATATTTAAGTTTTCTTGATTTTTTTTTCTTCTCATCCTCCTTTTGTTTCTGCTAACTTTTTCCCATGTCTTCCTCCTTTGAAGGTAATGATTTCTTGCTGGGGTATAGTTCCATAGGGCCTAAGTTTCAGCTCGAGTTGTTCCTATTTTTTTGGAGCAACTAGTTTAGTATAGAGTCTCTTAGAAATATACTTAGTTTGCTCCAGTTCTAGTTAGTTAGAATAGTTTTGTTTTAGTACAGTTTTTTTTTCAAAAGGGGGCGTTACCAGCCACTTACACCTGTTTTGCAAGTTTAGGCAGCGAAAAGTTACTCCAAACTAACTTAGAACGGAGTAAGTGTCGATTTTTGAACGCTCAGAAAAACCTTGCTTACACTTTATAAATACACTTTAGAAGGAAGAGGGAAGTTAGGGAATTTTACAAAGCATTAAACACTTCACTTTTACCAATAAAAAGTCATCATCAATAATAAATGATAAATTAATCAATAAATCAACCAATAAATCAATCAATCAAAAAAAAAATTAAAAATTAAAAATCAATCAATAAATTAAAAAATTAAAGTTTCTACTCACCTACTGCAGCACCGGGAGCCCTCCAACAGCCTGCTGAAGAGGAAGGCTGGATGGTATCTGGTACGGCCAATTCTATAAATTGAGAACCTGCAGTCAACGAGATTTTCAATGATTCATTTGCAGCTTTATTTGTCCTTCTCTTTTTGCTCCTTCTCCTTTTCCTCACGTTCAGATTTTGCTTCTTCTGCCTCGTGTCGCTTAATCAAGACCTCCACTTCCTTCTGCTTCAGCACCTTTATGTGCGTTTTCCCGTTTTCTCTGGTGAGCATTGCAATTTCCACCTTTTCAGCCGATAGTTTGCTGATGTCCATAGTCTTATTCAACACTTTAACTGCCAATGCAAGTGGTGACTGCAAAGTCATATCTCCTTCTTTGAAGTCTTGTTTCAGCATAGATACTGCAGCGCTGCTGTTATTCCCGATGCAGGTGGCCTTCCACCCTCCGTAGTTTCCACTGAGGTCACTGATACAACTGGTAGCCATAATGCTTATCCCATCCCATGTAGAGCAGCGAAACACCAAAAGGACGCTTCCCTCCGAACTGTGTGTAAGCCTGCTTGATATCACAGAGTGTAGTGACCAACTGTACCCATGGCCCGCCACCGAGGAGGAGTTCGGGCATGGCCTGCCACTGAAGAGCTGCTGGTCGGGCGGGCCCCGCTGCTGAGTGGTAAGGGCAGGCAGCCACTCGGCCCGGGATAGGGGCGATGTCCCTTCGGCCAGGGATAGAACGCACTGGGAGGGCCAGGAGCACGTGCGCAGCTGCCGGCACTCTTCTTGGCACAGGACTGTAGCTCCGCCCCCAGCTGCTCTTGCTGCGCTGCGCCGAGCTGCAAAAGGGCCGACAAACATCAGAGAATCGCGAGGTAAGAATTTGGCGCTTTTTCAGTTCTACAAATTAGGCGGGCCTCTCCGAGCTGCGCCGTTCTACCGGGGCTCCGAAACTTGGGCAATGATTCCAGTTACGCTCTGAAACCTGGTCACTTTTACCCTCCTAACCCCAGGACATCGAGACAGTTGTATAACACCTGTACTGTGCTCCTGCTTAGAGCAGCTAACTCAGCATACACTGGGGATCAAACCTGAGCCATTACTGGCCTATATGATTCAGTTATTTCAGCAGCTTAACCAGCTGAACCATCAGGTGAGCACATATTTATAAGAACATAAGAACATAAGAATTAGGAACAGGAGTAGGCCATCCAGCCCCTCGAGCCTGCTCCGTCATTCAACAAGATCATGGCTGATCTGGCCGTGGACTCAGCTCCACTTACCCGCCCGCTCCCCGTAACCCTTAATTCTCTTATTGGTTAAAAATCTATCTATCTGTGATTTGAATACATTCAATGAGCTAGCCTCAACTGCTTCCTTGGGCAGAGAATTCCACAGATTCACAACCCTCTGGGAGAAGAAATTCCTTCTCAACTCCGTTTTAAATTGGCTCCCCCATATTTTGAGGCTGTGCCCCCTAGTTCTAGTCTCCCCGACCAGTGGAAACAACCTCTCTGCCTTTATCTTGTCTATCCCTTTCATTATTTTAAATGTTTCTATAAGATCACCCCTCATCCTTCTGAATTCCAACGAGTAAAGACCAAGTCTACTCAATCTATCATTATAAGGTAACCCCCTCATCTCCGGAATCAGCCTAGTGAATCGTCTCTGTACCCCCTCCAAAGCTAGTATATCCTTCCTTAAGTAAGGTGACCAAAACTGCACACAGTACTCCAGGTGCGGCCTCACCAATACCCTATACAGTTGCAGAAGGACCTCCCTGTTTTTGTACTCCATCCCTCTCGCAATGAAGGCCAACATTCCATTCGCCTTCCTGATTACCTGCTGCACCTGCAAACTAACTTTTTGGGATTCATGCACAAGGACCCCTAGGTCCCTCTGCACCGCAGCATGTTGTAATTTCTCCCCATTCAAATAATATTCCCTTTTACTGTTTTTTTTCCCAAGGTGGATGACCTCACACTTTTGACATTGTATTCCATCTGCCAAACCTTAGCCCATTCGCTTAATCTATCCAAATCTCTTTGCAGCCTTTCTGTGTCCTCTACACAACCCGCTTTCCCACTAATCTTTGTGTCATCTGCAAATTTTGTTACACTACACTCTGTCCCCTCTTCCAGGTCATCTATGTATATTGTAAACAGTTGTGGTCCCAGCACTGATCCCTGTGGCACACCACTAACCACCGATTTCCAACCCGAAAAGGACCCATTTATCCCAACTCTCTGCTTTCTGTTCGCCAGCCAATTCTCTATCCATGCTAATACATTTCCTCTGACTCCGCGTACCCTTATCTTCTGCAGTAACCTTTTGTTTGACACCTTATCGAATGCCTTTTGGAAATCTAAATACATCACATCCATCGGTACACCTCTATCCACCATGCTTGTTATATCCTCAAAGAATTCCAGTAAATTAGTTAAACATGATTTCCCCTTCATGAATCCATGCTGCGTCTGCTTGATTGCACTATTCCTGTCTAGATGTCCCGCTATTTCTTCCTTAATGATAGTTTCAAGCATTTTCCCCACTACAGATGTTAAACTAACCGGCCTATAGTTACCTGCCTTTTGTCTGCCCCCTTTTTTAAACAGAGGCGTTACATTAGCTGTTTTCCAATCCGCTGGTACCTCCCCAGAGTCCAGAGACTTTTGGTAGATTATAACGAGTGCATCTGCTATAACTTCCGCCATCTCTTTTAATACCCTGGGATGCATTTCATTAGGACCAGGAGACTTATCTACCTTGAGTCCCATTAGCCTGTCCAGCACTACCCCTCTAGTGATAGTGATTGTCTCAAGGTCCTCCCTTCCCACATTCCTGTGACCAGCAATTTTTGGCATGGTTTTTGTGTCTTCCACTGTGAAGACCGAAGCAAAATAATTGTTTAAGGTCTCAGCCATTTCCACATTTCCCATTATTAAATCCCCCTTCTCATCTTCTGAGGAACCAACATTTACTTTAGTCACTCTTTTCCGTTTTATATATCTGTAAAAGCTTTTACTATCCGTTTTTATGTTTTGCGCAAGTTTACCTTCGTAATCTATCTTTCCTTTCTTTATCAAACTAGTATTTACTTAATTGGGAAATTTCTACACCATGTGTAATTGCAAAATTTAAGCTAATTATGCACAATTATGGGAGAAAAACTCACTAGTTGACTCCAGTTTTTCAACGTGACTGTATCTCAGTCATTCTTAGTCAGGTCAATCTCTGTCAACATATTGTGGAGCTCTAATGAAGTGAGTGTTCAAGGTGATAATGTTGGCCTAATTCCAACAGAAACTACTGTTAATGTCAACACTGGATGAAACATGAGTCGCAGTCAGATTGGAAGAATAAAGGGTGATGCTGCATGATGTGGATCATTTCTAATCAATCTGCATGGAATATTTACATTGTGGTTTGCATGCTAAATTCTGCAAGCAGGTATAATTTCCTGCACTCAGGTCATCCACTCAAAAGTCCCATATGCTTTTAGATTTTGGAAAGCATTTTCCTAAAAGGTGCTAGAGTTTAAAGAACTACTGTTTGCAATATTACCTAATGGTCTTACTTGACAATTTTTAAAAAATGTTAACCCATTTATTTTAAATCTAGAAGCTAAACTATGGCAATAGGGGGCAAATCACTTGGTGCTATCCTTTAGCTGAATTTGGTGATGACTTTGTTCCATTGCTCTGAGCTAGTCTTCGAGGTGATGTGCGCAGGCCACTTCAAACTGGAAGCAGTGTGGACCACTTTAATTAGTTCTGACCTCCTTCAAAATTAATGAGTTAAATTAGTGAATTCATAGCAGATTTGTAAATCTTTGTCCACAACAGACAGCAGGCAGACTGATGTAAACAGCACTGCTGTTTCTGCATATTATTAGTCCATCAGAAATATAACAGACACCTAGAAAATTACCATCTGATGGTTTCATGCTGAGTTATGGGCAGATTTGTGCTGCTGATATGTACCCATTAGTAATTTGGTTGAGACTGCTCAATTTATTTCACTCAGGATCATTACAGCCAGCTGGAACAAAACCCTGCTTAGAGGTGGCTGAGTGATCCCTGTGGCACAAGTCCCTTTTATTTTAAAAAAATATTATTTTCATTTTATTTTCCGAGAGGGTACATTTACTATTGAACAGAAGCCTTTTACACATACCTTTAATTTTCTGCAGAGAAAATTCTTGATCTATTCCTTGTCAAGTCCAATTTAAAAAAATGTCATGAGTAGCCATTGTTGGTCGATGCAATAATGATTAAAGATTTTAAAGAAGCATTCAATCTAAATGAGGTCCATTTCGTAATGGCTGTACATGGAATGAACAATGTAAACAAGTGAAATTAACCTGACAAATGGGCCTTTGGGCTGCCGTGGCACTCTGCCAAGAACCGTGAAGTATTGAAATGGCAGGTGAAATGGAAAATCCTGTCAAAGGTGCTTACATGGAAACATTTCTAGGAAAACAACCCAGATGTTAAGTGGGATGTTACTCATAGCAAAATGATGCTTAGCACTAATGTAAATGTATATTTAGGAAATTACATTCTAAACATACTTAGCTATAGTTACGCAATAATCTATGGTATTTGCACGGTAGCAAAAAATCAGCTTTTTTAAGGCAGACAAGATCACAAATTGAGTCATTAATTTTCCCTGCCACACATGAAAGTTAAGCCCTGCCTCAAGGGGGCTAGAAATTTATTTTCTAAGCCCCTTGGGGCAGGACTAACTTTGGCCTCCCTCACTGACCTGCTCCTGATCCTGTCCCAAATCCTAGGGCCTGGGTCATTAGCATAACATGAGTGGATTCCTGGGTCATTTTTGGCACCACTGGGCATTCATCTCAGTAGTAGGGAGGGGGGGGGGTGGCGGGGGGAATAACTTTACTGCGACAATACAACAGGGCTGGCTGTACCAATCAAAGATCTTTAACATTTAGCTTTAGTACCAACTATTTCCTACCAAAATATCAAATTTGATACTTTCTTTTACAGAACTACATTGTTATGTAGTCATTTACATTATACTGGCCCCCCTTTCACCTGGATTAAGCTCTAGCATGCTGCATGCAGGCATACATTATGTTGGGAGGAAATGGGACAGGATTGCCTCATTTTGGGGCTGCTCTATCAGACAGATGTAAAAGATTCCACGGCAGTATTTCGAAGAAGAATAGGGAAGTTCAAGGTGTCCTGGCCAACATTTATCTGTCAACCAACATCTAAAAGCTGATTATCCGGTCATTATCATATTGCTGTTTGTGGGGCCATGCTGTGTGCGAATTAGCTGCCGCATTTCCTGCATCACAACAGTGACGACACTTCATTGGCTGTAAAGCGCTTTGGGACGTGTTAAGATTGTGAAAGATGCTGTTCAAATTCAAGTCTTTCATTATAATAGGAATAGTTAGATCAACTGGAGTCAGAAAAAAATCAATATCTACTTGTAACTCTACCTGAACGCTACTTTAGAAATAAAATTCCATTCTATAAACCTATTATAGTTGGATCCTTTCGCAGAATAAAGTGTGTTATGGTTGCTTTTTGTTTCATGTGTTTAAAAATAACTTTATTAGGAAAGCTAACTTTATTGCACCCTGTACTCCCAAGTGATAATGTTGATCAGACATGAACATGTATATCATGAAGTATAATGCACAAAAGAATGTCAAAAGTGGTGCAGGGGGTATGGTTTATGGTAGATTTGTGCTTGTTTGTATGATGTAATTCTACTTCAGACTAAGTGCCATATCATGTACCAGTGTGACATTTTTATTGCCTGAAAAACTTTCTGGCTTTTGAGTGTGAACCAGTGCCAAGCAACCCCAAATTTGAAACTGCAATGGACTCTCAGCCCCAGAAAAATGAATTGAAAACTCCTAGAATGTTTTTCCTTTATTTGATTGGGCAAGAACACCCTTATCCCTTTGGTCTGAACTAAAATCAAATCCATCCCTGAAGTGTAAAAAAAATCATCATCTACTGTTTTGCAATAGATGATCCCTTTTTCCTGTCTATTAAAAATGTGGTCATTTTTATTAGTTGCCCTTTCTTAAAGATGTTGGATTCAAAAATGTGTTTGTGCTACACATAGACTTAAAATAGACAGACCAAAGCTCAGGAATGATTTGTGTGGCCACTATAATACTAACAGGGTTATTTTTTCCAGCAGCTGTTTTTGTTGTCTAAATGTATAAATGTTGCACCCAGCCATGGATGCTAAGCCATTATAGTCTATAACTAGTCCTACTAATTGGAACACATCTTTGAGAGTTTGAAACTGTTCTATTTTAGTCTTTTGGATTAAGCTACATGCACAATGGTGTCTCTTGCCCACAAGAATTGAAGTGGTATTACAGGAATTAGCATGCAGCGGGATGGAGTCGAGGACACTCATGTCGAAGACAGAGTCTCGGTTAAGGAGATCTTCGAAATGCTCCTTCCAACAGGCACTGACTGCCTCTCTGTCTTTGAGTACCTCACCGTTTTTGGCCAGCAGTGGGGTTGGGCCTTGGGTGCTTGGGCCGTAGGTGGTTTTGACTGCGCTAAAGAATCCACGCACGTCGTGATTGTTGGTTAACTGTTGGATCTCCTGTGCTTTCTCCACCCAACATCTGTTTTTTAGGTCGCATTTTTTTTGCTGGATCTCGGCCTTCAGCCGTCTGTAGAGCTGCTTTCTTGCTCTCAAGTTGGGTTGCTGTTTTTGATTCAGAAAAGCCTTGCGCTTGCGGCTAATTAACTCCTGGATCTCTTGGTCGTTCTCGTCAATCCAGTCTTGGTGCTTCCTGGAGAAGTGATCGAGCATCTCTTTGCAGGTGCTGATTATGGAGGCCTTGAGGGCAGACCAGGCACTGTGAGCACTCTGCCTCTCTGGGTTATCGAGGGTTGCCAGGTTAGCAGTGAGGCGCTGGCTGAATAGGGCTTTCTTATCAGGGTCTTTGAGTGCTTCTACGTTGACTTTGCTGTGGCATTGTTTCTGTTGCTGTCGCTGTTTCGGGGCTGTATTGATGCTAATGATGGAGCGGATTAAGCAGTGGTCCATCAGGCAGTCATCAGCCCCGGTCATGGTGCAGATGATGCATAGGTCCTTGCAGTCCCTCGCTCTGACAATGATATAGTCGAGCAGATGCCAGTGCTTGGAGCGAGGGTGCTGCCATGATCCCTTATACTTATCTCTCGGACGGAACAAGGTGTTGGTAATGACAGGGCCATGTTCTCGGTATTTCGTCAGGTGCAAGTTACCACTGGAGTTGGTTGAGGAGGATTCTTGCGATGACTTTCCCTGTGGCCGACAGCAGGGAGATTCCTCTGTAGTTACCGGAGTCGGACTTGTCCCCTTTTTTGAAGATGGTTACGATTACGGCATCCCCGAGATCTCCTGGCATGCTCTCCTCCTTCCAGATCAGAGAAATTAAGTCATGTAATCGTGCCAATAGTGCTTCTCCGCCATGCTTTAGTGCTTTGGTGGGAATTCCATCTGCTCCTGTGGCCTTGTTTTCTTCAGCTGATGGATGACCTTTTCTACCTTGTGTTGGACTGGGGTTGTGCTGAGATGGTGGCGGGTAGCATGCTGCAGGATGGAGTCTAGGATACTCGCGTTTCTACCAACCTGACCCCGCCACACAGCACTGCCGCCGCCCCCCGATTATCAAAATCCATGATGAGGCCTTGGACAACGCGGACCATTTTCCATACCTCAGGAGCCGACTGTCAACAAGAGCAGACATTGAAGATGAGGTCCAACTGTGCCAGCGCAGCCTTCGGTTGCCTGAGGACGAGAGTGTTTGAAGACCAGGACTTCAAATCTGGCACGAAGCTTATGGTCTATATGGCAATAGCGATACCTGCCCTCCTATATGGCTCAGATATGTGGACTATATACAGCAGACATCTCAAAATGCTGGAGAAGTACCGCCAGTGCTGCCTCCACAAGATCCTGCAAATCCATTGGCAGGATAGGCGCACCAACATCAGTGTTCTCACTCAGGCCAACATCCCCAGCATCGAAGCATTGACCACACTCAATCAGCTCCATTGGGGGGGGCCACATCGTCTGCATGCCCGACATGAAACTCCCAAAGCAAGCGTACATCAACCCAGGCTTCCCATCCACCCTTTCCTTTAACCACTGTCTGCTCCACAGAGACTGTAGGTCCTGCATTGGACTCCTCAGTCATCTGAGAAGCAAGTCTTCCTCAACCTCGAGGGACTCCCTATGATGATGATGATGATGGCAGGAATTAGGATCATTGTACATTTCCCGAATTATTTCAGATATGATCCATGGCTAATTGCTGTGCCCCATATTTGTGACTTTAGTATGTGAGTTTTAATTATTTTTTGAACGGATATCTAATATATGTATATGTTTACAGTATTTCAAAAGGGAAAAATTGAGATGTTTTAAGACAGTTGTGTCCTGGAGTGAGCTGAAGGTCATTTGAATTTCCTTGATAGATTTCTACTTGCAAAATTAGGCACAACTACAATGAGGGTTTGTGATATAAAATAATACTGATATGCCTGATTTTGTTAAGCAAAATTGGTAAATTTCTGAACCACTTCAAACAGTAATATGATAAAAGTAATATTGGCACCAGTCATAATGTTGAGTTATACACTATATATGAAAGATGCTTGGATGTTTTTACTTTGCATTCCAGCCAGGTACCCCTGTTGATTTAGTCACACACTGACCTAAATATGAGTAATACAGAAAACATGTCAATTAATGGCAAGTTAAGTGGCGCCTTGGTCAAACTATGTACACTAAGAATAAGCTTCTCTAAGATTGTACTAGTCAGTTTGTCAAAGAATGCACGCTAATCACAAACATGTTCTTTCTGACATCATGGGTTCTATACAGTATCCATAATGGGTTACAAAGACAATCTTTATCAACAAGTCACAGTTCTGTTTGGAAAGTAACATTCCAAAACCTAAATGTTTATAGAGGAAGAGCGAGACCTGTTTAGTAATATCCCACATATAACTATAAGTGCATAAGTTCCAATAAACACTCTTTTTAGGTACAAACACCAGTGACAGGTATTGTGAAGCAAATCAAAAATAATTTACTTAATATTGTCTATTCCTTTCGGAACATGTTCACCCTTCGCCGTCTCCAGGCCAGGTCCAAGACCACCCCAACCTCTGTTGTCGAGCTACAGTACGCAGACGACGCCTGCATTTGCACATATACAGAGGCTGAACTCCAGGACATAGTCAACCTATTTACTGAGGCGTACGAAAGCATAAGCCTTACACTAAACATCCGTAAGACAAAGGTCCTCCACCAGCCTGTCCTCTCTGCACAGCACTGCCCCCCAGTCATCAAGATCCACGGCGTGGCCCTGGACAACGTGGACCACTTCCCATATCTCGGGAGCCTCCTATCAACAAGAATAGGCATTGACGACGAGATCCTATACCGCCTCCAGTGCGCCAGTGCAGCCTTTGACCGCCTGAGGAAAAGAGTGTTTGAAGACCAGGCCCTCAAAACTGCCACCAAGCTTATGGTCTACAGGGATGTAGTAATACCCGCCCTCCTGTATGGCTCAGAGACATGGACCATGTACAGTAGACACCTCAAGTCACTGGAGAAACACCACCAACGATGTCTCCGCCAGATCCTACAAATCCCCTGGGAGGACAGACGCACCAACATTAGCGTCCTCGACCAGGCCAACATCCCCAGCATTGAAGCACTGACCACACTTGATCAGCTCCGCTGGGCAGGCCACATAGTTCGCATGCCAGACACGAGACTCCCAAAGCAAGCGCTCGACTCGGAACTCCTGCACGGCAAACGAGCCAAAGATGGGCAGGGGAAGCGTTACAAGGACACCCTCAAAGCCTCCCTGATAAAGTGCGACATCCCCACTGACACCTGGGAGTCCCTGGCCAAAGACCACCCTAAGTGGAGGAAGTGCATCCGGAAGGGCGCTGAGCACCTCGAGTCTCATCATCGAGAGCATGCAGAAATCAAACACAGACAGTGGAAAGAGCATGCGGCAAACCCCTTCCCTCAATGACTATCTGTCCCACCTGTGACAGAGACTGTGGTTCTCATATTGGACTGTACAGATACCTAAGAACTCATATATTAAGAGTGGAAGCATGGGACTTCCTATGATGATTATGGTGATGATGCACCATTTCTATAAAAGTATTCCTTGCATTCGTTTTGATATGAGGAAAAATAAATAACTTGTTGATTCAATCAGTTTGAATTTAAAGGGGATATCCATTGCTTTGAGGAAGGAAGACAAAACATATCACACACTAGCAACATGATTATTTTGCAAATCAACCTTTGTTCATGTGATGTATATAAGAACATGAGAACATAAGAACATAAGAAATAGGAGCAGGAGTAGGCCATACGGCCACTCGAGCCTGCGCCGCCATTTAATACGATCTTGGCTGATCTGATCATGGACTCAGGTCCACTTCCCTGCTCGCTCCCCATTGTAAGGGGTTTCTCAGGGAGTGTTGTTGTGCCTTGGGTGTCTCTCTCTGGACTTCTGCCCTCACAGCTTATGCCTGGCCTGTGAGGTACCCTGAGTGCTGCAAGAGCACCCCTGGAGAGACTGTGTCCACAGCTTATGAAGGGGGTTTTGAGACTCGTGCGTCCCCACAGCTTATGCCTAGCCTGTGAGGCACCTGTGAGTATCAAACATTCCTAACCCCGTCTTCCCTAGCCTGTGACTCACAGTTGAGCGTTTTCGAGGCGCTCCTAGCTTCCCTTACACTGTTAGAAACATAGAAACATAGAAAATAGGTGCAGGAGCAGGCCATTCAGCCCTTCTAGCCTGCAACACCATTCAATGAGTTCATGGCTGAACATGAAACTTCAGTACCCCCTTCCTGCTTTCTCGCCATACCCCTTGATCCCCCGAGTAGTAAGGACTTCATCGAACTCCCTTTTGAATATATTTAGTGAATTGGCCCCAACCACTTTCTGTGGCAGAGAATTCCACAGGTTCACCACTCTCTGGGTGAAGAAGTTTCTCCTCATCTCGGTCCTAAATGGCTTGCCCCTTATCCTTCGACTGTGACCCCTGGTTCTGGACTTCCCCAACATTGGGAACATTCTTCCTGCATCTAACCTGTCTAAACCCGTCAGAATTTTAAACGTTTCTATGAGGTCCCCTCTCATTCTTCTGAACTCCAGTGAATACAAGCCCAGTTGATCCAGTCTTTCTTGATAGGTCAGTCCCACCATCCCGGGAATCAGTCTGGTGAATCTTCGCTGCACTCCCTCAATAGCAAGAATGTCCTTCCTCAAGTTAGGAGACCAAAACTGTACACAATACTCCAGATGTGGCCTCACCAAGGCCCTGTACAACTGTAGCAACACCTCCCTGCCCCTGTACTCAAATCCCCTCGCTATGAAGGCCAACATGCCATTTGCTTTCTTAACCGCCTGCTGTACCTGCATGCCAACCTTCAATGACTGATGTACCATGACACCCAGGTCTCGTTGCACCTTCCCTTTTCCTAATCTGTCACCATTCAGATAATAGTCTGTCTCTCTGTTTTTACCACCAAAGTGGATAACCTCACATTTATCCACATTATACTTCATCTGCCATGCATTTGCCCACTCACCTAACCTATCCAAGTCACTCTGCAGCCTCATAGCATCCTCCTCGCAGCTCACACTGCCACCCAACTTAGTGTCATCCGCAAATTTGGAGATACTACATTTAATCCCCTCGTCTAAATCATTAATGTACAATGTAAACAGCTGGGGCCCCAGCACAGAACCTTGCGGTACCCCACTAGTCACTGCCTGCCATTCTGAAAAGTACCCATTTACTCCTACTCTTTGCTTCCGGTCTGACAACCAGTTCTCAATCCACGTCAGCACACTACCCCCAATCCCATGTGCTTTAACTTTGCACATTAATCTCTTGTGTGGGACCTTGCCGAAAGCCTTCTGAAAGTCCAAATATACCACATCAACTGGTTCTCCTTTGTCCACTTTACTGGAAACATCCTCAAAAAATTCCAGACGATTTGTCAAGCATGATTTCCCCTTCACAAATCCATGCTGACTTGGACCTATCATGTCACCATTTTCCAAATGCGCTGCTAATTGATTCCATCATTTTACCCACTACTGAGGTCAGGCTGACCGGTCTATAATTCCCTGTTTTCTCTCTCCCTCCTTTTTTAAAAAGTGGGGTTACATTGGCTACCCTCCACTCGATAGGAACTGATCCAGAGTCAATGGAATGTTGGAAAATGACTGTCAATGCATCCGCTATTTCCAAGGCCACCTCCTTAAGTACTCTGGGATGCAGTCCATCAGGCCCTGGGGATTTATCGGCCTTCAATCCCATCAATTTCCCCAACACAATTTCCCGACTAATAAAGATTTCCCTCAGTTCCTCCTCCCTACTAGACCCTCTGACCCCTTTTATATCCGGAAATTGTGTCCTCCTTAGTGAATACTGAACCAAAGTACTTGTTCAATTGGTCTGCCATTTCTTTGTTCCCCGTTATGACTTCCCCTGATTCTGACTGCAGGGGACCTATGTTTGTCTTTACTAACCTTTTTCTCTTTACATACCTATAGAAACTTTTGCAATCCGCCTTAATGTTCCCTGCAAGCTTCTTCTCGTACTCCATTTTCCCTGCCCTAATCAAACCCTTTATCCTCCTCTGCTGAGTTCTAAATTTTTCCCAGTCCCCAGGTTCGCTGCTATTTCTCTGGCCAATTTGTATGCCACTTCCTTGGCTTTAATACTATCCCTGATTTCCCTAGATAGCCACGGTTGAGCCACCTTCCCTTTTTTATTTTTACGGCAGACAGGAATGTACAATTGTTGTAATTCATCCATGCGGTCTCTAAATGTCTGCCATTGCCCATCCACAGTCAACCCCTTAAGTATCATTCGCCAATCTATCCTAGCCAATTCACGCCTCATACCTTCAAAGTTACCCTTCTTTAAGTTCTGGACCATGGTCTCTGAATTAACTGTATCATTCTCCATCCTAATGCAGAATTCCACCATATTATGGTCACTCTTCCCCAAGGGGCCTCGCACAATGAGATTGCTAATTAGTCCTCTCTCATTACACAACACCCAGTCTAAGATGGCCTCCCCCCTAGTTGGTTCCTCGACATATTGGTCTAGAAAACCATCCCTTATGCACTCCAGGAAATCCTCCTCCACCGTATTGCTTCCAGTTTGGCTAGCCCAATCTATGTGCATATTAAAGTCACCCATTATAACTGCTGCACCTTTATTGCATGCACCCCTAATTTCCTGTTTGATGCCCTCCCCAACATCACTACTACTGTTTGGAGGTCTGTACACAACTCCCACTAACGTTTTTTGCCCTTTGGTGTTCTGCAGCTCTACCCATATAGATTCCACATCATCCAAGCTAATGTCTTTCCTAACTATTGCATTAATCTCCTCTTTAACCAGCAATGCTACCCCACCTCCTTTTCCTTTTATTCTATCCTTCCTGAATGTTGAATACCCCTGGATGTTGAGTTCCCAGCCCTGATCATCCTGGAGCCACGTCTCTCTAATCCCAATCACATCATATTTGTTAACATCTATTTGCACAGTTAATTCATCCACCTTATTGCGGATACTCCTTGCATTAAGACACAAAGCCTTCAGGCTTGTTTTTTTAACACCCTTTGTCTTTTAGAATTCTGCCGCACAGTGGCCCTTCCTGTTCCCCGCCCCGGGCCTCTCCGCCCCCCACCCCTCCCCATCTCCCCTCCGTCTCCTGCCTCTGCCTCCCTTTTGTCTCCCTCTGTCTCCCTGCATTGGTTCCCATCCCCCTGCCATATTAGTTTAACTCCTCCCCAACAGCACTAGCAAACACTCCCGCTAGGACATTGGTTCCGGTCCTGCCCAGGTGCAGACCGTCCGGTTTGTACTGGTCCCACCTCCCCCAGAACCGGTTCCAATGCCCCAGGAATTTTAATCCCTCCCTGCTGCACCACTGCTCAAGCCACGTATTCATCTGCGCTATCCTGCGATTCCTACTCTGACTAGCACGTGGCACTGGTAGCAATCCCGAGATTACTACTTTTGAGGTCCTACTTTTTAATTTAGCTCCTAGCTCCTTAAATTCTTTTCGTAGGACCTCATCCCTTTTTTTACCTATGTCGTTGGTACCAATATGCACCACGACAACTGGCTGTTCTCCCTCCCATTTCAGAATGTCCTGCACCCGCTCCGAGACATCTTTGACCCTTGCACCAGGGAGGCAACATACCATCCTGGAGTCTCGGTTGCGGCCGCAGAAACGCCTATCTATTCCCCTCACCATTGAATCCCCTATCACTATCGTGCTCCCACTCTTTTTCTTGCCCTCCTGTGCAGCAGAGCCAGCCACAGTGCCATGAACTTGGCTGCTGCTGCCCTCCCCTGATGAGTCATCCCCCCCCCAACAGTACTCAAAACGGGGATGACCACAGGGGACCCCTGCAGTACCTTCCTTGCACTGCTCTTCCTGCTGGTCTTCCATTCCCTATCTGGCTGTGGACCCTTCTCCTGCGGTAAGACCAACTCACTACACGTGATACTCACGTCATTCTCAGCATCGTGGATGCTCCAGAGTGAATCCACCCTCAGCTCCAATTCCGCAATGCGGACCGTCAGGAGCTCGAGGCGGATACACTTCTCACACACGTAGTCGTCAGGGACACCGGAAGTGTCCCTGAGTTCCCACATGGTACAGGAGGAGCATATCACGTGACCGAGCTCTCCTGCCATGCCTTAACCCTGTTCTGACATAAGACTCACAATCAGGAGATGTGATACAATAGAACTGAGACAAGGTGATTCCTAGAGGAACTTAGGCTTCCAATTTATTTAACAAGGTGTATCTCAACAAACAGCAATACACCAACAAAACAATCCCCCTAAATCCCACTAAACGGACACAACGAAAATCTTTACACAAGTTTAGCAGTACAATGCCCAACCTCCCACCTTTCCTGGCCTAATTGAGTTGGGAGTTCCGGGGACCAGAGGTTATACTCACTACTGTGCCTTTCTGCAGTCTGGTGGTTTGTTTCTTCTATCTTCGGTGTCTTCGGACACTGGTTTTCCTTCAGTGTCGAGAGGCTTGCTGGTTGTTGGATCATGAGAGCAGGGAACCACACACACTACGTCAGAAACCCCTTTTTATAGCCAGATTATCCAGTCCACCTCTCCTGCTGAAATCGATTCTTCCCATTGGTGGGCTTTGTGATTTTGAAAAATGCAGCAGTTTTAGATTATTGCGGGTTTTTTCCACTGATGTTAACCTACTCAAGGTTTGAATGGGTGTTGATTGCGTTGGCCTCCTGCAGCCATTGTGTAGGCCCTTGGGTTGTTTTGGGTTCCCTGGTTTCTGAAGGTCTGCATAATTTCCTTCCATAGTGTAAACATGGGGAAGACAATAGCCCTATAATGGCTATGGGTCAGTCCCACAGTTTTCGAGCAAGTGCTCTCCCATTGGCTTGAAAGTCCCATGCTTCGGGCTGACTCTGTCCCACCATTGGCCCTCCGGTGTCCTCCCCCGTCTAATCACTGCTCTGCCAAGGTCAAACCGTATCGGTTTTAATTCACAGCACAGACTGATCCCACAGCCCTTTTCCTTCCGGGTAAAATGAGGGGGTTTTCGTCCTCCCCTACACCATAACCCCTCATCCCCTTATTGGTTAAGAAACTGTCTATCTCTATCTTAAATTTATTCAATGTCCCAGCTTCCACAGCTCTCTAAGGCAGCGAATTCCACAGATCCACAACCCTCCTGAGAAAAGAAATTTCTCCTCATCTCAGTTTTAAATGGGCGGCCCCTATTATAAGATTATACCCTCTAGTTCTAGTCTCCCCTATCAGTGTAAACATCCTCTCTGCATTCACCTTGTCAAGCCCCCTAATAATCTTATACGTTTCGATAAGATCACCTCTCAGTCTTCTGAATTCCAATGAGTAGAGGCCCAACCTACTCAACCTTTCCTCATAAGTCAACCCCCTCATCTCCGGAATCAACCTAGTGAACCTTCTCTGTACTGCCTCCAAAGCAAGTATATTCTCTCTTAAATATGGAAACCAAAACTGCACGTAGTATTCGTTCTGTGTTAATAAAATTTTCTATGTTATTTCATATTGCTGGCAATGCCTTGTTTTTTAACAGGTTTATTAGTAACTATAAAACATTAAAAACTAATATTTTTCTGTCACCCAACTTTGATAAATAGTCTGACTAAATGTATTTATTTATTAAAAAGGAAACCCTTCTATCTCTCCCACTTCAAGAGCCACCGCAGTCAAACGTGTTCAAGGAAACTCTTTGAGTCATCGAGTTGGGTTGAGGAAGTTCAGACCTGAAACGTTAATTCTGCTTCTCTCTCCTCAGATGCTGCCTGATCTGCTGACTATTTCCAGCATTATCTGTTTTCATTTCAGATTTCCAGCATCTGCAGTATTTTACTTTTGTAAACAATCAGTGCTTGAATACGATAGCAAAATCAAAACTCTTTATTTCATCATTATCATCACCCTCAACCGTGTCATAAAAGCATTTTTCTCCCTTTACCACCTTCTCCCACCATTCTGGGGATGCTGCCACCTTCTCTTTTGTTTAGCTTGATTTGCTTTTTTACCGAGAAGAATAGGTTTAGAAAATATTTACAACGAAGCGACTGACATCACCTTGCTGTAGTTGTTAGGTTTTCTTTATCCACCATAAAGAATTGCATATACGGAGCTGTCTTTCATTAGAGCCACATTTGAAATGCTTCACATGGTCCTGTGGGAGCTTATAGGTGAAGCTTTGCTCAATGGGAGGACAGAGAGTGGTATCCCAGCACTCGCTCCAGGTAGCACTGTATTGTGTTAAATCCTTCTTGGATATTAGCACTGAGAATCGCATTGGACTTTGCTGTGACCCCTGTCTGTCTCAGGTGAGTGTGATGCTCATCCAGTATCCTTTTTTGTGCAGGACGAGAGAGATCTGAGTCTGCAGGGTGTGGAGCCAGCAACTATATTTTGCAGAGACTCCACCTCACTGTCAGATGCTACATTCATTTCTGATTTTCTCATACCCAGTAAAAAGCCCTGTTTAGAACTATTTATGTCCCGCTGGGTGGATTTGTCTGGTCTGGTGAATGAGAGAGAAGGGTGAGTGATAGCCTGGGTGAAGATATGGCTGGTTAGTCAAAGGTAGAAGGCTTCCTTCTTCTTCCTCCTTAGTTGCATTTTGTTTTTGAGCGCAAACAAAAATTAAGAGATGTGATGGAACTGTTGTGTATGGAGAAAGAGTCAGACTGAACACTGTGAGCTCAAAGTAAAGTGTGACCTTAGTCTTTTATTGCAGGTCTCCAATCTGTGAAGCCTCCTTAAATACCTGTGCACCCAAGGGATTATGGGGTCCCTTGGGACTCAAGGGGATGAGTCCTCTGGTGGCTGTATAGAGTAAATACAAGTAGACATACATAACAACACTCCGCCCCCCCCCCAAAGTCAATAGTGTAACTATTTACAATGTGAGTCATCAACCTTCTTGCCCTGGTTGATCATCTCGGTGTGAAAGCTGGTGTTATTGAATCATTTGTTGGGCCCTTGCTGGGCTGCTGTGCAGCTGGCCTTGCTGGGCTGCTGTGGATAATGGGTTCTGTTTCGTGGTCAAACGTGGTGCTGGTTGCCACTGGTGTGTATGTTGGGGGATCAAAAAAGGTAGGGTCCAAGGTGGGTTGCTCAGGATAGTCCGTGAATCTGAGTTTGATTTGGTCCAAGTGTTTCCGGTGAATGAGTCCATTTGAAAGTTTGACGCGAAACACCCTGCCCATCTCTTTTGGCCACAACAGTGCCGAGAAGCCATTTGGGAACTTGTCCATAATTTAGTACAAATACAGGATCATTTATTTCAATCTCGCGTGATACATTTGCGCTATCGTGGTATGCACCTTGTTCAGACCGCTTGCTCTCTAGCCTTGTCTTAAGTGCTCTTTTCATGAGCAGTTCAGCAGGTGGGATCCCAATGAGCGAGTGGGGTCTCGTGCAGTAGCTAAGCAGGACTCGGGATAGGCGAGTCTGCAGTGAGCCTTTAGTTTTACCCTCTTCAAGCCTTGCTTGATGGTTTGCACTGCTATCTCTGCCTGACCATTAGACGCTGGTTTAAATGGGGCAAACATAGAAACATAGAAACATAGAAAATAGGTGCAGGAGTAGGCCATTCGGCCCTTCTAGCCTGCACCGCCATTCAATGAGTTCATGGCTGAACATGCAACTTCAGTACCCCATTCCTGCTTTCTCACCATACCCCTTGATTCCCCTAGTAGTAAGGACTTCATCTAACTCCTTTTTGAATATATTTAGTGAATTGGCCTCAACAACTTTCTGTGGTAGAGAATTCCACAGGTTCACCACTCTCTGGGTGAAGAAATTCCTCCTCATCTCAGTCCTAAATGGCTTCCCCCTTATCCTTAGACTGTGTCCCCTGGTTCTGGACTTCCCCAACATTGGGAACATTCTTCCTGCATCTAACCTGTCTAACCCCGTCAGAATTTTAAACGTTTCTATGAGGTCCCCTCTCATTCTTCTGAACTCCAGTGAATACAAGCCCAGTTGATCCAGTCTTTCTTGATAGGTCAGTCCCGCCATCCCGGGAATCAGTCTGGTGAACCTTCGCTGCACTCCCTCAATAGCAAGAATGTCCTTCCTCAGGTTAGGAGACCAAAACTGTACACAATACTCCAGGTGTGGCCTCACCAAGGCCCTGTACAATTGTAGCAACACCTCCCTGCCCTTGTACTCAAATCCCCTCGCTATGAAGGCCAACATGCCATTTGCTTTCTTAACCGCCTGCTGTACCTGCATGCCAACCTTCAATGACTGATGTACCATGACACCCAGGTCTCGTTGCACCTCTCCTTTTCTTAATCTGTCACCATTCAGATAATAGTCTGTCTCTCTGTTTTTACCACCAAAGTGGATAACCTCACATTTATCCACATTATACTTCATCTGCCATGCATTTGCCCACTTACCTAACCTATCCAAGTCGCTCTGCAGCCTCATAGAATCCTCCTTGCAGCTCACACTGCCACCCAACTTAGTGTCATCCGCAAATTTGGAGATACTACATTTAATCCCCTCGTCTAAATCATTAATGTACAGTGTAAACAGCTGGGGCCCCAGCACAGAACCTTGCGGTACCCCACTAGTCACTGCCTGCCATTCTGAAAAGTCCCCATTTACTCCTACTCTTTGCTTCCTGTCTGACAACCAGTTCTCAATCCATGTCGGCACACTACCCCCAATCCCATGTGCTTTAACTTTGCACATTAATCTCTTGTGTGGGACCTTGTCGAAAGCCTTCTGAAAGTCCAAATATACCACATCGACTGGTTCTCCCTTGTCCACTCTACTGGAAACATCCTCAAAAAATTCCAGAAGATTTGTCAAGCATGATTTCCCTTTCACAAATCCATGCTGACTTGGACCTATCATATTACCTCTTTCCAAATGCACTGCGATGACATCCTTAATAATTGATTCCATCATTTTACCCACTACCGATGTCAGGCTGACCGGTCTGTAATTCCCTGTTTTCTCTCTCCCTCCTTTTTTAAAAAGTGGGGTTACATTGGCTACCCTCCACTCCATAGGAACTGATCCAGAGTCAATGGAATGTTGGAAAATGACTGACAATGCATCCACTATTTCCAAGGCCACCTCCTTAAGTACTCTGGGATGCAGTCCATCAGGCCCTGGGGATTTATCGGTCTTCAATCCCATCAATTTCCCCAACACAATTTCCCGACTAATAAGGATTTCCCTCAGTTCCTCCTCCTTACTAGACCCTCCGACCCCTTTTATATCCGGAAGGTTGTTTGTGTCCTCCTCAGTGAATACCGAACCAAAGTACTTGTTCAATTGGTCCGCCATTTCTTTGTTCCCCGTTATGACTTCCCCTGATTCTGACTGCAGGGGACCTACGTTTGTCTTTACTAACCTTTTTCTCTTTACATATCTATAGATGTAACATGTTTGATCCCGTTACGGGTCATGAATTCTTTGAACTCAGCACTGGTAAAACATGGCCCGTTGACGCTCACTACGATATCGAGTAGGCTGTGTGTGGCAAACATGGTCCGCAGCCTTTCAGTAGTGGCAGCGGACGTGCTAGCCGACATTATCTAACATTCAATTCACTTGGAGTACGCGTCTACAACCACAAGGGACATTTTAAGCAGGAACGGGCCTGCATAGTCGACGTGTACCCTAGACCACGGTTTGGAGGGCCAATACCATAAACTTAGCGGCACCTCCCCGGGTACATTGCTTAACTGCGAGCATGTATTAAATCTGTGAACGCAGGACTCTAAGTCCGCATCGATACCGGACCACCACACGTGGGATCTGGCTATCGCTTTCATCATTATGATGCCTTGGTGGGTACTGTGGAGGTCATTGATAAAGGTGTCTCTGCCCTTCTTGGGGACCACTACTCGATTGTCCCACAGAAGGCAATCTGCCTGTATAGACATTTCACCTTTGCGCCGCTGGAACGGCTTTATCTCTTCCTGCATTTCCACTGGGACACTGGACCAGCTCCCGTGAAGCACACAGCTTTTGACTAGAGATAATAAGGGGTCCAGGCTTGTCCAGGTTTTCATCTGCCGGGCAGTGATGGGTGATTGCTCACTCTCAAATTCTTCCATAACCATGGCTAGATCTGCGGGCTGCGCCATTTCCACCCCCGTTGTGGGCAATGATAGCCTACTGAGAGCATCGGCGCAGTTTTCTGTGCCTGGCCTGTGACGGATGGCATACTTGTATGCGGATAACGTGAGCACCTATCTCTGGATGCAGGCCGATGCATTGGTATTTATCCCTTTACTCTCGGAGAACAGGGATATAAGTGGCTTATGGTCAATTTCCAATTCGAATTTTAGCCCAAACAGGTATTAATGCATTTTCTTTACCCCATAGACACACGCTAACTTGTCTTTCTCAATCATGCTGTAGGCTCTCTCAGCCTTGGACAGACTCCTGGATGCATAAGCAACTGGTTGCAGTTTCCCGAAATCATTAGCTTGTTGCAATACACACCTGACGCCATATGACGACGCATCACATGCGAGTACCAAACGCTTACATGGATCACACAACACAAGCAATTTGTTTGAGCATAACAATTTTTTCACACTTACAAAGGCATTTTCTTGGCTTTTGCCCCAAACCCATTCACCCCCTTTTCGTGGTAAGACATGTAGTGGTTCTCGCAGGGTGCTGGGACCCGGTAAGAAGTTACCAAAGTAGTTCAAGAGTCCCAGAAACGACCGCAACTCCATCATGTTCTGTGGCCTCGGTGCATTCTCGATTGCCTCCGTCTTCGCGTTAGTGGGCCTGATGCCGTCCGCCGCAATCTTCCATCCCAGGAACTCCACTTCAGGCGCCAGGAAAGCGCACTTCGAGCGTTTTAACCTGAGCCCCACGCGGTTGCGTAAACTAAGAACCTAGTTCTGCAGATGCTCTACTGTGTTCCGACCTGTGACCAAGATGTTGTCCTGGAAGACCACAGTGTGCGGGACCAACTTCAGTAAGCTTTCCATGTTTCTGTGGAATATCGCCGCCACCGATCGGATTCCAAACGGGCATCTGTTATGAACAAAAAGACCTTTATGCGTGTTGATGCAGGTGAAGGCCTTCGATGATTCCTCCAGTTCCTGCGTCATGTAGGCTGAAGTCAGATCCAGCTTCGTGAACGTCTTTCCTCCCGCCAGCATTGCAAAGAGGTCATCGGCCTTTGGTAGTGGGTATTGGTCCTGCAAGGAGAAACGATTGATAGTGACTTTGTAATCGCCACAGATTCTGACGGTGCCATCTCCCTTGTGGACGGGTACGATAGGACTGGCCTACTTGTTGAACTCAATCGGGGAAATGATGCCCTCTCTTTGCAGCCGGTCTAGCTCGATTTCTATCCTTTCTCTCATCATGTACAGTACTGCTCTCGCCTTGTGATAGATGGGTCGCGCTCCCAGAATTAGGTGGATGTGTACTTTTGCTCCTTGGAATTTTCCGATGCCTGGTTCGAACAATGAAGGAAATTTGTTTAAGACCTGGGCACATGAAGTTTCGTCAGTGGGCAATAGCGCTCGGACGTCGTCCCAGTTCCAACGTATCTTTCCCAGCCAGCTCCTGCCGAGCAGCGTGGGACCATTGCCCGGTACCACTCAGAGTGATAGCTTGTGCACCGCTCCATCGTAGGAGACCTTAACGGTAGCACTGCTGATTACAGGAATCAGTTATTTTGTGTAAGTTCTTAGTTTCATGCGAACTGGAGTTAGGACTGGCCTTGAGGCCTTGTTGCATCACAACCTTTCGAAAGTCTTTTTGCCCATGATGGACTGGCTTGCAACCCGTGTCCAGCTCCACTGACACCGGGAGTCCATTTAGTTCAACATTCAGCATTATCGGGGGAGAATTCGTGGTGAATGTGTGCACCCCATGTATCTCTGCCTCCTCGATCTGAGGCTCTGGTTCGTCGTGATACTCTCTGGATCTGTCCTCCTCTGCAACGTGGTGGTTTGCAGGTTTGACAGGCTTTGCCGTTCGCTTGCACACTTGTTGGAGGTGTCCCATTATTCCACAGCCCCTGCAAACGTACCCTTTGAATTGGCATGAATGGAAACGATGATCACCCCCGCAGCGCCAACAAGGTGTTAATGGCCTTGCATTCATCACCCTTGATGGTGGACTCTGAAACATCTGCGGACGTGTAGCTGCAGGTATGTGTGACCTGCCCTGTATGTTACGATTCAAAAACATCATCACTTTGTTCACAGTACTTGTAGCAGCACTTGTGTGCTGAGAGATTTGCTTCATACTGTCACTGGTGGCAATGAACGCCTGGGCTATCGCTATGGCCTTACTCAAGGTTGGGGTCTCTACAGTCAAAAGTTTGCGACGTATAGTTTCGTGGCCAATGCCAAGTACAAAAAAGTCTCTGAGCATGTGCTCCAAATGTCCTTCAAATTCGCAATGTCCTGCAAGGCATCTTAGCTCGGCGACATAACTCGCCACTTCCTGGCTTTCAGACCTTTTGTAGGTGTAGAACCGGTACCTCGCCATCAGAATGCTTTCCTTTCGGTTCAAATGCTCTCAGACCAGTGTGCACAAATCGTCGTACGATTTCTCCGTGGGTTTCATTGAAATGAGCAGATTCTTCATGTGGCCCCACAGATGGTGAGGATGATCGTTCTATGTTTGGCAGCGCTCTCTTCCCCATCTAGCTCGTTGGCCACGAAGTATTGGTCGAGTCGCTCCACAAAAGTTTCCCAATCATCTCCCTCCGAGAATTTCTCCAAGATGCCCACCGTTCTCTGCATCTTTGGATTCGCTATCTGTATCTCGTCGCCAGTTGTGTATGGAGAAAGAGTCAGACTGAACACTGTGAGCTCAAAGTAAAGTGTGACCATAGTCTTTTATTGCAGGTCTCCAGAGTGCCTCTCCAACCTGTGAAGCCTCCTTAAATACCTGTGCTCCCAAGGGATTATGGGATGCCTTGGGACTCTAGAGGATGAGTCCTCTGGTGGCTGTACAGAGTAAATACAAGTATACATTTATAACAGGAATCACAGTGATAGTTCCTCTGTAATTTTTGATGATGCCCAGTCATGTTTCTTGTTAATGTGTCTGCGCTTCCAATGTTGCAAATGGTTTAAACAAACCTGCAGCTGCCACTAGCCCTCCTTTATCTCTGTCCCCAAAGAGTCATTTGCATTGCTCATCAGGATCGCCAAGGCTTTTTTCTCATGCAGTGTGAGAGGACTTTTGCAGGCAGTGGTCTGGGATTCCCTGTGAGAGAAAAGAGAAAAAACGAGCATCGCGGTCAAGGCTGTGCAGAGAGTCTTACAACAGTTTGAAACATCAGGTTAAAAGAGGAGCAGAAAGCAGAAAAGGATCAGTGTGGCGGGCGAGGGCGGCTTTCTTATGCATGTTATAGTGTGAGGGAGGGTGTTCTTGAAACTAACAGGTAAACATGATGGAAGAATGGTAATCCGTGGTTCAGAATACAATCATAGAGCATGACGAGAGTGATGAATGAAGGAGTATCGTACACATAAAGACCTTGAAAGAATTGGTTGCGTAAGCAGGTAGCTTACCTTGGCTTCTCTGATGAAGTTGTTAAACCTCCTCTTGTACTCCAAAGGAGCCCTGGGAATCAAACATATGGAACTCACTACCATTGCTTCCTTGCTGTATAAACTGTGAATGACATGCTTGGCAGGTCTCCGGTCCCTGATCACAAACATCTGTCCCTCCTGTCCATATTTCCATTAGGAGGACTTCCAAGTCAGATCCCCTGACTCTTTTGGCCCTTGCTGTCAACCTTCTCATCTAGGTTGCGTGCTTCCTTCCGTGCTGCCATTGTCCCTTTAGGCAGCAGCAGGTTTTATATCTGGGTCTCCACCTCTGCTCCAGGTATTATTCACCTCTCCTCCAGCCATCCATTCAGGACACCCTTATGGCTGAACCCCACCCCTGCACTGATGGCATTGCAGGGGGATTTACACAACCTGCACATCTTTCCATATTTATATTCACTGTCCCTGCAATTTACAGTGGGGGCCAGCCACCATGACATCATGGTGGGCAGAAGTCCCACTTGGCCCCATAGCCATGTGAGAAATGAGGCAATAGGAATTTTGGGTTCAGCAAATATTATCAGCTCCCATTACAAGTGAGCCTGTATTTTGAACAGTCAAACTGAATTTCTTTGGCTGGTGTACATACATTTTGAAGTATTTGTGTGTTTTCAAGTTTTAAAATCTACTATGAATAGGCTGGCAATATTATGCTTCCTAAACATTAATTAAGAGGAAGTTGCTCAGTAATTCATATTTCTATTCATCTAAACACATGTTATCTTATTTATTTAGAACAGTAATTCTACCGTGCATGTCATTCTGTGAAGCTGCGAAGGAAGGTTGTGAGCCATTATTGCAACTGGTGGAGGCTGGATGGCCAGAGTTCCTCAAATGCTCCAGGTTTGTCAACGATACAGGAATGGAAAACAGCAGCAGGATATGCTTTTCACCACAGCAAGAGGAAGGAAAAAGTAAGTTGAATGTTAACTACCTGTCATCACGTTTGGTTCTATATAGCCTCTTAATTTGGGTCAGTATCCTGCATCACAAGATTAGCCTCTCTGTTTGTAGCCAATTATTGTTGTGATTATACTGTGCTGTTTGATTGCCAAGTTTAAAAGAAATCACAAATATTAAAGTGCATTGCACTTGACTCTTCTTTGAACATCCTATTCAAATAGATTTTCAAAATCTGATTAGGCATATTCCATCTAACTTTAAATCTAGTTAGTAAGCACATTTTTCAATTTTCCCCTATTTCTTCATTTGATGTGGTCCTTTGAAATTTGAATCAGAGTTCAGTTTTATCTAAAAAGGATAATGAACCACCTGATTATTTAAATATAAATCCTCATCATAGTCCACTTCAATTATGTACAGTAGCCATGTTGGCCCAAAGATGTTTTATAAATACATAAAGAGCAAGAGAATAACGAAAGGAAGAGTAGGGCCTATTAGAAACCAAAAAGGTAATGTGTATGGAGGTGGAAGACGTGGGTATGGTTCTTAATAAATACTTTCCATCTGTCTTCACAAAAGAGAGGGACGATGTAGACATTGTAGTTAAGGAGGAGGAGTGTGAAATATTAGCTGAGATAAACATAGAGAGAGGAAGTATTAAGGGGTTTGGCATCTTTGAAAGTTGATAAAACTCCAGGCTCGGGTGAAATGTATCCCAGGCTGTTAAGAGAAGCAAGGGAGGAACTAGAGGAGGCTCTGACCATCATTTTCCAAAACTTGATGGCTACAGGTGTGGTTCCGGAGGACTGAAGGACTGCTAACATTGTAACGTTGTTTAAAAAGGGAGAAAGGGATAGGCTGAGTAATTACAGGCCAGTTAGCCTAACCTTAGTACTGGCAAATTATTGGAAAAACTCCTGAAGGACAGTAATCGTTATTTAGAAACATAGAAACTTAGAAAATAGGCGCAGGAGTAGGCCATTCGGACCTTCGAGCCTGCACCGCCATTCAATGAGTTCATGGCTGAACATGCAACCTCAGTACCCCATTCCTGCTTTCTCGCCATACCCCTTGATCCCCCTAGTAGTAAGGACTTCATCTAACTCTTAAAAAGGCACGGATTAATAAAGGGCAGTCAGCATGGATTTGTTAAGGGAAGGTTGTGTCTGAGTAACTTGTATGGCTCAGAGACATGGACCATGTACAGTAGACACCTCAAGTCACTGGAGAAATACCGCAAGATCCTACAAATCCCCTGGGAGGACAGACACACCAACACTAGCGTCCTCAACCAGGCCAACATCCCCAGCATTGAATCACTGACCACATTTGATCAGCTCCGCTGGGCAGGCCACATTGTCCGCTTGCCAGACATGAGACTCCCAAAGCAAGCGCTCTACTCGGAACTCCTTCATGGAAAACGAGCCAAAGGTGGGCAGAGGAAACGTTACAAGGACACCCTCAAAGCCTCCCTGATAAAGTGCAACATCCCCACCGACACCTGGGAGTCCCTGGCCAAAGACCGCCCGAAGTGGAGGAAGTGCATCTGGGAGGGCGCTGGGATCTCGAGTATCATCGTCTAGAGCATGCAGAAATCAAGCGCAGGCAGCGGAAAGAATGTGTGGCAAACCTGTCCCATCATCCCTTACCCTCGACGACTATCTGTCCCACCTGTGACAGGGACTATGACTCTCGTATTGGACTGTTCAGCCACCTAAGGACTCATTTTAAGAGTGGAAGCAAGTCTTCCTCGATTCCGAGGGACTGCCTATGATGATGATGAGGGTTAAGGGAAGGTTGTCTGAGTAACTTGATTGAATTTTTTGAGGCGGTAACAAGGAGGGTTGATGAGGGTAGCACATTTGATGTAGTCTACATGGATTTTAGCAAGACTTTTGACAAGGTCCCTCATTGCAGTCAACTATCAACCTCGAGGGACTATGGAATGTCGTCCTCCATTTCGGCTGCTCCCAAAAGTTCATCACCATCCTTCGCCTGCTCCACGACGACATGCAAGTTGTGATCCTGACCAACAGATCCATTACAGACCCAATCCACGTTCGGACAGGGGTCAAACAGGACTGCATCATCGCGCCAACCCTCTTCTCAATCTTCCTCGCTGCAGTGCTCCACCTCACACTCAACAAACTCCCTGCTGGAGTGGAACCTGTGGGAACCTGTTCAACCTTCGTCGTCTCCAGGCCAGATCCAAGACCGTCCCAACCACTATCATCGAACTATAGTACGTGGACGACGCATGCGTCTGCGCACATTCAGAGACTGAACTCCAAGTCATAGTCAACATCTTCACTGAGGCGTACAAAAGCATGGGCCTTACACTAAACATCCGCAAGACAAAGGTCCTCCACCAGCCTGACCCCGCCACACAGCGGGTAGCACTACCCCCCAGTCATCAAGATCCACGGCGCGGTCCTGGACAAGGTGGACCATTTTCCATACCTTGGGAGCCTCTTATCAACAAGGGCAGACATCGACGACGAGATTCAACACCGCCTCCAGTGCACCAGCGCAGCCTTCAGCCACCTGAAGAAAAGAATGTTCGAAGATTAGGCCACCAAGCTCATTGTCTACAGGGCTGCAGTGATACCCGCCCTCCTGTATGGCTCAGAGATGTGGATCATATACAGTAGGCACTTCAAATCGCTGGAGAAATACCACCAACGATGTCTCCGCAAGATCCTGCAAATCCCTTGGGAGGACAGACGCACCAACGTTAGCGTCCTCGACCAGGCCAACAGCCCCAGCATCGAAGCACTGACCACACTTGACCAGCTCTGCTGGGTGGGCCACATTGTTCGCATGCCTGATACAAGAATCCCAAATCAAGCGCTCAACTCGGGACTCCTGCACGGCAAACATTTCAAGGACACCCTCAAAGCCTCCTTGATAAAATATAACATCCCCACTGACACCTGGGAGTCCCTGGCCAAAGATTACCCTAAGTGGAGGAAGTACACCCAGGCAGACATATATTACTTCATTCCCCCCCAAGATTTTGGTATCAGTCCTATTTACAAATTGAGACGGTCCGGGGCTTTCCGCTCCCTAGTTGATCGTCTCAGTTCAATTCCAGATCTGGGTGAGCTCTCCGAGTCCTCGTGACTTGAGACTGGGTAGCTGATCTAATGGGAGTGGCAGTGTCCATGTTGGGGATTGAAGGTCCAGATTCATTGACAACAGCAGGGTCTTCTGATGGCTGAATATGAACCGGTTGGTCATTGATGGTCTCTTCAAGCTGTTCCAGTTCGTCTGTGTGCCGCAATTTTGTCTGATCAATGTGCCTCCTGCATGTTTGCCCATTAGTAAGCCTGACAATAAGCACCCTGTTACCCTCCTTGGCCATAACAGTGCCAGTGACATACTTGGGGCCTTGACCATAACTTAGCACATACACAGGACCATTAATAGAGATGTCACGTGACACGGCAGTGCGATTATGATACCGCTGCTGATGTTGACGTCTGTTTTCGACATGATCGTTAAGATCAGGGTGGACAAGCGAGAGCCTGATTTTGAGACCTCTCCATCAACAGTTCAGCAGGGGGACCCCGGTAAGGGTGTGGGGTCTCGTCCTGTAACTAAACAGTATGCGTGACAAGCGAGTCTGCAAAGAACCGTGAGTTACGCGTTTCAGGCTCTGCTTGATGGTTTGGAGAAAGAGTCAGACTGAACACTGTGAGCTCAAAGTAAAGTGTGACCGTAGTCTTTTATTGCAGGTCTCCAGAGTGCCTCTCCAACCTGTGAGGCCTCCTTAAATATCTGTGCTCCCAAGGGATTATGGGATCCCTTGGGACTCCAGGGGATGAGCCCTCTGGTGGCTGTACAGAGTAAATACCAGTTTACATATATAACAACAATCCCCACCCCCCGCCCCCCCACCGCCCACCCAAATTCAACAGTGTAACTATTTAAAATGTGAGTCGATCTGGGGCCCTTCTTGCCCTGGTTGATCGTCTCGGTATGAAAGCTGGTGTTGTTGAATCATTTGTTGGGCCCTCGCTGGGCTGCTGTGCAGCTGGCTTTGCTGGGCTGCCTGGTGTGTTGGGCCCTGCTGGGCTGCTGTGGATGATGGGTTCTGCTTCGTGGTCAACCGTGGTGCCAGTTGCCATTGGTGTGTATGTTGGGGGATCAAAAAAGATAGGGTCCGTGAATCTGAGTTTGATTTGGTCCAAGTGTTTCCGGTGAATGAGTCCATTTGAAAGTTTGACCTGAATCACCCAGCTCCCCTCTTTGGCCACGACAGTGCCGGGAAGCCACTTGGGACCTTGTCCATAATTTAATACATATACAGGATCATTGATTTCAATCTCGCGTGACACTTTTGCGCTATCATGGTATGCACTTTGTTGAAGCCGCCTGTCTCGACATGTTCATGTAGATCAGGGTGAACTAACGAGAGCCTTGTCTTAAGTGCTCTTTTCATGAGCAGGTCAGCAGGTGGGATCCCAGTGAGGAGTGGGGTCTCGTGCGGTAGCTAAGCAGGACTAGGGATAGGCGAGTCTGCAGTGAGCCTTCAGTTACCCTCTTCAAGCCTTGCTTGATGGTTTGCACTGCTCTCTCTGCCTGACCATTGGACGCTGGTTTAAACGGGACAGATCTGATGTTTGATCCCATTACGGGTCATGAATTCTTTGAACTCAGCACTGATAAGACATGGCCCACTGTCGCTCACTACGACATCGGGTAAGCAGTGCAGGCTTTCAGTGGTGGCAGCGGACGTGCTAGTCGACATTATCTCACATTCAATCCACTTGGAGTACGCGTCTACAACCACAAGGAACATTTTACCCAAGAACGGGCCTGCATAGTCGACATGTACCCTAGACCACGGTTTGGAGGGCCAAGACCATAAACTTAGCGGCGCCTCCCTGGGTACATTGCTTAACTGCGAGCATATATTACATTGTGAACGCAGGACTCTAAATCCGCATTGATACCGGGCCACCACACGTGGGATCTGGCTATCGCTTTCATCATTATGATGCCTGGGTGGGTACTGTGGAGGTCATTGATGAAGGTGTCTCTGCCCTTTTTGGTTGTCCCACAGAAGGCAGTCTGCCTGTATAGACATTTCATCTTTGCGCCGCTGGAACGGCTTTATCTCTTCCACTGGGACACTGGACCAGCTCCCGTGAAGCACACAACTTTTGACTAAAGATAATAAGGGATCCTGTTTTGTCCAGATTTTGATCTGCCGGGCAGTGACGGGTGATTGCTCACTCTAAAATGCTTCCATAACCATGGCGAGATCTGCGGGCTGTGCCATTTCCACCCTGTGGTGGGCAATGGCAGTTTTCTTTGCCTGGCCTGTGGCGGATGGCGTAGTTGTATGCAGACAACGTGAGCGCCCATCTCTGGATGCGGGCCGATGTGTTGGTATTTCTTCCTTTACTCTCGGAAAACAGGGTTTTAAGTGGCTTATGTTCAATTTCCAATTCTAATTTTAGCCCTAACAGGTATTGATGTATTTTCTTTACCCCATAGACACACGCTAATGCTTCTTTCTCAATCGTGCTGTAGGCTCTCTCAGCCTTGGTCAGACTCCTGGATGCATAAACAACCGGTTGCAGTTTCCCGAAATCATTAGCTTGTTGCAATACACACCCGACACCATATGCCAACGCATCACATGCTAGTACCAAACGCTTACATGGATCATACAACACAAGCAATTTGTTTGAGCATAACAATTTTCTCACTTTTACAAAGGCATTTTCTTGGCTTTTGCCCCAAACCCATTCGTCCCCTTTTCGTAGTTCTAGTCTCCCCGACCAGTGGAAACAACCTCTCTGCCTCTATCTTGTCTATCCCTTTCATTATTTTAAATGTTTCTATAAGATCACCCCTCATTCTTCTGAACTCCAATGAGTAAAGACCCAGTCTACTTAACCTATCATCATAAGGTAACCCCCTCATCTCCGGAATCAGCCTAGTGAATCGTCTCTGTACCCACTCCAAAGCCAGTATATCCTTCCTGAAGTAAGGTGACCAAAACTGCACGCAGTACTCCAGGTGCGGCCTCACCAATACCCTATACAGTTGCAGTAGGACCTCCCTGCTTTTGTACTCCATCCCTCTCACAATGAAGGCCAACATTCCATTCGCCTTCCTGATTACCTGCTGCACCTGCAAACTAACTTTTTGTGGTTCATGTACAAGAACCCCCAGGTCCCTCTGCACCACAGCATGTTGTAATTTCTCCCCATTCAAATAATATTCCCTTTTACTGTTTTTTTCCCAAGGTGGATGACCTCACACTTTCCGACATGAATCCATGTTGCATCTGCTTGATTGCACTATTTTTATCTAGATGTCCCGCTATTTCTTCCTTAATGATAGCTTCAAGCATTTTCCCCACTACAGATGTTAAACTAACCGGCCTATAGTTACCTACCTTTTGTCTGCCACCTTTTTTAAACAGAGGCGTTACATTAGCTGCTTTCCAATTCGATGCTACTTCCCCAGAGTCCAGAGAATTTTGGCAGATTATAACTAATGCATCTGCTATAACTTCCGCCATCTCTTTTAATACCCTGGGATGCATTTCATCAGGACCAGGGGACTTGTCTACCTTGAGTCCCATTAGCCTGTCCAGCACTACCCCCCCTAGTGATAGTGATTATCTCAAGGTCCTCCCTTCCCACATTCCCGTGACCAGCAATTTTTGGCATGGTTTTTGTGTCTTCCACTGTGAAGACCGAAGCAAAATAATTGTTTAAGGTCTCAGCCATTTCCACATTTCCCATTATTAAATCCCCCTTCTCATCTTCTGAGGAACCAACATTTACTTTAGTCACTCTTTTCCGTTTTATATATCGGTAAAAGCTTTTACTATCTGTTTTTATGTTTTGCGCAAGTTTACTTTCGTAATCTATCTTTCCTTTCTTTATTGCTTTCTTAGTCATTCTTTGCTGTCATTTAAAATTTTCCCAATCTTCTAGTTTCCCATTAACCTTGTCTTGAGATACACCCCAAACCCAGTTGTTACCTTTTCTGAGCAGCATGTGCAGTGGCTCAAATAATGTGCTCAATTTAGGTAAGAAATTACCGAAGTAGTTGAGAAGACCAAGGAACGAACGCAGTTCCGTCACATTCTGTGGTCTGGGTGCATTTTTGATGGCCTCTGTTTTCGAGTCCGTAGGCCTGATGCCATCAGCGATCTTCCTTCCCAGTAATTCGACTTCCAGTGCCATAAAGACGCACTTTGAATGTTTCAGCCTGAGCCCCACTTTGTCAAGACGACGTAGAACCTCTTGCAGGTTGTGCAGGTGTTCGGCAGTGTCACGACCTGTGACCAGAATGTCGTCTTGGAACACCACGGTTCTAGGGACAGACTTCAGTAAACTCTCCATGTTTTTCTGGAATATGGCTGCAGCCGAGCGAATTCTGAAAGAACACCTGTAAATGAACAGCCCTTTATGTGTATTGATGCACGTAAGTTTCTTCGACGATTGGACAAGCTCTTGTGTCATATAGGCCGACGTCCGATCCAATTTGGTGAATGACTTTCCCCAGGCTAGTGTTGCAAACAGGTCATCATCCTTTGGTAACGGGTACTGATCCTGTTTTGAAACTCGGTTGATTGTAACCTTGTAGTCTCCACAAATCCTGACAGTGCCATCACTCTTCAGCACAGGAACAATGGGACTAGCCCATTCGTTAAATTTGACCGGTGAAATGACCCCTTCCCATTGGAGTCTGTCCAGTTCGATTTCGACCTTCTCCCTCATCATGTATGGGACCGCCCTGGCTTTGTGATGGATGGGTCTGCACCTTGGCTCCCATGAAGTTGCCGATGCCCGGTTCAAACAGCGAGGGAAATTTGCTCAGCGCTTGAGCACTCAAAGCGTCATCCACCGATGACATAGTTTTAATATCGTTCCAGTTCCACTTATTTTTTCGAGCCAACTCCTACCGAACAAGCGTTGGACCATTGCCTGGAACAATCCACAATGATAGATCGTGAACTGCCCCATCGTACGACACCTTGACTGCCAATCACTGGTATGCGCTCTTTGGTGTAGGTACGCAATTTTGCATTTACTGGATTCAGCTTGGGTTTCACGGCCTTGGTGTCCCACAGCTTTTTGAAAGTCCTCTGCTTCATAATTGACTGACACGCACCCATGTCTAATTCCATAGATACCGGCACGCCATTCAATTTTACTTCAATTATTATCGGTTGACTCTTTGTCAGGAACGAATGTACACTATACACTTCCTCCTCGGGTATCTCAGGTTGCATTGTCGGATCCGCTCCGGATCGGTCATCATCATCCATGTGGTGTGTCGCAGCACACTTGCTGAGCTGTGGACACATCTGCTGAAGGTGCCCCATTTTCGCACAGCCTCTACAAATATACTGTCTGGACGGCACTGATGAGGCCGATGATTGCCCCCACAATGCCACAGGGTGAAATCGGATTCATGTCCAATGGCGGACTTTGAGCAGCTACAGGTTTCGCAAACACAGTCGGGTAGGCCCTGTCAGGTGCAGCTCTGCCAACCGACGACACAATCTGGTGCACAGTACTTGCCATGGAGTTCCGACTCTGCGAGGATATCTGCTTTGTGCTATCAATCGTGGTCAGACAAGCCTGGCCGATCGTGATGGCCCTGCTCAGATCCAACGTCTCCGCAGCCAGCAGCTTCCGCAGGATCAACTCGTGGTTTATGTCATATACAAAGACGTCGCACAACATGTCTTCCAGCGCGGTTCCACACTTACACGGCCCAGCGAGACGTCTCAGGTCGGTAACAAATTCTGCCATGTCCTGGCCCTCAGAACGAACATGCATGTAAAAGCGATATCTTGAGATAATGATGCCTTCTTTAGGTTTGTGATGGTCCCGAATCAGAGCACACAGTTCCTCATAGGTCTTTTCTGTTGGATGTGCAGGTGAGAGCAGATTCTCTGAGGCCATAGATTTTTGGACCACAAACCGTGAGGAAAACCGCCCTGAGCCTAACTGCGTCTCAGCATCTTCATCCATCTTGTTGGCCACGAAGTACTGGTCGAGGCGATCTGTAAAATCCTCCCAGTCTTCTCCCTCCAGGATTCCAACGGTGCTCATTTTTTTTTTGTGTGTAAAAGTTCGTATTGTGCCTCGTTGCCAAATGTTGCGTATGCAATAACTCAATAGGCTTAGTACCGTGAACTCAATCAGGTGTGACCTGACTCTACTTTATTAGCTCTCAAAGTGAGGATTAAACTTGGAGGCTTTCTTTATATACAAGTGCTGCACGTGTGTAGAAACATAGAAACATAGAAAATAGAAACATAGAAAATAGGTGCAGGAGTAGGCCATTCGGCCCTTCTAGCCTGCACCACCATTCAATGAGTTCATGGCTGAACATGCAACTTCAGTACCCCATTCCTGCTTTCTCACCATATCCCTTGATTCCCCTAGTAGTAAGGACTTCATCTAACTCCTTTTTGAATATATTTAGTGAATTGGCCTCAACAACTTTCTGTGGTAGAGAACTCCACAGGTTCACCACTCTCTGGGTGAAGAAATTCCTCCTCATCTCGGTCCTAAATGGCTTCCCCCTTATCCTTAGACTGTGTCCCCTGGTTCTGGACTTCCCCAACATTGGGAACATTCTTCCTGCATCTAACCTGTCTAACCCCGTCAGAATTTTAAACGTTTCTATGAGGTCCCCTCTCATTCTTCTGAACTCCAGTGAATACAAGCCCAGTTGATCCAGTCTTTCTTGATAGGTCAGTCCCGCCATTTCGGGAATCAGTCTGGTGAATTTTCGCTGCACTTCCTCAATAGCAAGAATGTCCTTCCTCAGGTTAGGAGACCAAAACTGTACACAATACTCCAGGTGTGGCCTCACCAAGGCCCTGTACAACTGTAGCAACACCTCCCTGCCCTTGTACTCAAATCCCCTCGCTATGAAGGCCAACATGCCATTTGCTTTCTTAACCGCCTGCTGTACCTGCATGCCAACCTTCAATGACTGATGTACCATGACACCCAGGTCTCTTTGCACCTCCCCTTTTCCTAATCTGTCACCATTCAGATAATAGTCTGTCTCTCTGTTTTTACCACCAAAGTGGATAACCTCACATTTATCCACATTATACTTCATCTGCCATGCATTTGCCCACTCACCTAACCTATCCAAGTCGCTCTGCAACCTCATAGAATCCTCCTCGCAGCTCACACTGCCATCCAACTTAGTGTCATCCGCAAATTTGGAGATACTACATTTAATCCCCTCGTCTAAATCATTAATGTACAGTGTAAACAGCTGGGGCCCCAGCACAGAACCTTGCGGTACCCCACTAGTCACTGCCTGCCATTCTGAAAAGTCCCCATTTACTCCTACTCTTTGCTTCCGGTCTGACAACCAGTTCTCAATCCATGTCAGCACACTACCCCCAATCCCATGTGCTTTAACTTTGCACATTAATCTCTTGTGTGGGACCTTGTGTGTGTCTGTGGCCCAATGACCTCCGACGGTTGCTCCCCCTGGTGGACCCAAGCATACATACATTACAATCAGAAAAGTAAAAGCCCAAGGAATCCAAAAGAAAGTGACAAATTGGATCCAAATTTGATTCAGTAGTAGGAAACTAAGTGTAATGGTCGATGGGTATTTTTGTGACTGGAAGGCTGTTTCCAGTCGGGTTCTGCAGGGCTGAGTACTAGGTCCATACTTTTTGTGATATATAAATCAATGATTTAGACTTCAATGTAGAGGGCATGATGCAGAAGTTTGCAGATGATACAAAAACTGGCGGTGTGGTTGATAATGAGGGAGAAAACTGTAGACTGCAGGAAGATATCAATGGACTGGTCAGGTGAGCAGAAAAGTGGCAAATTCTATTACCTCATCAAAGTAGCCATTCATCATATGTCATCCTATAATGTGAGTATTAGCACACTATTTATCTTTGAAGGACACCATATCTGAGCCCAATTCTCTCATCAATTGTTGCGCACAAACACACATACACACCTATGTGCGCACACATACACACACTTTTATCTCCCGAACCTTAGGACATTAACTGCAGCGCACTATCAAAATGTCTTGGTTGAGATCATCAAACTCAATCTTTACCGTTATTCATCTGTACAGCTCAGTGACTCACTGCTTTATGAATTGTGTCACTAAGGGAACTTGCACTCATTATTAACCTTTTCATTTCCTCCAAAAAAGGAGATGATTGCAGTGAACATCAAAACTACACTGGACAGAAAAAAGATTAAACAATTGCCCCGAATTTCCATGGGGATTCTCCCAAGCTCCTGGCATAATTTTATCCCCGACGAAATTGCGTCAACAAGCTGAAAATGATCATTTATGCTTTCTCTCTGGGGGATCTGCTGATTTCATGCTGAAGTTACATCAGGAGCTCAGGAGAACTCCCCCACAAAATTAATTGCCAATGTGTTTTGTTTCATGAGAAAAAGTCTAAAATTGGAAAATCTAATGGTAGGAAAAAATAGAGACTAAAAGCTATGTGATACTCTTTTAAAAAAAAAAATCCAGTGCTCAATGGAATTTTTCAGAAAGATGTGGCACACCACCTCCAAGGTTTCATGTATCCTTCATCCCACATTACATTTTCTGCTCATCCCTGCTTGGCTTGACAATTTGACTTTATGCAGATGGCTTGCTCAAACTATGCACAGGATGAATGTATTCTATTTCTGTTCAGTTCAGAAAATGTTTCTTTTGGGTTACAAGTTAGCTTCTGCACATCTTAGCGTTAATTTATCTTAAATATAATTTCAGGCCCCAGTGCAGAGAAGACTTGGCCATGTCTTCGCTTCTCCTCTAGTTTTCCTATAACAATGGTATTTGAAACATAACCATAGGATTGGGAATAGAAACATAATGGGAAACATAGAATTCTTTTTCATGCAAGTGCCTATTGAAACTGAGTCAACAGCTCAGTTTAAGAGGGAATAAAATAAACATAGGAAGAACAAAATTATTAAGAGTACATGGAAATGGAATGAGATAGTTCCGAAATGGAGCTAGCACTAGCATCAAATGGCCTCTTTGTGTGTTGAAATATGTATAGCTGAGATAGAGAAAGAAAAATGTAAAAATGGAGGCCGTGTAATTGTTCGATGACGTTTCCATTTACCTACAGATTTTTGAAATAAATAATTCCTTACTGTAAGTATGATTGACATCTTATAGTAAGAGCTGTGTAAGGAATCTGATTTGTGACGCACGCCTGCTACTTATGTTCTAGTAGAATAGCAATTAAAGCAGTTTAAAAAAGCAACTCACTTCAGCAGAGCTTTGCTGAGGAATTTACTCTTGAATAATGGAGGTCATTTTCGAGAATGTTATTGGAAAAAGCTTCTGTATAACTTAATCTCACTAAGAAGCTTTTAATTAGAACTCCATATTAACAAGCTCTGTGCTCTCCACATAACAGGAAATTAATGAATGCACTCCCACTCGGTTTCTTTTAAAGTATATTTTTATTTTTATGAAATGTGAACAATGCCCTTGGAGATTGGAATCTGTTTGCAAAGGTTTATGGCACAGTAATGAGGTGGCCACTGTTTGCAATCAGATTCTTGTAAACAATATCAGGTATATCATTATAGCACAAGTCTAAAAACACAAAAAAATGCAAAGAAAAGCATTCAAAAACATTTAGCAATGTACTGTTTAATACTTGGATTATGCTGCAGAGAATTTCAGGTAACTATTCTAATGAATATAAACATGACCATGAGCTATACTGTATGAGCCCCAAAAGCTGCCATAATTGTGCTATGTTGCAGTGTGAAAAGGGCATGCATTCAAACCTTACAGTGACTTGTAAGGGCTCACTTGTGAGATAGAAACATTCCCATAACCTCATTTGAACCTGTAGTAAGTATTTTGCTAAGCAAAGATGAGGAGGGAAAAAATACTAATTCTAGAATCTGAAATAAAGATCAGAAAATATTAGAAATTCATGGCAGCATCTGAACAAAGGAAAGTTAGGCTAAAGTTTCAGGTAGAGATGTTCTGATGCAGGGTATTTTCAGATGCTGAAGGCTTTGCTATGTATTTCCATCATTTTCTACTCATTTTGAATGAGAAGGTAACTCTTAATTTCCCAATGAGAAAATTAGGGAAAATATAGATCCTGAAATTCTGCTGGGGTTCTACTGGTCTCTCACCATAACTCCAGTGGGAGACTGGCAGAGCACTCAGGATGTGGCATAAACAGCTGCTTTCACCTGTTTTCCTTTGGGTTCTACCAGCTTCCCTGCCAGAGTTACATTAGGTAGAATTTCCATGGAAAATTGAAGGTTGTCCAAATGATCTCAAAGCATCCAAATCTATTAACTGTGTAAAAGAAATGCTCATCTAAGTGAGGCTGACAATCCGCGGACATTCTGGAATACTCCCGCTGTGACATTTGCACCACACAAGTGCCAGGCAATGACTATCTCCAACAAGTGAGAGTCTAACCACTGCCCCTTGACATTCAACGGCATTAACATTGCCGAATCCCCTACCATCAACATCCTGGAGTTTGATCAGAAACTTAACTGGATCAGCCACATAAATACTGTGGCCACAGGAGCAGGTCAAAGGCTGGGTATTCTGGGGTGAGTGTCTCACCTCCTGACACCCCAAAACCTCTCCACTAACTACGAGGCACAAGTCAAGCATGTGATGGAATACTCTCCACTTGCCTGGATGAGTGCAGCTCCAACAACACTCAAGAAGATTGACATCATTCAGGACAAAGCAGCCCGCTTGATTGGCACCCCATCCACCACTTTAAACATTCACTCCCTCCACCACCGGTGCAACGTGGCTGCAGTGTGTTCCATCAACAAGCTGCACTGCAGCAACTCACCAAGGCTTCTTCGACAGCACCTCCTAAATCCATGATCTCTACCACCTAGAAGGACAAGGGCAGCAGGCACATGAGAACACCATCATCTGCAAGTCCTCCTCCAAGTTACACACCATCCTGACTTGGAAATATATTGCTATTCCTTCATTGTCATTGGGTCAAAATCCTGGAACTCCATCCCTAACTGCACTGTGGGAGTACCTTCACCACAAGGACTGCACCTTCTCAAGGAGTCCTGCATTAAACAAGGACAGCAGCATAGGAGGGGGCATAGCTGAGGGCAGGACTCCCAGGTCAAGAGTTCTTGCATCCCCAGTTTGGTGAGACATTGACAGGCTGGTATAAAGAAAGACTTGCATTTATATAACTCCTTTCATAACCTTCAGGTCATCAATGAACTACTCTTAAATTGTGGTCATTATTGTAAGGTATGCCGAATTACAGCTCTAATACCGACCTGCCAAATGGTGGATCTGGGGCTCACCTGGGAGGTGCAGGGCTAGATTGGGGCATGGACCCCGTAAGAGATAAGGGGGAAGAAATTCTGTTGGGGCGGAGGCGGAGCGATACTTTTAGCACCATGAAAAAGTGTGCCCGTCCCGCCCAGAAATTCATCAGAATCAGTGGAAGTACTGACAGGGGTGATTAAATCAGCTGCTGCACACCAGAGCTGGGGGAGACGCTGATGAAAATGCCAGCGCTAAATTTAACTGAGTCATTGCGCATGCGCTGAACTCCGATTCAGATCCCAGGAAAAGCCGAGTCTTAAAGGCACGGCATAGTAATGTACCCAGAAAAGTTTTCAAAATCACTTTTTTTCTCATCATGAACTCTTATTTCTGTCTGCTACTACAAACTCGGGGGCTCACCATCGTCCTGTGTGTAAACGTTGCACTGACTGTGACTTCCGAGGGAAACGCTTCCTCATCCCTTTAAGTAGCCACCAGTTAACTACTCTGCAAGACAGTCCAACTGTTTTTCCAGACGTAGTTCTTGGCGGGTGCTCAATGAGGCGGCACCTAATTTTCCAACTGGGACACGAGTGTGGGCGTTGCACCAGGAATACGTCATGATGGGAGAGGTCGTCAGCAGCCAGGCGCTACTGGTTTGTGCCCCCTTTGAGCCTCTAATGAATTTTCGGTCGGGGCGGACAACCAAAAATCCAGCCGCTAGAAATCCAAACCATATTTTTTGTCCCTCTTATAATGGGTGCCGATGGAGAAAATATCGTCATTTTTGTAACCGTTGCAGCCACTGGCAATGTAGCTAGAAGTAGGCTTATGTGGGGTTGCAGCATGTGACATAACCCATCGATTGCTTCCTTTTGTGAAGCACAGCCTCTGCAAGTACTGCTCTGTTCTGTAGTGCCTTGCCTTGCATTGCTGGCTATGTTTATTATATGGGTGTAATTATTATTGAGCACTATTGATATAGTAATGATGGAAAATAGAACACAGACATTGCCATGTCATTACCATCTCATTTAAATATACCCACTTATTTCAAGGTGGCCGATTCTGGCATTTGCTGGATATGGAAAACTGTGCTGATACTAAAGTGAGGATCCAGCATAACAGATCCTTGATCTATTTCCTCCTGCCCAAATACTCTCTGAAAATTATGCAGCATTCATTGGAAATTTCAGGCTAGTGTCCCAGTATGTGCTCTGTTGAACATGAAGCTCTCGACTTTATATTGCATATTCTCAATGAGAAACCTTTGTGTGTTTTGTTTTGCAATGTGCACTTTATGAGCACTGTGATTATTCTCATGTACTCATTTTGTAAAACTGTTTCCAGGTTGAACCTCCCTTATCCAGCACCCTTGGGACCTGGCCTATCCCAAACGAGTGATTTTTCCGGATGAGGGGAGGTCACGTGTTTAGGTTTACTGCGCCTTTAAGTGCTGCTGCTGGGGTAAGAATGTGTATGCGCCGATTGTTTGGACCGACTGTCAGTTCGTCAATCAGCCAATCAGTGTGCAGGGGGCCTAGAAGAGCCGGCGGGCCCCAAAGAGCCGGTGGGCCCCAAAGAGCCGGTAGGCCTCGGAACAGTCAGCGAGCTGGCAGGCCCCGGCAAATTGGCAAGTCGATGGGCCCCGGCGGGCCTCTGAACAGTCGGTGGGCCCCGAAGAGTCAGTGGGCTCAGAAGTGTTGGCGGGCCCAGAAGAGTCGGCCCAACCCCGCGAAGTAGCGCTGTGGTGAGGAGCGGCCGGCCCGAGGACTCTGGTTGCAGGAGTTCCAGCAGGGCGACGAGGGTGAAGCAGCCAATTGAGGAGAAAGATTATATTGGAGAGTAAGATTTTGACAGGCCGCGTTCTGCGCACGTGCCACCTGGCGGCTGGGAATGGTCCCGGACGAGGGGTGGTACCGGATAAGGGCTTCCCGGATAAGAGAGGTTCAACCTGTACTAGGGTTGTGCTATTTACCAAAAGTAGTGCATACTGCTCACTTCACAACATCTCTGGGACTCTACTGGGAAAAGACTAGCTTCCTTCCTCCTGAGCTGCTTCAGTGTCAGATCCATTGGGGCTGAAACTCAGGGTCCGTATAAGGCCCGTTTCTGCTGTTTAGTGGCGGCCATGCGGTGGAATCGAGTGGCCGCCGTGTTGCAGTCCAATGGCCGCCCCGACCCCAATTCAGGTCGGGGATTTTTAAGCCTGTCCCTAATTCCGCTGATGATCGCCGTAAGCACGTCATTAAAACGCGCATCGCCGCTCTCCCTCACCTGCAGAATACACTGACCCAAATTCACTGGAAAAAATCATTCCCCTGTTGCATGGTGCCTCCCGACAGCTTTATCTGTCAGTGCAGCTTCTCCTCACTGTGTGCAGCCCGGCAGCGTGGCGACCCTTCAAGGGGAGGGTCCACTGCCGCGGCAGCCATGTCTTTATTTTTGCTGCCCGACTTCCCGATCAGCCGGCAAAATAGTGCCCCACAGGTTCGGCTGGGCCGACAACAGGCAGCCTGGCATCCCCTCTTGGGTGCCAGGCCACTGGCCCGGCCGAAACCCTCCCTGATGGCCCAGTGGCTGAAGATAAAAAAATGCCCAATTCTCTTCCCTTCAACGGAGGGGAAAGAGCGCGGTAACGCACACGCTGTGATGTCACCACCGCTCCGCTGCTGAGTGACGGCGACGGAGTCCTGGTCCCACCCCAACTTCCGCCCCTCAGCCTGCCTTACCGCCGCACTTCCGCCCCACTATGACCTGACTTTCGGTCCAATGTAAAAAAAAAAATACTAAGTGCCAAAAATCAACAGAAAGGCCGCCTCAACATTCCCGGTGGAAAAAACTTCAAGAAAAAGGTAGGTGCGCCAGCTTTCTGGTAGCCCTGAATATCGGCCCCAATCTGTTAATGCAGCACTGCCTCTAAATTGGACAATACAAGAAGCCCAATTATTGAGTTCACTTTATGACACAAGGAAGATGAATTTCCGCAGGGTACTCTGACTAACCTGCCATAACTTCGGCAAATGATCTGCAGTTCATTCCACTTCAAAATGGCCTAGAATTTCTTCAAAATTAATCACGCCACTATTGCCCCATTAATTTTTTTTACCTCTGCCTGTGTCCTGTAGAAGAGGTTACATGCGGGTTTCCTGGGTCTGATCATTTATATTCCCGTCGGTACGGTCACTGGCGTAAAACCTGTGTAAGTACAATCTGGAAACATCTGTGCAGCCTTTAAAAGCTCCGTTCAGCCTGCCCTGTTCTTCAGTAGATTGGGGGACAAATAGATCAGACAGCAACAGTGCTTGGGTTTTTCACTTCACTCTCAAATAAGTTCACTGAATATCCCGGCAATATTTTTATTATAATTGAACAAAATGATGACTGCACAGACACCATTTGAACGCAAAGTAAAACAGTGCATGGCATCATGCAGACTTGCACTTATTCAGACCTCCAAGCTCCTTTTGAGGAAATCAAAGGCAGGAGGCACAGACTGCTGAATGTGGGTGCCACCAAGGCACCCAGAAATGTAACTCCTGCTGCCTAGCGGGAAGGGGCACTGTGTACCACCTCCCTCATTCCCCAGGACTGTGAAATTGTGTTGCAAATAGTTTAAAGATCTCAACGGGGCAGGCAAGACAACACACTGGGCACTCTTTCATTTTCTTCCGTGCCCACCTTGGGCATCAGGACACACTTCATCCTCTTAAAGCAACTCTAACACGGCTAACCTTACACACTGCACTCTGGATAAAGGCGGCTCTAAACGGCATCTTGCACTATGACTACCCAGCTTCCCTCACAGCAGCTACCTCTATGCCCAACCCTAAAACCCCTTCCTCCACTTTTAACAGCTTCACACCGCATCTCTTACTTCATCTTGCCCAAGTTACTTGGCCTTGGCCTCCTTCACTCTTCCTGCAGGACAAGTTGGCATACAATGCCCACCAAGGCAGGTCACTGGAAGGGGCCTTCCCAACTTTAGACTCCTCACCCCCTTCAAAGTCCATCTAGTAGGAATTCACTTGACTCTTGTTGTTGGGGATGGTGAGGTCAGTGGCTTCTTGCTGGAGCCAGGCTAGCTGAACGCTTGCAGTGTCGCCCTAACATCCCTGTGAAGAAACATATAGATGGCACCTTCCAGCCCCTTTCTCCAACTCCTTAAACCATGAGGGGATAGTACAAACCTGTTCTTACATTCTATGCTCCTTTCCTGTATATCCACCACAGCAGCATGGGGCACAGGTAGAGAAGATGATGATGATTAGAATCATCATCTGCGGCAGATCACAACTAACAAGTGGCTGTCCCAGTTAATGCTCCCATCTTTATTGAAGCACAGATGCTGCTCTGAAGTCAATAGGGGCAGAATGGAATGCAGCATGAATCACAGCTTCCAGGCCATGGTGTCTCAGAGGTTTCAGAACCTGATAGCTGCCATCCTGCTGATCAGTGGAGCCACGGATCCAGGGCCCAGTGGACTGGCGATAGCTGGACTTCATCTGCCTGATACTGCTGTCTTCCAGGACAGCAGTATAGGTCATCACCCTTGCTCCTCAAAGCTTCATGCCAATGGGATATGGGAGGCAAGATCAGGCTGCCCAGGTGCAAGCTCAATGTATACAGTCAAGGACTTCCTGGCAGTTGGCATGAGAAGAGGCCTACCTCAGTCCTATGAGCCTGTCATTGAGCATCAGCAGTTAACCTTCAATGATCCTGGCTCTCAGGTAACACCTAGATGCAGCATGAGAATTGGTAAAGAAAAGGCTCATGTAGGCATCCTGGGGAAACATATTGTTAAAGAGTATACGGTAATAAACGAGAATATGTACTGACATGGCATTTTGTTACTGATGGAGGTTAGAGTCATACAGGAAAGGGGGCCACTTACGTGGTGCTGACATCGTCACTCAGACGGTGATGATTGGCATGTAGGGGCAATGAGGGCAGATGTGTTGTCGTGTTGTAGAATAGGTAGTGGATTAGGGGAGACTGAGAAACACAGAGGAGAAGATTTCAGCGATGACATGTGCTGTGATGCCACTTTCAGTAAATACCTACTGCTGAGAACCCTTGACTATGGGTATGGGGGTGAGGGATCCAAAAATCTACCGGTGACCTGGCCCTGTGAGAAGCAAGTCCAGATACAATGTCAAACAAATGCTGCAGGAACAGATATTATAAATCCCCACTCTCTTCCGTGTCAGGAACTCCTAATTTCCGCTTGTATCGGATGATCCTGTCAGGTGCTTCACCTCATAAATCCTAGCATACATTAGCAATGTAAACCCAGGAAACTCACAGCTGCGATGCCAATAACGTATGCAAATCAGACCAGTGGGGACTTGGTGGGTGGATTACGGGAAAGCTCAAAAAAACAAGAGGAAACTCAGGGGAAGCATTTTAAAGGTACGCAAGCAATGGAAACTACTTCCACCTGAATTTCCTCACTGAAAAGAATTCCTACACTGTTTATCCGCAGGCTGAAATGGCGAGGAAATGCTTCCCCAATCTCTTTAATAAAATTATACAAATGCTGATAATTGTTTATTGTAGGAATGATTGAGCTGTGAGTGGTAAAAGCTTTTGTCACTGCAGTTGCTGTGGAATTTCATGGTGAAGGTCAGAACAGCAGTGTTCAAATGTCACATTCCCACTTTGTTGTCTTGGAACTCAAGAATCTGCCGTTCAGCTCAGATAATCAGCAGCTCTCGCTGCTTATGCTGTTTGACCTTGCGGCTGCCGATTGGAATTATTATTGGCAGCTCAGTATTCTCTTTGCTGCATTGAATCGACCCTCATAAACTGGTACTCTAGATACCTTACTAATGTTGAGGGCATGATGAATTAAAACACAATTTCCTCTGCATATGTTAGAATAGCAACACCAATTTGTGAACATGAAAGTTATTTTATAAGACTAAAGCCCCACCCCAACCTTGGAGCCGGCACATATAACATTCTTAGGGCTTAGTAATGGCAATAAAGCAATTCCTGAGAAAAGCAAATAAAAAAGTAAATTACCATGACGAGGCACCTTAACAGTCAAAGACAGTAGCTTGTGAAGGACGATATAGTGGCTCGCCCTAACATGTTTGACATTGCCAGGGAGTTAATGTTTTTGATAACAAGGACATGTGTCATTTTTGCTCTATCACAAAGAAGAGCAAGCTTGCATGAAGCTCTGCACTGAGTCAGCAGGGATGGATTAAGAGTGACTTGGGCCCTGGGCAGTTCACATCCTGCAGTAACTGACATTAGTGAGCTAAGTCACAGGGCACTATACTTAGTATGCATCAGGTCAAGGTCAAGTCAGGTCTACATCTCAGGTTATGTTCTCATTAATATTATGATGACACTCATTTAATATTTTATTATGTTTCCAATCAAACTGATACCTTGATGAAACCCGAATAAACAATAAACGCTTTAATTTTAAAAATCCTTACATTTTGAAACTAAATCGACAATTACAACAATTTAGAACCAGACAGGGCAATTTTTTTGGAGGACCATTATTTGTCATTTGCATTCCATTTTTTCGACAGTGGCAACTACAAATATAACATTACATTGGCCTTTCCCTAGATTTTTGTCGGCTAAAATCGACAATGATTTTCGAGAAGTCAAGTACTCTCAGTACTTCGCTCTCGATGCTCATGATTATTAAGTTGATCTTATCCCATTCGGTTCCTGACCACAACCTTGATGCGTTTTAGTTTCGAGAAGGACCGCTCACCACTGCAATTTGATACCATCATCGACAGATATATCCGAAGAGCTATTTCAATGTAAGAAAAGGTTTAGGTGAAGGCATGTGTATGGAGGAATTGATATAATCTTAGCTCTGCTGACTTAGTTTGTTTGACACAAATTGAGGTTTGAAGCTCTGTTGAGGATACCACCAAGCTGGAAAATTGGATGAATTCACTTTCAACCATAGGTTCCAGATCTTTGGGATAGGAGCAGGCAAGATTTGCTGCAGCTTGCTTGATATCATGAGTCGAGAGAGCGGCTAGCTTGGACAGGAATCCAAACTTACAGTTGATTTCCTTGTATGCTTCAGGTGTTTCAAGGTACTGATTAGTTGATCAATGATGACAAGGAACACTTCAGTTTTGAATTTCTACTTGGGAGACAGCAGTGTTTTCAGCATTTCTATCGTCATAGTGGCGGTTGCATACCCAACGCACATCTGAGCTGAATTGTACTCGTTGTGGCCACACAGTTTAATCTCTAGGTCTTTGAAGTCCTCAAACTCTGTCAGCTGGGCTTTGACAACATCAACAAGAGATTCATAAGAACATAAGAAATAGGAGCAGGAGTAGGCCATTTGGCCCCTTGAGCCTGCTCCGCCATTCAATAAGATTGTGGCTGATCTGATCATAGACTCAGCTCCACTTCCCTGCCCGCTCCCCATAACCCTTTATTCCCTTATCGCTCAAAAATCTGTCTATCTCCGCCTTAACTATATTCAATGACCCAGCCTCCACAGCTGTCTCGGGGTTAGAGAAGTCCATAGATTTACAATCCTCTGAGAGAAAAAATTCCTCCTCATCTCAGTTTTAAATGGGCAGGCCCTTATTCTAAGACTGTGTCTCCTAGTTTTAGTTTCCCCTATGAGTGGAAATATCCTCTCTGCATCCATCTTGTTGAGCCCCCTCATTATCTTATATGTTTCGATAAGATCACCTCTCATTCTTCTGAACTCCAATGTGTATAGGCCCAACCTACTCAACCTATCTTCATAAGTAAACCTGCACAGCACCGAAATCAACCTAGTGAACCTTCTATGAACAGCCTCCAATGAAAGTATATTCTTCCTTAAATACGGAGACCAAAACTGTATGCATTACTCTAGGTGTGGCCTCACCAATACTCTGTACAGTTGTAGCAGGACTTCCCTGCTTTTATACTCTATCCTCCTTGCAATAAAGGCCAACATTCCATTTGCCTTCCTGTTTACTTGCTGTACTTGCATACTAAGGACTAGACTATCAGAACATCATCGCCCATTTAGCACCCATATAAGAGCTGAGATGCAGGCTATCGCCCATATTTGCTGAAAAGTGGAAACTAGCACCCGATTATAGCCCATTTATCGCTGGCGTAACTTTCGGCATACATGAATGAGCTGCATCGCCCGGCCTATTTAAAAAACGAACATATGACGTCATCCTTGTGCAAGGCCGAGAATAGTGTTTATAATGGAAACTGGCACCTAATTATGGCCCAGATTATCGCCGAGCGCTACTTTCGGCATTTCTAAAAGCTGCAATCACCTGACCTTAGAAAAATCCTAACCGAAAACAACAAACCAACTCGGAGCGGCAAAGCAGCTATACAGACGGCTTAAGGCCGAGGTCCAACAAAAAGCCCGTGACCTACAGAATAGATGATGGGTAGAGAAAGCACAGGAGATTCAGCAGCTGGCCGACAGCCATGATGTGTGAGGATTTTCACCGCACTCAAGGCCCCACCCCACTGCTGGCCAAGAACGGAGAGACACTCATCAAGGACACCGAGGCAATCAGGACTCGCTGGAAGGAGCAATTCGAAGATCTCCTTAATCGAGACTCTGCCTTTGACATGAATGTCCTCGACTCCATCCCACAGCATGCTACCATCTCAGCAAAACCCCAGCCCTGCACGAGGTAGAAAAGGCCATCCGTCAGCTCAAGAACAACAATGCATCAGGAGCAGATGGAATCCCCACTGTAAGGGGGGGGTGGTGGTCTCTATGAGGGGGTCAGGTTCCCTTCTGACCAACTTGAGCGGCTTGAATCGCTCCCACTCCCTTGGGTTCTGTACTCTGTATTTATTTGAGGGGTGCTCTTCTGTCCCTCAGCCGTTTCGGTAAGCTAGGGTCAGTTGCCTAAGCACTCCCTGTTCTGTGATTTGGAGATCTCTGGGGTCGAACCAGGCCTCAGCCTTAGTTCTTAATCTGGGTAAACTGTTAGTTACTAGGCTTCGGAGCCAGTGTGGTAATTCGTCCGGGTTTAAGTGATCTCTGTCTATGTCCCCACTACAGGCGCTTTTGCACACAGGCCACAGTCGGTCTGCGAAATCCTGTGGGGTTTCTCCTGTGAGCTGCACCGTTTTCTCTACTCTAGAGAAGGGACTCCCGTCATTGCAGCCCATAGCTTCTAAAATGTCTTTCTGGATGGCAGCAAGTGTTTTCTGTCCTCTTTTGCTCTCAGTAGAGAGAGACTGGTACAGTTTGCTGTCTAGAGATAGGAGAAACATCTTTGCTATTTCTGCATCATTGCACCCATTAATACCCCCTGCCTGTTCCACTTCCACAAAGTGAACCGAGGGGTCTCCCTTTGGTGTTAGCTTTCTCAGGTGGATTATCATAGCCCTAAGTTGGTGGGGAGTGTGGGGGACCACAAACTGACTTTCCAGGGGCCCTGGACCCCAGTTAAGGGTGGGCGGGCCAAACTTCTGTTGCCGGACCGGGCACATTGGCCCTGGTTCTGGCTCTCTCTGTTCTGGCTCGCTTCCCTCTCCTCCCTGCGGCCAAGCTGAGCTGAAACTCAATGCTACAGGTGGTGGTGGTTCACTATCCCTCTCCACCCCGCAACTGATTTGCCCCTCCTGCTGCTGAACCGGTGTAGTCACCGGTGCCACAGGTAGTGGCCGGTAGTTTCCTCCTTCTCTTCCAGGTTTATCTGGGGCGTACCCGGGCTTATTAGGCATACCATGCCTTTTGCCTTGGACAGAGCAAGGTTTAAACTTTTAATTTGTTGCTGGCAGGGACTGTGGTCTCCCGATTCAAACCCATTAGTGCTAGCTACTTTATATGCTGCTTGCACATCTTTTAATCTTTCCTGGAGCTCTTTTATTTGTAGGGTGAGGCGAGTGCTTTCCTCCCTCAGTGACTTTTCATTACTTTTGGCCTCGGTAACCTGACATTGAAAATAGTCCTGACTGTTTTTAAATCTTTCCGTTATTTGGGTCCTTTCCTCTTTTAGCTTATGGAGTTCTCCTGATAATCTTTCTTCTGACATAATCCTTTCCTGGTAGTCCTCTGCGCATTCCCATAACTCTGCCTGTAATGTTTCATTCATTCTATCTGGGAGTTGAACTTGTCGCTGTAGACAGACCAACCAAATTGCTTTCTCTACTGCTTCCTTGTGATCTTTGCTTGCTGTCCACTGGGCTGCAGAGTTAGCTGGACGCTCAGCGCACAATAGACTAAGCACCCATTCCTTAGTGACATTCACTTTCTTATACACAGAGGAGGAAATCCTCTCTTCCATTTTGGTTCTTGCCCCAAACCAGCACTCTCCACATCACACCCCTTGTACCAGAGTCCTGCCACGGTCACCATTTTGTAATGGGGTGTAGTCTCTATGAGGGGGTCAGCTTCCCTTCTGAACAATTTGAGCATTCCCACTCCCTTGGGTTCTGTACTCTGGATTTATTTGGGGGATGTGGCAAAGTGATGCAAATAACTTTGTTTTTATTACAGTCACGGTAATACAGGCTTATTACTCTAGTAAGAAAATACAAGGCCAAACTTACAATCACTCTAATAAAGGACAGTACAAGGAAAGATACAAGGTCAAACTTATAACCACTCGAATAAAGAACCGTACACCACACATTCCCAGGGGGTTACAGTAAATTATACCTCCCACCTCCGAATACCTCATTCTAGCTAGGTTAGACGCCAGGGCAGGCAGGGACTTATGCTTACCAATCCTGAAAATCAAAGTACATGGTATTGGGGATGGTGTGCAAAATCAAAGCGCATGATATTGGGGGTAATGTACTGACGTGAATAGAGAACTAGTTGGCAGACAGGAAGCAGAGAGTCGGGATAAAGGGGTCCTTTTCAGAATGGCAGGCAGTGACTAGTGGAGTGCCGCAGGGCTCATTGCTGGGACCCCAGCTCTTTACAATATACATCAATGATTTAGATGAAGGAATTGAGTGTAATATCTCCAAGTTTGCCGATGACACTAAACTGGGTGGCGGTGTGAGCTGTGAGGGGGATGCTAAGAGGCTGCAGGGTGACTTGGACAGGTTAGGTGAGTGGGCAAATGCATGGCAGATGCAGTATAATGTGGATAAATGTAAGGTTATCCATTTTGGAGGCAAAAACACGAAGGCAGAATATTATCTGAATGGTGGCAGATTAGGAAAAGGGGAGGTGCAATGAAACCTGGGTGTCATGGTTCATCAGTCATTGAAAGTTGGCATACAGGTACAGCAGGTGGTGAAGAAGGCAAATGGTATGTTGGCCTTCATAGCTAGGAGATTTGAGTATAGAAGCCAGGAGGTCTTATTGCAGTTGTACAGGGCCTTGGTGAGGTCTCACCTGGAATATTGTGTTCCGTTTTGGTCTCCTAATCTGAGGAAGGACCTTCTTGCTATTGAGGGAGTGCAGCAAAGGTTCACCAGACTGATTCCAGGGATGGCTGGACTGACAAATGAGGAGAGACTGGATCAACTAGGCCTTTATACATTGGAGTTTAGGAGGATGAGAGGGGATCTCATAGAAACAGACAGGTTAGATGCGGGTAGAATGTTCCCGATGTTGGGGAAGTCCAGAACCAGGGGACACAGTCTTAGGATAAGGCGTAGGCCATTTAGGACTGAGATGAAGAGAAACTTCTTCACTCAGAGAGTTGTTAACCTGTGGAATTCCCTGCCGCAAAGTGTTGTTGATGCCAGTTCATTGGATATATTCAAGAGGGAGTTAGATATGGCCCTTACGGCTAAGGGGATCAAGGGGTATGGAGAGAAAGCAGGAAAGGGGTACTGAGGGAATGATCAGCCATGATCTTATTGAATGGTGGTGCAGGCTCGAAGGGCTGAATGGCCTACTCCTGCACCTGTTTTCTGTGTTTCTATGTTTCTATGTTTGTCGCCAACCTCCGCCTGCTCCACGACGACATGCAAGCCGTGATCCTGACCAACGGATCCACCACAGACCCAATCCACGTCCGGACCGGGGTCAAGCAGGGTTATGACATCGCGCCAACCCTCTTCTCGATATTCCTTGCTACAATGCTCCACCACACACTCAACAAGCTGGAGTGGAACTAAACTATAGAACCAGTGGGAAACTGTTCAACCTTCGTCGCCTCCAGGCCAGATCCAATACCGTCCCATCCTCTGTCGTCGAGCTACAGTACGCGGACGATGCTTGCGTCTGCTCACATTCAGAGGCTGAACTCCAAGTCATCATCAACAACTTCACTGAAGCATACAAAAGCATGGGCCTTACACTAAACATCTGTAAGACAAAGGTCCTCCACCAACCTCACCCTGCCACACAGCACTGCCCCCAGTCATCAAGATCCATGGTGCGGCCTTGGATAACGTAGACCACTTTCCATACCTCGATACCTCAGGAGCCTATTATCAGCAAGGACAGACATCGATGATGAGGTTCAACACTGCCTCTGTAAAGTCCTTACTCTACAGCATGAAACCACACGAGGCACATTCTGGGGACAAGGTTACTCTGTGACCTCAACTCTTTATTCACAGCACTCCACAAGTGCTGACCCTGCGTGTGACCTCCCTTTATTTACCTGGGTGATCAGGTAAGGAGTGTCTCCCACAAGTTCACCCCTGTGGTCAAGGTGTGCATCTAGGTTGTGTGTATACAGTAATACAATGGTGTTACATTGTGGTTACATACATGATATCACCTTCCCCCCCCAAAGTCTTGTTAGGATCATAGGTTTAGTCTTTCAGGTGGTCTACGCTCCCTCGTGGAGCGCCGCAGTTGGGGCTCTCGTTGTTGGACATTGACGTGAGTGTCTGTCACCTGTGGTGATTCCGGCCTGTCCGGGCTGACTGCAGGGACTGTGCATTCTTCTGATTGCTCTTGTTGCTCGTTCACTGGCGGTGTGATGTGAGCTCCATCTCATGGTCTTCTTCAGGTTCCTCCGTGTCGATGCTGAACCTTTTTTTTACTTGGTCCAGATGCTTACGGCATATCTGGCCATTGTTGAGTTTTACCATGATGACCCTATTCCTCTCTTTGTCAATTACAGTACCCTCAAGCCATTTGGGCCCCATGGCGTGATTGAGGACGAATAAAGGATCATTTATTTCTATCCATCGCCCCCTTGAATTACGGTCATGGTACTCGTTTTGTGACTTGCGCTTGCCCTCAACTATGTCGGTCAGGACTGGGTGAATGAGGGACAATTGGGTTTTGAGTGTCCGTTTCATTAGTCGCTCTGCGGGCGGGACCCCCATGAGCGAGTGCGGTCGACATCTATAGGCCAGCAGGAGGCGCGATAGGCGGCATTGTAGGGAGGGTCCTTGAATCCTGAGCATACCTTGCTTAATGATTTGGACTGCACGTTCCGCCTGGCCATTGGAGGCCGGCTTGAACGGCGCAGTCCTGACGTGGTTGATGCCATTGCATGACACAAACTCCTGGAATTCAAAGCTTGTGAAGCATGGGCCATTATCACTAACCAGGATGTCCGGCAAGTCATGGGTAGGCTTTCCACGGTGGTGGATGACGTGCATGAATTCAGAATGATGCACTCGATCCATTTCAAGTACGTATCTACCACAATAAGGAACATCTTTCCCATGAACGGGCTCGTGTAGTCAACATGAATGCATGACCATGGCCTGGTGGGCCAGGGCCACGGGCTGAGCGGGGCCTCCCTGGGGGCATTACCCAGCTGGGTGCACGTTGTGCATCTGCGAACAGTGTTCCAGATCTGAATCAATTCCAGGTCACCAAACGTGTGACCGGGCAATGGCCTTTATCAGCACGATGCCTGGGTGCTCGCGGTGGAGTTCCCTGATGAATGCCTCCCTGCCCTTCTGGGGCATGACTACCCGGCTGCCCCATAGTAGGCAGTCGGCTTGGATGGAAAGCTCATCCATCCGTCTGTGGAACTGTCTGACCTCCTCAGGGCATGCTCCGTGTGTGGGCGCTCAATCCCCAGTCAGGACACATTTCTTAATCAGGGATAGGAGGGGATCTCTGTTGGTCCAGATTTTGATCTGGCGGGCTGTGATGGGGGTGCCTGCGCTGTCAAAGGCATCGACAGCCATGACCATCTCAGCGCTTTGCTCCACTGCCCCCTCAGTGGTGGCCAGTGGAAGCCTGCTGAGCGCATCAGCGCAATTTTCAGTGCCGGGCCGGTGCCGGATGGAGTAGTCATAAGCAGGCAGCATGAGAGCCCATCGCTGTATGCGGGCTGATGCGTTGGCATTGACAGCCTTGCTATCTGACAACAGGGACGTTAACGGCTTGTGGTCCGTCTCTAATTCAAACTTCCTACCAAAGAGGTACTGATGCATTTTTTTTTACACCATGGATACCATGGACACATGCGAGCACTTCTTTCTCAACCATCCCATATCCCCGTTCTGCTTGAGAGAGTGACCTGGAGGCATAAGCCACAGATTGTAGTTGACCCTCAGCATTGCCCTGCTGCAACACGCACCCAACCCCATAGGACGATGCATCACATGTCAGAACCAATTTTTTACAGGGGTCGTACAGGATCAACAACTTGTTTGAACAAAGTAGGTTTCACGCCTGATCAAAAGCCCGTTCCTGACAGTCCCCCCAAAACCAATTGCAACCCTTACGCAGGAGCACGTGTAGCAGCTCCAACAACGTGCTCAAATTCGGCAGAAAGTTCCGAAATAGTTCAACAGTCCCATTAATGAACGCAACTCCGATGTGTTGCAGAGCCTGGGTACTCGTCGAGTCGCCTCTGTTTTGGATTCAGTGGGCCGAATCCCATCTGCAACAACCCCCCTGCCCAGAAACTCAACCTCAAGAACTAAAAAAACACATTTAGACTTCTTGAGTCGCAGGCCTACCCGGTCCAGTCGGCGTAGCACCTCCTCCAGGTTGTGGAGGTGTTCCTCGGTGTCTCGACCCGTGATGAGGATGTCGTCCTGGAATACGATCATTTCAGGGATGGATTTAAGCAGGCTTTCCATGTTTCGTTGAAAAATCGCGACCGCTGATCGAATGCCAAACGGGCACCTGTTATAAGCAAACAGTCCCTTGTGCGTGGTGATGGTGGTCAGTCGTTTAGATTCGTCGGCCAGTTCCTGGGTCATATTGGCTGAGGTGAGGTCCAACTTGGTGAACAGCTTGCCGCCTGCCAGTGTGGTGAAAAGGTCCTCCGCTCTCGGGAGCGGGTATTGATCTTGTAGGGACACCCGATTGATGGTGGCCTTGTAGTCGCCACAGATCCTGACAGAGCCAGCCGCTTTTAGAACGGGAACGATGAGGCTCGCCCAGTCGCTGAATTCAACAGACGAGATGATGCCCTATCTCAACAGCCAGTCTAATTCGCTCTCGATTTTTCCCCACATCACATACAGCACCGCTCTGGCTTTGTGGTGCACTGGCCTGGCATCTGGGGTGATGTGTATTACTACTTTGGTGCCTTTGAAAGTCCCGACGCCAGGTTGGAATAGTGAATCAAATTGTTGTAAGACTTGTGAGCACAAACTTCGCTCCACAGATGACATTGCGTGAACATCCCCCCATTTCCAGTTCATCTCGGCTAACCAGCTCCTCCCCAACTGTCCGGAACCATTACCCAGGACAATCCAGAGCGGCAGCCGATTCACTAACCCGTTGTGTGTGTCAGCCAACATTGCACTGCTTAGAATGATTTCTTTAGTGTAAGTCTGTAATTGTGTCTCAATACGTGCTAATTTGGGTCTACTGGCTTTAAGTGGCCATAGCTTCTCAAATTGCTGAACGCCCATGAGTGACTGGCTGGCCCCAGTGTCCAGCTCCATGCGTACTGGGATGCTGTTTAATAAAACCCTCATCATCATTGGTGGCGTTTTGGTGTATGAACTGTTCGCCGCATGGACCCGCTGAACCTCGGCGTCCATCGATTTGCGCCAAAAGTCATCCTGTCTCAAAGGATCCTCTTCTGGTCCCTCCACCTCATATATTAGTCTGGTTGCAGGCTTCCTGCACATTCGAGCTAAATGGCCACTGAGATTGCAGTTTCTGCAGATAAACTGTTGAAATCTGCAAGATCTGGTTGAGTGTTTACCCCCAAACCTTCAGCATGAGTTAAAGTTTCCATTGTTGGGGACAAAGGGACTATGGCCAGGCATTCCGCGCTGACTGTCCTTTTGACTGCTTTTAAGTACCCTATTAGTGGGTGTCAATGGCCCCATCCCGGGCCGCATTGTCAGCTGTGATGGCGTGAATGTCCGTACAACCTGCCAGTGTCTCTGTTGAAGTCCTACTCTGGGGTCTATTGCTGCCTGGGGAATGTTGGACTGCTTCTGCCAGCCTGTGGGGCTCTGAGTCGCATTGATGATGTTGACTCCCTGATCCATCGCCGCGTTAGAATTGCACGCGTATATTATTTTCGTCTCTTCCTCCCCCGCCATGGAAGTTTGAGCTAACAACGCCATATGTATGCTACTCGCCGGTTTGAGATGCTCCCCGATCAGTTTGCTAAGTTCTTCAAAGGTTTTGTCCGCCGACTTCCAAGGTCAAATCCTTGGTCTCAATTAATTTTCGGAAAATTCCCGCATGACCGATGCCCTCGATAAAGAAGTCCCTTAGCATCTCCCCCCTGCAGGCGTCTGTGAACTTACAGAGGCTGGCCAAACGCCGGAGGTCCGCTGCAAAGTCCAGTATGCTCTGTCCTTCACGACATCGGTGGGTGTAGAATCTGTGTCAGGCCAGATGTATGCTACTCGCCGGTTTGAGGTGCTTCCCGATCAGTTTGCTAAGTTCTTCAAAGGTTTTGTCCGCTGGCTTTTCGGGTGCTAGTAAGTCCTTCATGAGTGCGTAAGTCTTTGGTCCGCAGCTGGTCAAAAGATGAGCCCTTTGCTTGTCGGCCGCTGCATCCCCCAGCCATTCTTTTGTATCGAAACTTTACTGAAGCGCCTCGACAAAATCGCCCAGTCTTCCCCAGCACAGTACCGTTCCTCTGCACTACCGGTGGCCATTCTCGTGGGTCATGAATTCCCGTTTCTCATTGCCAATGTAAAGTCCTTACTCTACAGTATGAAACCACACGAGGCACATTCTAGGGACAAGGTCACTCTGTGACCTCAACTCTTTATTCACAGCACTCCAAAATTGATGACCCTGCGTGGGACCTCCTTTTATATACCTGGGTGATCAGGTAAGGAGTGTCTCCCACAAGTTCACCCCCTGTGGTCAAGGTGTGCATCTAGGTTGTGTGTATACAGTAATACAGTGGTGTTACATTGTGGTTACATACATGACAGCCTCCAGTGCGCCAGCGCATCCTTCGGCCGCCTGAGGAAGAAAGTGTTCGAAGATCAGGTTCTCAAATCTAGCACTAAACTTTTGGTCTACAGGGCTGTAGTGATACCTCCTGTACGGCTCAGAGACACCTCAAATCATTGGAGAAATACCACCAACGATATCTCCGCAAGATCCTGCAAATCCCCTGGGAGGACAGACGCACCAACATCAGTGTTCTTGAGTTCTTGATCAGGCCAACATCCCCACCATCGAAGCGCTGACCACACTCGGCCAGCTCCGTTGGGTGGGCCACATAGTTCGCATACCTGTCACAAAACTACCAAAGCAAACGCTCTACTCGGTACTCCTACACAGCAAGCAAGTCCCAGGTGGGCAGAGGAAACGTTTTAAGGACACCCTCAAATCCTCCTTGATAAAATGCAACATCCACACCGACACCTGGGAGTCCCTGGCCAAAGTCTGACCTACATGGGGGAAGAGCATCCGGGAGGGCGCTGAGCACCTCGTGTCTCGTCGCTGAGAGCATGCAGAAAACAAGCACAGGCAGCAGAAGGAGCGTGCGGCATACCAGTCTCCCCACACACCCTTTCCTCTAATGACTATCTATCACAACTGTTACAGAGACTGAAATTCCCATATTGGACTGTTCAGTTACCTGAGAATTCACTTTTGGAGTGGAAGCAAGTCTTCCTCAATTTCAAAGGACTGCCTATGATGATGATTAACTCGGCACTACGGACACCATATTGTAACTCGGAGCATCTTTAATAAAAGGCTGCTTGAAGTGCTTGTCAGGAGAAGCAATTTGTGAGTGATTTTAAGGGCCTTTTTGACTCTTGCCAATCATCTAATCACATTTGTATTTGTTGAGGACAAATTAAGGGCATTTATAGTGATTTATAGTGATGGGGCCTGTAATTTCTCAACAGTATTGATCACTAATCACATGCTGCAGAATAGAAATGGGAGAAGGTTTATTGAAGAGCATTATGTGCTGAATCAAAGAGGTGGCAGACTGCTGAGGAGGAGCCGACGTTACATCCAACGCATTTACAGGGATAAACGATTATACCTCGACTTTTCCGATAACACGTGCATTAGAAGACTGTGCTTCCGAAAGGAGGTCATCTGTGAGATATGCCAGCTAATAAAGGGAGATCTTCAGCCTACCAGCACCATCAGGACCGCACTGCCCGTTGATGTTAAGGTTACTGCTGCACTTTCCTTCTACCCATCGGGCTCCTTTCAGGCCTCTGCTGGCGACATCTGTGGTATCTCTCAGCACACCACACATTGCTGTATTCGATAGGTGACTGAATCCCTTTACACACGCAGGATGGACTTTATAAACTTCCCTATGACCAGGGAGGCACAGACTGAGAGGGCTTTGGGTTTCTCGAGAATAGCCAACTTCCCTAAGGTACAGGGAACAATAAGACTGTATGCACATCTTCCTGCGAGCACCTTTACAGGATGCAGAGGTATTTTGGAACTGAAAGGGATTCCACTCCCTGAATGTGCAGCTCATTGTTGACCACAAGCAAGTAATCATGGCAGTAAATGCAAATTTTCCAGGGAGCATCCATGCTGCGCACATCTTGCATGAGAGCACTGTCTCTGACCTGTTTAACAGTCAGCCACAAGGTCATGGTTGGATGCTGGGGGATAAAGGATATGGCCTTGCCAGCTGGCTCATGATCTCCCTGCATAAGCCCCCAGACAGAAGCCAAGAAGCGCTACAATGAAAGCCATGTAGCTACACGCAATATCGTTGAAAAGACAATTGGAGTTCTGAAGATGCCTGGACCACTCAGGAGGCAGCCTACTATACCACCCTGAGCAGGTCGCTGAGTTAATTGTGGTGTGCTGCATGTTGCATAACCTAACTATAAGGAGAGGACCACAATTGCCAGATGGGACCGCCGGTTCACCTCAGGAGAAAGGGGAGGCGGAATAGGAGGAGGAGGAGGAGCAGGACCATCAGCCTGCTGATGAACCCAAGTCACCCGCTTCTCCCCCGCCCACAACACTGGAAAGCCCCGTGGTAGTTACGCAGCTGCAAAACTCTTGCTTCAGCAGCTCATAAATGAATGCTTTGTGTGACGTTGCATTGGTGACAGTTACACTTGTGTTACATTTCATGTTTGCTTGGCCATGGCCATTGTTTCCCACCCTTGTATTGATGTTTTACCTTATGTTATTAGAAGACACTTCATAACAATTGTAAACTTAAATAAAAATGTTTAATAATTGAACACGTTATTTTATATTTTTTTTACAAACAAATATAACACCCCCCCTGCAACCTCCAATAGTCAAACACATTTTTAACACAACAATATACAACACCCTCCCACCATCCCCAACAGTGAATATTCAACAACATTGTTTTAATAACAACAACAATATACAGCCCCCCTCACCCCCACCTGTGGCCACTCTTCCCTCCTGCACCTTGACCCCCCCTTGCCATAACCCCCCGTTTCCCACTCACTCCCTGAGTAATAGGATCAAGACGTCTTGCAGCAGAGCACCTCAAAGCCTGCTGCTGTGGGGGGCGGGAGGGGGGATGACGTAGGCAGAATAATCTCAGTGGCTGGAGGAGAAGATGTTTGCAAAGAAACGTTTTCTGAGTCAGAAGGAAGTTCTTCCTCCTGTCTCGCATCTGTCGTGATGGTTGGTGGTATGGCACCTTGGGGTGCAGTGCCGCCTCCCAAAACTATCGCATGCCGCAACTATCCGCTCCATGCCCTGTTATTCGCGTGGACAGTATGGCATTGTTGCCGGTCAAACCACCAAGTGGATGGAGGAGCTTTTGACCGATGTCGATGCTCGCCCTTGACAATGAGATGAATGTATGTACATAAGGTCTGTCCACCAACAGAGGGCACTCGCGTTGGAGGTCCTAGGGTCATAGGTACACTCGTGCTGGGCCTGGTGTATAACCTAAACTTCACCTTTGTATCTTCACTTCTGGAAGCCATTAAAGACTGACCAGGTTACACCTGGTCACTGGCTCACAGGACGGAGTTCATTGTATCATTTCATACACCACAACTGGCGATGAGGCAAATACGAACTCATGCAAAAGTATGGTGAGCACAGCACGATTGAGTACTGTTGGAATTCTCGAGAGATTCAATGAGGGAGAGGATTGGGGAGATTTCACAGATCGTCTTGACCAGTATTTCGTGGCAAACGACCTAAACAAAGACGAGGATACAGAGAAGCGCAGGGCAGTTCTTCTCACCGTGTGTGGCCCCACGATCTATGCTCTCACCCACTCTTCCTACAGAAAAGGATTACAAAGAACTGCTTGCTCTAGTTCGGGAACACCTTAAACCCACGGAAGGAATCCTCATATCCAGATATCGCTTCTATACGCACGTTCGTCCAGAAGGCCAGGATGTCGCGGCATTTGTTGCCGACCTGAGACGTCTTGCAGGGCCTTGCAAATTTGGGCCTGCCTTTGAAGACATGCTGCGTGACCTTTTTCGTGATCAGGGTCAACCACGAGGCAATCTTAAGTAAACTGCTGGCTGCGGAGATGCCGAACCTTAGCAAGGTCATCACCATCACCCAGGCTTACATGTCCACGCAGAAAAGCACGAAGCAGATATCGCGACAAAACAGGAACTCCACGGCAAGTACTGTGTACAAAATTGTATCGACGGCCGGCAGAGCTGCACATGGCAGGGCCTACTCGACTGCGTATGCGAGAACGGGAGCCGCTCAAAGCCCGCCATTGAGCTCGGATTCGCGCCCAATGTGTTGGCGTTGCGGGGGAAATCACCGACCCCAGCAGTGCCACTTCAGGCAGTATGTATGCAGAGGATGTGCGAAGACAGGGTATCTTCAGCGGACATGTCCACAGCGGGGCAAGCGATTGCGACACACCACGTGGATGATGATCAGTTCAGCGTGGACCTAGCGATGCAGCCCCAGGCATTTGAGGAGGAAGTGTGTAGCGTACGTGCATTCCTAACAAAGAGCCAACCGATAATGATGGAGGTAAAATTAAACGGCGTGCCGGTATCCATGGAATTAGACACGGGTGCGAGTCAATCGATAATGAGCCAGAGGACTTTCGAAAAGCTGTGGGAGACCAAGGCAGAGATAACCAAGCTGAGTCCAATAAATGCAAAGTTGCGTACCTACACCAAAGAGCTCATACCAGTGATCGGTAGTACAGCATTAAGAGTGTCGTATGAGGGAGCGGTTCATGATCTACCATTATGGATTATCCTGGGCAACGGCCAATCGTTATTTGGCAGGAGTTGGCTCGAGAAAATGAAATGGTAAGATATCAAAGCTTTGTCATCAGCAGATGATGATTTGTGTGCTCAAGTGCTGAGCAAATTTCCCTCACTGTTTGAACCGGGAATTGGCAGCTTCAAGGGAGCCAAGGTACAGATTCACCTCGGCTCAGACGCAAAGCCCATCCAACACAAAGCCAGGGCGGCCCCGCACTTGATGAGAAAAAAGGTCGAGCTCGAATTGGATAGGCTACAATGCGAGGGGGTCATCTCACTGGTCGAATTTAATGACTGGGCCAGTCCCATTATTCTGGTGTTAAAGAGCAATGGCACGGTCAGGATTTGTGGAGACTACAAGGTCTCCTTGTTCGAGTTTCGAAACAAGATCAGTATTCTGATGACCTGTTTGCAAAGCTAGCCGGGGGAAAATCGTTCACCAAATTAGATCTAACGTTGGCTTACATGACACAGGAACTGGTTGAATCATCAAAGAAACTTACGTGCATCAACACGCACAAAGGACTGTTTATTTACAACCGGTGCCCTGTTGGCATTTGTTCGGCAGGAGCCATATTTCAGAGAAACATGGCAAGCCTATTGAAATCTGTCCCCAGGATCGTGGTATTCCAAGACAACATCCTAGTTACAGGTCGTGACACCGCCGAGCACCTGCACAATCTGGAAGAGGTTCTGCGTCATCTGGACAAAGTGAGACTCAGGCTGAAACGTTCGAAGTGCATTTTCATGGCACCAGAGGTCGAATTCCTTGGACAAAAGATCGCTGCAGACGGAATCAGGCTCACAGACGCGAAAACAGAGGCCATCAAAAATGTGCCCGGCCCCAGAATATGACGAGCTGCATTCTCAACTACTTCGGTAACTTCTTACCCAAATTGAGCACAGTATTAGAGCCTTTGCACAAGCTGCTCAGGAAAAGAGACGACTGGGTGTGGGGTGAACTTCAAGACAGAGCCTTTGAGAAGTCTAGAAATCTGTTGTGTTCCCACAAGCTACTGGTTCTGTATGACCCATGCAAGCATCTAGTTTCGACCTGTGATGCGTCGTCCTATGGGGTTGGCTGCGTACTCCAGCAAGCCAATGAGTCAGGCAAACTACAACCAGTTGCATACGCGTCTCGAAGCCTGTCCAAGGCGGAAAGAGCATACGGCATGGTAGAGAAAGAGGCTTTAGCATGTGTTTATAGGGTAAAAATAATGCACCAGTACCTGTTTGGGCTTCGCTTCGAGCTGGAAACCGATCACAAGCCACTTATCTCAGAACATAAAGGTATCAATACCAATGTATCGTCCCGCATCCAGAGGTGGATGCTGACATTATCTGCCTATGATTATGTCATTCGTCATTCGCCATAGACCAGGCACCGACAACTGCGCTGATGCATTAAGCCAGTTACCGTTGCCCACATCGGAGGTGGAAACGCCAATGCCCGCAAAGCTACTCATGGTCATGGATGCCTTTGAGAGTGAAGGGTCGCCTGTCACTGCTCAACAAGTTAAGACCTGGACCCTATCAGTTGTAAAACATTCTGTTCTTAATGGGGACTGGTCGACCATCCCCAAGGAAATGGGTGATGAAACCAAACCATACAGCCGTCGCAAAGATGAGGTTTCTATCCAGTCCGACTGTTTACTGTGGGGTAATTGTGTTGTAGTGCCCAAGAAAGGCAGGGCGAGATTTGTATGGGAGTTACATAGCACGTATCCCGGTATTGTCATGATGAAGGCCATCGCCAGGTCCCATGTTTGGTGGCCTGGCATTAATTCGGACTTAGTCATGCGTGCATCAGTAGAGCACTTGCATGCAGTTAAGCAATGCCCCAAAGGAAGCTCCACTCAGTTTGTGGTCATGGCCCTCCAAACCATGGTCTAGAATCCACATCGACTTTGTGGGCCCCTTCTTCGGTAAAAAAATGTTTTTTGTGGTGGTGGATGCATACTCCAAATGGATCATGTCATCCAGCATTTCCACTGCCACCATTGAGAACCTGAGAGCCATGTTTGCCACACATGGTCTGCCAGACATCGTTGTCAGTGACAACGGACCGTGTTTCACGAGTCTGAAGTTTCAAGAGTTCATGAAATGCAACGGCATAAAACACGTGAGGTCAGCCCCGTTCAAACCTGGGTCCAATGGTCAAGCGGAGCGGGCAGTTCAAACCATCAGGCAGAGCCTGAAACACGTAACTCACAGTTCGTTGCAGACACGCCTGTCACGTATACTGCTCAGTTACAGGACAAGGCCACACACGCTCACTGGAGTCTCACCTGCGGAACTATTGGTGAAGAGAGGCCTCAAAACCAGGCTCTCTCTAGTCCATCCTGACCTTTAGCGATCATGTCGCAACTCAACATCAGCGCCAGCAGTGGTATCACGACTGTGTCGCAGTGTCACGCGACATATCTGTAAATGACCCAGTGTATGTACATAACCATGGTCAAGGGCCCAAGTGGCTCCCGGGCAATGTTACGGATAAGGAGGGTAACCGGGTATATATGGTTAAGCTCAAGAATGGGCAGATGTGCAGGAAAGACATTGATCAAATCAAGCTAAGACACACTGACGAACCAGAACAGTTAGAAGAAGACACCGTGAGCTTAGACAACCAACCAACTCACGTCCAGCCATCAGAAGAACCCACTGTGGTCAATGCCCACCCCCAAGTCGTGAGAGACTCGGAAAGCACTGGGATTGTACTGAGACGGTCAACCAAGGAGCGAAGGGCTCCGGACCATCTGAACTTGTAATATAGACTTGTGAATGATGTAATGTATGTACATAAGGTCTGCCCACCACCAGGGGGCACTACCGTGGGAGGTCCTAGGATCATAGGTACACTCGTGCTGGGCCCGGTATATAATCTGAACTTCACCTTTGTATCTTCACTTTTGGAAGCCATTAAAGACTAACCAGGTTACACCTAGTCACTGGCTCACAGTATGGAGTTTGTGGTGTCCCTGCACCTTACTACAAATTCACACGAGGCATGTACAGCAGACACAGTCACTCTGTGACCTTAACCTTTATTCCCAGGACCAAGGACTGCTGACCCTGGGTAGGACCTCCCCTTTTATACCTGGAAACCCAGGTGAGGAGTGTCTCCCACAAGTTCACCCCCTGTGGTCAGGGTGTGCATTTGTAGGGTATAAGTACAGTGTACAGGAGTTGCATGAAGGTTACAGTTACATGAAGATTACCGTTGCATGATGGTTACATACATGACAGAGTTCATTGTATCATTTCATACACCACAGAGACCATGTCCTCATTGACATCTGCCCATCGCTGTACGTGCCTACCTCGCCGACTCAACCTCCACGGGGTCGGTGCGGGCACTGAGCGCCTTGGAGTGGCCTGCTGCAAGCCGCTTGGCCCCGCTACTTCATCCGTGGATGAGGAGGTTGCCGCAGGTACCACAGATGACAACTCTGACTCATCTTCCTCCTCAGTTTCCTGTTCGTCACCCGTGGTAATGATAACCTGCAGTGATAAAGGGTGACCTGCAGGGACCTCCCTTTGCACCTGGGCAGTCTGGGGAGCTGCAAAACATAATTGAGGTTATTAGAAGAAAAGGGTAGACATGAGAATGCTTGCACTGTGCTGGCATATGTACGAGGAGCAACACTACTGTAATAAATGTGAATGAGAGATGTTACATATGATTAACATAAGAGTACAGAAGTTGCATGCATAACATTACATCATTCATATATTATCATGAAATGCCATTAAATTACTTTAAATTGCCATTGGTGTACCACTGCTTTACACATTACTGACGTGGCGCAACAATGGGATCGGCACCACCACGGGTGGCAGAACGATTATGGGTGCCCACTAGTGCAGTGGCACTTCTAAGTCGGTGAGAGGGTGCAGCGCAGCAGGCCCTCCTCCGGTCCGCCTCTGCTCCGCATGATTCTTAAATATCTTCCTCTGAAAACGTGACAAGAGCATGGCATAAGCAAATTGACAAGGTACTATTACGGAAACACAACAAATATTGTAATTCACAATTAGTCACCCCATATTCTATTCATCCATAACTTTAACATTATATGCTAATACGGTTTGTATCCACAATAGATGCATGGTTACAACATCTACGTTCAGACAAAATATTTAATAAAATCTTGTTTATGAACTAATGCTTGACACCAAACATCTTACGTAGCCTTGAGGAGTGTATCCGGGATAGTTTGCTTGGACAGTACATTGCGGAACCTACCAAGGAACAGACTATCTTAGATCTAGTACTGTGTAATGAGGCAGGATTAATAAATGATCTCGTAGTAAAAGATCCTCTCAGAATGAGTGACCATAACATGGTTGAATTTCAAATTCAGTTGGAGAGTGAGAAAGTTGGTTCTCAAACCAGTGTCCTAAGCTTAAATAAAGGAGACTACAAAGGTATGAGGGAACAGATGGCTAAAGTGGACTGGGAAAATAGACTAAAGAATGGGACGGTTTGTATCCACAAGAGCAGATACTTCATAACTCGCAACAAAAATATATCTCAATGAGAAGGAAAGACTAGGATCCGTGGCTAACTAAGGAAATAAGGGAGGGTATTAAATTTAAAACAAAGGCATACAATGTGGCCAAGCCTAGTGGGAGACCAGAGAATTGGGAAATTTTTAAAAGCCAGCAGAGAACGACTAAAAAAATGATTAAGAGAGGGAAGATAGATTATGAAAATAAACTAGCACAAAATATGAAAACAGATAGTAAGAGTTTCTACAGGTGCATAAAAAGGAAAAGAATGGCTAAAGTAAATGTTGGTCCCCTGGAGGATGAGACTGGGGAATTAATAATGGAGAACAGGGAAATGGCAGAGACGTTGAACAAATATTTTGTATCTGTCTTCACGGTAGAAGACACTAAAAACATCCCAATAGTTGATAATCAAGGGGCTATAGCGAGGGAGGAACTTAATATTTTCACTGTCCTAATGAAGTAGTACTAGGTAAAATGTTACCGAGATGGCTTACGTCCTAGGGTTTTAAAGAAGTGGCTGCAGAGATAGTGGATGCATTGGTTGTAACCTACCAAAATTCCCTGGATTCCGGGTTGGTCCCAGCAGCTTTGAAAACCGCAAATGTAAAGCCCCAATTTAAAAAAGGAGGCAGACAAAAAGCAGGAAACTATAGACCAGTTAGCCTAACATCTGCCATTGGGAAAATGCCGGAGTCCATTATTAAGGAAGCAGCAGTGGGATGTTTGGAAAAGCATGATTCAATCAAGCAGAGTCAGCATGGTTCTATGAAAGGGAAATCATGTTTGACAAATTTTCTGAAGTTCTTTGAGGATGTAATGAGCAGGGGGATAAGGGGGAACCAGTGGATGTGGTGTATTTGGATTTCCAGAAGCATTCAATAAGGTGCCACATAAGAGGTTACTGCACAAGGTAAGAGCTCACGGGGTTGGAGGTAATATATTAGCATGGAAGAGGACTGGCTAACAACAGAAAACAGAGAGTCGGGATAAATGGGTCATTTTCCGGTTGGCAAACAGTGACTAGTGGGGTACCGCAGGGATCGGTGCTAAGTCCTCAACTATTTACAATCTATATTCATGACTTGGTGAAGGGACCGAGTGGAATGTAGCTAAGTTTGCTGGTGATACAAAGATGGGTGGGAAAGCAAATTGTGAGGAGGACACAAAAAATCTGCAAAGGGATATAAACAAGCTAAGTGAGTGGGTAAAAATTTGGCAGATGGAGTATAATGTGGGAAAATGTGAGGTTATCCACTATGGCAGAAAAAAATAGGAAAGTAAATTATAATTTAAATGGAGAAAAATTGCAAAGTGCTGCATTACAGAGAGACCTGGAAGTCCCTGTGTATGAAACACAAAAAGTTAGTATGCAGGCCAAAGAATGTAGGCCTTCATTGCAAGGGAGATAGAGTATAAAAGCAGAGAAATCCTGCTACAACTGTACAGGATATTGGTGAGGCCACACCTGGAGTACTGTGTACAGTTTTTGCTATACTCATAATAAAAGATGAAACTGAGTACTGTGTACAATGAGCAAGTGTGACCTTAGCTCCTTTAATAAGACTCCAGAGTGCAGATACCTTGTGGGTGGCCTGCTTCTATACCGTGCTCCCAAGGGGATGCTGGGATCCCTTGGGACTCCAACAGGTAGGCCCTCTGGTGGTAGTGTAATACAAGTTACAAGGGGTTAAATACATAACATCACTCCCCCGTGAAGTCAACAGTACATTTATTTACAAGGTGAGACAATCTGGGGCTTTTTGCTCCCTTGTCAATCGTCTCGGTACAAATGCGGGTGTGGGTGGGTTGGTTGGGTCTTCACTGGGCTGTTGGGCAGCCGGCCTTGCTGGGCTGCTGGTGATGGTGAGTTCGGCTTTGTGGTCAACCATGATGTCAGTTGCCACTTGTGTGTGTGTTGGAGGGTCAAAGTTGGTGGTGTCTTCTTCGGGTTGTTCGTAGCTGTTGGTGAACCGCAATTTGATTTGGTCCAAATGTTTTCTGCACGTTAGTCCATTGGCCAATTTGACCTGAAACACCCTACTCCCCTCTTTGGCTATGACTGTGCCAGCAAGCCATTTGGGACCATGTCCATAATTGAGCACAAACACAGGATCATTGATCTCAATATCGCGTGACAAATTTGCGCGGTCATGGTACACACCTTGTTGATGCCGCTTGCCCTCCACATGATCATGGAGATCAGGGTGGACAACAAAGAGCCTTGTTTTTAGCGCCCTTTTCATGAGCAGCTCGGCTGGGGGAACCCCAGTAAGTGAGTGAGGTCTGGTGCGGTAGCTGAGCAGCACTCGGGACAGCCGAGTCTGCAGGGAGCTTTCCGACACAAGTTTCAAGCTTTGCTTGATGGTCTGAACTGCCCGTTCTGCCTGGCCGTTGGATGCGGGCTTGAACGGGCAGATGTGACGTGCTTTATCCCATTGCGGGTCATGAATTCCTTGAATTCAGCACTGGTGAAGCAGACCCATTGTCACTGACTAGGACATCAGGCAAGCCGTGCATGGCAAACATGTCAGCGTAGGCTTTCAATAGTGGCCGTGGACGTGCTTACAGATATTATCACACATTCAATCCATTTTGAATAAGCGTCCACGACAACCAAAAACATGTTGTCTAGAAATGGACCCGCATAGTCCACATGGTTCCTCGACCACGGTTTGGAGGGCCATGACCACAAACTTAGCGGTGCCTCTCTGGGTGCATTGCTCAGCTGACAGCAAGTGTTCCACTGGCGCACGCATGACTCTAAATCTGTGTCACTGCCAGGCCACCACGTATGGGATCTGGCTATGGCTTTCATTATTACAATGCCTGGGTGGGTGCTGTGCATTTCACATATGAACGTATCTCTGCCTTTCTTGGGCAAGACCACGCGATTGCCCCACAACAGACAGTCCGCCTGCAGGGACATTTTGTCTTTGCGTCTGTGGAACGGCTTAATCGCCTCCTGCATCTCCGCTGGGACATTGGACCAGCTCCCATGGAGGACGCAGTTTTTTTTTACCAAGGACAGTAAAGGATCCTGGCTGGTCCAGGTCCTGATCTGGCAGGCCATAACGAGGGACTTTTTGTTCTCAAATGCCTCCATGACCATGAGCAAGTCCGCTGGCTGTGCCATTTCCACCCCGGTGGTGGGCAATGGCAGCCGACTGAGAGCATCTGCGCACTTCTCTGTGTCTGGTCTGTGACAGATTACATAGTTGTATGCCGACAGCGTGAGCGCCCTTCTTTGGATATAGGGCAGAGGCATTGGTGTTAATCCCTTTGCTCTCCGAGAACAGTGATATGAGCAGCTTGTGGTCAGTTTCAAGCTCAAACTTGAGGCCAAATAAGTACTGATGCATTTTTTTTACCCCATAAACGCACGCCAGACCCTCTTTTCCAAAAATGCAGTAGGCCCTTTCGGTCTTGGACAAACTGCTGGACGCATAAGCGACCGGTTGCATGATCCCCGATTTGTTAGCCTGTTGTAATACATACCCGACCCTGTATGACAACGTTTACATGGGTTATACAGAACAAGCAGTTTGTTTGAACACAACACATTTCTGGCTTTCTTAAAGGCAGCCTCTTGTGAATTCCCCCATACCCAGTCGTTTCCCTTGCGCAGTAACGCATGTAGGGGTTCTAGCAGGGTGCTTAACCCAGGTAGGAAATTACCGAAATGGTTAAGGAGTCCCAGGAACGACTGCAGCTTCGTCACTTTCTGTGGTCTCGGCGCGTTCTTGATGGCCTCCGTCTTGGTGTCGGTGGGTCTGATGCCGTCTGCGCGATTCTTCTTCTCAAGAACTCGACCTCCTGCGCCAGGAAAACACACTTTGAGCGTTTCAACCTGAGCCCCATTCGATCCAACCGACTAAGAACCTCTTCCAGATTCTTCAAGTGCTCAATGGTGTCCCGACCTGTGACCAGTATGTCGTTCTGGAAAACCACAGTGCGAGGAACCGACTTTAGCAGGCTCTCCATGTTCCGTTGGAAGATTGCAGCGGCCGACCGAATCCCGAACGGGCACCGGTTATAGATGAACAGACCTTTGTGCGTGTTGATGCAGGTGAGGCCTTTCGAAGACTCCTCCAGCTCCTGCGTCATGTAGGCCGAGGTCAGGTCCAGCTTAGTGAACATCTTCCCTCCAGCCAGGGTTGCAAATAGGTCGTCTGCCTTGGGTAGCGGGTACTGGTCCTGTAGCGAAAAACGGTTAATCGTTGCTTTATAATCCCCTAAATTCTAACCGTGTTGTCCTCTTTAAGTACCGGGACAATCGGACTAGCCCACTCATTGAATTCCGCCGGTGCGATGATGCCTTCTCGCTGCAGCCTGTCCAGCTCAATTTCCACTTTCTCACGCATCATGTACGGTACCGCCCGTGCCTTGTGGTGGATGGGTCGCGTACCGGGAACTAAATGGATCTGCACTTTCGCCTCCGAGAAGCTTTCAATGCCTGGCTCGAACAATGATGGAAACTTGCTCAGAACCTGGGCACATGAGGCGTCGTCGACGGATGAAAGCATTCGGATGTCGTCCCAGTTCCAGCAGATTTTCCCCAGCCAGCTTCTGTCAAACAAAGTGCGGCCTTCCCCGGCACATTTCACAGCGGGAGTTCATGTACTGCTCCGTCATAGGAGACTTTGACTTCTACACTGCCAATTACATGGATTAGTTCCTTGGTGTAAGTCCATAGTTTGGTGAGCTTGGGCCTGTGTGCCTTTTTACTCATTATGGACTGACTTGCACCTGTGTCCAGTTCCATAGATGCTAGAATACCGTTCAATTCAACTTTCAACATTATTGGTGGACATTTCGTACTGAATGTGTGTACCCCGTACACTTCTGCCTCCTTGGTACGAGTTTCTAATTCAGCCTGATCCACAGTGGATCGATCTTTCTCTGCAACATGGTGGTTTGCAGGGTTTGCAGGGTTTGCAGCTCGCCTGCACATTTGCTGGAGGTGTCCCATTGTTCTGCAACCGTTGCACACATAGTGCTTAAAGTGGCTTTGATGGGCCCGATGATCACCTCCACAACGCCAACAAGGTGTTAACTGCCTCGCATTAACGACTGATGGCGGACTCTGGGTCATCTGAGGTCGGGCAGCAGCAACCAGCGTGTACGTTCTGCCATGTATATTTCTGCTCGAAACCGACGTTACTTTATGCACAATATTGGTCGTAACTTCTTTATTCTGCAAAATCTGTTTGGTGTTGTCGCTGGTGGACATAAATGCCTGGGCTATCATTATGGCTTTACTTAGGTTCAGAGTTTCTACAGTCAACAGTTTGCGAAGGATTGTCTCATGGCCATTGCCCAGTACAAAACAGTCTCTAAGCATTTGTTCTAGGAATCCCTCAAACTCACAATGTCCTGCGAGGCGCCTTAGTTCGGCGACATAGCTCGCCACTTCCTGGCCCTCCGACTGTTGACACGTGCAGAAACGATATCTCACCATCAAAACGCATTCCTTAGGATTTAGGTGCTCCCGGACCAGCGTACACAATTCTTCATAGGATTTCTCTGTTGGTTTTGCCGGAACTAGGAGATTCTTCATGAGGCCATAGGTTGTTGCCCCATAGACAGTTAGGAGGATCGCCCTTCATTTGGCAGCGTTCTCGTCCCCTTCCAGCTCGTTGGCCACAAGTATTGGTCGAGTCTCTCCACGAAGGCCTCACAACCGTCCCCTTCTGAGAACTTCTCCAGGATACCAACTGTTTTTTGCATTTTCGCGCGGTTGTTCGTTATCTCATCGCCAATTGATACGTTCATAAAAAGGATGAAACTGAGTACTGTGTACAATGAGCAAGTGTGACCTTAGCTCCTTTAGTAAGACTCCAGAGTGCAGGTACCTCATGGGTGGCCTGCTTATATACCATGCTCCCAAGGGATGCTGGGATCCCTTGGGACTCCAACAGGTAGGCCCTCTGGTGGTAGTATAATACAGGTTACAAGGGGTTAAATACATAACAGTTTTGGTCTCTGTATTTAAGGAAGGATATACTTGCATTGGAGGCTGTTCAGAGAAGGTTCACTAAGTTGATTCCGGACATGAAGGGCTTGACTTATAAAGATAGGTTGAGTAGGTTGGACCTATACTCATTGGAGTTCAGAAGAATGAGAGGTGATCTTATTGAAACTTATAAGATATTTAGGGGGCTCGACAAGGTGGATGCAGAGAGGATATTTCCAGTCATAGGGTAAACTAAAACTAGGGGCATAGTCTTAGAATATGGGCCCGCCCATTTAAAACTGAGATGAGGAGAAATTTCTTCGTTCAGAGGGTTGTAAATCTATGGAATTCACAGCCCCAGAGAGCTGTGGAGGCTGAGTCATTGAATATATTTAAGGCAGCGATAGACAGATTTTTGAGCGATAAGCGAGTAAAAGGTTATGGGGAGCGGGCAGGGAAGTGGAGTTGAGTCCATGATCAGATCAGCCATGATCTTATTGAATGGCAGAGCAGGCTCGAGGGGCCAAATAGCCTACTCCTGCTCCTATTTCTTATGTTCTTATGTACAATCTCCAGGAAAGACCCCATCCACGGGCCGTGCCATTTGGCGCCTGAGGGGAGGTAGGCGGTTTATTTGAATTGATGGACATCCCCCAGGGGGGGAATCAGGACCGCTGGTGAGCTCGGCAATGACAGGACTGTAATGGGAGGGGGCACAGTGTCCATGGGCTGTGCTAGGAGAACTCCGTGTGGCCAGAGCTAATATCCCAAAGTGTCCCAGGGCAGACAGTGAGCCAGTGCAGCTCTCCCTCAGTTCAGGCTGGGTCACTGTGAGTGACAGCAGCCGGAGGGACTCACACAGTCTGGGTAAAGGTGACCAGACCACTCAGTGCTCAGTCGTGCCCCATCCACTGATGTAACCAAAAAGGTGATGGTGCCCAAGTGAAAGACATGCTCACACCACACAAAAATTCTCCTTAACTAAAGTGGTAGAAATGCCAGATGTTTGTTGTCTGTCTGTTTCCAGTCATTCCTTTAAATAATAATAATTAATACTGTTGATTAAATGTAAGGCATCTCAGCAAAATTAGACTTAAAGAGCGCGGGTTCCGACCCCAGTCCAAATCTTAGCAGGGAAGCTAACCAAGATTACCCAGCTTAATTTCAATCCGGCAGATTTACATTTGAATTAATCCATTGCATCATTGCAATTTAAAATGTAATAATTTGATACTCTTGCTGAAGCAACCAGGCTCTTCCACCTCTTGGGGCACGCCTATCGTGGGCCACAGATGATACAACGGCGGCAATATCGCCCCATATTATTTGATATGTCCGGGGGGAAGGTTTCCCACGCTCACCCCGGGTTAATTGGCCCCACCTATTCTTCACCTCATTAATGAAGGCCTCATTGGCCTTATCAGGGAAGGCTTTCGCCCTCCTTCTCCCTGACAGCTCCTCCTGCTGTATACTGCTATCACTGGACATGCTTCAACTGAACAGACATCTTCCCTTCTCTCTCTCTCTCTCGCTCTCTCTTTCACTCTTCTGAGCATGCGCAGATGACCCCTGAACTCCAGAATCGCGGGAAAACTGCTTTGCTAAAAAATAACGCGCATGCGCAGAACAGACATTGCTATGGACGCCAGCCTTGCACGACTGAATACAACGCTAAGGCTCATTTCACATTGCTAAGGCTATCATCTAAATGAAAAAGGCAAAACTAGCGGCTTTTAAAATGGGCGATATTCCAGCGATCCTGAAAAAAAAGCACTAAGGCCGGAAGTCTAGCCCTAACTTTTTGTGTTTCATGCACCAGGACTCCCAGGTCCCTCTGTACTGCAGCACTTTGCAATTTTTCTCCATTTAAATTATAATTTTCTTTTCTATTTTTTCTGCCAAAGTGGTTAACCTCACATTTTCCCACATTATACTCCATCTGCCAAATTTTTGCCCACTCACTTAGCCTGTCTTTATCCCTTTGCAGATTTTTTGTGTCCTCCTCACAATTTGCTTTCCCACCCATCTTTGTATCATCAGCAAACTTGGCTACATTCCACTCGGTCCCTTCATCCAAGTCATTAATATAGATTGTAAATAGTTGAGGACCCAGCACCGATCCCTGCGGCACTCCACTAGTCACTGTTTGCCAACTGGAAAATGACCCATTTATCCTGACTCTCTGTTTTCTGTTAGTTAGCCAATCCTCTATCCATGCTAATATATTACCCCCAACCCCGTGAACTTTTATCTTGTGCAGTAACCTTTTATGTGGCACCTTATCGAATGCCTTCTGGAAATCTAAATACACCATATCCACTGGATCCCCCTTATCCACCCTGCTCATTACATCCTCAAAGAACTCCAGCAAATTTGTCAAACATGATTTTCCTTTCATAAAACCATGCTGACTCTGCTTGATTGAATCATGCTTTTCCAAATGTCCCGCTACTGCTTCCTTAATAATGGACTCCAGCAAGGACTCGATTCGAGAAAGAACACCAGGACATTCAGATTCAAGCCGGTCTCTTGAAGCGAGAGATTAGTCAGGTGAAAGCGCTTCAAGACTGTTTTCGAAATAACAATGAGAATAGCTGAATTCAGTTCGCCCAGTTTGTCAAGGATCAACTGAGCTTCATTTTGGCATTCAACTTTCTGTTCCACGTCAGTTGCCAGGGATTCCAACGCTTCGCATATGGGAGTGTAACCTTTGAGCAGGGGTGACACTGCTTCATAAATTGCTGACTATCGAGTAGCTGTTTAACGACAGACAGCCCTAAAGGCTTTAGTTTTTCATAAAGCAGTCGGCAGCGATACGTCGATGCAGAGAGAAAAGTGTACAGCTTTTGTACAATGTCAAAAAATCTGATGATTACTGGGCTGCATTCAGCACTGTTTTTCCCCACAAGGTTGAGTGAGTGCACTGTGCATGGTATAAATGTCGCATATGGGCATTGCTCTTTGATGCTGGTGGCTGTTTTCGTGAGATGAAATCCTCTCATCGCCATGCTTCCAGTCATTGAACCCATGAGTAAAGTGGCTACTTTTTCGTGCTGTGACCTTAGAAGCAAAACAGTAGACGCTACCACTTGAAGGTGAATGACAGAGCCACGTTCATTCCACACATACCCCCGTCAGCGAGTGCACACATGTGAAGAAGGTCTTCCAGCAGTATCGGTGACATCCTTCCTCGGCATGAATCATGCCGCAGTTTTGGAAGTCTTTATCACAGTTTCGGCAGTCCTCACTACCGTTTACAATCCAATGGCTTTGCATGTCTTCTGAGATATTGTCTCCCCACAGCCCAATGTCACTCGTAAGTTGTGCCTCTTTCAACTCAGTATGCGCCAGTTGGTTTTCTTCATCTTCAACTTTTTGGACGTGGAGTTCCAACTTGGCCAACTCCAAGTCCGGTGCCACTAGTAGTTTCGTTGTTGAAGTTGACTGCACAGCATTGTCTTGGCCTTCGCCTTCATGATCTTGAGTTTTTAGTTGGAAAAAAATTATCTAATTTAAGCAGTTTAGCTATTTCTTGTCTCTTTTGCTCCTCACGTGGCTGGTGCTCGTTTCTTTTTTTCAGCGCCCGATTTGTGTATAGAATGCATCTCTAGCAAAAGGGCATCTAGAGTCTGTTTACATCAAGTCAAGAATAACATTTACCTGAGCCCTTGCGGCTTCGCTCCACTTTTGCTACATTACTTATGTCAATACTGTTTACACTTACCCTTAATCCAACCCTGTATGGACCCCTCCCCTGTATGGACGCCTCTCTAGACTTTGTGATGCCCCATCTGTTCCCCTCCTCCCCCCTTAATCTGTCCCTCTGAGTCAACAGTCTTTACTAAGATCCCCTTCTTATTGCTGTTGGCTATTACTTTAGTAAGTATCAATTTAAAAGGGAAAACTAAAGACTAATGCATCATATTGTATCTGGGAGCTGTCTCTGGTGATGTTATAACAATCTGCACTTTGTCCTTCTGTAGCCATGGATTTGCATGTGGAGGCAACGTGGTATTTCCACCTATCTCAGTCAGCTACAGTGAACAACAAGAAGATAAAAAACAGGAAATTCCAAAACACTTTGTGGCCGAAATTGCACCTCTTGACAGGCCCATGAGGACCTCAAACCAGCAGCCACGCTGCGGAGTGCAATAGGTATTCCCCTGATGCGGCTTAACAGTGGGTGCAGCTCCGCACCTCTCCCCCCCCCCCACCCCCCAGCCACTTCTGCGGCGGTGATGGACAGCATTCTTAAGTGCATCATCATTCCGTGCATCACTGAGGTCCCGGACTGGAAACACTATTCCCCTTAAAGAGTTGCCCAGCCACCTGGCGGTGCCAAGAGTAGGATTTCTGAAGTGGAGCATCGTTGGAGATTCGGACCACCAGACTGACTTAAAGGGTTGGTGGCTTAGTTAAATTTATTTGTTGCGTTATTTAAGTAGCAGTGCAAGGCTACAGTGTGCATTGCTTTGCCAGTGGTGGAGGTGCCTTCCACCTGTAGAGCAGGGAGGCCACTTCAAGGAGGCTGCGATTGTGGAGGGTCTTGAGATGGGGGCAGTGCTTGCAGGCCAATGCCTCCTGCGCATTGTGCGTGCCGCTGAGGCACGGAGGTGAAGGTGGCGCCAGAGGCAGCCGGGATGGGCCGCAGGCATCATTGTGGAGCATGATGGAGAGGGCCAGTGAGATGGCCACGGAGGGCAAGCAAGAGAGTTGGCACACGAAGCCCCTCAGCAAGGGCCTCCCCCAAGGAGGAGAATCAGGTTTGACGACCCCCTCCAGCCGATAATGAGCGAGCAGCCCAAGCGGAAGCCTGCAGCGGAGCCAGATGCTGGGCAACGACAGCCTGCAGAGTTGGAGGAGGCACAACAGCAGCAGGGAGCAGCTAATGAGCCACTTCGCATAGAAAGATGGCCACACAGAAGTGGGGGCGAGAAAAGTCTTCCGCCATCAATTCGCATACACTGAGTGATGATATGAGTGATGATCAGTGCCTGTGCAGATTGAGATTCCACCTAAGCCTGCATCTGGCTACTTCCATGGCCCAACCTGTGAGCCCTTTCACACATCATTCCCGCACACTGTCATGAGAGACCTGATCACAAATTCCAAACACTAAAGATTTATTACAACCCAAACAATGGGTCTCAAAAACACTTGGGACCCGAATTTGATGGACTCACTGCCGACTGCTGGTGACATTCCTCTTACGTGTTCCGCCTAGTGTCACTTTCCATTTGGGCTGGAGCGCGCAGGAGGGGAGAGCCGCCGGGAATCGGCCGCCGACGTCAGCGGATGGTTGAGTGGCGTAAGTAGACTCCCGCCGGCCGAAATGCCGTATTCATGCGGGTGGGAGTTGGCGGGAGTCGCTGCCAGAATGGGGGTGGACCTCTGCGAGGAGGCTGGTCTGTCCCAGACAGTAGGTATGAAGATCCTGGAAAAAAAAGGTTGGTTAACTTAAAAAAAAAAAAATTTTTTTCACAGCGACTTACCTCAGTGGTGTCCCCTGAAGGTCTTCCAATAGATTTTGTTTTTCCTGATTTTCATTTTCAGCTGTTCGACCCTCTGTGGGCCCGACTCCATCCTCGACGGCACTTGGGCGGCAAGCACCTCTGCCTCCGAGAATGAGAGCTCCTGCAGGCTGCCGCCCAGATTGGCGGCGTACGTCGCAGATTTGCCGCCCGCCGAGCTTCAAGGGACCTGGGTGATGAAAACCCCGCCCAAAGAAGCGTCAGGGTCCTCGGCAGCCATGAGTGCTCCTTTGGGCGGCACTGGGGTGGGCGGGGGCCTTCATCAACTTCGGGCCCTTAGATTATCCATTATCACCCTTGTCCAACTCCTTTTTACCCCTCTTACACAGACCTAACCTTACAGTACGCCGCAGTGTCTCCCCTTTGCCTGCCTCATGCCTTTGGGAAGGCGGCTGTGTATGTGTGTAGAGGAAGCTGCAGATGTCCTTCTACAATGCCCCCGACCAGCTCTGGCCCTGGAAAGACCAGCTGCAGACTGGGCCGCATCCTCCTGCGCGCTTTCAGTCGGGTGTGGCTGGGGCGAAGCCATGGATGGCAGCAAATTGCGCAGTGGCATCGATCGGAGCCACAGAGATAATATCAATATCCTGGTCCGAGGAACCAGCACACTCCCCCGTGGCAGGACCCCACCTCCCCACCAAGCTGCTGGACCACAGGTCGGTAGGGTGTGATGGAACCCTTCGGCCCCCGGTGGACCGTCCTGGACCCAGCAGGGATTTGCAGCAGTCAGGTGTTGCTTAGCCTCCAGCTGACACTGCATGACAGCAGCCACACTCTGGAAGCCATCAGAGGCTCCATGTCCTGTTGCCCAGAATGCATGAAAGCATTCTGAGCTTCCAGGGCAGCGGCCATCCTGTGCAAAGAAAGGTCACGACGAACTGAAGGCACAGCTGCAAAACTTGCCCTTTAAGACGGCCAGGGAGCAGCTGCAATGTAAGCATGATGGTTTTGCATCAACTGGATAAGAGGGGAATTTCTCAGTGCAGACGCCACATCACTGAAAACACCCGTTACCACCGGGAATTAAGACTCCGCTCTATTTATGACAAAAAAAGGGCAATTTCGATCTTGTTACCACCGCAATCATATCGGTGGTAACGGACAGCCAACGGTGGTGCGGCCACCCCATTTTGGGCGGAGGGCAACTTTGGGCCCTTTACAGCCAATGAACTACTTGCATTTATATAGCGTCGTTTCACAACCACCGAAAGCGCTTTGCAGCCAATGAAGTACTTCTTGAAATGTAGTCACTGTCGTAATGTAGGAAAGATGGCAGCCAATTTGAGCACAGCAAGGTCCCACAAACAGCAATGTGATAATGAGCAGATAATCTGTTTTAGTTATATTAGCTGAAGAATAAATAATGGCCAGGACACCGGGGAGAACTTACTTGTTCTTCTTTGAGTAAGTCATGGGATCTTTTATGTCCACCTGAGAGGGCAGACAAGGCCTCAGTTTAAGGTTCCATCTGAAAGATGGCACCTCTGACACTGCAGCACTCCCTCAGCACTGCACTGGAGTGTCAGTTTAGATTTTATGCAGAAGTTTCTGGAGTGGGACTTGAATCCACAACCTTCTGACTGAGAGGTAAGAAGAAAAGGCTGTGCGTTCATCAATCACATCCCGTCCTTGGTCTGTATACAATGTACTCTAGCCCAGCTATTTAATTTCCAAAGGAAAAGTTCTGCATAAATACTGTGGGGCTGATATTGACCACCACCCGAAACGAGTCTCACCGACTATTTCCGATGTGTTCTGTCTGCCCCAATGCATGGGGTGGCTACTCGGGAGAAATTCAGCACTTTGTGCTTTTTATTGAAGCGGGGCGGAAATGGCCTCACCATCGGGGCGGAAGTGGGGGCAGGCCGGACTGGCCGACACTGCAAGACATCAGCGCCGCGTTAATGATGTCATTGCATTGGCGGGTCACAACGTCCCTCCGCATCAGTTAAAGGGGTGGGCCGCTGCGAACTCTGCAGCCACTTTAGTAACAAACAGAGGGTTGCCAGGGAGGGTTTTGGCCGGGCCAATGGCCAGGCACCCAAGAGGGGCACCAGACTGCCTGTTGACGGCCCGGCCGAACCTGCGGCCATAATTGTCAGCCCAACCTGGCAGTTGGCCGACAAATAAAAAAAATAACATGACGTCGCCAGCAGCGTAACCTCCCCTTTAAGTGCGGCAAGCCACAGAAGCCACAGAAAGGGCACCGATTGCAAAAGCTGTCAATGGCAACGAGCAGCAGCGACGCTGCTCTTGTGGGGCAATTCCAGAAAAGGGTAATTTCCCGCGGGGCAATTTTGGGAAGGGGTCGCCGCCGGTCGGTTGGGGTCGGCGCGTGCACGCCGTGGCGGGAAAGAGAACGGAGCAGTCCCCTACACTGTTCCAAACCTGAGGAAGGGCAATTTTTAAAATGGCGGCCTCTCCACGCAGACTCAGCGGCCAGTCCACACCGACCCATGGCCACCGCTTTCAGGGGCCTTACAGAAAAGGGCAATTGCGGCCCCTGTGTGATTCCCAAAGGTAATTAAACAAAACTCCAGATTATTCATCGGGGAGATGAGAATTTTTTTGACTCACCAAGTTGTTATGGTCTGGAATGCATTGCCTGAAAGTGGGTGGAAGAAATTACAATAATAACTTTCAAAAGGGAATTGGATATATACTTAAAAAGGAAAAAAAATTGCAGGGCTATGGGGAAAGAGCAGGGGAGTGGGCGGAATTGGTGTTCATTCGAAGAGCCAGCACAGGCTCAATGGGCTGAATGGCCTCTTTCTGTGCTGAATGATTGCATGATTCATCCATCCCCATACCTGCACAATTCATCCCTGCTCCTGCTCCCACCAGTAAATGGACCATCAATCTTTACAGAATATTTGATCTTCTTCGTCCTTCAATCCTTTTCTAACCAGATATTTCTCTATTAGTTGGTAATAGTTAATTGCTGTCCCTAGGAGTGTACTCCACATGTCCACTTTTCAGTGCGGGCAAATTATTTTCATTTAATGTTTGCTAATTGTGAACTAGCATCCTCTAGTTCTGTGCTCGAAGTCCAAGTATATGTTCTCTGTATATCTCAACAGTCCAATCTCATGAAAGGAACACAGTTTATACAGTGGAATCTCATTAATTATTTCCACTAGTCCCAGTGGAAGCTTTGTTTTAGATTGTGGTTGAATTCATCCCTAGAAGTAAACCCCTGGAACTAATCTGCCAGATAGAATGGAGATAAGGAATGTGTCTGCTTCATAGCTGTTAACCACATATGGGGCCCAAGTTTCGGGCTGCGCCTAGAACGGCGCAGCCCCGACCTGGACGCCCATTTTTCGCGCCACAAAGTGCGCCTAAAAAAAACTTACAGATTCTCCGGCTCCCTGCTGGTCCTCTGGAGTCGGGCGGGCCGCAGCACGAGCTGTAGGGGCGCTGAAAACAGTGCCGGGACCTCTGCACATGCGCACTACAGTGGGCGCGCATGTGCAGTAGCTCCAGGCGCCCAAAATGTGTGGGAGGGGCCCGAAGCATGCAGCCCCTAGCCCTGGCCGAATGGCCTCACTGGGGCTGTGTGGATAAGGCTGCCTCCCACGCCCAGCTCCTGCTTCCTCCTGACCCGACTTGACTCCCACTTCCCCCCCCACCCCCCCGGACCGGATCCGACCCGACCCCCCGGACTGGACCCGACCCGCGCTCCCCCACCCGACCTGACCTCCCTCTCCCTCCCTCCCTCCCGCCCCCCCCCGCCGACCCGAACCGACCTCCCTCCCACTACCACCCCCCGACCCGACCTGCGCTCCCGACCCCGACCTGACCCGACCCTACCTGACCTCCTTCCCCCTCGCCCCCTACCCGAACCGAACCGACCCGACCCGACCCGCGCTCCCTCCCTCCCCCCCCCCCACCCGAACCAACCCGACCTCCCTCCTCCCCCCCCCCACCGACCCGACCCGTGCTCCCGATCGCCAACCCCCCCGCCCCGGACCCGACCCTACCCGACCCGACCCGCGCTCCCGACCCCGGACTCCGTACCCAACCCGACCCAACGCCACCTACCTGTAAATCTGGTGCTGGGAACGGGCCCTGCCCGAAGTCTTGGGCCCGGCCCGTTCAGCCTCCCTCCCCCTTCTCCTTTCCCCCCCTTCTCCTTTCCCTCTCCTTTCTCTTTCCCCTCCCTTCTCCTTTCCCTCCCCCCTTCTCCTTTCCCTCTCCCTTTTCCTTTCCCTCCCCATTCTCCTTCCCCCCCCACTTCTCCTTCCCCCCTTCTCCTTTCCCCTCCCTCCTTTCCCCCCACTTCTCTTTCCCCCCTTCTCCTTCCCCCCTATTCTACTTTCCCTCCCCTTCTCCTTCCCCCACCTTCTCCTTTCCCCCCCTTTCCCCTTCTCCTCCTCCCTCCCTTCTCTTTCCCCTTCTCCTCCTCCCCCTTCCCCCTCTCCTCCTCCCCCCCTTCTCCTCCTCCCTCCTTCCCCTTCTCCACCTCCTTCCCCTTCCCCTTCTCCTCCTCCCCCTTCCCCTTCTCCTCCTTCCCCCCTTCCCCTTCTCCTCCTCCCCCCCTTCCCCTTCTCCTCCTCCCCCCCTTCCCCTTCTCCTCCTCCCCCCCTTCCCCTTCTCCTCCCCCCCCCTTCCCCTTCTCCTCCTCCCCCCTTCCCCTTCTCCCCCTCCTTCCCCTTCTCCTCCTCCCCCCCTTCCCCTTCTCCGCCTCCCCCCCTTCCCCTTCTCCTCCTCCCCCCCTTCCCCTTCCCCTCCTCCCCCCCTTCCCCTTCTCCTCCTCCCCTTCTCTGCCCCCCCTTCCCCTTCTCCTCCTCCCCCCTTCCCCTTCTCCTCCTCCCCCCTTCCCCTTCTCCTCCCCCCCTTCCCCTTCTCCTTCCCCTTCTCCCCCTTCCCTCTCTCCCCCCCTGCCCCCCTCCCTCCCCTCCCCCTGCCCCCCTCCTACCCCTCCTCTCACTGTCAGAAACACAGACACTGACAGACAGAGAGTGAGAGACACACACAGACAGACAGAGAGATAGAGACACTGACAGAGACACACTGGGGGGGGGTGGCATCCCTGCACGCTGTCGCGGGTGGGGGAGGGGCATCCCAGCATGCTGTTGGAGGGCTCCCGGTGCTGCAGTCGGTAAGTAGAAAATGTTTTATTTATTGATTTAAAAAAATATATTATTTCTTATTAATTTTATTTGATTGATTTATTGGTTGATTTATTGATGTTTTATCATTTATTATTGATGATGGCTCTTTATTTGTAAAACTGAAGTGTTTAATGTTTGTAAACTTCCCTTTAAACCCCCCCCCCCCATTCCCCTACGCCTGATTTGTAACCTACGCCTGATTTTTTAAAGTGTAGACAAGGTTTTTTTGAGCGTACAAAAATCTTCACTTACTCCATTCTAAGTTAGTTTGGAGTAAGTTTTCACTGCCGAAACTTTGAAAACAGGCGTAAGTGGCCGGACACGCCCCCTTTTGAAAAAAAATTCTGTTCCAAAATGAAACTGTTCTAACTGACGAGAACTGGAGCAAACTAAATGCCGAGAATTTGAATTTCTAAGATACTCCGTTCTACACCAGTTGCTCCAAAAAAATCAGGAGCAACTGAGGCCGAAACTTGGGCCCATGGATCTAGATTCACATACACTCGAACATTTTATAACTGACTTACAAACTAGTTTCATATTTTGCTTTAAGGATGTAAGAGCAGAAACAAATTCTATTTTGAAAGATATAATGCAGGTGATTGCAAAATTACATTGATATAGAGCCATTCATGTCCTCAGGACATCTCACAGTCCTTACAAAAGCAAAATACTGCCGATGGAATCTGGACTAACAACAGAAAATGCTGGAAATCTCAGCAGGTCAGGCAGCATCTGTGGAGAGGATTTGTGGAGACGAAGGGTCATCGACCCAAAATGTTAACTCTGCTTCCTCCCCACAGATGCTATCTGACCTGCTGAGATTTCCAGCATTTTCTGTTTTTATCCCACGCTCTTCATGGCCAATGAATTATTTTTAGTGTAGTCACTGTTGTTTTCTAGATAGGAGCCACTTTGCGCACAGCAAGATTTCAGAAACAGCGGTGAAAGGAATAAGCAGTATCTGTGTTCATAATGCTCGTTGAGAGATGAATTTTGGTCAGGACACTGGAAAGTCCTTGTTCTTTTCCAAAAATTGATGTGGGAGGGTGTCATTTTTAACCCCAGTGGGTTTTAGGCAGGGAAAGGTGGGACGAATTCAAAAGTTATTCAGAAGCCTGTGGCCTGGGGTATTTTAACTCCCAGGCCAAAGCGGCCGCTCAGTTGTCCACCTAAAACGAGTGGAAAATGGCAGGTCACCAGCATGTAAGTCATGGGGAGAAGGTTTCGGGAGGGTCTTGTAGAAGGGAAGAGGCAGTTTGGTAAAGCAGAAATTGTGCAAAGGAAAGTTTTTCACTTAACATCAGCTGCTGAGCTGCCTTCACCGAGCCACCGAGTGGTGGCTTCCCAGCTCAGGCTTGACTTAAATTCAATCACGGTCCGATTGATGTAATAGGCCCCTGATTAGCATTATTCATGAGGCTTCCACCTGCTTCCGATGAGTACCTCAACCACCAAACTGCAGTGAGCAGTTAAAATGGTGGCCAGCAGCAGCCACAGAGCGGTAAGGCAGAACGCTCCATTTTATAGGCTCCCGGTCCCATTGCCAATGGGTCAAATTGACTCCCGGGGTCTTTATTATCCACCTAAATAGTCAAACAGAGCTTCAGTTTAATGTTTCATCCAAAAGATGGCAGCCCTAACAATGCACTCTCTCAGGACTGCACTGAAGTGTCAGCATAAAATTATGCATTCAAGTCTTGTAGTGGAACTTAATCCCTTAACATTCTGACTCAATTGCAAGTGTGTTACTGCTGAGCCCAGCTGACATTTAGAGCCCTTTCCTCCATCCTAATGGAGTATGTAAACCCATGCTGGGTAAGGATCTATCTGACTCCTGGTAATCTTTGGCAGGGAAGAAACAATGAGGGAGAACGATTTTAAAATAGCTCACTCTTAGCTATTGAATTGGCTCCAATGAATAACATGCATGTCATGCTGGAACAGGGGACAGAACTCATTTCTCTTCTGTTAAAATTGTCTGTCACCTATGCTGTAAACTTTTATTCTAGACCAGTCACCATAGCATTTATACTGGTAACCTTCATTTGTCTGTAGTGCCTCTGACAAGAAATGTCCCTTCTGCTTTGATTAAACACCATGGCCAAAGGTTGAGACACTCTTAATCAGCACTGAGTAGTTTATTGTCTCTTACAACCTTGACAACTGGAAATGCTCAAAGCAATTTTTCATAGTGTCTTCGGTCTCTGCCAAGGGATAATGTATTGTGACCAAGAACCTTCCCTGGGGCATAAATTGATAGTCCCACTGCCTGATAACATCTCCCATTGACCTCATGTAATCTCATCAAGGACTCTTTGTAAAACATTACGAGGTCTATTTTAACTTGTTTTGCCTGGCTTTAATGGGGCAGTAGTGACATCAAAATGGGGTCAGTAGCTTTACCACTCCGGTAACCTCAATGATGTGGCCGGTGCCATTTTGAAAGGGGCATACTGGTGGGCACCCAAAGTGCCAGCCTTGTTTCAGGTGGTAGGCCTCTTTTAATAGGGCAAATCAGGGCTCTAGCACCTCGATTGGCTTTTCAGGATGGAGCTGGTCAAAGAGTGTGTCATGCAGGCTCCATCAGTTCCATGGGTGATCGAGCTGAAGAGCCCTTGCTTTTGCAGGGCATGGAGGAGCAGGAGGGCTCCTCCAGGCACCAAAAAATAATCTGGATTGCTGCTGCTCTAGCACTCTCCCCTTCCACAGTGCCCCTGCCCCCCTGCTGAGCTGTTGGCCAGGGCGGCCCAATTTGAAACAGTTTAATCCATTGAGCTGCTCACCTGGCATCCCGCAGCTTGCTGCCTGATGTAAGTGAGGCCAGGCATCAGAATTACAGCCGTCTCTTTGCCGTGGGTGCGAGAAACCGGATCCGCCAGTTGGTCATCCAAAAGTCAAAATTCACCAGCGACCGAGTACAATTTGGGCAGGGTGAACTGGAAGCAGGGATCTTGACTTTAGCACCTGAACCTCTTCTCGGCCTCATTTGCATAGAGTCGCTGCGCATTCTGCACACACCGCAGGCCTAGGGGAGAGAAAGTCTGGGTGCTTCTGAAGCCTTAATAAGACTGGAGAGCCCAATAATAAACTAAGATCTGGATTTCTGTAAACTTGCGGGTTTCTGAAACAGGGATTGTAATAATGTCAGCTGTTCCTGCAGATTTGAAATTGTTGAAATCCATTATTGCCTGCCTGAAGCAAAATTGTGCATCTCTGAGCTCCTCTCATTCATTTTAATGTGCCTTTCCCTTGTGAAAATGTTCATGCTGTTCTATCAGGCTGGGATGGCTGCAATATCCCCGGCAGGAAGCTGGGCACCCTGCAGCTTGTAGAAGGAGTGGATATGAGGGAAGCACTGTGGCAAGCAGGAGGCTCACAGGCACTTGTTTCAGTAAAGCAGTGTTGGTTAAGTATAATTTTGATATCAGTGCATTTTGAAGCTAGAGGAACAGGTAAACCAGGTGTTGGGCCGAAGTTTGATGGTGTGGGAATAAGAAGATGGTGATGCTTTGACTGTGAGGCTTCTCTTTTTACTCAAGATGAGATGAAATATTTGTATTTGTATTTCCTACATTTCAACAGCGACTACATTTTTAAAAAGTAGTTAATTGGTTGTAAAGCGCTTTGGGACGTCCAAAGTCATGAAAGGCACTATATAAATGCAAGTCTTTTTTTCGTTTTTACAATTGGGGTTTGAGGGGGGAAGGAAATTCTTGCACTGGGAAGGTAGGGAAACTGTTGTCAGTGGCTTAGAAGAAGGCCAGGCAAATTTCTTCAGCATCTGCCAAGGGGGCTTGTGGTTGTTGCTCATTGTCCATCTCCAAATAAGCCTTATCACAAAAAGGAGGGTAGCACAGACCTGAACAGGACCTCTATCACTAAGTGTAAATGACTTGTAGCATTCAACAACAAATACTTGAGCAGCAAAACAATTTTTAATGGCAATCGCTAAAGATAAAGTCCATGGCAATACTGGTCTGTCTTTTTACGATTGATGGAAATTGAGGTACAACCCAAAATTGACATCTGTTTGCATGAAATTTGAATTACTGCACTATCTTCAGGCACAGAGAGCAGAAAAGCCACAGTGGAAGCCATAAATGCAGAGCTATTCAGATGCAGAACAGGGAAAAAGAATTAGTGCCCATTTTTTGTCTGCATTGTTACCATCATTTTGGTACTATTTAGGACCAAAGCAGAGGAAAATCTAGCCCAAGAACTTTTGGGAATTGAAAAGGTCATGACACCAACAAGCCTGTCCCTTTTTGATTGATTCCACCCCTACTTGCTTTCTTTGCACATCCCTCAATAAGTTTGCTCCTCAGATACACATTCTTTCATATCAATTGCCTTCCCTGTTTCACAAGACTATTCAAAATTTGTACTTAAAAATTCTGCATGACATCCATTCTTACTCCTAACTTCCTCATTTTAACTAGTTTTTTCCTGGTGTTTGAACATTTTGCCACAGTGAACAACTTCCCTGGAACAATCCCTTTCATAATCCTTTGAACTTCAATCAGGTCATTTTAATGTTTCCCATTTTCCAAGGAGCGCAAGCCCAATTTTATTGGATCTTTTCTTATAACTTAGAATCTTGATATACAGAATCAGCTGTGCTGCCCCTTCTTCTGTATCCTTTTAAAGGACCAGAACTACACACGCCACTGCAGATAGGGACTGACTATCACTGTATTCAGCAATGTGTGGATTTGTACTCTAGTCCTCTGCTAACCAAACAACTAAACACTGCATACAGAAAGCAGAGAGTCGGGATAAATGGGTCCTTTTCGGGTTGGAAATCGGTGGTTAGTGGTGTGCCACAGGGATCGGTGCTGGGACCACAACTGTTTACAATATACATAGATGACCTGGAAGAGGGGACAGAGTGTAGTATAACAAAATTTGCAGATGACACAAAGATTAGTGGGAAAGCGGGTTGTGTAGAGGACACAGAGAGGCTGCAAAGAGATTTAGATAGGTTAAGCGAATGGGCTAAGGTTTGGCAGATGGAATACAATGTCGGAAAGTGTGAGGTCGTCCACCTTGGGAAAAAAAACAGTAAAAGGGAATATTATTTGAATGGGGAGAAATTACAACATGCTGCGGTGCAGAGGGACCTGGGGGTCCTTGTGCATGAATCCCAAAAAGTTAGTTTGCAGGTGCAGCAAGTAATCAGGAAGGTGAATGGAATGTTGGCCTTCATTGCGAGAGGGATGGAGTACAAAAGCAGGGAGGTCCTGCTGCAACTGTATAGGGTATTGCTGAGGCCGCACTTGGAGAACTGCGTGCAGTTTTGGTCACCTTACTTAAGGAAGGATATACTAGCTTTGGAGGGGGTACAGAAACGATTCACGAGGCTGATTCTGGAGATGAGGGGGTTACCTTATGATGATAGATTGAGTAGACTGGGTCTTTACTCGTTGGAGTTCAGAAGGATGAGGGGTGATCTTATAGAAACATTTAAAATAATGAAAGGGATAGACAAGATAGAGGCAGAGAGGTTGTTTCCACAGGTCGAGGAGACTAGAACTAGGGGGCACAGCCTCAAAATACGGGGGAGACAATTTAAAACCGAGTTGAGAGGGAATTTCTTCTCCCAGAGGGTTGTGAATCTGTGGAATTCTCTGCCCAAGGAAGCAGTTGAGGCTAGCTCATTGAATGTATTCAAATCACAGAATGATAGATTTTTAACCAATAAGGGAATTAAGGGTTACGGGGAGCGGGCGGGTAAGTGGAGCTGAGTCCACGGCCAGATCAGCCATGATCTTGTTGAATGGCGGAGCAGGCTCGAAGGGCTAGATGGCCTACTCCTGTTCCTAATTCTTATGTTCTTATGGGCTGATCGTTTCATAGATTTATCCACAATAACACTGAGATCTCTGTCCAGATCTGCAAGCTGCATGACATTCCATTTAATGCACACTCCTTCTTTTGGTCTCTTGTTCCATATTAATTATTTTGCACTTGTTCTCATTGAACTACATGTGTCCCACTTTTTGTCTCAGTTCCCTAAAAGATTTAGGGGTGAGATTGGACTGGGGCGGTGATGCAAGGCAGGCAAAATCACCTTTGCCTCCCAGTTAGTCAATGCAACTTAATATCAACGGAGCGTAAAACTGGCAATCAATGTGATACCATCTGTTTTGTGACCCTGCCCGTGCCCAATTTCAACCCCTTGAATCCTTTCGAATCTGCTTGTGTTGATCCTTATTATTTATTGTGTTTTCTATTTTGCTGTCATCTGCAGACTTGGAGATTTTGCTTACACTATCCGAGTCCAAATCAATGGGGGTAATATTGACTTTTTGCGCAATGGGAGTAATTTTGACTTTGTACGATAGCATAAAATGGGTGCCAGCAAATCGCCAACCCATTTTACATCTCTCCCTATTTTATGTTTGCATTGACTTCAGTATCACCCAGTGATAGTGAATCGGCAGCCTGTTTTACATCGCTCCCCAGTTTTATTTCTACTGAAGTCAATGCAAACAAAAATAGGGAGAGATGTAAAACGGGCTGGTGATTTGCTAGCACCCATTTTATGCTATCGTACAGTCAAAATTACTCCCATTATTTAGAAATAATTAGAATCCCAACACCAACCTGCTTGCAATTTATCTTTGACTTGAAAAGTTCCCATTGATGGCTATACTCTGTTGCTTTTCAGCACCACACTCTGCCTTTACTATATGATTCTTTACCATTGATCTTGTAAATGGTTTCTGATTATGTAACCGAACAATATCAACTGCATTACGCTTGTTCGCTGTTATTGGAAAAACACTGGTTGGTGCATATATTTTCATTCAGATTATCATATAATTACTTCTATGCTAATGGTTAAAATGCTTCAATTAATGCAAGACTGGTTCGTAATTCATAATCAAGAAGCAGTTACCATTTTTTTTCTCATTTTAAGTAAAGTTTAGTAGAATTAAATGGTGGGTAAAAAAAAAACCCACCCAGATGGAGACTGTAAAAGTCTCATAGCCTGAAATATATATTTCAAAATTGAAAACTTTGACGTGCAGGTTGACAGATGGCTGAGTGAGTAATTAACCTAATGCAGCAATAACATGTACATTCTCCATGACAACAGCCAACACGCAAATCTGAAATCCTGGTTACCATACACCAACAAAGTTGGTCCGTGTGTTTTTTTTCCAATGGAAAATTTCAAAGCATTAAAAGCATTCCGTTAGCTCAATGAGCTAGAATGAAGTGAGATCTTTTGCAATCTCATTTTGTTTACAGCCTAGTTAGAGCAAATTGAAGTAACCGGCTACCTTACGATTCAAAGCATTTGTTTTTCAAAGCATTTTTAGCTTTGAAAAGACTCAAGAAAGCATGAAAGTTTGAGAACTCAATTGAGGAAAAGCTGAACTTATCCAAATGCTGCTAATGAGGAAGCAGGTTATGCTGAGGTCAAGCCTTTATGGTGTTCACAAGGCACAGTGTCATGTTGCATACAGGGAAGAAAAAAATCAAAGCACTGGGCCCATATTTATATTTCTACTTATCTGCATAAAGCTTTCCTCAAACAAAAATATAGCTATGTGACAAATTTAACAAACAGCAAATTAAAGCTCCCATTTCCCCTGTATCCATTTTTTTCTTTTCTGAGCTGTGCATCTGTAGAGTGCAGTTCTTCCATCCGCCGTCTGTGAATGTAAACAGTAGGGGAGACTTTATGGATTTGCACTCAGTGTGGAGCTTCACCTGCCAGAAGGCATTATAGCGTATTCGGGCGCAAGGTCAGTGGGTCCTGCAGGATTTTCAATCCACGAATGAAGTTTTAAAATTCAACCACTGAACACCAACACATTATTCAACAGGTTGTCATGTTTTGGGAATATTGGTTATTTGGCCATAGGAGGGGCTGAATTGTTACCTGTGAGTGGGTTCGAGTGCGGGGTCAGAGGTGCCACGTAGCAGGTCGCCATCGCGAACAGTCCATCAATGCGCTTTCCACTGTGTGTTTAACTTAATTAGATCACTTGACTGAGTCATGCGGGTTTCCTAGCCAATTAAATGGAACGGGTCTGATGACGTCATGGATGACGCAACTTCAGCTCACCTAAAGGGGCAGTGCATAGATAAAAGTTAAAGGTTGTTGGAGGTGGTCCAGAGGTGGTTGTAAGAGGTGACTGTATGCGTTACAGCCAATACCTGTACTTTGACTTTGACTGTGACGGTGCAATCATTTAGAGCCAATGATGCAGTCACAGTTCCAGAAGGCTGTACCCAGAAGATTTTCAGATTCCTCCCTGGACATCCTGCTCCAGGGAGTGAGAGCAAGGAAGGAGGTCTGGTGATGGCAGACAGAGGCCAGCCAAAGAGGGCATGGCTGGAGATCGCCCACAAAGTGAGCAGCAGGGGTATTGTCAGCCACTCCTGGATGTAGTGTAGAAAGAGATTTAATGACCTTATGAGGTCAGGAAAGGTGAGTAAAATGCCATATTCAACTACATCCTGGTCTGCGTGTCACCCCAACCACATCACTCTACTTTCTCAAGCCTACTCCTGCACGTCACTCCACACACCAACCTACCTTGCAGATGCACCCATCCCTCACTGTCTATGCACCTACTCACATCCCCATCTGACTAACCACCACTGACACTCACCCTCAGCCTAATGCAATAATAGAAAGTAACACCAAAGAAGGAGGCCATTTGGCAATGGCATGCCGCTCCCTCATAGTCACCCTCTACAGATGTAGCCCATCTATCTCCTACACTCATTCCATCACTCACTCAAAGTTCTCTTCTTTCCCTCGTGCAGAGAGCCCAGAACAACAGGGAGAGACTGGAACATGAGGTGGCCCTCCAATTTATACTGCATTGACGTCAGCAAAGGAGGAGGTGTTGGAATTAAGCGGAGTAGCAAAGCTGCAGGCGGTGGGAGATGGAGACAGGGGAGTTGCCCAGCTGCCTGGTGATAGAATTAAATATCACACAGCCACATGGCATACAGCAGTCACGCATGGTAACTGATGAGAGCAGCCAGTGAAATATCAGGCCGAAAATTGCAGCCTCACCGTATGAAATGCGTATGCACCCGGCAGGGACTCGCAAAGGCCGGTTCTCAGCATGCGATGCGCATGTGCCAAGATCCGGCTTTTGTGCTCTGTCAAAATCCCTGCAAGAAGGACATCCACGGGGCAGAGATTGTGCTATTTGCCCAACTCTTGCCCAGTGAATGTCCTTCAAATTCTTATGCCTGGTAAAAGCAGGCGCATAGCTTACGTTTACCAGCATAAGAGTTCTAAAACATAGAAAATTGAAATTTAATCAATCGTTTTTATATTAAAAACCCTGTCCATTAAGATAAGTTTATTTTTAACCCTATTAAAACACGTTAAAAAAATTCCAAAAAATATTTATTATTGTAAAACATTTAATTACATTCAATTTCAATTAATTTAAAATATGTGAGATTTAAAAAAATTTATTGTGTTGTGTTTCTTGTTTTAGGGGGGTTTCTCATTGATAGTAATGGGAGCTCGTAAAATAAAAGTTCCCATTATTATCATTGAGAATACAGGTTGAACCTCCCTTATCCGGCACCCTCGGGACCTGCCCTGTCCTGAACAAGGGATTTTACCAGATGAGGGGAGGTCACGTGTTTGGGTGGACTGCGCCTTTAAGTGCTGTTGCTGGGGTAAGTGTGTGTGTGCGCCAATTGGCTGGACCAACTATCAGTCAGTCAGTCAGCCAATCAGTATGCAGGGGAGTGAGAAGATTCGACGGGCCCCGAAGAATCGGCGGGAAGAGTCGGCAGGCCCAGAAGAGTCAGCAGGCCCCGAAGAGTCGGCCCGAACTCCCCACCCCCCCCCGCCACCCCCCCCCCCGGAGGGTGTGCTGTGGGGAGGAGCGGCCAGCCCGAGGGCTGTGGCTGCAAGAGTTCCAGCAGGGCGACAAGGAGGAGGCAGCTGATCGAGGAGAAAGATTATATTGGTGAGTAGGATTTTGACGGGTCACTTTCTGCGCATGTGCCACCTGGCAGCCAGGAATGGTTCCAGACGAGGGGTGGTGCCGGATAAGGGAGTCCCGGATAAGAGAGGTTCAACCTGTACTAGATAGTGATTGGTGGTCCAGGCCCACGTGATTCCAGGCTGTACTTACGTACCTGGAAGACATGTTCCCATACGTTGCACAGCGAATGAAGGCCTCCGACCGGAATCCTATGTTCCTCCGGGACCACCAGGTATTTTCGTGGATTTTTTTCGCATCGGATGCGTTCGTCCGAAGGAAGCCTCCGACCACAATTTTCCCTCCATCATGATCTGCATAATGGTACCGTTAAACATTCGTATCATAAGAGTTCTAATTCAAGCTTTACTCTCCAACAGGTTCATCATGTCTCCAGCTGGAGGACAAAGACAACTCCTCAGAGGAAGCTCCATTCTCTGAGGGGGCACCGTCACCAGACCCCTGCACACATAGCACCAGCGCATATACGCACACCTCCGTAAGTCCTTTGAGACATAGAGTAGTGTTGTCACCTCGTGTCTCACACATCACAAGTGAGCAAGAGCAGATGGTGGAGATGGACAGGAGTGGAGAGTCCTCACCAGAGGGCGCAGGATGATCCCAGCTCTGCTCAGCTGGATACAGATGCTGAACCTTGGGGGCCGTCAACAAATAGGTTGATCTTGGAGGAGCAGCAACAAATGTACTTACAGGCTCTGGAAACGATGTGCATGATTGTAGAAAGAATGGAGGAGTCCATCTCCAACATGAGCAGCACCATGTCACAGGCGATGATCTGATCTTCCATGAACAGGATGGCCACCTGCATGGAACAGCAAATGCACCAGTCAAACAATAACATGATTGCTGTGAACAACAGCCTACAGACTCTTATTGAACTCATCTCTAGAAGGGATACCAACATAGACCTGGGTGTTCATCATCCCAGACTGGATCACTGGGCTTATATTCACTGGAATTTAGAAGAATGAGAGGGGATCTCATAGAAACATATAAATTTCTGACGGGATTGGACAGGTTGGATGCAGGAAGAATGTTCCCAAAGTTGCGGAAGTCCAGAACCAGGGGTCACAGTCTAAGGATAAGGAGTAAGCCATTTAGGACCGAGATGAGGAGAAACTTCTTCATTCAGAGAACTGTGAACCTGTGGAATTCCCTACCGCAGAGAGTTGTTGAGGCCAGTTCGTTAGATATATTCAAAAGGGAGTTAGATGTGACCCTTACGGCTAAAGGCATCAAGGGGTATGGAGAGAAAGCAGGAATGGGGTACTGAAGTTGCATGATCAGCCATGATCATATTGAATGGTGGTGCAGGCTCGCAGGGCCGAATGGCCTACTCCTACACCTATTTACTATGTTTCTATCCCACTGATGTGCAGATAGTTGCTCTCCAACTCCTTACTAGCAGAGAACTGCAGGTGGCCCATGAAAGGGATGATGGTGAGAGGGGACATGAAGTGGGGGCTCTGCTCAAAGCTCTCCCACTTCTCCCCCGTTGCCTCCCTCTCAGAACCCCACATGCTGCCTCGGATCCCGATGGTCAAGTCTGCCCCTGAACAGTTGCAGGAGGACCAGTCTTTGGCAGGGCGCTCACAGGCTTCAAAACACAAAGGACGTCCGGCAAAAGTGTCTGAGCAGTCACAGCAGTTAAGTGAGCAGCCTGCCTCTAGCTTTGCTGAAACCACGGGGTAGCACCTCGTAGAAACACTTGGAAAAGAAAGATGACACAAATCTAGATGCACATGGGTGTTTGCCAAATGTTAGTGTTAAGTTTCAGTTTTATTTATGATGCACATAAATTTATTTCTTTGCACCACTTTCAGTTTTGTCCAGTTTTGCCTGGTACCTGGGAAATGGCCTTGTCAGTTGGGGTGAATGATGAGACATTACTTAACCTCGAACAATGGGTATGTGTTTGACAGGAATGGTTTAGTCATTTTAGGGCTGCTTTATCATGTTGCGGCGGGGGAGGGGGCGTAGGGGCGCGGGGAAGAGGTTGGTACAGCATCTGGAAGCCAGATGGATGCACTGGTGCAAAACTAAATCCGACCATTATGAGACCATCCAGGGCCACCTGGGCAGCAATGTGTGCTGCTACTGGTGCCATCTTCACCCCAAGTTCCCTCCTCCTTGTGCTCCTCCTTCTATTCCTCCTCCTCTGAAGAGGCTGTGCTCCTATTGCAGCTCCAATTCTCGCTGCTGCGCTATGTTGTGCAACAGACAGTATATGACGATCATTCTAGAGACTCTGGTTGGTGCATACAGAAGTGTTTCTCCAGATCTGAAACACATCTTCAGCATGCTGATTGCTTGCTCTGACACATCTGGTCATCATGTGGCTTTCATTATAGCGTTAATCGGCCTGATTGCTTGGCCTCCTCAAGGATATCATCAGCCATGTCTTCAGTGGATAGCCCTTATCTCCAAGCTGCCTGCCAGAAAGTCTATTTGGAGATGCGAAAAGCTGAGAGAGGCTGGACTAGCGCAGGACAAAAGAGTCATGACATCTCCATGGGAATTTGGTGCACATATGCATGATGATCTTTTTGTGGTTGCAGACGAGCTGCACATTGAGGGAATGGAAGCCCTTCTGGTTCACGAACACTCCTGGCTGATGTGGGGGTGCCTTGATGTGTGTCGTCCTGCATCAGTGGGAAGCCAGCCAGAGCTGCCAAGCAGAGTGCCCGCTCTGTCACACTGGCTTCATCAGTGGCAAAGTGTACATAAGTGCCTGACTTGTGAAACATGGCATTGGTCACCTCGGTGATGCATTTGTGTGTGGCCGACTGCAAGATTCTGAAAATGTCTGCTGCAGATCCCTGGATGTGGTGCACCTCTGTGCTGATCCCCTCTCTCTTGTGGAGTATCAGGTCACTGAGGATAAGGCTGCTGGTGTTGTTGGTGCTGGGGCTCATCTTGGTCCAAATCTGAGGTCAAAGGTGAAACAGCATAAGCGCCCCCATGCTGATCTAAAAGATGCCAGGTGAAGTGGCGATCAGAGGCACAATCCTCCAATGTAGTGAAAGTGACTTGCAATATAGTTAGAGTGGCTTCCAAGGTTGCAAAAATCACCTGCAAACTCTTAAAAGCAAAATCCCTGCACAAAATGGCGCCAGCAAAAGCCTTTCCCTTAGGCAAGGAAGCAGGTGTAATGTGTGTGTATTTATGTGCTTTTTCCAGCTGTCATTTAAGTAACATGCCCAATGGCCACTGAGCTCCCACCTTTCCTTCACAGGCGAGCTTCAGGAAGTCCGTGAATCCTGTGCACAAGCAGTAAAAGCTGAAACCTCAGGTTAAAAAGCATCTTAAGGGTATCTCAACGAGCTATTAACTACTTCAATGAGGTCGCCCACCTCTCCCGAGTGGGTCTGTGGCATGCTGGGAAACATGCCTGAGTTAAAGGCGGAAGTTGATGGGATGAAGACGGGTTCCCGACGCGCTGTCAATTTCAGCGTTTTTAACTGCTGACCCGCTCGCAAATCCACACACTCTGCAATGTGAAAATTCAGGCCACGGCGTTTAGTATAATTTATGTTAAAATAGTTATATTAATTTAGCTCATGAGAAATTAAAATCTCTACAGGGAGTCAAAGGAAGGGAAGAGAATGTGTATTAAAGCTATAAGGACCAGTTTGTGGAAAGTACTTTCTCACAGACCACTTGCACTTGAGAAAATAAAAGTCATTAACTCCATCCAGACAGGAGGTAGCTTCTTTCCTGTGAGCCATCCAGAGTTAGTAACCTCAATTTTAACTTTGTCAGCCTGGCAGAAACCAGGCAGTGGGGGCAGTTGAACGGGATCTGAGAGAGTGTCAAAGGTCAAGCCCTTGATTTACACTCCTGCTAAGAAACGAGAACAGGGGAACATATACATCAAAACTTTCATTGTCAGCAGAGACATAAAATGGGTGATATTGGATTGGCCGCCCATTGAACGTCCACCCAAATTTCCTTTCTATTGAAGGCAATGAATGGGTGTCAGTTTTGCTGTGTATGGAGAAAGAGTCAGATTGAACACTGTGAGCTCAAAGTAAAGTGTGACCTTAGTCTTTTATTGCAGGTCTCCAGAGTGCCTCTCCAAGCTGTGAAGCCTTCTTAAATACCTGTGCTCCCAAGGAATTATAGTGGCTGTACAGAGTAAATACAAGTCCACAAATATAACAACATTCCTCCCCAAAGTCAGTAGTGTAACTATTTACAATGTAAGTCGATCTGGGGCCCTTCTTGCCCTGGTTGATCGTCTCGGTGTGAAAGCTGGTGTTGTTGAATCATTTGTTGGGCCCTCGCTGGGTTCTGCTTCGTGGTCAACCGTGGTGTCGGTTGCCACTGGTGTGTGTGTTGGGGGATCAAAAAAGGTAGGGTCCAAGGTGGGTTCCTCAGGGTACTCCGTGAATCTGAGTTTGATTTGGTCCAAGTGTTTCTGGTGAATGAGTCCATTTGAAAATTTGACCTGAAACACCCTGCTCCCCACAAGGGTGCCGGGAAGCCACTTGGGACCTTGTCCTTAATTTAATAAAAATACAGGACCATTGACTTCAATCTCGTGCGACACATTTGCGCTATCATGGTATGTACTCTGTTGAAACCGCCTGCTCTCTACCTGTTCATGTAGATCAGGGTGAACTAACGAGAGCCTTGACTTAAGTGCTCTTTTCATGAGCAGTTCAACAGGTGGGATCCCAGTGAGTGAGTGGGGTCTCGTGCAGTAGCTAAGCAGGACTCGGGATAGGCGAGTCTGCAATGAGCCTTCAGTTACCCTCTTCAAGCCTTGCTTGATGGTTTGCACTGCTCTCTCTGCCTGACCATTGGACGCTGGTTTAAACGGGACAGATGTGACATGTTTGATCCCGTTACGGGTCATGAATTCTTTAAATCAGCACTGGTAAAACATGGCCCGTTGTCGTTCACCAGGACATTGGGTAAGCCATGTGTGGCAAACATGGCCCGCAGGCTTTCAGTGGTGGGCAGCGGTCGTGCGAGCCGACATTATCTCACATTCAATCCACCTGGAGTACGCGTCTACAACCACAAGGAACATTTTACCCAAGAATGGGCCTGCATAGTTGACGTGTACCCTAGACCACGGTTTGGAGGGCCAAGACCTAAACTTAGCGGCACCTCCCTGGGTACATTGCTTAACTGCAAGCATGTATTACATATGTGAACGCAGGGCTCTAAGTCCGCATCGATACCGGGCCACCACACGTGGGATCTGCTATCGCTTTCATCATTACGATGCCTGGGTGGGTACTGTGGAGGTCATTGATGAAGGTGTCGCTGCCCTTCTTGGGGACCACTACTCGATTGCCCCACAGAAGGCAGTCTGCCTGTATAGACATTTCATCTTTGCGCCGCTGGAATGGCTTTATCTCTTCCTGCATTTCCACTGGGACACTGGACCAGCTCCCGTGAAGCACACAGCTTTTGACTAGAGATAATAAGGGGTCCTGGCTTGTCCAGGTTTTCATCTGCCGGGCAGTGATGGGTGATTGCTCACTCTCAAATTCTTCCATAACCATGGCTAGATCTGCGGGCTGCGCCATTTCCACCCCCGTTGTGGGCAATGATAGCCTACTGAGAGCATCGGCGCAGTTTTCTGTGCCTGGCCTGTGGCGGATGGCATACTTGTATGCGGATAACGTGAGCACCCATCTCTGGATGCAGACCGATGTGTTGGTATTTATCCCTTTACTCTCGGAAAACAGGGATATAAGTGGCTTATGGTCAGTTTCCAATTCAAATTTTAGCCCGAACAAGTATTGATGCATTTTCTTTACCCCATAGAACATGCTAACGCTTCTTTCTTAATCAGGCTGTCGGCTCTCTCAGCCTTAGACAGACTCCTGGATGCATAAGCAACCGCTTGCAGTTTCCCGAAATCATTAGCTTGTTGCAATACACACCCGACACCATATGACGACGCATCACATGCTAGTACCAAACGCTTACATGGATCATACAACACAAGCAATTTGTTTGAGCATAACAGTTTTCTCGCTTTTACAAAGGCATTTTCTTGGCTTTTGCCCCATACACATTCGCCTCCTTTTTGTATTAAGACATGTAGTTTTTCGAGCCGTGTGCTGAGACCCGGTTAGAAGTTACCAAAGTAGTTCAAGAGTCCCAGAAACTACCGCAGCTCCGTCACGTTCTGTGGCCTCGGTACATTCTCGATTGCCTCCGTCTTCACGTTGGTGGGCCTGATGCCGTCCGCCACAATCCTCCTTCCCAGGAACTCCACTTCAGGCACCAGGAAAATGCACTTCGAGCGTTTTAAACAGGGCCCCACGCGGTTGAGTCGACTAAGAACCTCCTCCAGGTTCTGCAGGTGCTCAATTGTGTTCCGACCAGTGACCAAGATGTTGTCCTGGAAGACTACGGTGTGCGGGACCAACTTCAGTAAACTTTCCGGAATATCGCTACCGCTGATCGGATTCCAAACAGGCATCTGTTATAAACAAAAAGACCTTTGTGCGTGTTGATGCAGGTGAGGGCCTTCAATGATTCCTCCAGTTCCTACGTCATGTAGGCTGAAGTCAGCTCCAGCTTCGTGAATGTCTTTCCTCCCGCCAGCGTTGCACAGAGGTCATCGGTTTTTGATATTGGATATTGGTCCTGCAGAGAGAAACAATTGATAGTTACTTTGTAATCGCCACAGATTCTGACGGTGCCATCTCCCTTGAGGACTGGGACAATAGGACTGGCCCACTCGCTGAACTCGATCGGTGAAATGATGCCCTCTCGTTGCAGCCGGTCTCGCTCGATCTCTATCCTTTCTCACATCATGTACGGTACTGCTCTCGCCTTGTGATGGATGGGTTGCGCCCGCAGAATTAAGTGGATCTGCACTTTTGCTCCTTGGAATTTCCTGATGCCTGGTTCGCACAGTGAAGGAAATTTGTTTAAGACCTGGGCACACGAAGTGTCGTCAGCGGGCGATAGCGCTCGGACGTTGTCCCAGTTCCAACGTATCTTTCCCAGCCAGCTCCTGCCGAGCAGCGTGGGACCATCACCCGGTACCACCCAGAGTGGTAGCTTGTGCACAGCTCCATCGTAGGAGACCTTTACGGTAGCACTGCCGATTACACGAATCAGTTCATTAGTGTCAGGAAGAATGTTCCCGATGTTGGGGAAGTCCAGAACCAGGGGTCACAGTCTAAGGATAAGGGATAAGCCATTTAGGACCGAAATGAGGAGAAACTTCTTCACTTAGAGAGTTGTTAACCTGTGGAATTCTCTACCGCAGAGAGTTGTTGATGCCAGTTTGTTAGATAAATTCAAGAGGGAGTTAGATATTGCCCTTACGGCTAAAGGGATCAAGGATGGAGAGAAAGCAGAAAAGGGGTACTAAGGTGAATGATCAGCCATGATCTTATTGAATGGTGGTGCAGGCTCGAAGGGCCGAATGGCCTACTCCTGCACCTATTTTCTATGTTTCTAGTTTCGATGTTTCTTTCACTAGAGAAAAAGTACTAGACAAACTAATGGGATTAAAGGTGGACAGGTCCTCTGGACCAGATGGCCTGCATCCTAGCGTCTTTAAAAAAGTGGCTGCAGAGATAGTGGATGCAGTGGTTGTAATCTACCAAAATTCCCTGGATTCTGGAGAGGTCCCAGAGGATTGGAAAACTGCAAAAGTAACATCCCTATTCAAGAAAGGAGGGAGACAGAAAGCAGGAAACTATAGACCAGTTCGCCTAACATCTGTCATTAGGAAAATGCTGGAGTCCATTATTAAGGAAATAGTAGCAGGACATATGGAAAATCATAATTCAATCTAGCAGAGTCAGCAGCGAAATCATGTTTGACAAATTTGCTAGAGTTCTTTGAGGACAGGGTGTTTAAAGGGGAACCAGCAGATGTAGTGTATTTGGATTTCCAGAAGGCATTCGATAAGGTGTCACATAAAAGGTTACTGCACAAGAGCTCATGGGGTTGAGGCTAATATATTAGCATGTATAGACAATTGGCTAACTAACAGAAACCAGAGAGTCAGGATAATGAGTCATTTCCGGTTTGGCAAATTGTAACTCGCGGGGTACCACAGGGATCAGTGCTGGGACCGCATCTATTTACAAATCTATATTAATGACTTGGATGAGAGTACCGAGTGTAATGTAACCAAGCTTGCTGATGATACAAAGCTGGATGGGAAAGCAAGTTGTGAAGAGGACGCAAATAATCTGCAAAGGGATATAGATATGTTAAGTAAGTGGGCAAAGATTTGGCAGGTAGAGTATGATATGCGAAATTGTAAGGTTATCCATTTTGGTAGGAAAAATAAAAATGAAAATTATTATTTAAATGGAGAGAGACTTCAAAATGCTGTGGTACAGAGGGATTTGGGGCCCTTGTACATGAAACACAAAAAGTTAGCATGCAAGTACAGCAAGTAATTAGGAATGCAATTGGAATGTTGGCCTTTATTGCAAGGGGGATAGAGTATAAAAGTAGGAAAGTCTTGCTACAACTGTACAGGGCGTTGGTGAGACCACACCTGGAGTACTGCGTACAGTTTTGGTCTCCTTATTTAAGGAGGGATATACTTGCATTGGAGGCAGTTCAGAGAAGATTCACGAGCTTGATTCCTGAGATAAAGGGGTTGTCTTATGAAGAAAGGTTGGGCCTATACTTACTGGTAGAAGAATGAGAGGTAATCTTATTGAAACGTATAGGATTCTGAGGGAGCTCGACAAGGTAGATGCAGAGAGGATGGTTCCCCTAGTGGGGGAATCTAGAACTAGGGGACATAGGGCCCAAATTTGGCCAATACAGATTTCTGGTGTACCCACCAGAGGTGGGCAGCTTTTGCAGAGCTCCAAGGGCGGCAAAAATCTTTGGGCTGAATTTTGCCGCTCCCCAGCCTCTCCTCCGTGGTGGCGTAGCGTGGCAACTGGATTCGGGGGCGGAGCCAGGTCCCGGCGCTGAGTGTGCGCACATGTGCAGTAGCTCCTAGCCCCTAGAATTTGAGAGTGTGTGATGCATGCTGTTTGGGAAGGGCCAAAGCTCGCTGTCCCTATCCCGGGCCAAGTGGCCTGCCGCACAGGCCGGCCGCTGTCTTCCTGCGCTGAGGGCTACAAGAGACAGGTTGGTGGGGTGAAGAGTTTTGATGGGGGGCGGAGGGAGGGGAAGAGTTTGGGGGGGGGGGTGGGGAAGGGAAAGGGTTTTGATGGGGGGGGGGAGGGGAAGAGTTTTGCTCTAATGGTGGCGGGGAGAGTTTTGATCCGGCGGGGGTGGGTGGCAGGGCGGTGGGGGGGTGGGGGGGGCAGCAAGGGATGGGATGAGTTTTGATCCGGCGGGATGGGGGAGAAAAGAATCTTCAAAGATTTTCCAGTACTTTAATATCTAGCTATCTTTACTAAAAATATACTCCGTTTAATCAGGCTGATAGCACCTATACCCTGTCCAGTCTCGCTGCTTGTGATTTAAAAAAAAACTAGCATTCCTATCATAACACTGTCATTTGGAGCCTACCTGTGCTGATCTCTTAATTCACCGGACGGTTTTTCAGAACGTACAAAAATGGCCACTTGCTCGGAGAAGCGGGAGATTGAGAGGCCTATAAAAGGCCCGAGAGTTCGGGCAGTCGGAGGAGCGGGAGATCGAGATGCCTATAAAAGCCAGAGAGTTCGGGAGTTCGGGCAGTCAGAGGAGCGGGAGAGCGAGAGGCCTATAAAAGGCCTGAGAGTTTGGGAGTTCGGGCAGTCGGAGGAGCGGGTATTTGGGAGTTCGGGCAGTCAGAGGAGCGGGAGATCGAGAGGCCTATAAAAGGCCTGAGAGTTCGAGAGTTCGGGCAGTCGGAGGAGCCAGCTGGTGCAGAGGCAGAAGGTAAACAAAGAAGTAAAAAGAAATCGAAGTGTGACGTCACAGCCAAGAGGGTAAGTGATTGGCTGGTGGATTGGTGAGTATTTTATCTTTTTCTTTTTCTTTTCTTATCAATAGGAAACCTTTGGCAGGGTTGCCAAATTACGTTAATCTAAGCATTAAGTCATGGCTGGAGAGCCCAGACCCATGTCATGCTCCTCCTGCGCTATATGGGAAATCAGGGAAGCTTCCAATGTCCCTGACTACTAGGTGTGCAGGAAGTGTGTCCAGCTTCAGCTCCTGACAGACCGCATTGTGGCACTGGAGCTGCGCAAGGATTCACTCTGCAGCATCCGCGATGCTGAGGATGTCATGAATAGCACGTTTAGTGAGTTGGTCACACCGCAGGTAAAGGTTACACAGGCAGATAGAGAATGGGTGACCAGCAGGAAGAGCAGGGGAAGGAAGGTAGTGCATGAGTCCCCTGCGGTCATTTCCCTCCAAAACAGATATACCGTTTTGAGTACTGTTGGGGGAGATGGCTCATCAGGGGAAGGCAGCAGCAGCCAAGTTCATGGCACCATGGGTGGCTCTGCTGCACAGGAGGGCAGGAAAAAGAGTGTGAGAGCTATAGTGACAGGGGATTCTATTGCAAGGGCTGCAAACGAGACTCCAGGATGGTATGTTGCCTCCCTGGTGCAAGGGTCAAGGATGTCTCGGAGCTGCTGCAGGGCATTCTGGAGGGGGAGGGTGAACAGCCAACTGTCGTGGTGCATATAGGTACCAACAATATAGGTAAAACTGGATGAGGTCCTACAAGCTGAATTTAGGGAGCTAGGAGTTAAATTAAAATATAGGACCTCAAAGTTAGTAATCTCAGGATTGCTACCAGTGCCATATGCTAGTCAGAGTAGAAATAGTAGGTTAGTTCAGATGAATATGTGGCTTGAGGAATAGTGCAAGTGGGAGGGATTCAAATTCCTGGGATATTGGAACCGGTTCTGGGGGAGGTGGGACCAGTTCAAACCGGACGGTCTGCACCTGGGCAGGACTGGAACCGTAGTCCTAGGCAGAGTGTTTGCTCGTCCAGTTAGGGTGGGTTTAAACTAATATGGCAGGGGGATGGGAACCTATGCAGGGAGGGAAGCAAAAAGGGGGCAGAAGCAAAAGGTGGGAAGGAGACAAACAAGAGTGGAGGGCCGAGAAATCAAGGGCAAAAATCAAAAAGGGCCACATTACAACATAATTTTAAAAGGACAAAGAGTGTTAAAAATACAAGCCTGAAGGCTATGTGTCTCAATGCGAGGAGCATTCGTAATAAGGTGGATGAATTAACTGCGCAGATAGCTGTTAACAGATATGATGTAATTGGGATTACGGAGACATGGCTCCAGGGTAACCAAGGCTGGGAACTCAACATCCAGGGGTTTCAATATTCAGGACGAATAGACAGGAAGGAAAAGGTGGTGGGGTAGCATTACTGGTTAAAGAGGAGATTAACGCAATAGAAAGGAAGGACATTAGCTTAGAGGATGTGGAATCTATATGGGTAGAGCTGCGAAACACGAAAGGGCAGAAAACGTTAGTGAGAGTTGTGTACAGATCACCAAACAGCAGTAGTGAGGTTGGGTATGGCATCAAACAGGAAATTAGGGATGCATGCAATAAGGGTACAGCAGTTATCATGGGTGATTATAATCTACATATAGATTGGGCTAACCAAACTGGCATCAGTAGTGTGGAGGAGGATTTCCTGGAGTGTATAATGAATGGTTTTCGAGACCAATATGTCGAGGAACCAACTAGCGAGCAGGCCATCCTAGTCTGGGTCTTGTGTAATGAAAGGGGTTTAATTAGCAATCTGGTCGTGCGAGGCCCCTTGGGGAAGAGTGACCAAAATATGGTAGAATTCTTCATTAAGATGGAGAGTGACACAGTTAATTCAGAGACTAGGGTCCTGAACTTAAAGAAAGGTAACTTCGATAGTATGAGATGTGAATTGGCTAGGATAGACTGGCGAGTGATACTTAAAGGGTTGACGGTGGATAGGCAATGACAAACATTTAAAGATCACATGGATAAATTTCAACAATTGTACATCCTTCTCTGGTGTAAAAATAAAAAGGGGAGGATGGCTCAACCGTGGCTAACAAGGGAAATTAGGGATAGTGTTAAATCCAAGGAAGAGGCATCTAAATTGACCAGAACAAGCAGCAAACCTGAGGACTGGGAGAAATTTAAAATCCAGCAGGTGAGGACTAGGAGGGGGAAAATAGAGTACGAGAGTAAGTTTGCAGGGAACATAAAAACTGATTACAAAAGCTTCTATAGATAGGTGAAGAGAAAAAGATTACTGAAGACAAATGTAGGTCCCTTGCAGTCAGAATCAGGTTAATTCATGATGGGGAACAAGGAAATGGCAGACCAATTGAACAAATACTTTGGTTCTGTCTTCAGTAAGGAAGACACGAATAACCTCCCGAAAATAATAAGGGACCGAGGGTCTAGCGAGAAGGAGGATCTGAAGGAAATCCTTATTTGTCAGGAAATTGTATTAGGGAAATTGATGGGATTGAAGGCCGATAAATCCCCAAGGTCTGATAGTCTGCATCCCAGAGTACTTAAGGAAGTGGCCCCAGAAATAGTGGATGCATTTGTGGTCATTTTCCAACATTCTATAGACTCTGGATCAGTTCCTATGGATTGGAGGGTAGCTAATGTAACCCCACTTTTTAAAAAAGGAGGGAGAGAGAAAACAGGGAATTATAGACCGGTTAGCCTGACATCGGAAGTGGGGAAAATGTTGGAATCAATTATTAAAGATGTAATAGCAGCGCATTTGGAAAGCAGTGACAGGATCGGTCCATGTCAGCGTGGATTTATGAAAGGGAAATCATGTTTGACAAATTTTCAAGAATTTTTTGAGGATGTAACTAGTAGAGTGGACAAGGGAGAACCAGTGGATGTGGTGTAGTTGGACTTTCAAAAGGCTTTTGACAAGGTCCAGCACAAGAGATTAGTGTGCAAAATTAAAGCACATGGTATTGGAGGTAATGTATTGACGTGGATAGAGAGTTGCTTGGCAGACAGGAAGCAAAGAGTACGAATAAACGGGTCCTTTTCAGAATGGCAAGCAGTGACTAGCAGGGTACCGCAAGGTTCAGTGCTGGGACCCCAGCTATTTACAATGTACATTAATGATTTAGACGAAGGAATTGAATGTAATATCTCCAAGTTTGCAGATGACACTAAGCTGGGTGGCAGTGTGAGCTGTGAGGAGTATGCTAAGAGGCTGCAGGGTGACTTGGACAGGTTAGGTGAGTGGGCAAATGCATGGCAGATGCAGTATAATGCAGATAAATGTGAGGTTATCCACCTTGGTGGCAAAAACAGGAAGGCAGAATATTATCTGAATGGTGACAGATTAGGAAAATGGACGGTGCAATGAAACTTGGGTGTTATGGTACATCAGTCATTGAAAGTTGGCATGCAGGTACAGCAGGTGGTGAAGAAGACAAATGGCATGTTGGCCTTCATAGCGAGAGGATTTGAGTATAGGAGCAGGGAGGTCTTACTGAAGTTGTACAGGGCCTTGGTGAGGCCACACCTTGAATACTGTGTACAGTTTTGGTCTCCTAATCTGAGGAAGGACATTCTTGCTATTGAGGGAGTGCAGCGATGGTTCACCAGACTGATTCCTGGGATGGCAGGACTGACATATGAAGAAAGACTGGATCGACTAGGCCTATATTCATTGGAATTTAGAAGAATGAGAGGGGATCTCATAGAAACATATAACATTTTGACGGGATTGGGCAGGTTAGATTCAGGAAGAATGTTCCAAATGTTGGGGAAGTCCAGAACCAGGGGTCACAGTCTAAGGCTAAGGGGTAAGCCATTTAGGACCGAGATGAGGAGAAACTTCTTCACTCAGAGAATTGTGAACCTGTGGAATTCTCTACCACAGAAAGTTGTTGAGGCCAGTTCGTTAGATATATTCAATGGAGAGTTATATATGTGACCTTTACGGCCAAAGGGATCAAGATCTATGGAGAGAAAGCAGGAATGAGGCACTGAAGTTGCATGGTCAGCCATGGTCATATTGAATGATGGTGCAGGCTCGAGGGGCCAAATGGCCTACTCCTGCACCTATTTTCTCTGTTTCTATGTTTCTAACTTAGTTTGGAATAAGTTTTAGTTGGCTAAACTTGCTTAAAGGGCCAAAACAGGCTTAAGTGGCTGGTAACGCCCCCTTTTGAAAAAAAAACGGAACTTAAAAAAAAACCTAACTAACGTATTACACTGGAGCAACTTAAACGGGGAGAATTGCGATTTTTAAGTTACTCCAAAAAAATCTCATTGCTCCAAAAAAAACAGAGCAACTCCTGGGGAAACTTGGGGCCATAATAAGTGGTCACACATTTAAAACGGAAATGAGATGAATTTCTTCTCTGAGGTTTGTGAATCTTTGGAATTCTCTACTCCAGAGAGCTGTTGAGGCTGGGTCATTGAATATATTTAAGTTGGAGATAGACAGATTTTTGAACGTTCGGGAGTCAAGGGTTATGGGGAGCGGGCAGGGAAGTGGAGCTGAGCCCATGATCAGATCAGCTGTGATCTTATTGAATAGCAGAGCAGCTCGAAGGGCCAAATGGCCTATTTCTGTTCCTATTTCTTATTTATGGTGAGGTTGTCAAGGTAATATTTAATAATTTATTTAACTGTGCATTAGGTGTACAGTATCAATGCACAATCAAACTTTTAAAAATGATTTTCTGACACAGAAACTGACTCGCACTATTAAATTGATTTTAAAATCAGCCATTAGCAAAGGATTTTGTAGGCAAACTAGTGATAATCAGCTACATTTGACTATATTGTACACATCTTGTCACTCGCAATGCGATTGTTTCTGTTTGCAGCTCATATATTAAAAGGATTCATGAGTGTTTGACTAAAAACAGAAATTTAGGACATTTCCTCAAGTGGTTAAGCACTGAGATCAGGAGCAACTGGCCTGCAGATAGAATACTTTGTGATTAGATAGAAACAGAGGAAATGCTCAGCAAAGTTGCTGAGGAGCCAGAACCATTCTTTCTAAACTCATTCCAGGAATCATAATCATATTTCTCTGTACTTGTTAGTAGCCCAGCTCTTGGAATTATTTACTGTGGACATTGTGTATCCAATATTGGTTAAAAGGAAAGGAAATGCTTTCTACAATGTTTTCAAGACTACTTTCTAGGTCAAAGCAATTTTAGTCCAGCGAGGAAGGAGGCGATGCTGGCTCTTGTTCTAGGAAATAAACTGTCAGACTATATCCCAGAAACAGCGAACATTAGAAAATTGATAGACAAAGCAAAGTGTCGAAGATAAAGGTACTTGACTGGAAAAAAGCCAATTTCAATGAGATAAAAAGGGATCTATTCCAGATAAACTGGAAAGAAAAAGTGGCAGATTAGACAGTGGACAAACAATGGGAAACATTCAAACATGAGAAGTTTAGGGTACAAGCTAGTCTAAAAGTTTGAAAGTCCTTAGATGAGTCGAGAAGTTCAAATTAAGATGAGACTTGGAAACAAGATTTATTCTTAATAACACAAAATAAATTCAAACAGAGAATAGAAAATAGAAAGGGGAATCAAAAAAGAGTAGAAAGGCAATTGAGGGGGATAAGACGATGGATTTTATAAACACATGGGTCTGAATTCACAAGGGAGTTAGATGTGGCCCTTATGGCTAAAGGGATCAAGGGGTATGGAGAGAAAGCAGGAATGGGGTACTGAAGTTGCATGATCAGCCATGATCATATTGAATGGTGGTGCAGGCTCGATGGGCCGAATGGCCTATTTCCGCACCTATTTTCTATGTTTTCTATGAATTTCCTCAAAGCTGCAGCAAATCCCCGTTTACGCTTGATAAGCGAGACAACTATAAACCAGTCAGCCTAACATTGGTGCTGGTGTGATGTAATGGGATAAAATTAATAACGCACTTAAGACGTATCAAATTTCAAAAATTAAAGGAGTGTAATGGTAAAAGAAACGAAATGGATGTTGTGAAATGGATTTCCAAAAGGGATTTGATAAGATGCTGCTTAGGATGTTGTTGATAAAATTAAGACTGAAGGGGGTTTTCAGCACCTCACCGCCCGCTGTTGCCGACTGCCACCCAGTGCCACCGACATTCCTCCTGAAGATCCGCCCAGTGCCACTTTCGGGGCGGCCTGGAGTGGGCAGGAAGAGAGAGCTGCCGGGAACCACCCGCTGACGTCAGTGGACGGCCGAGTGGGTGCAACTGAGCTCCTGCCCGCCGAGCTCCCAGATTCCTGTGGGCGGGAGTCGGCGGGACTCGGCGGCAGAACGGGGGTGGACCGCTGGCTTGGAGGCTGATCTGTCCCCGACGGTGAGTATAAAGAACCTGAAAAAAACGTAAGTGAACATTTTTAATACTTTTTTTCAACAGCGACTTACCTGTATGGGGTACCTTGAAGGTCTTCGGATACTTTTTTTATTTTTTGCTGTTGTTTTTTTTTTCAGGTCTTCGACCCTCCGTGGGCCCGACTCCATCCTCGGCGGCACTTGGGCGGCAAGCGCCTCTGCCGCCGAGTATGCGACCTCCCGCCCGTTGCCGCCCAGATTGGTGGCGTACGTCTTCCATTTGCCGGCCGCCGACCTTCAAGGGACCTTCTTCCTGAATATCCCGCCCAATTTGAAATTTGATACGTCTTAAGTGCATTATTAATTTTATCCCAAAGTACCGTCTGGTACCTCGGTGGCCATCGGCGGCACTTTGGGTGGGCGGAGGCCTTGCTGAAAATCGGCCCCAAGGATTCGAGAACGGATCATGGCAGAAATAACAGGAAAATGGAGCATTGAATGAGCTCTACCCAGGAAATTGGCTTGAGGCAGATAGAGGTGGGCAGAAATCCCACCAAAACTCTGCCCTGAAGAAAAGAGCTCCCCCCCACCTCCGCCGCCCCCAAAGGTTTTAAATGAAATGTGGCATCATGGCGAGAAGTTGGATAAGCGACAGAAAACAGAATTGGAGAAATTCAGCTCACGGGTAAAATTGACGTTAGATGTCTGATGTTTGCATTGTGACATGCCTGAACCGTCTGAAACACACTTGAATTGCAGCAGACGCCATATTAGCTTGGTAACATTTAGTTATCCAAAGCAATCACCTGAAACAGGTGTTAGACTTATAAATAGTCAAATGAGGGTCCTACACTAATTGTAGAATCCTGAATGCGAAATGTGGGTACAATTGAGCAGAGCATGCGGTGTGCATGCTCCATCTAATTATATCAGGCATTTAGCGGCCCAATCTGCGACCCTTAAAGGGGGAGGCTGCTCAAAAAACAGCCCAGGAAATTTTCAGTTTTTATTTTTGTGAGCGCAAACGAAGCACTCTTGCTTTTCCTAGGCCTGCAAAAATACTCCGGCCCACTGCCAATGTGTTTGAGGCCTCCCCCAGGATTACCTCTGCCACCCCCCCCCACCCCACCCAACGTGTACCGCCTGGCTCAGTGGAGAAGTTGGCCGATTTCTCATCCTCCCCGACTGGCAAGCTGCAGCAGAGTACCTATGTAGCGCCCGCAGCTTGCCGGCATCATTTAAAGACAATTTTGGCTCAGGACTTGGGCTGACATGGAATCTTCACTCGCCAATTGTATGACTGTTTTGGGCACAAGTCGAATTTCACGGCGCGTTTTTAAATTTGTTATCTGGATGTAGGCAATGCTGATATTTATTGCCCATCGCTAGTCATCCTGAGGGCCATCTTCGTGAACCATTGGAGTCCTTTTACTGATGGTGCTCTCATGTTGGTGTTGAATAGGATTTTGACCCAGCAAAATGGCAGGAAAGCTTGACAGTGATCATGTCCCCACGATTTTCCTCCTTTTGTTCCTTTTGGTGGTATAAGGCACAGGGCTGGGAGATGCTGTCAAAGTAAGCTTGTTGAATTGCTGCAGTACATCTTATAGATGGTGCATACTGCAACCAAGGTGCACCAGTAGTGGAGGGGATGGATATTATGTCCAGGGACTGGGATGCAGATCAAGCTGACTGTTCTGTCCTAGATGGTGTCAAGCTTCTTGAGTACTGTTGAAGCTGTACCATCCAGTGGTGACTATTTAATCACACTTCTGACTTGAGCCTTCTCGATGGTGGAGAGGATTTGATAGGTCAGGAGGTGAGTCACTCTTAGTAGATAATGCAGTTTCTGTCCTGTTTTCATACTCTCGATGGTGATATGGCTGATCCAGTTCGGCTTCTGGTAAATGATGACCCCCAGGATCTTCATGGTGGGGGATTTAGCAATAGTGAAGCTATTGAAGATTGTTGTGCCTTTTCTTGTTGAAGATGGTCATTGCCCAGCAGCCCAAACCTGGATCTAGGTCCTGCCATTGATTTGCATGCTCTGCCTCATTGTTGCAGGAGTTATGAATGGAGCTAACCACTGTAGAATTGTCAGTCAACAGTCTCACTCCTGACTTTTTGAGGGAGGGAAGGTCATTGATGAAGCAGCTGAAGATAATTGGGCCGAGGACACTGTCCTGAGGGATTTGTGCAGAGGTGCATTGAGGCTGCGATGATTGTCCTTAAGCAACCTTAGACATTTTCCTTTGTTTCACGTATAACTCCAACTATAGGAGGGTTTTTCCATTAACCTCAATTGAGCTCAGTTTTGCCTGGGCTTTTTGGTGCCATACTCGGTCAAATGCTGACTTGATGTTCAAAGCTGCTCCTCTCACCTCTCACATTCAGCTGTGTGTTCATGTCTGGATCAAGGCTGTGACAAGGTCAGAAGCTAAATGGTTCTGGTGGGACCTGAACTAAATGTCAGTGAACAGGTTAATCGTGAGTAGATGTGACTTGATGACCTTTTCCAGCATTTTGCTAACACTTGGGAGGAGATTGGTCGAGTGGTAATTGGCCAAATAACACATTTCAGGATCTTTCATAAGAACATAAGAACATAAGAAATAGGAGCAGGAGAAGGCCACATGGCCCCTCGAGCCTGCTCCGCCATTCAATAAGATCATGGCTGATCCGATCATGGACTCAGGTCCACTTCCCCGCCCGCTCCCCATAACCCCTTATCCCCTTATCTTTTAAGAAACTGTCTATTTCTGCCTTAAATTTATTCAATGTCCCAGCTTCCACAGCTCTCTGAGGCAGTGAGTTCTGTAAGGGTGTGGTCTCTATGAGGGGGTCAGGTTCCCTTCTGACCAACATGAGCGGTTTCGAATCGCTCCCACTCCCTTGGGTTCTGTACACTGGATTTATTTGGGGGGTGTGACAAAAGTGCAAAGGACACTGGTTTGATGCAAAAGAACATTGTTTTTATTACAGTCAAAGTAATACAGGCTTATTACTCTAGTAAGAAAATACAAGGCCAAACTTACAATCACTCTAATAAAGGACAAGACAAGAAAAGGTATAAGGTTAAACTTATAATCACTCTAATACAGAACCATACACTACATATTCAAAGGGGGTTACAGTAAATTATACCTCCCAGCTCCCAATACCTAATTCTAGCTAGGTTAGACTCCAGGGCAGGCAGGGACTATGCTTACCAATCCTTTTGACAGTTAACGATAGATCGCGGTTTCGGGTTTTGCTGGATACGGTAGGGTCTGCTTGCCGTTAGGTCGCTGCCACAATGGTGATGTTCTTCCTTCCTTCAGGACTTCGGGACTTCGAGGCTGGAGAAGTTAATTTACAACTGTCGCGTTGGTTTCTCTCCTTGTCTTCATTACGTAGCAGCAACCTTGTAGCTACTTAGCAACCTGGTGTAGTATGGCATATCCTCTGTTGGCACAGGGGGCCAGTTATACGATTTCAGTGTTTCTAATCTTGGCACCAAATCTGTTCAAAATCCTTTGTATAATTTTGGCGGGTTTGGTTCTTCTTTGTAATATTTTGGTGGGCTCGTTAAAAGTTGATATGTTTTGGGTGAGTTGATCTTCGAAAACTGTTTCCTGATGGAAATATTAGTTTGGTAATTGCAATGTCTTTTTGTACTTAGTCTTTCGCATACAGGCTGGATTGGGCCTCTTTGTGATGTATATGCTGAAATGGTTGTCCAGACCCATGTTGATGGGTAGCTACCGCTGGGTGATTTTGTGATGTAAATGTTTCTTGTGGGGGAAGGATTTTCGAATACTCATCCTTCCAGACAGGTTAGCTTAGTCCTCACAGGACTAAAATCCAAAATTCTATTAAAGTTCGTAGTTTCTTTCATAAGCACTTTAGAGTTCCAAACTTTTTGGTAGATAGTCCCAAATTAAATTTCCTTTCGCATGAGCCCAATCACTGGGGGGGGGGGGGGTTTCTTGTGAATTTTGTACCTGCTTCAGTCCCCCCGTTGACACTCCACACGCTTGAGTGTCAATCAAGGTAAGCAAAATTCCTGCTCCCGAGAGTCAACCTTCCCTACATTTATACGAGCTAAAGATTACCCTGCATCCCCCATTGAAATGCATACGCAATATACAGGCAAATACAGTTGTTACAATTCGGTTGCAGTATAGAGGGGGTATGATGTCCCTCTTTTACTCAATTTTCACAGTAAAATAACAATATACAATCAAACACAGTTCTAAGTAAAACAAGTAAAAGCACATAGTCAAACATCTTCTCAATTAACATTAAAGGTCCATAGCCAAAACACATTTTGAGTTCAGTACATAGTCAAAACATTTTTAAGTAACACCCTTACAACACTCGATATTCTGCAGTTTACAGCAGGTAAAATCAAACACAACTTAAACATGGTAGTATCGTGTCACCCCTCCTGCACGATTCCCAAGTTCGGCATGGGAGCGTATAGCATCCTTTGGTGCCTGACCTGACGGCTTCTGCGTTTCACTCGGCAAATGAGACACCATAAGTAAAATATAATCACGAATTGACAAATAACTAAAGTATGGGAAGCAATTCGGATCCAGACTGGGACTTCTACATTTCTGAAGAGGTCCCACCAAGTCGGAATTGTGATCTCGAGAATCTTTTTCCCTATCTCAATGGTTTTCTGTTCTAGAGTACAGAAGTGTTTTTGTGAGATAATTACAGCTTTTAGCAGAGCGGTAAGATGTTCGGATAGAGGGGAAATTGCATAGTCAAAATGTACAACATAATCCTGCAGGTTTGGAATGTTTTCCTTCACAGTGAGGTGGACAGTGGAGGGTTCAGGAATGGGGACAATCGGTACCTGGGCCACTTGAACTGATGCCTCAGGTTTGAAGCAAAAACTGCTGTCACTTACCGGACACCAGAAGTGTCCGTGCTGGTGGTGGAGCGCACTGGTGGTGACACAATATATCTCACCCACTATGTATGCTACCTGTGGAGCGACGTGGCCTTGTGCCATTACTTCCATGGTGCAATTAATAGGCTGTGCGCCAGCAGCTTTAAAGCCACATTGTGACTTTGAATGGGCACTCAAGTGCTGGGGACACAGTATTACGTGTGCACCCCGGCTCTGGCACCCGGAGAGGTCAGTACCCGTTACAGCATGCTCCCACTTTATGACATAGGGTGGGACCGCTGCGAAACGAATGTGTGCACCTCCCTGAATAACTCCAATGTTCTCCACCCGGTATACCGGTTCAGGTCGGGCTGTCCCACCCATGGCTGGCATCCTTAGTACTATTCCCATAATAGTGTGGTTAGATTTTCCACAGTTTACTGGGACAGGGTAGGCTTCAGAGGCTAGGCAGGGCTGGCACGGGCTCAGTGAATTGCTATACGAGTGGAGGGTTGCGAGGTGCTTGTTCCTGATCTAAGAGGGGACTACACCTTGTTTTAAATCCTCCAGATTGTTGCGGCCCTCACCCAACAACCATGCCCCATACAATACACACACCTCGTTCTGTGCAGCCTGGTCAGAAGTGTTTCTATCCTCCTGTATGAGTGCATTCACGGTCTGTGCAAGTTTTTCCAGCTCAGCCACTATTTCTTTTAAATGGACAGTCATAGCCTGGTCCTCGTGTAGTTCCGAACCTACTACGGTATTCTCTTGTTTCAGGATTTTTCTCAATTGGTTCTTTAAACCGTTTATCTGTGTTTGCAGTTCTATGTCATCTAGGCTATTTATTACAGAGGATGCTGTATTGTAGGTAGTGAAAACGTCATTTATGATTCCCCTTCTAAGTCTCCCTGAGCCCATGGTGTCCCTAGTGTTTAGGTCTGCTTTGTCTACATTTCCAAAGTCTAACTCATAAAATTTCTTGAACATGTCTCTGAGTAGGGCCTGGTCTAGCAGCTCTGTTTCCTTCGGACACTATGCAGGTAGGTGTACCTCGGTAAGGTTTAATATTACTGAAGCTATTGCATAATGTACCCCTTGGTATAACACCTTTTCGGTCGGTACCAATACTAATCCGTTTCCAGGTCCCTTGGTGCTGGTAGGACACCTTTCTATTACTGTGCGTATTGGCGGGGTTGTGGGCAGGGGTTTCTTAATGTGGGCTCTTAGTTCGGTGGCGTTCGTTAATTGGGAGTGGGGAGTATGGGACCGCGCACCCGTGTAGGCTAGAATCCCAACCCATCCCTTCCCCTTCATCTTGCCATTGCCTGGCGAAGGCGATCGATATGTCTGTGGGGCAAATACTCTCTGATCCCCACATGCAAACATAAATTCCTTGTTCGGATTCCCACCATTTGTCCCAACACACCTTCACTCCTCCCCGTGTCCCCGTGATGGTGCGGTACGTATCATTACCGAGTCTTTCCCAGTCCGATTCCTGATCCCATGCATCCTTGCTGAGTTTTCTGAGCCACCACCATCTTCCTAGGGGAATGTTCCCTTTGCAGGTCAAACACACACGCTTTCCCTCTGTAACACTGACTCGGGCAGCGATGATCCGCATTCGGGGGCATGGAAGTGAGGCCTCCCCATAGGTAAAACCTTCCTGGCTGGAGTAGCGGGTAGAGTTAGATCCCAGCCACCCTGGCATCTTCTCTCGTGGGCGTAAACGGCGAATTCTTCCACATCTCGGGGGCCACCCCCGGCGGTTACGATCGGTGCTCTTCCTCCTGAACACCCGTATATGAGGGATTCTTCCACGTCTCCTCGGTCGCTGCTGCTCATCCTTATCAGGGCAAGCAGGAATAGGATCCTTCTCATGCTGTTCTCTTTCCTATAGGGGCACATAAAACAGATTGTCTAGCCCTGAGAACGTTCTCTAGCTTGACAAAGGTGACCAGGTTCCAATTTTGGCTCATAGTCTTTAATTGACTGGCTGTCTTATTCAGTTCCTTATGGACGGATATCTGCTTTTAACTTTCTCTCACAGTCGTTCTACTTGTTATCTTACCGGTGCCTCCTTAATAGCCATATCAGTAGATTCTTCTTACTCCCGGGTATTACCCGGCCTGTGTGTCTTTTAACAGCTGCACAGGTAGATTATTTTCCTTACCCCAGTTAACTAATACATATATACTTATCATTACACAGAATCTTACACTACTCTAACTTATTACTAAACATTCTTAAATCCATATCACTATATATGTACATCTGCCACCTGTATCTGGGTGGCCAGGTTAATTCTTGTCTTCTCACTTTCTTCTTCCCCCGCTGGGTGTCCAGCGAGGTAGGTGATAGGTCAGTCTGCACCGTCTAACCCTAAGTACCCTGACCGGATGTGGGTTTGAGTCTCACACTATCGGGGAACATCCCCTCCAGTGCTGCAGCACACCGCTCCTTTGGGGTGGCTGCCTGGTTCGTTTCTTCCCCTGGGGGTTCTGCCTAGTCGAGCGCTACGGGCTGGGGACTCTCACTTGGTGGCTGGTCCACCGCTATCTCTACTGAGGATCACTTGTTTCCCGAGGCTACTGGCTGGGTGTCCCTGCTCCCGGGCTGGTCTCTGACCTTAGGTGCTCTTTTGCGGCTGGTCCCTTTCCTGGGGCTGAACCATTTAAATTGGAGCACTGGTGACCACGGTGTCTTTGGCCGTGGTGTGCGGGGAGTCCTTCTTAAGGCTCCGGCTGCTGAAGATGTGTCTGAGCCCCAAATGACTGGGGGGGACAGCTCCTCCAGTATCACAGTCCACCACCCCTCTAGGTGCAGTCTGTGGGTCTGCCACGTCCCCTGTGGGATTTCCACAGTCGGGGGCCATTGGCTGGGGGTCCCTGTCTTTAGTACGATTTACAGTTTTTGGCTGTCCCTTACGTTTAGCTGCTGACCCTGGGTTGAAAAGTTTGCACTGATTTATGTGGAACCACTTTGTTCGGCGGGGCAATTTTATGGCATAGACCATGGGGCTTCCCTTGTCGACAATGTGGTACGGTCCCATGTACAATGCCTCAAAGACCCCTATTCAATCATAGTTTCTCACCATAATCTGGTCCCCTATCTCCCACTCATGGTGTTTGCGGGGTTCTAGCAGCAGTCGGTTGATCCGATGCTGTTTTCCCATGTTGTTAGCAGCCTACCAGTGAATTTGTTTAAGGTGTTCAAACAGATTCCTGACAAAGCTGTCCCGGTTCGCTTCCCTAAGCTGACCTTCCGTGAGTATCGGGGCTAGCACATGGGTGGGGGTTCGCATGGCTCTGCCGGTCATGAGCTCGTACGGGGAGTACCTCGTGCTCTTTAACTGGCTGGCCCGGATCCCCATGAGGACCAGTGGTAGGACCTCTACCCACCCTTTTGGTGAGCCCCTGTCTCTTTGCGCAGCCTTTCTTTGATTGTACGGTTTAAACGCTCCACAGGCCCGGATGACTGCGGGTTGTGGGCGACATGCCATTTTCCTTTGATGCCGAGCACTTTAAGGGTCTCCTGCATCACCTGCCCGGTGAAGTGATTCCCCTGGTCGGACTCCACGTATTGTGGTAGTCCCCATCGCGAGAACACTTCTCTGACCAGGATCCTGGCTATTCCCAGGGCAGTGGCTGTTTGGCATGGGAAGGCTTCTACCCATTTGGTGAATACATCCACCAATACTAGGCAGTACTTGTAGCCTCCCTGGGCAGTGGGTAGGGGCCCGATGTAATCGATTTGGATCGACTGCCAGGGTCCCTCTACCCTCCTGATATGTCCCATAGACACCTTTCTTTTCTGGGGGTCGGGGTTGTTGGCAGCGCACACCAGACAGCTAGCACAGAACTCGCGGACGTCTTCCGAGAGTCCTGGCCACCACCCTGCCTGTTCCACTCATTGCCAAGTGGTCTCAGGTCTGGGCTGTCCTACTCCTGGACCCTCGTGGGCCAGCTGGAGGAATTCTCTCCAGTGTTGTTGCAGTATTACCCATTGCCCCCCCTGAACAGCATGCCTTCTTTAATGGCAATTGTTGCGGTGCCGTACAGGCCGTCTACCTTTTCCCCTTTAGCTAGTGTGTTCAAGACAGTTTTTAGGATGGGGTCTTGGGTCTGGAGCATTTTTAGGTCCGGGGGCAAAGCTATCCCTGCCTTCCCTGCCATCCCTATCCTGCCCCTGACTGCTGCTATGGGTCCTGGGTTGTACGGATCCCAGAGCTTGCCCGTGCGGGCCCCCTGCTTGGCTAACATGTCAGCCTGCTGGTTTCCCTTGCTACAGGGTTCAGTGGTGAAATGTTCCTTCACTTTATGTATGTAGATATCCCCTTCCTCCCCTATGGCTTTCATGATCTTTTCCAGTAGGGGCTTAATCGCCAGGGGTCTCCCGTCTGCAGATGTGTATCCGCGGCGGGCCCAGATAGCCAGGTACTCCGTACACGAATTGTATGTGAACATACTGTCCAAGCAAATCATCTATGGGGTAGGGAATTCTTCGGGGTGTGTGACTACATACACCACCACAGATAGTTCAGCGCGCTGAGCGCTCATCGTACTGGGGAATTTAATCACCAGGGCAATGCCTGCCTCGGGGTCATAAACTCCACAGCCTGTGAGTCGTTCACCCGCAGATACCGTGCTTGAACCGTCCACATCGATCTCTCGGCCTGTGGAGTGTAACCCAGCCTGAAAGCCTATGTTATTTTCCCATATCCCTTCTACAGAACACCGGTGGGCTGTCCCTGGATAAATCATGTTGGCTGCGAGTCTTGGCTCGCAGAGACCCTTTACGCTTAGGTCCATTTGAGATAGGAGCAGGGTCAAGCAAGCAATGCGGGCACTGCTCACTGTCCCGTCCTTGATTCTCCCATCCAGGAGCATTTGGCTGGGCGTATGGTGGGTAAGGAATGTGATAGGGGACCCCCCTGTGAAGATCAGTGAACTTTTCACAGCCCAGTGAGTGGCTAGGGGGTGCCTCTCACAGTTGGAGTATCCCTTCTCCACATCTGTGAGTATCCTGGAGGAGTAGACCACTGATCTCAGCCGGCCATGCCGCTCTTGGAGCAGTACTGCACTCAGGCTGTCCCCACTGGCTGCTACCTCCAGGAAAAATTCTTTACGCCCATCGATGGCCCCTAGATCTGGCGTGGTCTGCAGGTCTTTCTTGAGTTGGATAAATGCTGCCTCGCAACCTTTGTCCCATTCCCACTCCACTCCCTTGTGTAGGAGTCGGAGCAGAGGGGCTGCGGTGGCTGCACAATCCTCAATGAAATCTCTTCAGTACCCGGTTAGCCCTAGAAAAGATCTTACTCCTGTCACTGTGTTGGGGGCGGGTAACTTCTGCACTGCTTCCCTTCTAGCTTTGTCAATAACTCTCTCCCCAGCGCGCACAGCCAGTCCCAGGAATTTTACTTCCTTCAGGCCGATCTGTGTGGTTTACTTTAAACCCTTCTTCTTTCATCAGCTCCAGCAGTTCAGCCAGCAGTGGGCCATGCTCCTCTCCCTCATCGGTGAACAGGAGCAGGTCATCCACATACTGTACTAATTGCTGGGGTCTGCTGAAACTCTTTAAACAGTTGGCCATACACTGATGGAAAATACTGGGGTTGTTGTGGAAGCCCTGAGGGAGACAGTTCCAAGTGTATTGCTGTCCTTTAAAGGTAAAAGCAAACTTGTACTGATCTTCCCTTCTTAAAGGTATGGACCAGAACCCGTTGGAAATAACCAGCACCGTGAAGGTAGTCGCGGAGGCTGGGATACTTCCAATGAGGTCGGCGACAGCAGCAACGATGGGTGCACAGGCGGGGATGTTATGGTTGAGTACTCAATAGTCCACCGTGGCTCTCCAGGAGTTGTCCGGTTTCTTAACCGGCCACAATGGAGAGTTCACATGGGTAGCTGTTGGTCTCAATACCCCCTGTTTAACCAGCGAACACAAGGCTGTTTCCATGTCTGCCTCCGCCTCCCTGGGGAAGTTGTACTGTTTCTGTGGTCGGGTCATGGGGTCCCCATCTATGCTAACCTCGACCCCATTTATTCTCCCACAGTCGTGTTTGTGAGTGGCAAAAGCTGCAAGGTTTTTCCTCGCATACTCTTGATATTCTACAGGATGTTACTGACCAGTGATTCAAGGTTGTAACCCTCCTTTGGCTTCATGGTGCACACCGTCCCTTTTCCCTGTTTTCTCGGGATAACCATCATCTCACTCTCCTGTCCCATACAGACTGACCCCCAAAAACAGTGGTTTCTTAAATCCACTAGGATCCCGTGGCCCAGAATGAAGTCAGCCCCCAGGATCCCACTCCCTTCCTGCTCCCACTTCATCATGACACAAGTCCACTTAGTGTGGAGTGTACCTAAATGAATGGAGAGCGGAACGGAGAATGAGCCAGTCTGTTCAGTGCCTGTGAAACCCACGAAGCTGGAGGGGACCCCATTAGACAGAGGTGAGGTGGCGGGGTTAGCTGCATAGACAAGGGTGCTTGAGGCACCGGTGTCCAGCAGGTAAGTCCCTTTCGCCTTTTCCACTTCCATTTGAATGGTCGGTCTCCCCCTTACATCATACTCGAGGGCACACAGGTGGACGGGCTGCGCCTGTCCTAGTCACGGTTTTGGTTGGGAGGGGGCAGATGGGATCTTGGTACCGGTGGCGATAGCTACCTTCCCAGGGCCATCTAACATGGCTCGGAGCGCAATTAAAAAGGTCTCAAACAAGTGGGGAGGGACTGGCTTCTCGGTCTCGGCCTTTTGGGCAGGGGCTGGAGAATTCTTCCCTGCGCTATTCTTCCAAGGATTTTTACAATCCTTTCTCCAATGCCAACTCTTTCCGCACCCGAAGCAGGTAAGTTTTGTATCGGAGGGGTTGGCCCCCCTCATGGTGCCATTCCCTCTTGTCTTGGTTAGGTCGGATTTCGTGAACCCTTCCCTTTTGTGGGTGCTCTTCTGTCCCTCTGCCGTTTCTGTAAGCTAGTGTCAGTTGTCTAAGCACTCCCTGTTCTGTGGCTTAGGGATCTCTTGGGTCGAACCAGGCCTCAGCCTTGGTTCTTATTCTGGGTAAACTGTTAGCTACTAGGCTTCGGAGCCAGTGTGCTAATTCGTCCGGGTTTAAGTGATCTCTGTCTATGTCCCCACTACAGGCGCTCTGGTACACAGGCCACAGTCGGTCTGTGAAAGCCTGTGGGGTTTCTCGTGTGAGCTGCACCGTTTTCTCTACTCTAGAGAAGGGACTCCCATCATTGCAGCCCATAGCTTCAAAATTGTCCTTTTGGACGGCAACAAGTGTTTTCTGTCTTCTTTTGTTCTCAGTAGAGAGGGACTGGTACAGTTTGCTGTCTAGGGATAGGAGAAGCATCTTAGCCATGTCTGCATCATCGCACCCATTAATATCCCCTGCTTGTTCCACTTCCACAAAGTGAACCGAAGGGTCTCACTTTGGAGTTAGCTTTCCCAGGTGGCTTATCATAGCCCTAAGCTGGTGGGGAGTGTGGGGGACCACAAACTGACTTTCCAGGGGCCCTGGACCCCTGGCACTGGTGGGCGGGCCAAATTTCTGTTGCCGTACCGGGCACATTGGCCCTGGTTCTGGCTCTCCCTGTTCTGGCTCGCCTCCCTCTCCTCCCTGTGGTCAAGCCGAGCTGAAACAGTGCTACAAATGCTGGTGGTTCACTATCCCTGTCCGCCCCGCAACTGATTTGCTCCTCCTGCTGCTGTACCAGTGTAGTCACCGGTACCACAGGTAGTGGCCGGTAGTTTCCTCCTTCTCTTCCAGGTTTACCTGGGGCGTACCCGGGCTTATTAGGCATACCATGCCTTTTGCCTTGGACAGAGCAAGGTTTACACTCTTAATTTGTTGCTGGCAGGGACCGTGGTCCCCCGATTCAAACCCATTAGTGCTAGCTACTTTAAATGCTGCTTGCACATCTTTTAATCTTCCCTGGAGCTCTTTTATTTGTAGGGTGAGGCGAGTGCTTTCCTCCCTCAGTGACTTTTCATTACTTTTGGTCTCAGTAACCTGACACTGAAAATAGTCCTGACTGCTTTTAAACCTTTCCATTATTTGGGTCCTTTCCTGTTTTAGCTTACGGAGTTCTCCTGATAATCTTTCTTCTGACATTACCCTTTCCTGGTAGTCCTCTGCGCATTCCCATAACTCTGCCTGTAATGTTTCATTCATTCTATCTAGGAGTTACACCTGTCGCTATAGACAGACCAACCAAATTGCTTTCTCTACTGCTTCCTTGTGATCTTTGCTTGCTGTCCACTGGGCTGCAGAGTTAGCTGGACGCTCAGCGCACAATAGACTAAGCACCCATTCCTTAGTTACATTCACTTTCTTATACACATAGGAGGAAATCCTCTCTTCCATTTTGGTTCTCTGCCCCAAACCAGCACTCTCCACATCACACCCCTTGTACCAGAGTCCTGCCTTCGCAGTCGCCATTTTGTAATGGGGTGTAGTCTCTATGAGGGGGTCAGGTTCCCTTCTGACCCACTTGAGCGGTTCGAAGTTCTGTACTCTGGATTTATTTGGGGGGTGTGACAAAAGTGCAAAGGACACTGGTTTGATGCAAAGAACTTTGTTTTTATTACAGTCAAGATAATACAAGCTTATTACTCTAGTAAGAAAATACAAGGCCAAACTTACAATCACTCTAATAAAGGACAATACAAGGAAAGGTACTAGGTCAAACTTATAATCACTCTAATAAAGAACCATACACTACACATTCAAAGGGGGTTACAGTAAATTATACCTCCCAGCTCCCAATACCTAATTCTAGCTAGGTTAGACTCCAGGGCAGGCAGGGACTATGCTTACCAATCCTTTTGACAGTTAATGGTAGATCGCGGTTTCGGGTTTTGCTGGATACGGTAGGGTCTGCTTGCCGTTAGGTCACTGCCGCGATGGTGATGTTCTTCCTTCCTTCACGACTTCAGGACTTCAAAGCTGCAGAAGTTAGTTTACAACTGTCGCGTTAGTTTCTCTCCTTGTCTTGATTACTTAGTACCAACCTTGTAGTTACTTAGCAACCTGGTGTAGTATGGCATATCTTCTGTTGGGACAGGGGGCCAGTTATACGATTTCAGTGTTTCTAATCTTGGCTCCAAATCTGTTCAAAATCCTTTGTATAATTTTGGCGGGCTTGGTTCTTTGTAATATTTTGGTGGGCTCGTTAAAAGTTGATATGTTTTGGGTGAGTTGATCTTCGAAAACTGTTTCCTGATGGAAATATTAGTTTGGTAATTGCTATGTCCTTTTGTGCTTAGTCTTTCGCATATAGGCTGGCTTGGGCCTCTTTGTGATGTATATGCTGAAATGGTTGTCCAGACCCATGTTGATGGGTAGCTACCTCGAGGTGATTTTGTGATGTAAATGTTTCTTGTGGGGGAAGGATTTTCGAATACTCATCCATCCAGACAGGTTAGCTTAGTCCTCACACCCAGGTAGCTTCACTTAATTAGACTGTCTCCTGCTAATTCCTTAGGTCCGCCCACATCCTTGAATTTGTCTTTTAAAATCCAAAATTCTATTAAAGTTCGTAGTTTCATTCATAAGCACTTTAGAGTTCCAAACTTTTCGGTAGATAGTCCCAAATTAAATTTCCTTTTGCATGAGCCCAAACACTGGGTGGGGGGGGCGGCCGGGGGATGTGGGGGTGGGGGGGTGTGTGTCCCTTGTGAATTTTGCAACTGCTTTAGTTCCACAGATCCACAACCCTCTGAGAGAAGAAATTTCTCTTCATCTCAGTTTTAATTAGGCAGCCCCTTATTCTAATATTTTGCCCTCTAGTTCTAGTCTCCCCTATCAGTGGAAACATCCTCTCTGCATCCACCTTGTCAAGCCCCCTCATAATCTTATACATTTCGATAAGATCACCTCTCATTCTTCTTAATTCCAATGAGTAGAGGCCCAACCTACCCAACCTTTCCTCATAAGTCAGCCCCCTCATCTCTGGAATCAACCTTGTGAACCTTCTCTGAACTGCCTCCACAGCAAGTGTATCCTTTCGTAAATATGGAAACCAAAACTGCACGCAGTATTCCAGGTGTGGCCTCACCAATACCTTATATAGCTGTAGTAAGACTTCCCTGCTTTTATGCACCATCCCCTTTGCAATAAAGGCCAATATACCATTGGCCTTCCTGATCACTTGCTGTACCTGCATGGTATCCTTTTGTGTTTCATGCACAAGCACCCCCAGGTCCTGCTGTACTGCGGCACTTTGCAATCTTTCTTCATTTAAATAATAACTTGCTCTTTGATTTTTTTTCTGCCAAAGTGCATGACCTCACACTTTCCAACATTATACTCTATCTGCCAAATTTTTGCCCACTCACTTAGCCTGTCTATGTCCTTTTGCAGATTTTTGTGTCCTCCTCACACATTGCTTCCACAAGAAGGATTTTGAAAAAAGAATAATTTTAAATGTTGAAGTATTAAAACAAAGTTTATTCTTGCAAGTTTTTATGTTATGGCAAACATTTACACAGAGAAAAGGTGGTTAATCTGCTGATTAAAAATTGCTTTCCACAAGGACCATAAATAAACAGTTCCTTAGCTTGTCTCAGCAATCAGATAGCACCTTTCACCCATCATGTTGGAAAGCCTTTGAACCCTATCTGTCTATGAAGAGGGATACAAGACACAGTGACCAATTCTCTGGCAGACAGTCAGGTGATAAAAGCGATGTCTCCGCAAGATCCTGCAAATCTCCTGGGAGGACAGATGCACAAACGTTAGCGTCCTCATCCAGGTCAACATCCCCAGCATTGAAGCACTGACCACACTTGATCAGTTCCGCTTGGCAGGCCACGTAGTTCTCATGCCAGACACGAGAATCCCAAAGCAAGCACTCTACTCAGAACTCGTCCACGGCAAACAAGCCAAAGGCAGGCAGAGGAAACGTTACAAGGACACCCTCAAAGCCTCCCTGATAAAGTGCGACATCCCCACTGACACGTGGGAGTCCCTGGCCATAGACTGCCCTAAGTGGAGGAAGTGCTTTCGGGAGGGCGCTGAGCTCCTCGAATATCGTCGCCGAGAGCGTGCAGAAATCAAGCACAAGCGCAGGCAGCGGAAGGAGCATGCGGCAAACCAGGCTCCCTGCCCACCCTTTCCCTCAATGACTATCTGTCCCACCTGTGACAGAGACTGTGGTTCTTGTATTGGTCTGTACAGCCACCTAAGAACTCATACTAAGAGTGGAAGTAAGTCTTCCGAGGGACTGCCTATGATGATGAAAAGAGAGATCTATGAGGGCTTTTACTGAGGCTAAGAAGTTAGAAATATTGGAAGAACAGTTAGCAATCTTGCTTAAGTCAACAAATCTGGGGGAACCTGGCATGTTCCTTATTTTGTTTAATTATGCAAAGATAAGTTATACCGATTCAATTAAATGAATCTAATCAAAGCTGTCTGTTCTGTCTGTTCACCATGCTGTGAAATAAAAGAGGGTCAATTTAAATCAAGCTTCGCCTCATCAAGTGATTGCTCTGTTCAGGTTCGGAGAGATTGAAGAAGTACACCTGCCAAAGACATGACTATCTGGTCCAAGTCACAAGGGGGTGCTATTGTTACATGTCCAGATTATGTTATCATACAAGTAGTTATCGGGCAGTGTAGTCAACTCCCATAGAAGTAATCTGTTTAGACCGGTTACAGGAGTGACTGACCCCATTGAATCTGAGAAGGTATCTGTGGCAGGTATTTGTAATCATTGGTAGCAACTGGTACTGGTAATAAAAATGATTTAAAATGTTTAAAATTCAAAGTGAACAGAAAGAGTAATATCTCAAAAGGTCAACCAGATGAAAGGAGGAGAAATTGAAATGGAAGAAAAAGCAAAAGAGAATTTCAGTTAAAGGACTGAGTTTCAGTTAAGAAGGAGAGGACCTCTGGTAGAGAAATTGCAAAAGCAACACGAACAGCAAGAAGAGAGGGAATGGTATTATTGCATCCCCAATAAGAAAGATAAGCAATGCCAATGTGAGGACAACACAAAGGAGAAAGCATCGTTGTACACTTGAACTGGCGGAGAAGCAGTGAGTTCAGTTAGTGAGAATGAGGAAATCAGAGCCCGCCATTTTACTAATCAAATCTTATTCCAAATTTTAAAGAGGAGGAGGATATTAAACATTTTATCTGAGCATTTGAATTGCTAGCTGTTGAGGGCTGTAGCTGTTAACAGGTATTGAACTTTAGAAGGCAGAGATTATTTTATATTTAAAAATGGCTACAGCTAAAGGCTGAGTTCATTTCTTTGCACTCTTTGTACTTTTCTAACCTGTGGATAGATGAAGACAGAGGTCATTGTAAGTTCACTATTCTGAATTTTAAAGCAATGCTATCCTACCAAACAACGGTAACATAGAAACATCGAAACTAGGTGCAGGAGTAGGCCATTCGGCCCTTTGAGCCTGCACCACCATTCAATAAGATCGTGGCTGATCATTCACCTCAGTACCCCTTTCCTGCTTTCTATCCATACCCCTTGATCCCTTTAGCCGTAAGGGTCATATTTAACTCCCTCTTGAATATATTCAATGAACTGGCATCCAGAACTCTCTGCGGTAGGGAATTCCATACGTTAACAACTCTCTGAGTGAAGAAGTTTCTCCTCATCTCAGTCCTAAATGGCTTACCCCTTATCCTTAGACTATGTCCCCTGGTTCTGGACTTCCCCAGCATCTAACCTGTCCAGTCCCGTCAGAATTTTATATGTTTCTATGAGATCCCCTCTCATCCTTCTAAACTCCAGTGAATACAGGCCCAGTCGCTCCAGTCTCTCCTCATATGTCAGTCCTGCCATCCCGGGAATCAGTCTGGTGAACCTTCGCTGCACTCCCTCAACAGCAAGAACATCCTCCCTAAGGTTAGGAGCCAAAACTGAACACAATATTCCAGGTGAGGACTCACTGAGACCCTGTACAACTGCAGTAAGACCTCCCTACACCTATACTCAAATCCTCTAGCTGTGAAGGTCAACATACCATTTGCCTTCTTCACCGCCTGCTGTACCTGCATGCCAACTTTCAATGATTGATATGCCATGACACCCAGGTCTCGTTGCACCTCCCCTTTTCCTAATCTGCCGCCATTCAGATAATATTCTGCCTTCGTGTTTTTGCTCCCAAGATGGATAACCTCACATTTATCCACATTACACTGCATCTGCCATGCGTTTGCCCACTCACCTAACCTGTCCAAGTCACCTTGCAGCCTCTTAGCGTCCTCTTCACAGCTCACACCGCCACCCAGCTTAGCGTCATCTGCAAACTTGGAGATATTACACTCAATTCCTTCATCTAAATCATTGATGCATATTGTAATTAGCTGGGGTCCCAGCACTGAGCCCTGCGGCACTCCATTAGTCACTGCCTGCCATTCTCTTTATCCCGACTCTCTGCTTCCTCTCTGCCAACCAGTTCTCTATCCACATCAGTACATTACCCCCAATACCACGTGCTTTAATTTTGCACACCAATCTCTTGTGTGGGACCTTATCAAAAGCCTTTTGAAAGTCCAAATACACCACATCCACTGGTTCTCCCTCTACCAGTTACATCCTCAAAAAACTCTAGAAAATTTGTCAAGCATGATTTCCCTTTCATAAATCCATGCTGACTTGGACCGATCCCGTCACTGCTTTCCAAATGTGCTGCTATTTCATCTTTAATAATTGATTCCAACATTTTCCCCACTACTGATGTCAGGCTAACCGGTCTATAATTACCCATTTTCTCTCTCCCTCCTTTCTTAAAAAGTGGTGTTACATTAGCTACCCTCCAGTCCATAGGAACTGATCCAGAGTCGATAGACTGTTGGAAAATGATCACCAATGCATCCGCTATTTCTAGGGCTACTTCCTTTAGTACTCTGGGATTCAGACTATCAGGCCCTGGGGATTTATCGGCCTTCAATCCCATCAATTTCCCTAACACAATTTCCCGCCTAATAAGGATTTCCTTCAGTTCCTCCTTCTCACCAGACCCTCGGTCCCCTAGTATTTCCGGAAGGTTATTTGTGTCTTCCTTCGTGAAGACAGAGCCAAAGTATTTGTTTAACTGCTCCGCCATTTCTTTGTTCCCCATTATAAATTCACCTCAATCGGACTGCAAGGGACCTATGTTTGTTTTCACTAATCTTTTTCTCTTCACATATCTATAGAAGCTTTTGCAGTCAGATTTTATGTTCCCAGCAAGCTTCCTCTCATACTCTATTTTCCCCCTCCTAATTAAACCCTTTGTCCTCCTCTGCTGCATTATAAAACTCTCCCAGTCCTCAGGTTTGCTGCTTTTTCTAGCCAATTTATATGCCTCTTCCTTGGATTTAACACTGTCCTTAATTTCCCTTGTTAGCCACGGTTGAGCCACCTTCCCCGTTTTATTTTTAGTCCAGACAGGGATGTACAATTGTTGAAGTTCATTCATGTGATCTTTGAATGTTTGCCATTGTCTATCCATTGTCAACCCTTTAAGTATCACTCGCCAGTCTGTTCTAGCCAATTCACGTCTCATACCACCGAAGTTACCTTTCCTTAAGTTCAAGACCCTAGTCTCTGAATTAACTGTCACTTTCCATCTTAATAAAGAATTCTACCATATTATGGTCACTCTTCCCCAAGGGGCCTCGCACAGCAAGATTGCTAATTAGTCCTTTCTCGTTACAAATCAACCAATCTAGGATTGTTATCTATCTTATTTGGTGCAGAGAAATCCCATTGTGTATTTCCACAAATGTTTAACCTAAACTAAAGAGCAAAAGCCCTGGAATCATAAAATAAAAGTTAGCTACTGTAATGGGAGCACTGTGGGTCTTTCAAGATGAATGACCAAGGATAGGCCAGAGGGCCTCCCTTATCTACATCAGTCTTATGATCATGGATAGAAATATTTAATGTTTGGATATTGAGATTGCAAAAAGCAGCAATTGTTTTTTTAGGTTAGGACTACGGAACTCTCCCAAATTCCTTCACTCTCACAGGTTGGTCAGTGCTTCTGGTGAACTGTGAGGGCAAACCCTCATCATACACTCCATACCAGTGTGTTGGAGCACCAATATTCTGTGCCACATTTTTGTGACATTCATTTTGGAATTTGAGGCTGGTGTTGGGGGTAATATATTAGCATGGAGAGAGGATTGGCTAACTAACAGAAAACAGAGAGTCAGGATAAATGGTTCATTCTCTGGTTGGCAATCAGTAACTAGTGAGGTGCCGCAGGGATCAGTGCTGGGACCCCAACTATTTACAATCTATATTAATGACTTGGAAGAAGGGACTGAGTGTAACATATCCAATTTTGCCAACTATATAAAGATCGGAGGAAAAGCAATGTGTGAGGAGAACACAAAAAATCTGCAAAAGGACATAAACAGGCTAAGTGAGTGGGCAAAAATTTGGCAGATGGAGTATGCCATGTATGTCGACCATGTATACTAACTGTATAGTCACATAAGGTATGCCACAAGAGGGCACTGCGGTGGGAGACCTGACAGTCACTTGCATAGGTGCACACGGCCCAGTATAAAAGGCTGCCCACCATGCTTGTGCCTCATTCTGGAGTTACAATAAATGGGACTAAGATCATAACAACTCAAGTATAATACTGGATCTCATGGAGTGATTCATAAGAGTATTAAAGACATAACAACTGGCGACGAGATTACGAACTTTCACGCAAAAATGACTAACATTGGTGCATTAGAAAATTAGAGGGTAAATATTGGGAAACCTTTACAGAGCGTCTCGACCAATATTTCATCGCAAACAACCTGGTAGGCGATGATCCGGCCACACTGGCAGATAAGCGCAGAGCTATCCTGTTGACCAGTTGTAGGCCTGCGGTCTACAGCCTCGTCAGGGACTTGCTTGCATTAGAGAAAACAACGACCAAGTCATACGAGGAGCTGAAAGTGCTAATTCTGGACCAGCTCAAACCAAAGCAGAGCATCCTCACGGCCAGGCACCGATTTTATACACACCACTGCCCCGAGGGCCAGGAAATCGTGAAGTACGCTGCCGATCTCAGGAGGCTGGCAGGACCGTGTGAATTCCGCACATCCCTTGCCGATGCGTTGCGGGACGACTTTGTAATTGGCATTGGTTATGAGGCCCTTCACAGGTTATTGTCTGCCAAAACCACCGTCACTCTGCAGAAGGCCATCAGCATCAGCCAGGCGTTCATGACCTCAAGCTGCAGCTCCAAGCAGGTGATGACTCAATCTCTGTGACTCACCACGTGGAAGAGGAGTCATCAGATGGCTGTGAATCCAGCACGGGTTGGAGGAGATGGCTAGAGAGGCATCTCAGTTCCTGGACGAAGTGTATGGAGCAGCGTCGAGGAGGTGCATGGAAAGGCGTGAGTCCGGGGTCGGCGAGAGGCCTATAAAGGCCCAACGCAGCGGCAGTCGGGAGCAGCGTCGAGGAGGTGCATGGAAAGGCGTGAGTCCGGGGTCGGCGAGAGGCCTATAAAGGCCCAACGCGGCGGCAGTCGGGAGCAGCGTCGAGGAGGTGCGTGGAAAGGCATGAGTCCGGGGTCGGCGAGAGGCCTATAAAGGCCCAACGCGGCGGCAGTCGGGAGCAGCGTCGAGGAGGTGCGTGGAAAGGCGTGAGTCCGGGGTCGGCGAGAGGCCTATAAAGGCCCAACGCGGCGGCAGTCGGGAGCAGCATCGAGGAGGTGCGTGGAAAGGCGTGAGTCCGGGGTCGGCGAGAGGCCTATAAAGGCCCAACGCGGCGGCAGTCGGGAGCAGCGTCGAGGAGGTGCGTGGAAAGGCGTGAGTCCGGGGTCGGCGAGAGGCCTATAAAGGCCCAGCTTGTGCAGCTACAGGGAGAAGGCAAAAAAGTAGAAAGAAACAGAAAGGTGACGTCACAGCCAAGGGGGTAAGTGATTGGCTGGTGATTGGTGAGTTGTTTTTCTTTTTTCTCTTCTATAACAGTGAGTAAACTTTAGTTTTGTTGTTGCTTATCAAAGGGTTAAGTCATGGCAGGACAGCTTGGTCACGTGTTATGCTCCTCCTGTACCATGTGGGAACTCAGGGACGACACCAGTGTTCCTGACGACTACGTGTGCGGGAAGTGTATCCGCCTCCAGCTCCTGAGAGAGAGAAAACAGGGAATTATAGACCGGTCAGCCTGACATCGGTAGTGGGTAAAATGATGGAATCAATTATTAAGGATGTCATAGCAGCGCATTTGGAAAGAGGTGACATGATAGGTCCAAGTCAGCATGGATTTGTGAAAGGGAAATCATGCTTGACAAATCTTCTGGAATTTTTTGAGGATATTTCCAGTAGAGTGGACAAGGGAGAACCAGTTGATGTGGTATATTTGGACTTTCAGAAGGCTTTCGACAAGGTCCCACACAAGAGATTAATGTGCAAAGTTAAAGCACATGGGATTGGGGTTAGTGTGCTGACATGGATTGAGAACTGGTTGTCAGACAGGAAGCAAAGAGTAGGAGTAAATGGGTACTTTTCAGAATGGCAGGCAGTGACTAGTGGGGTACCGCAAGGTTCTGTGCTGGGGCCCCAGCTGTTTACACTGTACATTAATGATTTAGACGAGGGGATTAAATGTAGTATCTCCAAATTTGCGGATGACACTAAGTTGGGTGGCAGTGTGAGCTGCGAGGAGGATGCTATGAGGCTGCAGAGTGACTTGGATAGGTTAGGTGAGTGGGCAAATGCATGGCAGATGAAGTATAATGTGGATAAATGTGAGGTTATCCACTTTGGTGGTAAAAACAGAGAGACAGACTATTATCTGAATGGTGACAGATTAGGAAAAGGGGAGGTGCAACGAGACCTGGGTGTCATGGTACATCAGTCATTGAAGGTTGGCATGCAGGTACAGCAGGCGGTTAAGAAAGCAAATGGCATGTTGGCCTTCATAGCGAGGGGATTTGAGTACAGGGGCAGGGAGGTGTTACTGCTGTTGTACAGGGCCTTGGTGAGGCCACACCTGGAGTATTGTGTACAGTTTTGGTCTCCTAACCTGAGGAAGGACATTCTTGCTATTGAGGGAGTGCAGCGAAGGTTCACCAGACTGATTCCCGGGATGGCGGGGCTGACTTATCAAGAATGACTGGACTTATATTCACTGGAGTTCAGAAGAATGAGAGGGGACCTCATAGAAACGTTTAAAATTCTGATGGGTTTAGACAGGTTAGATGCAGGAAGAATGTTCCCAATGTTGGGGAAGTCCAGAACCAGGGGTCACAGTCTAAGGATAAGGGGTAAGCCATTTAGGACCGAGATGAGGAGAAACTTCTTCACCCAGAGAGTGGTGAACCTGTGGAATTCTCTACCCCAGAAAGTTGTTGAGGCCAATTCACTAAATATATTCAAAAAGGAGTTCGATGAAGTCCTTACTACTAGGGGGATCAAGGGGTATGGCGAGAAAGCAGGAATGGGGTACTGAAGTTGCATGTTCAGCCATGAACTCATTGAATGGCGGTGCAGGCTAGAAGGGCCGAATGGCCTACTCCTGCACCTATTTTCTATGTTTCTATGTTTCTATGAGTATATACCTGCACCACAGATTGTCCTCCAGTGATAATGGAAGTCGAGATAAATGGCATTCCAGTCTTCATGGAAGTGGACACAGGGGCGAGTCAGTTAGTAATGAGCCAAGAAGCCATTGCGAGGCTATGGAACGATCAAGCTGAACTGCCCAAGCTGGTCCCGGTTCAGGCAAAGCTGCGCACCTACACCAAGCAACTGATATCAGTTGTCGCTCGTGCAGATGTAAGTGTATCCCATGATGGCACGGTGCACAATTTACCATTGTGGATTGTTTCAGTTGATGGACCAACGCTATTTGGAAGAAGATGGATGGGGAAGATTCATTGGAACTGGGAAGACTTTATCCCTCCAGCGATCGATGTCCCCTGTGCTCAGAGGCAGAGCAAGCCCCCACCTTCGGTTGGACCAGGCACCGGAGAGCAGATCCGCGCAGCCCCCGAGGCACAGACCGCTCATCACGACTGCGTGGCAATGATCTGGCCGAGATGACCTGAACGCACCTTCCTGGTTTCAGTGGCAGGACTCCTGAGGAGGAAGATTGGATCCGAGGGTGCCTTCCCAGCTTCAGTGGCAGAATCCCTGGGAAAGAAGATTTCGGCAGTCGACATCATGGACAGGGAAAAGATGGCATCCAAACCACGAGGTGCAGCGCTAATGGAGCAACGACACATGGTTCCACGCAAGGAAGATGATTGGGGTAAAAGTAGTAAGGCCATTTTAAAGGAGACCAGCATCCCACCATTTTTGAATGAACTGCTTGAAATTGGTAACCAATATAAAAGTCCAGCTGTAACGAGCAAAATGTTGTTGAGCGATGTCGGGTGCAAATTGCAATCAGCCAGTGTAGTGGGCGAACACCTAACAACGAGACCTGGGTGTCATGGTACATCAGTCATTGAAGGTTGGCATACAGGTACAGCAGGCAGTGAAGGCGGCAAATGGTATGTTGGCCTTCATAGTAAGGGGATTTGAGTATAGGAGCAGGGAGGTCTTACTGCAGTTGTACAGGGCCTTGGTGAAGCCCACCTGGAATAGTGTGTTTTGGTCTCCTAATCTCTACTAGTTACATCCTCAAAAAATTCCAGAAGATTTGTCAAGCATGATTTCCCCTTCATAAATCCATGCTGACTTGGACCAATCCTGTCACTGCTTACTGAGATACCTGTACTGATCATGTAAATGTACCACACAAAAAGAAACTCAACTGTAATCCACCCAACAAATGTACCAAGATGTAAATGTAAAATCCATGTGATGAACTTGAATGCAACTTGCATGTAACAGGCCATTGGCATGATCTCTGTGTGGGGGGGAGAATGGACTAGTCATGGACTCACAACCAGAAACCACTGGGACCTCCACTGGCAACAAATCTCACTACCAACCCACCCATGCTAGTAACGACCCTTCAGTGGTCAACCAGGAAGAGCAAAGCCCAGGTCACCGTCAATGTACGAGTCAATTTGTATTAAAGACTTGGGGGGAAGTGATGCCATGTATGTAGACCATGTATACTAACTGTATAGTCACATAAGGTGTGCCACCAGAGGGCACTGTGGTGGGAGACCTGAGGGTCACCTGCATAGGTGTGCAGGGCCCAGTATAAAAGGCTGCCCACCACGCTGGAGTTACAATAAATGGGACTAAGGTCACAACAGCTCAAGTACAATACTAGACATCGTGGAGTCATTCATAAGAGTATTAACGACATAACAGAGTATAATGTTGGAAAGTGTGAGGTTTTGGCAGAAAAAATCAAACAGCAAGTTATTATTTAAATTGAGAAAGATTGCAAAGTGCTGCAGTACAGCAGGACCTGGGGGTACTTGTGCATGAAACACAAAAGGTTAGTATGCAGGCACAGCAAGTGATCAGGAAGGCCAATGGAATCTTGGCCTTTATTGCAAAGGGGATGGAGTATAAAAGCAGGGAAGTCTTGCTACAGTTGTACAGGGTTTGGTGTGGCCACATCTGGAATACTGCGTGCAGTTTTGGTTTCCATGTTTACGAGAGGATATACTTGCTTTGGAGGCAGTTCAGAAAAAGTTCACAAGATTGATTCCAGAGATGAGAGGGTTGACTTATGAGGAAAGGTTGAGGAGGTTGGGCCTCTACTCATTGGAATTCAGAAGAATGAGTGGTGATCTTATTGAAATGTATAAGATTATGAGAGGGCTTGACAAGGTGAATGCAGAGAGGATGTTTCCACTGATAGGGAATTCGCTACCTCAGAGAGCTATGGAAGCTGGGACATTGAATAAATTTAAGACAGAAATAGACAATTGCTTAAATGATAAGGGAATAAGGGGTTATGGAGAACGGGCAGGGAAGTGGACCTGAGTCCATGATCGGATCAGCTATGATTGTATTAAATGGTGGAGCAAGCTCGAGGGGCCGTATGGCCTTCTCCTGCTTCTATTTCTTATGGTTCTTATTGTTATGTATGTAAACCTGTAATTACCAAATCTAACCACCAGAGGACTTATCTCCTGCAGTCCCAAGGGATCCCACAATCCCTTGGGAGCACCTGTATATAAGGAGGCCTCACAGTCTGGAGAGGCACTCTGAGATCTGTAATAAAGGACTATGGTCACACTTACTTTGAGCTTGCAGTATCTAGTCTGACTCTTTATCCAAGACATAACAACTGGTGACAAGGTACAGATGATGAACCCCAATGCAACAATGCAGAGAACTGTGGGAATCCTGGAGAAATTTTCAGAGGGAGATGATTGGGAAACCTTCGTGGAGCGACTTGGCCAATACTTCATGGCCAACGAGCTGGAACGAGAAGGGAACATTGCCAAACGAAGGGCGATCCTCCTCACCGTTTGCAGGGCACCAACATGTGGCCTCATGAAAAACCTGCTCGCTCCAGCAAAACCCACAGACAAGTCGTATGATGAGTTATGCACACTGGTCCGGGAGCATCTAAACCCGAAAGAAAGCGTTCTGATGGCAAGGTATCGGTTGTACACGTACAAGAGGTCTGAAGGCCAGGAAGTGGCGAGCTACGTTGCCGAGCTGAGGACATTAAGTATTTGGAGCACATGCTCAGGGATTTCTTTAAATGGCAGATTAGGAAAAGGGGAGGTGCAACGAGACCTGGGTGTCATGGTTCATCAGTCATTGAAAGTTGGCATACAGGTACAGCAGGCGGTGAAGAAGGCAAATTATATGTTGGCCTTCATAGCTAGGAGATTTGAGCATAGAAGCAGGGAGGTCTTACTGCAGTTGCACTTGGTGAGGCCTCACCTGGAATATTGTGTTCAGTTTTGGTCTCCTAATCTGAGGAAGGACGTTCTTGCTATTGAGGGAGTGCAGCGAAGGTTCACCAGACTCATTCCAGGGATGGCAGGACTGACATATGAGGAGAGACTGGATCAACTGAGCCTTTATACATTGGAGTTTAGAATGTTGAGAGGGGATCTCATAGAAACATATAAGATTCTGATGGGACGGGACAGGTTAGATGCGGGTAGAATGTTCCCGATGTTGGGGAAGTCCAGAACCAGGGGACACAGTCTTAGGATAAGAGATAGGTCATTTAGGACTGAGATGAGGAGAAACCTCTTCATGCAGAGAGTTGTTAACCTGTGGAATTCCCTGCCGCAGAGTTTTGTTGATGCCAGTTCATTGGATATATTCAAGAGGGAGTTAGATATGGCCCTTACGGCTACGGGGATCAAGGGTTATGGAGAGAAAGCAGAAAAGGGGTACTGAGGGAATGATCAGCCATGATCTTATTGAATGGCGGTGCAGGCTCGAAGGGCCGAATGGCCTACTCCTGCACCTATTTTCTATGTTTCTATGCACCAAGACCACAGAACATGATGGAGCTGCGGTCGTTTCTAGGAATCCTGAACTATTTTGGCAACTTCTTACCAGGTCTCAGCACATTGTTAGAACCCCTGCACTCTTTACTGCATAAAGGAGATGAATGGGCATGGGGTAAAAGCCAAGAAAATGCCTTTGAGAAAGCTAGAAAGGTGTTAAGTTCAAACAAATTGCTTGTGTTGTACGATCCATGTAAACGTTTGGTACTAGCATGTGATGCATCGACGTATGGGTTGGGTGTGTATTGCAACAAGCTAATGAATTTGGGAAACTGCAACCGGTTGCTTATGCATCCAGAAGTCTGTCTAAGGCCGAGAGAGCCTTCAGTAGGATCGAAAAAGAAGCGTTAGCATGTGTTTACGGGGTAAAGAAAATGCATCAATATCTGTTCGGGCTCAAATTTGAATAGGAAACTGACCATAAGCCGCTTATATCCCTCTTTTCTGAAAATAAGGGGATAAATACGAATGCATCGGCCGCATTCCGAGATGAACGCTCACGTTGTCTGCATACAACTATGTCATCTGCCACAGGCCAGGCCCAGAAAACTGTGCCGATGCTCTCAGTAGGCTACATTGCCCACCACTGGGGTGGAGATGGCACAGCTTGCAGATTTAGTTATGGTAATAAGAGCATTCGAGAGTGAGCAATCATCTGTTACCGCCCGACAGATTAGAACCTGGACGAGCCAGGACCCTTTACTGTCTTTAGTAAAAAACTCTGTGCTCCATGGGAGTTGGTCCAGTGTCCCGTTAGAGATGCAGGAAGAAATAAAGCCGTTCCAGCGGCGCAAAGATGAAATGTCTATACAGGCAGACTGCTTCCTAGGGGGTAATCGCGTAATTGTGCCAAAAAAGGGCAGGGACACTTTCATCAGTGATCTCCACAGTACCCACCCAGGCATTGTAATGATGAAAGCGATAGCCAGATGCCATATGTGGTGACCCGGTATCGATGCAGACTTAGAGTCCTATGTGCACAAATGTAACACATGTTCCCAGTTAAGCAATGCACCTAGGGAGGCGCCACTAAGTTTATGGTCTTGGCCCTCCAAATCATGGTTTAGCGTTCATGTCGACTATGGGAAAAATGTTTTTAGTGGTTGTAGATGCGTACTCCAAGTGGATTGAATGTGTGATAATGTCGGCAAGCATGTCCGCTGCCACCATTGAAAGCCTACGGACATGTTTGCCATGCACGGCCTGTCTGATGTCCTTGTAAGTGACAATGGGCCGTGGTTTACCAGTGCCGAGTTCAAGATATTCATGACCAACAATGGGGTCAAACATGTCACGTCTGCTCCGTTTAAGCCAGCGTCCAACAGTCAGGCAGAACGAGCAGGTCAAACAATCAAGCAGAGCTTGAAAAGGGTAACTGAAGGCTCACTGCAGACTCGCTTATCCCGAGTCCTGCTTAGTTACCGCACAAGACCTCACTCGCTCACCGGTGTTCCGCCCACTGAACTGCTCATGAAAAGGGAACTTACGACAAGGCTCTCGTTAGTCCATCCTGATCTACACGAACAGGCGGCTTCAACAGAATACATATCATGATTGCGCAAATGTGTCACGCGAAATTGAAGTAAATGATCCTGTATTTGTGTTGAACTATGGACAAGGTCCCAAGTGGATTGCTGGCACTGTTTTGGCCAAAGAGGGGCGTAGGGTGTTTGTGGTCAAACTCGCAAATGGACTCACCTGCAGAAAGCACTTGGACCAAACCAAACTCAGATTTACAGACTATCCAGAACAACCTACAATAGATTCTATATTTTTCAACCCTCCAACACACACACAAGTGGTAACCGACCCAGCAGTTGACCACAAAGCAGAACCCATCACCCGTAGCAGCCCAGCAAGACTCACCATCCCAGTAGTCCAGGAAGGCCAGCTGCACGGCACACTGGGAAGGCCCAACAAACGACTCGCCAACACCAGCATTTGCACCGAGACGATCAACCAGGGAAAGGAAGGCCTCAGATCGACTCACATTGTAAATAGTTACACTATTGACTTTGGGGAGGAGTGTTGTTATGTATGTAAACCTGTAATTACCATGTCTAACCACCAGAGGGCTTATCTCCTGGAGTCCCAAGGGATCCCACAATCCCTTGGGAGTACCTGTATATAAGGAGGCCTCACAGGCTGGAGAGGCACTCTGAGATCTGTAATAAAGGGCTATGGTCACACTTTGAGCTTGCAGTATCTAGTCTGACTCTTTATCCAAGACATAACACTTATGTTCTTAAAAAGGTAGAAACTGCATTTGCTTCTGTAAGCGGTTTTGATCCTAGCCCAATGGCTAGATGGACGGTTTGAATCGCCCCGCCTTACGAGAATTCTATACCCGGGGATTATTATTCAGAGTGTAAATGGAGTAAGTCACGGACAGGAATGATTCGGTGAAAAATCGCACTTATTTATTTGGTCTAACATAGACTGGCTAAAACATGCACTACTAAACAAAATCACTGTCTCTGGAGAATAGGATCCAGGTTAAAACAACATACAGTACAACACTGAGGACCGGTGACATGCAGTAATTTCCTTGTTGCTATGGTGGAGGCTAACTCCCCCCACCAGCGAATTATCCAGTTGCATGAAGTTCCCTCCCCAGAATAGCCCGAAAAAGCTTCACTTCCAAGAAAACTCTGAGCCCTTTACACCCCACATAGCTCGTCCGGTTCTCTGGTTACCGGCTTGGGACACTCGCGGCCATGCTCAGTCTCGATCGCTCAGCTGGTCCTTCTTCTTGTCACGTCCGTCTTGGTGTAGCGAGAGAGAGAGGGGGAACGCTCGAACGCTGGAGAACGCTCCAGAATGCTAGAGAATGGTGGAAAAGAATCTATCTTTAAAGGAATCCTGCTGCCCTTATCTCTCTCGCCAATCTTTGAAATCCTTTTGCTTCTAAGTACTCCGGTGCTTAATCGGTGATGGGCCATCAGACCCATGTGTATTGGACTGATGGCCCTGGGTCTGGGACATCTCTCGGCTTTTGTGTAGGGAAGAACTGGCCCCTCTTGGTCTGGCCAGGCCAGTGGGTCCATTCTGAGATGGAGGTGAGAAGTGCCTTTGCATATTAGAGTGGTTTTCCAATAGTTTATGCATGCCTCAGATATCTGAGCCGCTTCCCTTTTGCTAGGGCGAACCCATACATTCTGGATGACTGACATTTCTTTGTCACAGCCAACTGCCATGCGGTCTCTGGAGTTTTAACAAACCAGCTTTTTCACATATCTGCACAGGGTGACCCCATCACAGGGAAAGTACCCTCAGAGGGGGAATCTCTACACGCAGACCGATGTCCCACCACGGTGGTGAGACAATCCCCTTGACCTCCTCCCCCACTTCCACTGTCTTTTGCTTTAAAGTGTAAAAATGTTTCTGGGAGAGCTCAACGGCCTTTATTAGCTCAGTGAGGTGTTCCGGTAGAAAGGAATCGGGTACCCGAAATGCTCCACATAGTCCTGGAGATACGTGAAGGTGTTGTTTACAGTGAGGTGAATGGTCAAGGGTTCGGGGATGGGAGCAATTCGCTCTTGTGCCACTTGAACCTCCGCCTTGGATTTGAAACAAAAACTGCTGTCGCTTACCGGACGCCACATGTCCTGGCTGTACCGGTAGCAGAGCGCACTTGTGGTGACACAGTATGTCCCACTCCCCACATATGCTACCTGTGGAGGTACGTGATCTGGTGCCATCACTTCCATGGTGCAATTGACAGGTTCCGCGCCTGCAGAAGCAAACCCACATTCTGATCGAGCAAAAGCATTCAAGTGCTGGTGATACAGTATTACGTGTGCACCCCGGCTCTGGCATCCGGAGAGGTCAGTGCCCGTCATAGCATGCTCCCATTTTATGACATACGGCGGGACCGCTTTAAAACGAACATGCACTCCTCCACGAATGACCTTGCTATTCTCAACCCTGTATACCGGTGCTGGCCAGGATGACCCGCCCATTACCGGCATCCTTACTACAATTCCCATCACTGTATGGTTGGACCGCCTGCAATCTACAGGGAGAGAGTAGGCTTCAGAGGCTAAACGAAGCTGGTACGGGCTCAGCGAATTGCTATACGGGTGCAGCACGGTGAGACGCCTGTTGCTTAACCATGAAGGGACGCGACCTTGCCTCAGGTCCTCCAGGTTACTGCGGCCCTCACCCAGCAACCATGCTCCACACAACACGCACACCTCATTCCGTGCAGCCTATTCCAAGGCGTTCCTGTCCTCCCATATCAAATTATTAACAGTTTTAGTGTGCCTCTCCAGCTCCGCAATGACCTCCTTTAAATGAATGGCCATTGCCTGGTCCTCATGAAGCTCTGAACCCACCACTGTGTTCTCTTCCCCTAGAATCTTATGCAGTTGGTTCTTTAACCCAATGATCTGCATCTGGAGTTGTACATCATCTATACTATTAACAACTGTACTGAACGCTGTGGCTACATTGTTCAAAGTCCCTATTCTCTGCCTCCCGGACCCCACACTATTCCCAACATTCAGATCATAAAGCTGTTCTTTATCTACATTTCCATAGTCCAGTTCATAAAACTCCTGAAACATCACTTTTAACAGGGCTTCATAAAGCTTCTCCGTCTTCTTCGCTCACCACACAGGCAGGTGGACTTCAGTCAGGTTCAGGATCACGGATGCCATGGAGTAGTGCACGTTCTGAAACAAAACTTAACACCAACCCATTCCCTGGACCCCTGGTGGTGGTGGGACACCTATCTAAAGTCGTCTGTACCGTCGGGGCTCTGGGCAGGGGCTGCCTGGTGTATGAGATGAGCTCTGTGGCGTTGATGGTGTTCGGGGGATTTGGGATCACACAGGAGTCCACACTCCGATCCCAACCAATCCCACCCCCGACGTCCTGCCACCGCCTGCTATATGCGATCGGCACACCAGTTAGGCAGATCTTTTCTGACCCCTACATACACACATAAATCTCTTCCTCGGATTCCCACCACTTATCCCAGCACACATTCACCCCTCCCTGAGAACCCGTGATCATCCGGTCCGTGTCGTTACTTAGTCTTTCCCAGTCAGCTGTCTGGTCCTCTGTGTCCACGCTCAGTTTCCTGAGCCACCACCACCTTCCCAATGGAATGTGTCCCCTGTAACTAAGACACACCCGTTTACCCTCCGTTACCCGAACCCGAGAAGTGATAATCCCTAGTCTCGGACATGGGATGGACGCTTCACCATAGGTGAACTTGTCATGACTGGAATACTGGGTGGAATTTGACCCCAGCCATCCCTGTCATCTCCCCTTGTGGAGAAAGATGTCGCCCCATCCTTCGAGCCACCTCCAGTAGTCACAGTCGGTCCGTCTCCGCCGCTGCAGCCGACGACAACCGATTCCTCGGTGTCGCTCTGCGACTTGTGCTGGCTTCAATCATGACGATCAGGATTACTATGACTGACTTCATCTTGTTCTTAGGCGTTCCCTGAAAACACACAGAAGGCAACGTTGTCCTTGGGGTGATCCCCCACCTTTCCAGACACAGTTACATACGATTACATTTGGTAACCGGAATATACAGACGGCCTAAGGCAACAGACAGGAGAGAAAGAAGTTATGTACAGCGCCACCTGTCTCCGGGTGGCCACACTAGGTCTCCTCGACCCTGGACCTCTTATGACCCCGGCTTCCTTCGTTCACCGGTGTGTAAGGAGGCGTCCACAGCGCCCTTGGCCGTGGGATCCTGACACTCCTCCTCACTCCTGTCCCCACAGGTGGAACGGCTGGTCCCTCTGTGGGCTCCTCACAGTCCCAGATTATGGGCTGGAGACCCACACCTGTAGCACAGCTCACCACTCCCTGCTGTTTCCTCCTTTTATCAGCTCTTTCCCCAGGGTTGAAAAGCTTGTACTGATTGATATGGAACCACTTAGTGCGTCGGGGCATTTTGACCGTATATACCATCGGACATGTCTTATCCACGATACTGTATGTTCCCATGTATAGCGGTTCAAAAGTCCCTACCCTGGTGCAGTTTCTGACCATAACTTGATCTCCGACCTTCCACTTGTGGTGTCTCTGAGGCTCAAGCAATAAACGATTTCTACGATGTTGCTTCCCCATGTTACTGGCAACCTGCCAGTTTGAGATGCTCAAACAGATTCTTAACAGACCTTTCCTGTATCACCTCTCTCAACTGACCTTCCATGAGAACCCTGCCAGTCACGAGCTCATGCGGGGAATACCCTGTGCTTCTAGATGGGTGGGCTCGGACCCCCATCAGAACTAACGGCAAGACCTCCACCCATTTTCTAGGCAAGTCTCCCATTTCCTTTCGTAACCTTTCCTTGATGGTCCTATTCATCCGCTCCACAATCCCTGATGACTGCGGGTTGTGGGCGACATGCCATTTACCTCTACACCTAGCATCTTCAGAGTCGCCTGCATGACTGCCCCTGTGAAGTGACTCCCCTGATCAGACTCCACATACTGTGGTAGCCCCCACCTAGAGAACACTACTTTCACTAGCATCCTTGCAGTCCCCAAAGCTGTGGCTATTCGGCAAGGGAAGGCTTCTACCCATTTAGAGAACACATCCACCAGGACCAGGCAGTACTTGTAACCTCCCTGCGCGGTGGGCAATGGCCCGATATAATCGATCTGTATGGACTGCCATGGTCCCTTCACTCTCCTAGTGTGCCCCATGGATGCCTTCCTTTTCTGGGGGTCAGGGTTGTTTGCAGCGCACACCAAGCTATCCGTGCAGAAGTCGCGGATGTCCTCCCTCAGTTGCGGCCACCACCCTGCCTGTTCCACCCGTTGCCAGGTGGTCTCCAGCCCGGGGTGCCCTGCTCCTGGATCCTCGTGGGCCAACTGAAGGAATTCTCTCCGGTGCTGCTGCAGGACTACCCACTGTTCCCCTCTGAAAACCATCCCTTATGTAGTGTCCTTAGATGCTCTAGTAATGTCTCCACGAGGCAGTGTGTTGTACTTGAACTGTAGTGACCTTAGTCCTTGAATAGTTAACTCCAGAGTGAGGATCACACCTGGTGGCCTGCCTTTTATACTAGGCCAGGCACACCTGTACAGGTAACCTATGAGTTGCCCACTGCTGTGGCCTCTGGTGGCACACCTTGTGATAGTACCAACAGTAGCCATGTAGGATACATGATATCACTCCCCCCTGAGCCCTCAGTGCAAATCGTCTCTGCATTGACTGTGCTCCGGGCTTATCTCTATCTGGGCTTTATCTGGTTGACCCTTGGTGGATCACTTCAACCTTGGGTGAGTAGTTGGTGCAGTAGCGTGTTGGTGGTTGCTGTTTGTGTGTGTGTGTTCCTGACTGTTAAGTCCTGAATCTAAAGTACTGACTTACACGAGACACATGCTGAAGTCAAGGTCACTCAGGACCTGCACCTTTAATTCACAGCTCTCCAGTGCTGCACTTGCCTGAGACCTCCCTTTATATACCTCAGTGGGACAGGTATGGAGTGTCTCCTGCAAGTGCACCCCTGGTGGTAAGGTATGCTTATTGTTACAGGTCATATCCAGTTACAGTCATGTATAGCATGGTAAGATAGTTATATACATTGGTGTGAGATACATCACATCACCCTCCCCCAAGGTCTTATTGCCTTTATAGACTCAGTCTCTCAGGTGGCCTGCGCTCTCACGTGGAGCGTCTTAGTTGTGGTTCAGTTGTTTGCCTTGCTGCCTGTGTTTCGTTTGGTGTGATTGCTGGTATCTCGCGTGGGCTGTCTGTTTCGTTCGGTGTGATTGCTGGTATCTCGCTTGGGCTGTCTGTTGAGACTGCCCTTTCCTCAGGTTGTTCCACCTGTCTGTCCACCAGGTGTGGTGTGGGTTCCATATTGTAGTCTGCCTCTGGTTCTTCAGTGTTATCAGTGATTCTACTTTTTACTTGGTCTACATTCCTCCGGCAGGTTTGGCCATTGTCCATTTGTACAATCAGTAGCCTGTTTCCCTCTTTGTCTGTTACTGTCCCTGCAAGCCATTTGGAATGCCGGCCATAGTTTAGCATAAACACTTTGTCCCCTACCTCATTCCACCTCCCCCTCAAATTTCGGTCGTGGTACTCAGTTAGCTTTTGACGCTTAGCCTCAACAATTTCATGCATGTCTGGGAGAATTAATGAGAGCCTGGTCTTTAAGGTTCGTTTCATCAATAGTTGCGCGGGGGGAAGCCCAGTCAACGAATGCGGACGAGATCTGTATGCCAGCAACAGTCGCGACAGGCGGCTCTGCAGCGTGGGACCTTGGATTCTGAGCATGCCTTGTTTAATGATTTGCACTGCTCGCTCCGCCTGGCCATTGGAGGCCGGCTTGAAAGGTGCCGCCTCAACGTGATTTATACCGTGGTCAACTATAAAATCGTGAAATTCTGCGCTGGTGAAGCACGGACCATTATCACTGAACAATACGTCAGGAATGCCGTGCGTTGCAAACATGGTTCTAAGGCTCTTCACAGTGGTGGAGGTGGTGCTTGAGTTTAAAATGGTGCACTGGTACCATTTTGAAAATACATCAACGACTACGAGGAACATTTTGCCCATGAATGGGCCCGCATAGACTACATGCATCCGCGACCACGATTTGGTGGACCAGGGGCTTAGGGGGGCCTCCCTGGGGGGCATTACTGAGTTGGGTACAAATGGTGCACCGACGGACGCAGAAGTCCGCATCAAAGCCAGGCCACCAGACATGAGATCTGGCTATGGCCTTCATAAGGATGATCCCCGGGTGCTTGCGATGGAGCTCCCGGACACCGCCTCCCTGCCTCGTCAGGGCATAACTACTCGGCTGCCCCACATCAGGCAGTCTGCCTGTAGTGAGAGTTCATGCATGCGCCCATGGAAGGGTTTGACCTCCTTGGGGCAGGCATCGCGAGCCTCTGCCCAGTCACCGGTTAAAACACATCTTTTAACTAGAGATAACGTGGGGTCGCTGATCGTCCAGGCTCTGATTTGGCGAGCCGTCATGGGCGAACCTGTGGATTCAAAGGCATTGATTGCCATGACTACCTCACAGTCCTGTTTGTCGGACCCTTCTGTGGTCGCCAGGGGTAGCCTGCTAAGCGCATCGGCGCAGTTGTCTGTGCCTGGTCTGTGCCTTATTGTGTAGTCGTAAGCCGCCAGCATGAGTGCCCACCGCTGAATGCGTGCCAAGGCGTTGCTGTTGATTACCTTGCACTCGGATAGTAGGGATGTGAGGGGTTTGTGGTCGGTTTCTAACACAAACTTGGCCCCGAAAAGGTATTGGTGCATCTTTTTGACACCGTACACGCACGCGAGCGCCTCCTTCTCAACCATACCGTACCTGCTCTCCGCCCGCGAAAGTGACCTGGAGGCATAAGCAACGGGCTGCAATTTACCCGCATCATTGACGTGCTGTAAAACGCACCCGACCCCATACGCTGACGCATCACACGTAAGGACTAACTTTTTACCTGGGTCAAAAAAGGTTAAAACACTGTTGGAACATAGAAGGTTGCGTGTCTTATTGAAGGCGCATTCTTGGGCGTCCCCCCAAAACCAATCGCACCCCTTTCTGAGTAGCACATGGAGAGGCTCCAGCAGTGTGCTCAAGTTCTGCATAAAGTTCCCAAAGTAATTGAGTAGCCCGAGAAAGGCGCGCAGTTCCGAGACATTCTGGGGCCTGGGTGCCAGGCGAATTGCTTCGGTTTTGGATTCGTTTGGGCGGATTCCATCAACAGCAATCCTTCTGCCCAAAAATTCAACCTCAGGTGCGAGAAACAGACACTTGGATTTCTTAACTCTTAGGCCTACCCGATCCAATCGACTTAGTACTTCCTCAAGATTGCGGAGATGAGAGTCGGTGTCCCTGCCCATGATGAGTATGTCATCTTGAAACACAACCGTCCCCGGGATGGACTTGAGCAGACTCTCCATGTTGCGCTGGAATATAGCAGCTGCCGACCTGATGCCGAATGAGCATCGATTGTACACAAAAAGGCCTCGATGTGTGTTGATGGTGGTGAGTAGCTTAAACTCTTCGGTCAGTTCTTGCGTCATATACGCAGATGTGAGGTCATGTTTCGAGAAAAGTTTTCCTCCAGCCAACGTGGCAAATAGGTCCTCCGCTCTGGGCAGCGGGTATTGGTCCTGTAGGGAGACTCTGTTTATGGTCGACTTGTAATCCCCACAGATTCGCACAGATCCATCAGGCTTCATGACGGGGACAATGGGGCTTGCCCAGTCGCTGAATTCCACGGGAGAAATTATGCCTTCCCGCAGAAGCCGGTCCAGTTCGTTTTCAATCTTTTCCCTCATCACATAAGGCACAGCTCTAGCCTTGTGATGGACCGGTCTGGCATTCTGTGAGATGTAGATTCTAACTTTATCCCCTTTGAAGGTGCCCACACCTGCTGAAAGAGATGTTCAAAATGGCTTAGAACTGTTGAGCAGGAGGTCCGTTCCTCTGACGACATGGCGTGAACATCATCCCATTTCCAATTGAGTTCTGCTAGCCAGCTTCTCCCCAACAGGGCTGGGAGATCCCCGGGGACAATCCACAGGCAGAGTCGTTTCACCATCCCTTTGTGTATGACCAAGAGCATGGCGCTGCCAAGGACTGGGACGATTTCTTTAGTATATGTCCTTAATTTGGTGTCGATCTTTGTGAGTTTTTGGTCTGTTGCTTTTGTGTGGCCACAGCTGTTCAAATTGTTGAACGCTCATGAGGGATTGACTGACCCCCGTGTCCAGTTCCATGTTGACGGGTATCCCGTTGAGTAGAACCCTCATCATAATTGGAGGCGTCTTGGTGTAAGAACAGTGGACATTGATCGTGTTAACCCGCTGTACCTCGGCGTCCCGTGCACTGTTCCAACCGTCTTCTGGTCCACTTTCCGACCCTTCCGATTCGTATACCAGCCGAGCTGCTGTTTTTCTGCACATGCGAGCCAGATGCCCTGTGTAGTTGCAGTTTCTACAAATGGCATGCTGAAATCGACACACCCTGGTTGAGTGCCTTCCCCCACATCTCCAACACAGACCGTTTCCATTGTTTCCGAAGGATGAGCTACGTCTGGCTGATCTCCCTTGAGCTCTCAATCTGTTGTTGATTGCTCGCATTGTGGGTTGATGAGGTGTGATCGGCCGTTCATGTGGCCCTTGATTTTGATGGCTTCTGGCACCGTTGTCTGCTGTTTAAGGCCTGTTCTCCTGCCTTTGTCTGTGTGTGGGGGTAGTGGTTTGTTTCACAATGTGAACCCCTTGTTCCGATGCCTCGTTGGTTGTTGTACCCGAAGTATAGATCAGCCTCGTTTCTTCTTCGCCTGCCAAGAACGTCTGTGCGACCAGTGCTGCTGCCTCTAGAGTCAAGTTCTTAGTCTCTATAAGCTTTCGGAATATGCCTGCGTGGCCTATTCCTTCAATAAAAAAGTCTCTCAGTACTTCTCTCCTTAGTTCATCGGGGAACTCACATGAACTAGCCAGTCTCCGAAGTTCCGCCACAAAGTCGGGTATGCTTTGGCCCACACAGCGTCTGTAGTTGTAGAACCTGTGTCTGGCCATATGTAGGCTGCTCGCTGGCTTCAGGTGGTCTCTCACCAGTGTGCTCAACTCCTCAAACGACTTGCTTGCTGGTTTCACGGGTGCCAGCAGGTCTTTCATCAAAGCGTATGTTGTTGAGCCACAGCTGGTCAAGAGATGGGCTCTTCTCTTGTCTGCCTTATCGTCGCCCAGCCAGTCTTTGGTCACAAAGCTTTGCAGGAGCCTTTCTATAAAGTCATCCCAATTGTCTCCAGCATTGTATTTCTCATCTGAGCTGTTCGTAGCCATTCTGTGGATTCTGTGATCCCGTAACTCGTCGCCACTGTTAAGTCCTGACTAATGTACTGACTTACACGAGACACATGTTGAAGTCAAGGTCACTCAGGACCTGCACCTTTAATTCACAGCTCTCCAGTGCTGCACTTGCCTGAGACCTCCCTTTATATACCACAGTGGGACAGGTATGGAGTGTCTCCTGCAAGTGCACCCCTGGTGGTAAGGTATGCTTATTGTTACAGGTCATATCCAGTTACAGTCATTTATCGCATGGTAAGATACAGTTATATACAGTAATGTGAAATACATGACACTGACCACTCCATTCTCCCCCCCTCCCACATCGATTATGGTGGGGGCTCCTAACATTCACATACATTCAAGTTCAGGTAAGTCAGTGTTGCATTTTTTTTGTTTTTGTTGTTTTTGTGTGGTTCCGTAGTGCGACAATACATTAGATACCTTATCGATGCAGTGACCACTGTGTGAGGACATGCTAGTTCCGAAACTGCTGGGTCGTGTCTCTGCAGTCCGGTGGCGGCTCAATGCCCGGTGTTGGCAGTGAGAACCCGGTTGGCTCGCGTAGCCTGCTCTCGGGGCTGTTGCCGTGGTCCTTAGCATCGAGCTGGTTCACAGATGTCTGTGACCTCCCTGTCCTTTCTTTGCGCCCTGGGTCACAGCTGCTCCCTGAGGAGCTGTCATCTAGCAGTGCACAGGGAACTGCTGACTCGCTGGCCTGAGCGTTGTTTGGTTTGGGATCCTGGCTGGTGCCTGTTTCCTTTGGGGGAACAGTGGCGGGTGACTCTACATCTAGGGGTGTGGCCTTGGTGCAGTCTGCTCCTTCTGGCTCATGGCAGTTGGTGCTATCGGATGCCTGAGAGGTGGAGCCGACCCAGGGCATGGTATCGATACTGGTGCCGTTGCCCGGCTGAGGTCACTTGCTCTGCAGCTCGTGTGTGTTGGCTGATTGTGGCCACACTCCATGGTGCATAACTCTGATCCCTGGGACGCAGGCGACAGCATTGGGTACCTCGCTGGATCTGTGTGCACCCGATGGGTGTCTGCCCGCTGCATTGGCTGCGTGCAGTAGAAATCCTGCATCATACAACTTTTCATTACTTATGATGAACACTCTGTGGGTCCGATCGCGATCATGTGACTTTTTCTCGCTGATTGCATGTGCACAGTTCAGATCATCAATTACACATTTTACATAATCGCGCGACTTTTCCTCGTTGGTTGCATGTACACAATACAGATTATCCGTTAAACATTTTACATGATCAGTTACACATTTTGTCTCTGACTTACTGTTCTTATTACATTGCTTGAGTGTGTGGAACTGTCCCTTTAATTGTAGTGGGTTGCAGGCTTCCTTTAAGAGAGCCTTGCTTGCTTTACCCCAATCCACTTCTCTGTTTGGTGCCACATGTTGCTCCATCAGCGCTGCACCTCGTGGTCTGGCCGCAACCATCTTTGTCTTCAGCGCATCACCTCGTGGTTTGGGCGCCATCTTTCCTTCATCCGCGATGTCGACTGCGGTGATCCTCTTCTCCCCAGGTTCTGCCTCCGCTGTTGGGAAGTCACTTCTGGATCCGATTTTCTTCCTCCATCCTGCCATTGGAGCCTGGAAGGTGCGTTCGGGTCGTCTCAGCTGGATCATCTCCAAACAGTCGTGCTGGGCGGTCTATGTCTCGGGTGCTGTGCTGGTCTGCTCTCCGGTGCCGGGTCCACACTCAGGTGAGGGCTTGCTTTGCCTCTGAGCGTGGAGGACGTCGATTGCTGGAGGGATGAAATCTTCCAATGGATCTTCTCCATCCACCTTCTGCCGAGCAGCGTTGGTCCATCACCTGCAACAATCCACAGAGGTAACTTGTGCATCCTGCCATCATGGAGTACCTTTACATTCACAGTACCAACGACAGGGATAGAAACCTAGAAAATAGGTGCAGCTGTAGGCCATTCGGCCCATTGAGCCTGCACCGCCATTCAATAAGATCATGGCTGATCACTCCCTCAGTACCCCTTTCATGCTTTCTCTCCATACCCCTTGATCCCCTTAGCCGTAAGGGCCATATCTAACTCCCTCTTGAATATATCCAATGAACTGGCATCAACAACTCTCTGCGGCAGGGAATTCCACAGGTTAGCAACTCTCTGAGTGAAGAAGTTTCTCCTCATCTCAGTCCTAAATGGCCTACCCCTTATCCTAAGACTATGTTCCCTGGTTCTGGACTTCCCCAACGTCGGGAACATTCTTCCCGCATCTAACCTGTCCAGTCCCGTCAGAATCTTATACATTTCTATGAGATCCCCTCTCATCCTTCTAAACTCCAGTGAATAAAGACCCAGTTGATCCAGTCTCTCCTCATTTAACAGCCCAGCCATCCCTGGAATGAGTCTGGTGAACCTTCGCTTCACTCACTCAATAGCAAGTACGTCCTTCCTCAAATTAGGAGACCAAAACTGAACACAATATTCCAGGTGAGGCCCCACCAAGGCCCTGTACAACTGCAGTAAGAGCTCCCTGCTCCTATACTCAAATCTCCTTGCTATGAAGGCCAACATACCATTTGCCTTCTTCACCGCCTGCTGTACCTGCATGCCAACTTTCAATGACTGATGAACCATGACAGCCAGATCTCGTTGCATCTCCCCTTTTCCTAATCTGCCACCATTCAGCTAATATTCTGCCTTCCTGTCTTTGCCCACAAAGTGGATAACCTCACATTTATCCACATTATACTGCATCTGCCATACATTTGCGCACTCACCTAACCTGTCCAAGTCACCCTGCAGCCTCTTAGCGTCCTCCTCACAGCTCACGCCGCCACCCAGTTTAGTGTCATCTGCAAACTTGGAGATATTACACTCAATTCCTTCATCTAAATCGTTAATGTACATTGTAAATAGCTGGGGTCCCAGCACTGAGCCCTGCGGCACTCCACTAGTCACTGCCTGTCATTCTGAAAAGGACCCGTTTATCCCGACTCTCTACTTCCTGTCTGCCAACCAGTTTTTTATCCACGTCAGTACATTACCCCCAATACCATGTGCTTTGATTTTGCACACCAATCTCTTGTGCGGGACCTTGTCAAAAACCTTTTGAAAATCCAAATACACCACATCCACTGGTTCTCCCTTGTCCACTCTGCTGGTTACATCCTCAAAAAATTCCAGAAGGTTCGCCAAGCATGATTTCCCTTTCATAAATCCATGCTGACGTGGACCGATCCTGTCACTGCTTTTCAAATGCGCTGCTATTTCATCCTTAATGATTGATTCCAACATTTTCACCACTACTGATGTCAAGCTAACAATTCTATAATTACCTGTTTTCTCTCTCCCTCCTTTTTTAAAAAGTGATGTTACACTAGCCATCCTCCAGTCCATAGGAACTGATCCAGAGTCGATAGACTGTTGGAAAATGATCACCAATGCATCCACTATTTCTATAGCCACTTCCTTAAGTACTCTGGGATGCAGACAATCAGGCCCCGGGGATTTATCGGCCTTTAATCCCATTAATTTCCCTAACACAATTTCCTGCCAAAAAGGATATCCTTCAGTTCGTCCTTGTCACTAGACCTACTGTCCCTGAGTACATTCGGAATGTTATTTGTGTCTTTCCTCGTGAAGACAGAACCGAAGCATTTGTTCAATTGGTCTGCCATTTCTTTGTTCCCCATTATAAATTCACCTGAATCCGACAGCAAGGGACCAACGTTTGTCTTCACTAATCTTTTTCTCTTCACATATTTATAGAAGCTTTTGCAGTCAGTTTTTATGTTCTCTGCAAGCTTCCTCTCGTACTCTATTTTCCCTCTCTTAATTAAACCCTTAGTCCTCCTCTGTTGAATTCTAAATTTCACCCAGTCCTCAGGTTTGTTACTTTTTCTAGCCAATTTATATGCCTCTTCCTTGGTTTTAACACATTCTTAATTTCCCTTGTTAGCCACGGTTGAGCCACCTTCCCCGTTTTATTTTTACTCCAGACAGGGATGTACAATTGCTGAAGTTCATCCATGTGATCTTTAAATGTTTGCCATTGTTTATCCACCGTCAACCCTTTAAGTATCCTTTGCCAGTCTATTCTAGCCAATTCACGCGTCGTACCATCGAAGTTACCTTTCCTTAAGTTCAGGACCCTAGTTTTCGAATTAACTGTGTCACTCTCTATCTTAATAAAGAATTCTACCATATTATGGTCACTCTTCCCCAAGGGGCCTCGCACAACAAAATTGCTAATTAGTCCCTTCTCATTACACATCACCCAGTCTAGGATGGCCAGCTTTCTAGTTGGTTCTTCGACATATTGGTCTAGCAAAACCATCCCTAATACACTCCAGGAAATCCTCCTCCACCGCATTGCTACCAGTTTGGTTAGCCCAATCAATATGTAGATTAAAGTCGCCCATGATAACTGCTGTACCTTTATTGCACACATCCCTTATTTCTTGTTTGATGCTGTCCCCAACCTCACTACAACGGCTTGGTGGTCTGTACACAACTCCCACTAGCGTTTTCTGCCCTTTGGTATTCCGTAGCTCCACCTCTACCGATTCCACATCATCCAGGCTAATGTCCCTCCTTACAATTGCATTAATTTCCTCTTTAACCAGTGACGCCACCCCGCCTCCTTTTCCTCTCTGCCTATCCTTCCTAAATGTTGAATACCCCTGGATGTTGAGTTCCTTGGTCACCCGGGAGCCACGTCTCCGTGATGCCAATTACATCATCATTTCATTGGTGTAGATGCACAGCTTTGCCTGAACTGGGACCAACTCGGGTCATTCAGCCGGATTGTCCCATAGCCTCTGAAAGGCTCCTTGATTTATCACTGACTGGTCCGCCCTCGTGTCCACTTCCATGAAGACTGGAGCTCCCTCTATCTTGACTTCCATCTTCAGCGGGGGACACTCGGTGGTGCAGGTAATAATGCTGTGTACCTCCCCGTGGGGCTTAGCTGCCTCTCTGCCTATCGATTCATAATCCACGCTGGATTCATGGCCATCTGCAGACTCTTCATCGACACAGTGAGTCATATTTCTCTTACACATTCGCTGGAGGTGGCCCTTTGTGCTGCATCCTTTGCATGCACAGTCTTTAAAACGGCACTGGTGAGCCCTATGATTCCCTCCGCAATGCCAGCATGGTGCTACTCAATTAGCCCCCCTCTGCGGACTCTGAGTTAAGGGACTCAGGGGCCTGTTTTCTCTTCCCTGAGAGGGTTTGCACTCTACAGTCCAGCCTCTAAACGGCGCCACTCTGTGCACAGTACCTGCCGGGTTTGAGTCCTGAGGGTGAGACATCTGCCTAGAACCACAGGTTGAGGTCATGAATGACTGGCTCACAGAGATGGCCTTCTGCAGTGTGACTGTGGTATCCGTGATGGTAGCTTGTGAAGAAGGCCCTCATGGCAGATTCCAATGACAAAAATGTCCTGCAGCGCTTCGTTGAGGAGGGTGCCGAACTCGCACGGTGTCGCCAGCCTCCTGAGGTCTGCGGCGTACTTCACGACTTCCTAGCCTTCGGGCCGTCGCTGGGTGTAGAACCGGTGTCTGGCTGTGAGGATGCTCTCCTTGGGCTTGAGTTGCTTCTGGATCAGGGTTACGAGCTCCTTGTATGACTTGGTCATTGTCTTCGCTGGTGCCAGCAAGTCCCTGACGAGGCCATAGACATTGGGCCCACAACTGGTTAGCAGGATAGCGCGGCGCTTATCAACCAGTGCGGCCAGATCGTCACCTGCCAGGTCGTTTGCTGTGAAGAAATGTTCTAGACTCTCCACAAAGGTGTCCCAATCATCACCATCGGCGAACTGCTGTAATGTACCAAGGGTAGCCATTTCCGCATGAAAGTTCGCAATCTCGTCGCCAATTGTTGTGTTCTTAGATGCTCTAATAATGATTCCACGAGATAGTGTGTTGTACTTGAACTGTAGTGACCTTAGTCCTTTATTAGTTAACTCCAGAGTAAGGATCACACCTGGTGGCCTGCCTTTTATATTAGGCCAGGCACACGTTTACAGGTAACCTATGAGTTTCCCACTGCTGTGCCTTCTGGTGGCACACCTTGTGATAGTACCGACAGTAGCCATGTAGGATACAGGACATCTTCCTTTACACCCCATATGGACCCTCTACCTTATCTCCCTTAGCCAGCGTCTCCAGAGCAGTCTTTAGGACGGGATCCTGTGTCTGGACCATCTTTAGGTCCGGGGCCAATGCTGCTCCTGCAGTTTCTTGTGTCACACCTCTGTCTCTGATCGTGGCTACTGGACTCGACCTATAAGGATCCCAAAATGTGTCTGTTCGAGCACCTTCCTTGGCCAGTACGTCAGCCTGCTGATTGCCCTCTGCACGGGGTTCTTTCTTAGAATGGGCCTTGAGTTTGTGGATATAGAAATCCCCCTGAGTTCCTATCAATGTTATTGTTATGTATGGAGAAAGAATCAGATGCAACACTGTGAGCTCAAAGTAAAGTGTGACGTAAGTCTTTTATTGCAGGTCTCCAGAATGCCTCTCCCTTGGGACTCCAGGGGATGAGCCCTTTGGTGGCTGTACAGAGTAAATACAAGTTTACATATATAACAGTTATGATCTATTGTAACAATGGCTTGGTTGCTCGGGGTTTCCTGTCTGCAGATGTGAACCTGCGACGAGACCAAATGGCCAAATATTCTGTACATGAATTGCAAGTGAACATGCTGTCCGAGCAAATCGTGTAGGGTGTAGGGAACTCTTCGGGGTGGGTAACCACGTACACCACCGCCGACAGTTCAGCGTGCTGGGCGCTCATGGTACTTGGGAGTTTAATGGCCTTGGCAATGCCTGCCTTTGGGTCAAAAATCCCGCATCCAGTGAGTCGCTCCCCCTCCACCACTGTACTGGACCCGTTTACATAGATCTCGCAGCCCGAGGGATGGACCCCAGCCCGAAACCCTATGTCTACGTCCCATACTCCTTCAACAGAACATTTGTGAGCCACACCTGGGTAGATCAAATTTGCGGCGAGCTTGGGCTCACAGAGGCCTTTCACACTCAAATTCATCTGTGAGAGCAACAAAGTCCAGCGAGCAATGCGTGCACTGCTCACCGTGCCGTCCTTTATCCTCCCATCCAGAAGCATCTGAGTGGGCGTATGATGGGTTAGGAGAGTTATCGGGGATACTCCCGTGAAGATTTGTGATCTCTTCCCGGCCCAATGTGTGGCAAGCAGGTGCCTCTCACAATTGGAGTACCCCCTCTCTACATCTGTGAGGATTCTTGATGAGTATACCACAGGCCTCAGCTGGCCATGCTGCTCCTGCAGCTTAAACTGTCCCCTGTGGCAGCTACCTCCAAAAATAACTCCTCTCCCCCATCAATTGCTCCTAAAGCCGGTGCGGTCTGCAGATCTCTCTTCAGATGACTAAATGCTGCCATGCAGTCCTCATCCCACTCCCAGCCCACTCCCTCGTGGAGCAGCCGGAGTAGAGGGGCTGCCATAGCGGCATAGTCCTCTATGAAATCCCTGCAATACCCTGTGAGTCCCAGGAAGGATCTTACCCCCGTTATCGTGGTTGGGGCAGGTAGCTCCTGTACCACCTTTCTCCTCGCCTCATCGATGGCCCTCTCCCCAGCACGTACGGTCAGCCCGAGGAATTATATTTCCTGCTGGTCGATCTGTGCTTTCCTGGGATTAACCTTGAACCCAGCTTCCTTTAACAGACTCAGCAGCTCAGCCAGCAGTGGGCCATGCTCTTCCCCCTTGTTGGAGAACAAAAGCTGGTCGTCCACGTGCTGCACAAGCTGCTGTGTTCTGCTGAACCCTTTTAAACAGTTGGCCATACATTGGTGGAAAATAGAAGGACTGTTATGAAACCCTTGGGGAAGACAGATCCATATGTACTGCTGACCCTTGAAAGTGAATGCGAACTTATCTTGGTCCTCCCTCGTTCGAAATGTCCAGCACCGTGAATGTTTTTGCGGATGCTGGGATACTCCCAATCAGGTCGGCTACGGCTGTGACGGTGGGAGCACAGGCTGGGATATTCTTGTTAAGAACTCGCTAATCCACAGTGGCTCTCCACGAATTGTTCGGTTTCCTAACCGGCCAAATCGGAGAGTTCACATGGGTTGCTATGGGTCTCAACACACCCGCTCAACCAGTGATACCAATGCCGTCTCTAAATCCGCCTCGGCCTCTCTGGGGAAGTTGTACTGTTTCTGTGGTCGGGCCATGGGGTCTTCTACTCTGACCTCCACCCCTGCTACCCTCCCACAGTCGGCTTGTGTGTAGTGAATGCCGCGAAGTTGGCTCGCACACCCGCCCTGTACTCCGCCAGGGTAGAAGTGACCAAAAGTTCAAGGTCATAACTATTCTTGGGCTTCATCGTACGCACAATTCCCTTGCCTTGCTTCCCTGATATAACTACCACCTCCTTCTCCTTTCCCATGCATACTGCCCCCCTTAGACAGTGATTCTGGAAATCCACCAATATCTTATGGGCCAGTATGAAGTTTTCCCACAAAATGCCTATTCCCTCCCGCTCCCACTGCATCAGGACACATTTCCACTTCTTATGGAGTGCCCCCAGATCAATGGTTAGCGGGATGGAGAAAGATCCAGTTCGTTCGTTTGCGGTGAACCCAACTAAGTTATATGGGACCCCGTTTGATAGAGGTGATGTGGCCAGGTTATCTGCATAGAAATTAGTGCTTGATGCTCCAGTGTCCAGCAGATAGGTCCCTTGCATCTTCTCCATCCCCATCTTCACACACGGTCTTTTCCAAGCATCATAACTTAGCGGGCACAGGTAAACTGGCTGAGAAGCCCCTAGCCATGGGTCGGGATTGTTCGGGGCGGATGGGAGTACGCTGCCTGCTGCCACGTCCACCTTACCCTGCCCTGCCGGAAAGACTGCGTGAAGAGCAGCCACTAATACCGCGAATGGATCAGTGCTGCTTCCCGCCACAGCTGCAGCTTACCGCACTGGCGCTGGGGGATCCCCTTTCCCGTTCCCTTTGTCAGGGACTGGGCAGTCTTTCCTCCAGTGCCCTTTACTCCCGCACCTATAACAACCCTGCTTCTTCTCTGAGCTACCCACTTCCTGATGCCACTCTTTTCTAACGTTGCCTCCACTAGGCTTTAACTTGTGCACTCTGCCCTTTGGTTTGTCACCCTCACCCCTACCATTCTTAAAAGAGAGAGTTAACTACCGGCTTCTGTGGTCTGGGGATCCCTGGAATCGAACCACCCCACTGCTTTGGCCTTGATCCTGAGCAGGCTGTTCACCACTAGGGTCCTCAGCCAATGAACCCTAGGCTCCCCCTGTAGCTGCGCTCGGTCGGGCACCCCCGCGCAGGCACTCCGGTAGACAGGCCAAAACCTGTCCGCGAAAGTATGCGGTGCCTCCCCAGCTAACTGCAGTGTCCTTTCCACTTGGGAAAAGGAACTTCCATCATTGAGAACCATAGCCTCTAGGATGTCATCCTTTATCCTCTCTAACGTACCCTGCCCCCTCTTGCCACCCGCTGAGAGCGACTGGTACAACCTACTATCCAGGGAAAACAAAAGTAATTTGGCTGACTCAGCTTTGTTACAATTATTGATCCACCGACCGCCCCCCCCCTCACCCCTCCCTGCTCCACATCTGTAAAATGGACAGAAAGGTCCCCTTTGCTGGTCAGTTTGGTCAGGTTAGAGACCATTGCCTGCAGCTGGGAGGTCGTATACGGGACCACAAAGTCACTCAGCAGTGGTCCTTGCTCTTGACCGCCTACGGGCGCACTGTATTTCCGCTGCCGGACAGGGCACATGGGTCCTGGTCCCGGCACTTCGGGCGGTGGTCGAGCGTCCTCCTCTGCCTCACAGTCCTCCTTATCTTTCCCCTGCTCTTCCTCATCTACCTGGGCCATTCCCGGAGCTACCAAGCAGACCGTCTCTTTGGCCTTAGATAGAATAAATTCTGGATCTGCTCCTGGCAAGGACCATGATTACCCGTATCAAACCCTCTAGTGCTGGTGACTCTGTATGCCACCTAAATATCCTTCAACTGCTCTTCCAATGTCTTTACCTCACTCGACAAATGAGCGTTCTTCTCCCTAACCACCCTCTCGTTTCCCTTTGCCTCAGTTACCTGGCATTGCAGGAACTCCTTATGTTTACGGAAGGTTTCCTCTTGGCTTATTCTTCCCCTCTTCTCATCCCTTAGCTGCGTGCATAACCTGCTCCCTACGACAGCCCTTGTGTCTGACTGTGCCTCGGACTCCCTGAGCTCTGCCTCTAACTTACCAACCTGCTCATCTAGCAGTTCGACTTGTCATTGTAGACAGACGAGCCATATGGCCTTTTCAATACTGAGCCTATGTTCCTTGCCCTCCGTCCATTCTGCCGCTGCGTCTGCTGGACGCTCAGCACGCAACAAACCTAACACCCACTTCTTAGTGATGTTAACCTTCTTAAATACATATGAAGAAATCCCATCCTTCATTTGGGATTTTTCGCCAGAAGCACTGTCCATGACTGATTTACACACTTATTAACCCAGGTCCCTTCGTGGTCGTCATGAGATGTAAGCGGTTTTGATCCTAGCCCAATGGCTAGATGGACGGTTTGAATCGCCACACCTTACGTGAATTCTATACCCGAGGATTATTATTCAGAGTGTAAATGGAGTAAGCCACGGACGGGAATGATTCAGTGAAAAATCGCACTTATTTATTTGGTCTAACATAGACTAGCTAAAACATGCACTACTAAACAAAATCACTGTCTCTGTGGAGAATAGGATCCAGGTTAAAACAACATACAGTACAACACTGAGTACCGGTGACATGCAGTAATTTCCTTGTTGCTATGGTGGAGTCTAACTCCCCCCACCAGCGAATTACCCAGTCACATGAAGCTCCCTCCCCAGAATAGCCCAAAAAAGCTTCACTTCCAAGAAAACTCTGAGCCCTTTACACCCCACACAGCTCGTCTGGTTCTCTGGTTACCGGCTTGGAACACTCGCGGCCATGCTCAGTCTCGATCGCTCAGCTGGTCCTTCTTGTCACGCTGGTCTTGGTGGAGTGAGAGAGAGAGGGGGAACGCTCGAACGCTGGAGAACACTCCAGAACGCTAGAGAATGGTGGGAAAGAGTCTATCTTTAAAAGAGTCCTGTTGCCCTTATCTTCCCGCCAATCTTTGAAATCCTTTTGCTTCTAAGTACTCCGGTGCTTAGTTGGTGATGGGCCATCAGACCCATGTGTATTGGACTGATGGCCCTGGGTTAGGGACATCTCTCGGCTTTTGTGTAGGGAAGAACTGGCCTCTCTTGGTCTGGCCAGTGGGTCCATTGTTCTGCTTCTCTTCTGAGATGGAGGTGAGAAGTGCCTTTGCATATTAGAGTGGTTTTCCAATAGTTTGTGCCTGCCTCAGATATCTGAGCCCCTTTCCTTTTGCTAGGGCGAACCCGTACATTCTGGATGACTGACATTTTTTTGTCACAGCCAACTGCCATACGGTCTCTGGAGTTTTAACAAACCAGCTTTTCACGTATCTACACAGGGTGACCCCATCACAGGGAAAGTCCCCTCAGAGAAAAAAAAACATAAAGTCCACGAAATATTCTCGACTGAGTCCATTCTTTAAACAGAGACGTTGCGATTTATTTCACTCACTGATACTCCATTCAGATGTTGCTGACCTCTCATCATCGCTCATTTTACACTACCACCCAAGACCAATTTCATCCTCATTAACCCTTAATTAGTTGAGTACATTACATTTCAATATAAGGAATGGGAACAAAGTTGTTGCCAATGAGAAGTTTTGGGATTCCGTGGTCACAAGGTTCAATGATTCAGTTCCAGGATGATTGTGAAGGTGGAACATTCATTAAAGCAGTTGAACATTAACTGTTGTCTTATTTGTTATATATGTAAACCTGTAAATACCTTGTATAACCACCAGAGGGCTCATCCCCCGGAGTCCCAAGGGATCCCACAATCCCTTGGGAGCACTTGTACTTACGGAGGCCTCACAGGCTGGAGAGAGACTCTGGAGACCTGTAATAAAAGACTAAAGTCACACTTTACTTTGAGCTCACAGTGTCTGGTCAGACTCTTTATTCATACATAATGACTGGCGATGAGATACAGATGATGAACCCAACGATGCAGAGCACAATGGGCATCCTGGAAAAATTTAAGGAGGGAGATGATTGGGGAACCTTCGTGGAGCGCCTTGACCAATACTTCATGGCCAACAAGCTAGAAGGAGAAGTGAACGCTGCCAAACGAAGGGTGATCCTCCTCACCGTTTGCGGGGCACCAACATATGGCCTCATGAAAAATCTGCTTGCTCCACTCACAGAGAAATCTTACAGTGATTTGTGCACACTGGTCCGGGAGCATCTGAACCCGAAGAAAACCGTTCTGATGGCGAGGTACCGGTTCTACATGTACAAAATGTCTGAAGGCCAGGAAGTGGCGAGCTATGTCGCTGAGCTAAGACGCCTTGCAGGACATTGCGAATTTGAAGGACATTTGGAGCATGTGCTCAGGGACGTCTTTGTACGTGGCATTGGCCATGAAGTGATACTTTGCAAACTTTTGACTGTAGAGACCCCAACCTTGAGTAAAGCCATAGGGATAGCCCAGGCGTTCATTGCCACCAGTGAAAATACCATGCAAATCTCTCAGTACATGAATGCTGCTACAAGTACGGTGAACAAAGTAATGTTGTTTTCGAATCGCAACGTACAGGACAGGTCTCACATACCTGCAGCTGCAGGTCTGCAGATGTCTGAGTCCACCATCAAGGGTGAAGAATGCGAGGCCATTAGCACCTTTTTGGCACTGTGGAGGTGATCATCGTTTCCATTCATGCTATTTCAAAGGATATGTTTGCAAGGACTGTGGAACAATGGGACATCGCCAAAGTATGTGCAGGCAAGCTGCAAACCCTGCTAATCCTGCAAACCACCATGTTGCAGAGGAGGACAGATCCACGGCGGATCACGACGAACCAGAGCCTCAGACCGAGGAGGCAGAGGTATATGGGGTGCGCACATTTACCACAAAGTGTCCCCCGATAATGCTGAAGGTTGAATTAAATGGACACCTAGTGTCAATGGAGCTGGACACGGGCGCGAACCAGTCCATTATGAGCAAAAAGACTTTCGATAAATTGTGGTGCAGCCAGGCCTCAAGGCCAGTCCTGACTCCCATTCGCAATAAACTGAGAACTTGTACAAAGGAACTGATTCCCGTAATTGGCAGTGCTACTGTAAAGGTCTCCTACGATGGAGTGGTGCACAAGTTACCACTCTGGGTGGTACCGGGCAATGGTCCCACACTGCTCGGCAGGAGCTGGCTGGGAAAGATACGCTGGAACTGGGACAATGTCCGAGTGCTCTCGCCCATCGACGACACTTCGTGTGCCCAGGTCTTAAACAAGTTCCTCTCGTTGTTCGAACCAGGCATCGGGAAGTTCCAAGGCAGCAAAAGTGCAAATGCACCTAATTCCGAAGGCACGACCCATCCATCACAAGGTGAGAGCAGTACCATACATGATGAGAGAGAGAGTGGAGATCGAGCTGGACCGGCTGCAATGAGAGGGCATAATTTCACCGATCGAATTCAACGACTGGGCCGGTCCTATTGTTCCAGACCTCAAGGGAAACGGCACCGTCAGAATCTGTGGTGATTACAAAGTAACTATCAATCATTTCTCCCTGCAGGATCAATACCCACTACCAAAGGCAGACAACCTACTTGCGATGCTGAAGGGAAGAAAGACGTTCACGAAGCAGGACATGACCTCGGCGTACATGACGCAGGAGCTGGAGGAATCATCGAAGGGCCTTACCTGCATCAATACACACAAAGGTCTCTTCATTTACAACAGATGCCCATTTGGGATTCGATCAGCCTCGGCGATATTCTAGAGAAACATGGAAAGCTTACTGAAGTCGGTCCCGCGCACTGTGGTTTTCCAGGACGACATCTTGGTTACAGGTCGGGACACAGTCGAGCATCTGCAGAACCTAGAGGAGGTTCTTAGTCGGCTCAACCGCGTGCGGATCAGGTTAAAACGATCGAAGTGCGTTTTCCTGGCACCTGAAGTGGAGTTCCTGGGGAGAAGAATCGCGGCGGACGGCATCAGGCCCACCGATTTGAAGACAGAGGCAATCGAGAACGCACCGAGGCCACAGAATGTGATGGAGTTGCGGTTGTTTCTAGGACTCCTGAACTACTTTGGTAACTTCTTAGCAGATCTCAGCACACTGTTAGAACCACTGCATGTCTTACTGCGTAAAGAAGACAAATGGGTATGGGGCAAAAGCCAAGAAACTGCCTTTGTAAAAGCTAGAAAACTGTTATGCTCAAACAAATTGCTTGTGTTGTATGATCCATGTAAGCGTTTGGTACTAGCATGTGATGTGTCGACATATGGCGTCGGGTGTGTATTGCAATAAGCTAATGAATCCGAGAAATTGCAACTGGTTGCTTATGCATCCAGAAGTCTGTCTAAGGCTGAGAGAGCCTACAGCATGATTGAAAAAGAAATGTTGCGTGTGTTTATGGGGGAAAGAAAATGCATCAATATCTGTTTGGGCTAATATTTGAATTGGAAACTGACCATAAGCCACTGATATCCCTCTTTTCTGAAAGTAAGGGGATAAATACAAATGCATCGGCCCGCATCCAGAGATGGGCGCTTACGTTGTCCACATACAATTACACCATCCGCCACAGGCCAGGCACAGAAAACTGTGCCGATGTTCTCAGTAGGCTACCATTGCCCACCACGGGAGTGGAAATGGCACAGCCTGCAGATTTAGTCATGGTAATGGAAGCATTCGAGAGTGAGCAATCACCCGTTACCGCCCGACAGATTAGAACCTGGACGAGCCAGGACTCCTTACTGTCCTGAGTAAAAAAAACTATGTGCTTCATGGGAGTTGGTCCAGTGTCCCATTAGAAATGCAGGAAGAGATAGAGCCTTACCAGCGGCACAAAGATGAAATGTCTAAAGAGGCAGATGCCTTCTGTGGGGTAATCGGGTAGTGGTACCCAAAAAGGGCAGGGACACTTTTATTAGTGATCTCCACAGTACTCACTCAGGCATTGTAATGATGAAAGCGATAGCCAGGTCCCATGTATGGTGGCCCGGTATCGATGTGGACTTAGAGTCCTGCGTGCACAAATGTAATACATATTCACAGTTAAACAATGCACCCAGGGAGGTGCCACTAAGTTTATGGTCTTGGCCCTCCAAACCGTGATCTAGAGTCCATGTCGACTATGTAGGCCTGTTCTTGGGTAAAATGTTCCTAGTGTTTGTAGATGCGTACTCCAAATGGATTGAATGTGAGATAATGTTGGCAAGCATGTCCACTACCACTACTGAAAGCCTACGGGCCATGTTTGCCACGCACGGCCTGCCTGATGTCCTGGTGAGCGACAACGGGCCGTGTTTCACCAGTGCCGAATTCAAAGAGTTCATGACCCGCAATGGGATCAAACATGTTACATCTGCCCCGTTCAAACCAGCATCCAACGGTCAGGCAGAGAGAGCAGTGCAAACAATCAAGCAGAGCTTGAAGAGGGTAACGGAGGCTCACTGCAGACTCGCCTATCCCGAGTCCTGCTTAGTTACCGCCCAAGACCCCACTCACTCACTGGGATTCCACCCGCTGAACTGCTCTTGAAAAGGGCACTTAAGACAAGGCTCTCGTTAGTCCACCCTGATCTACACGAACAGGTAGAGAGCAGGTGGCTTCAACAAAGTACATATCATGATATCGCAAATGTGTCACACGAAATTGAAATTAATGACCCTGTATTTGTGTTGAACTATGGACAAGGTCCCAAATGGCTTCCCGGCACTATTGTGGCCAAAGAGGGCAGTAGGGTGTTTCGGGTCAAACTTTCAAATGGACTCATCTACAGGAAACACTTGGACCAAACCAAACTCAGATCCAGAGCAACCCACATTAGACCCTACCTTTTTTGACCCCCCAACACAGACACCAGTGGCAACCGACACAGCGGTTGACCACGAAGCAGAACCCATCACCCGCAGCAGCCCAGCAGGACTCATCACACCAGGCAGCCCAGCAAGACCAGCTGCATAGCAGCCCAGCGAGGGCCCAACAAACGACTCACCAAAACCAGCATTTGCACCAAGACGATCAACCAGGGAAAGAAATGCCTCAGATCGACTCACTTTGTAAATAGTTACACTATTGACTTTGTGGGGGAGTGTTGTTATATCTGTAAACCTGTAAATACCTTGTGTAACCACGAGAGAGCTCATCCCCTGGAGTCCCAAGAGATCCCACAATCCCTTGGGAGCACCTGTACTTAAGGAGGCCTCACAGGCTGGAGACACACTCTGGAGACCTGTAATAAAAGACTAAGGTCACACTTTACTTAGAGCTCACGGTATCTGGCCAGACTCTTTAGTCATACATAACATTATTGGATGGGATTCTTGTCTTTGAAATAATACTATTTATATCATGACTTCTTCAAAGCCTGCTGGGTAAGAGCAGATGACTGATTTGCATGTGAATCTAAGTCTGAACAATGGGGACTATATGGATGTAAAATCGTGTGCTTGCGATTTCCCAGGATTCGCTCCTTTTGAGTGCCATTATCTGCTGGGAGGGTTGGATCTTGAATTTCCCTTTGTATGGGAACTGTGAATACCTATGTATTTTGAGGTAAACTACGTACTGCTATTTTGAGAATCAGATTGGTTTGGAGAGAAGTATATAGATAAACCCTAAAAATTGAGCAGGCTAGTTTTCCCAACTGGTAACACAAATATAGCAGACAAGCTCTCAGTATACCCTTAATAACAAGTTCGAATTTTACATAAACAAAGTGGTTTCTCTAAAAAATAATCTGCTTTGCTAACATTTAGGAGTGACAGAAAATAGATCTTATAAAGAAAGTTGTATTTGTTAAATTCAATAAGTGCACTTGATGCCTACAGGAATTTGAACTGTATGTCAATAAGTTTCAGATTATTTCAAGATGTAGGAGATGTTTGAGCTAAGGTTATCATGGCTTAAAAGGCATTAATAAATATATTTTCAGTGCTGTAATTGTGAAATTCATCTGATACACTAACTCACTTAAAGGATCCGGCAGCTTTTAAAAGGTCTCTTTTTCTTTTCCTTGCAGCATCTTGCAAAGAGCTGGACAACTTCCTGTGTGGCAGTGGGTTCTGTATCCAAAGGAAACTACTGTGCAATGGCTACAATGATTGTGATGACTGGAGCGATGAGGCAGACTGCAGTATGTCATTGCTTTCTCTTTCTATATTGACTGCAGACAATGATTACACTCTTCTCAAAGGGTCATCGAAAAGTCAAGTATTGTAATGGGTTAAGCAAGATCTGTGTGTGTAAAACCTAGGTACATCTCCAATGGTGGCTTTTATAATAATGGGCTGAAATATATCTTGCTATTGTGTATCTAACTTTGAGCACATTTTTGATTTGCATTGGGATAACACCTATATGTTGTGAGCATCAGAGCATTTGCCGGCTTAACAGTGCCAAGTTTATATTGACACTGATCATCATTGACGGGGAAACTGCCTTAAACAGATGCTTTTCATGAAAACAAATGTTCCATTAGCTGATCAGAATAGCAATAGCTGTTTTATATTGACACTTTTTAAATTAGGAGACCAGAACACCAGCATCCATGAGCCAGTTCCCAGCATTTACACTTCTAAATCCAGCTTCACGTTAACGGCAGACAAATTGATTAAAGAAAACCTTCCATATTTGCCCCAGATAAAGGCAGCTTTATTTAGTGGTGTAAATGCTGGGAAGTGCTTCATGGATACCCAACTCATGGGCCCCAATATTTACTGGGGTGTGATTTCCAAGCAGGCGGGGGGCACGGCGTGCATGTTTTCTTTTAGCAAGTTCCCCCACCAGAAGCCAGCCTGATTGACAGGCTTAGCTGCATGTTGGGCGGGGAACCCTCCAGAAGGGGCCGCAACCCAGGAGCAGGATAGATTTCCTGCTGCTCAGGTTAGAGATCGCAGGAGGGGGAGGGTGGGTACAGCATGGTTTGGAGGGCCGGGGGTAATCACAGGGGTGTTCGGAGGGAGACAGGGGGCAGAAATGAGAGGTTGGTGATGACATGCTTTCAGGGGAGGTTCCGATCGCGGGGAAGTCCAATTGCATGGAGTGGGAAACAGATTAGCTTGGGGTACCGGGAAGAAACACTCCTGTTCTTCCTGGCTCACAAGCAGTTCTGCAAAAGCACTAACTCTTCCATGCAACAAACCTCGCGTCCCTTTAGCTGTCACACTTCCCAAGGCCCAGGAAAGCTGGCCGGGCAGCATTAAATCTGGAAAAAAGATAAAATTTGAGGCATGAAGCCTCACTAAAATATTTAAATAAATATCAACCTGGGAGTAGGTTGATTGCCCGCCCACCCCCCACCCGTCTCGCCTCTGTTAAAGTCGGAAATGGGCAGGTTCGAGGCAGGTTGGGATCGGGTTTGAGATTTTTTGCATTTTAACATCCCATCCGACCCAAATCCACCATATTGTATTGGAGGAAAGGGAATGTATCTTGATTGAAAATTGCATTCTAAATATCAATTCATATTTAAAATATTTTGGGGCCAAAATTGCCCCTTTTTTGCAACCCGTTAGCACTTTCAGAGACACTAACGGGTGCCATGGCCTTTTTGCCCGGGGACGGGCGGTGGCAGCACCTCGGATGAAATTGCCCCTGAGATTTTAGAGGAGATTAACCAGTAGCACCACGCCCCGCGGTTAGCGCCATCGCCATGCACGCCAACCCAGTTTGCTTCCCACTGACATCCATCTGGGGCGCACCTTAATGGGGAGGCCATGTGTGCCCAAGGCTGGCATAGTATTTTGTCGGCAGACTCTTCACTCGGCCTGACAATGCCAGCCCTCGCCTGGACTGGGCTGCTGGCCCGGTCAAGCATGTCCCTGGTGACCTTTAACTGAACTCAGTGCTGCACTGACACCCTGGGAGCACCCCTCCAATGAGGCAGAGTGCCTGAGACAACACTCTGCCTCGTTTGTGGGGCGCAAAGCCCAATTGCATGCCGGGGGCAGGATTTCCCAGGCTCGGAAGGCTACTGCTCCCAAACGGCTCGCGGGGCAATTTCATCCCCTCTATATTTGTGAAATGGGTCTTGTACCCAGCATTGTTAATTTTGTACACTAAGGCATTGAATGAATAATCTGAGCAGAATTTTATTGTGAGCACAGCATATGTGGTCGTAAGTGCCCTGCAAGTTTCGGGGTTCCGCATGCGCTGCGCTTGCGTGGAAACCTGGAATTTGTGATCTCTCAAGTTTCAGCTTGACAGATCATCTGCATTCGCAGGAAAACAACATTTGCTGGTGCAGAATTGGGCTATATGCACAATTACTGCCCAGCGAATGCCCATGAAACTCTGGTAAAAGCAGGTATAGGGCCTTCTTTTAGAGAGGGTTTAAATAAATATTAAAGTAAATTTTTAAAAATCATTTAAGCATTCATAAATCTTTAAAATTAGTTTAGGTTATTTTTGGCCCCATTAAAAATGTTTACATTTTTTTTTCAAAAAATTAAATTTTTGTTTTAAATGTTTAATTACATTGTATTTTTATTAATTTTAAACATTTAGTGATTTATTTTTAATTAGGTTACGTGAAAGTATTTTTTATGTCATTCCTAATATGCTTATGAGGATTCCGTACGTAAATGGAATCCACAACATAATGCGAATCTCCCTTTTGATTGGTTAGGCCGGCCCATGTGATCCCAGGGATGCTTGCACACCACATGTGCTCCTGGGATATGTGGGCCTTTACACAGGTGTACGCCTGCAGGCCCAGGAGTGCAAAAGTCCGAAGATAGGGTGGCACCAGGTAGATGCATGCTTTTCTTGCGGATTGGAGGTATTTGCCGGCAGGAGCCTCTGACCCCATTTTCAGGTCCATTCATTTTTTGTCTTTAATGAGGGGAAGAGTTCAAGTAAAAACTAGTAAATTATTTTAACTAGGTTCTAGGGCAAAAGGGTATGAATCTAATGTAGTGGATGCTGCACTTGTCGGTACAAATGGGAACCAATCCAGGATGAAGATAAATTGCAGGATAAGCTAATGATAGAGCTATTGTGGCACCTGAGGGAGTTGTTCAAACAAAATCTAATTTTGGGTTGAGTTAGTTCATCTGGCTTAGGAGTTGTAGATTAAGTACCTGCAGATTTTGTTAAACATTTTAAATAGGCATCAACAAAAACAACTTGAATTCATATAGTGCTTTTGATGTAGAAAACATCAACTGCAGTTCAGCTGCACATGGGTGGGGGGGAGGAAGAAGAGTGGTAGAGCAATAGTGGCAGGGGATTCGATAGTTAGGGGAACAGGCAGGCGTTTCTGCGGCCACAGATGTGACTCCAGGATGGTATGTTGTCTCCCTGGTGCCATGTTCAAGGATGTCACTGAACGGCTGCAGGGCATTCTGAGGGAGGAGGGTGATCAGCCAGAGGTCATTGTCCATTACCGTAGGTAGAAAGATTAATGAGTTCCTGCAGGAAAATTTAGAGAGCTGGGAAAGAGGTTCAAAAGCAGGACCTCAAAGGTAGTAATCTCTGGATTACTCCTGATGCCACGTGCTGGTGAGTACAGAAATAGGAGGATATAGATGAATGTGTGGCTGGAGAGATGGTGCAGGAGAGAGGGCTTTAGATTCCTGAGGCATTGGGACCGTTTCTGGAGGTGGTGAGACCTGTACAAGCCGGATGGGTTGCACCTCAACAGAGCCAGGACCAATATCCTCACCGGGTGGGTAGCAGGTTGCTAGTGCTGTTGGAGAGGGTTTAAACTAGTTTGGCAGGGGAATGGGAACCTGAGAGTCATTTCAGAAGGGAGAGAAGCAAAGCTGGAATTGGAAGGCAGAAAATTAGTAAGCAAGTTTGGAAGGCAGAGGAAACAAAGGCTAGAAAATAGACAACAAGGGAGTTTGGCAGTGCTAAATGGTATATACTTCAGTGCAAGGAGTGTAAGGAATAAGGCAGATGGGCTGACGGCACAGATAGACACATGGGAGTATGATATTAAAAATATTACTGAGATATGGCTGAAAGAAGGGCAGCAATGGCAGCTCAACATTCCTGGTCAGAGTTTTCAGATGGGATAGAGAGGGGGGTAAAAAAGGAGGAATGTCACAGTATTAATTAAAGAAACAATTACAGCTGTGAGGAGGGATGATATGTTGGAACGATCATCAAATGAGGATATATGGGTTGAACTGAAGAAAAAAAAAGGGGCGATCACACTGCTGGGATTCTACTATAGACCTTGAAACAGTCAGAGGGAGATAGAAGAGCAAATGTCTGGAAAATTTCTGAGAAGTTCAAATACTATAGGGCAGTAATACTAGAGGATTTCAATTACCCTAATATTAATTGGGTAGAATTAATGTGAAAACTATAGAGAGTACAGAATTCCTAAAATGCATTCAGGAGAACGTTTTTAGCCAGTACATAGTAAACCTAACAAGGGAGGGGGCAGCTCTCAATTTAGTTTTAGGGAACGAAGCTGGGCAGGTTGAAGGGGTATTAGTGAGAGAGACTTTTGGTGCTAGTGATCATAATTCAGTTAGATTTAGGGTAGTTACGGAAAAGGACTAAGATAGACCAGGAATACAAGTTGTTAATTGGGGAAAAGCCAATTTTGCTAAACTGACAGGTGATTTAACCAAACTGGACTCAAAACGGCTACTTGAAGGTAAATCAGTGTCAGAGCAGTGGGAGGCATTCAAGGAGGAGATTGTGTGGGTTCAGAGCAAGTATGTTCCCTTAAAGAAAAAGAGTGGGACGAGCAAATCTATAGTCCCCTGGATATCCAGGGGCATACAGGGTAGGATAAACAAAAGGGAAGCTTATAACAGATACCGAGGGCTAAATATAGCAGAAATCTTAGAGGAGTACAGAAAGTCCAGGGGTGAAATTAAAAAGGAAATTAGAAAAACAAAGAGAGAGCATGAAAAAACTTTGGCAAGTAAAATCAAGGAAAACCCAAAGATGTTTTATAAATACATTAAGAGCAAGAGGATAACTAAAGAAAGAGTAGGGCCTATTAGAGACCATAAATGTAATTTGTGTGTGGAGGCGGAAGACGTGAGTATGGTTCTTAATAGAAACATAGAAACGTAGAAAATAGGTGCAGGAGTAGGCCATTCAGCCCTTCGAGCCTGCACCGCCATTCAATAAGATCATGGCTGATCATTCGCTCAGTATCCCTTTCCTGCTTTCTCTCCATATCCCTTGATCCCCTTAGCCGTAAGGGCCAAATCTAACTCCCTCTTGAATATATCCAATGAACTGGCATCAACAACTCTCTGCGGCAGGGAATTCCACAGGTTAACAACTCTCTGAGTGAAGAAGTTTCTCCTCATCTCAGTCCTAAATGGCCTACCCCTTATCCTAAGACTGTGTCCCCTGGTTCTGGACTTCCCCAACATCGGGAACATTCCACCCGCATCTAACCTGTCCCGTCCCATCAGAATCTTATTTGTTTCTATGAGATCCCCTCTCAACCTTCTAAACTCCAATGTATAAAGGCCCAGTTGATCCAATCTCTCCTCATATGTCAGTCCTGCCATCCCGGGAATCAATCTGGTGAACCTTCGCTGCACTCCCTCAATAGCAAGAACGTTTTTACTCAGATTAGGAGACCAAAACTGAAGACAATATTCCAGGTGAAGCCTCACCAAGGCCCTGTATAACTGCAGTGAGACCTCCCTGCTCCTACACCCAAATCCCCTAGCTATGAAGGCCAACATACCATTTGCCTTCTTCACCGCCTGCTGTACCTGTATGCCAACTTTCAATGACTGATGAACCATGACACCCAGGTCTCGTTGCACCTCACCTTTTCCTAATCTGCCGCCATTCAGATAATATTCTGTCTTTGCGCTTTTGCCTCCAAAGTGGATAATCTCACATTTATCTACATTATACTGCATCTGCCATGCACTTGACCACTCACCTAACCTGTCTAAGTCACTCTGCAACCTCCTAGCATTCCCCTCACAGCTCACATCACCACCCAGTTTAGTGTCATCTGCAAACTTGGAGATATTACACTCAATTCATTCATCTAAATCATTGATGTATATTGTAAAGAGCTGGGGTCCCAGCACTGAGCCCTGCGGCACTCCACTAGTCACTGCCTGCCATTCTGAAAATAACCCGTTTATCCCGACTCTCTGCTTCCTGTCTGCCAACCAGTTCTCTATCCACGTCACCCCCAATACCATGTGCTTTGATTTTGCACACCAATCTCTTGTGTGGGATCTTGTCAAAAGCCTTTTGAAAATCTAAATACACCACATCCACTGGTTCTCCCTTGTCCACTCAACTAGTTACATCCTCAAAAAATTCCAGAAGATTTGTCAAGCATGATTTCCCCTTCATAAATCCATGCTGACTTGGACCGATCCTGTCACTGCTTTCCAAATGTGCTGCTATTTCATCCTTAATAATTGATTCCAATATTTTCCCCACTACTGATGTCAGGCTAACCGGTCTATAATTACTCGCTTTCTCTCTCCCTCCATTTTTAAAAAGTGGTGTTACATTAACTACCCTCCAGTCCATAGGAACTGATCCAGAGTCGATAGACTGTTGGAAAATGATCACCAATGCATCCATTATTTCTAGGGCCATTTCCTTAAGTACTCTGGGATGCAGACTATCAGGACCTGGGGATTTATCGGCCTTCAATCCCATCAATTTCCCTAACACAATTTCCTGCCTAATAAGGATATCCTTCAGTTCCTCCTTCTCACTAGACCCTCGGTCCCCTAGTACTTCTGGAAGGTTATTTGTGTCTTCCTTCGTGAAGACAGAACCAATGTATTTGTTCAATTGGTCTGCCATTTCTTTGTTCCCCATTATAAATTCACCTGATTCTGACTGCAAGGGACCTACGTTTGTCTTCACTAATCTTTTTCTCTATACATATTTATAGAAGCTTTTGCAGTCAGTTTTATGTTCCCGGAAAGCTTCTTCTCGTATTCTATTTTCCCCCTCTTAATTAAACCCTTTGTCCTCCTCTGCTGAATTCTAAATTTCTCCCAGTCCTCAGGTTTGTTGCTTTTTCTGGCCAATTTATATGCCTCTTCCTTGGATTTAACACTATCCTTAATTTCCCTTGTTAGCCACAGTTGAGCCACCTTCCTCATTTTATTTTTACTCCAGACCGGGGTGTACAATTGCTGAAGTTCATCCATGTGATCTTTAAATGTTTGCCATTGCCTATCCACCGTCAACCCTTTAACTATCATTTGCCAGTCTATTCTAGCCAATTCATGCCTCAAACCATCGAAGTTACCTTTCCTTAAGTTCAGGACCCTAGTTTCTGAATTAACTGTGTCACTCTCCATCTTAATAAAGAATTCTACCATGTTATGGTCACGCTTCCCCAAGGGGCCTCGCACAACAAGATTGCTAATTAGTCCTTTCTAATTACACATCACCCAGTCTAGGATGGTCAGCCCCCTAGTTGGTTCCTCGACATATTGATCTAGAAAACCATCCCTAATACACTCCAGGAAATCCTCCTCCACCACATTGCTACCAGTTTGGTTAGCACAATCAATCTGTAGGTTAAAGTCACCCATGATAACTGCTGTACCTTTATTGCATGCATCCCTAATTTTTTGTTTGATGCTGTCCCCAACCTTACTGCTACTGTTTGATGGTCTGTACACAACTCCCACTAGTGTTTTCTGCCCCTTGGTATTCGGTAGCTCCACCCATACCGTTTCCATTTCATCCAAGCTAATGTCCTTTCTTACTATTGCATTAATTTGCTCTTTAACCAGCAATGCCACCCCGCCTCCTTTTCCTTTCTGTCTATCCTTCCTAAATGTTGAATATCCCTGGATGTTGAGTTCCCAGCTTTGGTCACCCTGGAGCCATGTCTCCATGATGCCAATTAACTGCTATTTGTGCTGTTAATTCGTCCACCTTATTCCGAATACTCCTCGCATTAAGGCACAGAGCCTTCAGGCTTGTCTGTTTACTTTGCGTTTGTTTTCACAAAAGAGAGGGGCAATGCAGGTATTGCAATCAGGGAGGAGGAGTGTGAAATATTAGCTGAAATAAACATAGTGAGAGAGGAAGTATTAAGGGGTTTCACATCTTTGAAAGTGGATAAATCCCCAGGCCCGGATGAAATGTATCCCAGGCTGTTAAGAGAGGAAATAGCAGAGGCTTTTACCTTCATTTTCCAATCCTCTCTGGCTACAGGTACGCTGCCAGAGGACTTGTAAGTGTTTTTGCCCTTGGTGGTTTCGAATCACCCCCCTTACAACAGTTCTAGACCCGGAATTATAGAGGTGAACAGAATACACAGTTATAGACAAATCTTTCGGTCTCAACCGTCACAATGCTTTTATTGAAGTTGAAGCACACACCTGCTTCCAGTAAAACATACCCTGGTGGTGTGAAACAAAAAAACACAGTACAACACACAACACTGATCCGTCTGAACAGGCCCCTATTGCGAAGTACCCACGACTAAAACACCCCTGCTTGGCTCAATAGGGCACCACCGAATCTGTCCAACAGACTGTGCGCACGCCTAAGATCCGTGCAGAAACTTCTCCACTAAACCCCTAAGGCTTGATTGGGACACACAACATCCCTTCACACAATGTGGTGATCTTAACGATGCGTGAGCTGGGATAATGCTCCCAAAAATGTTATCTGAAATTGCTCTCTCCTACAATAAAATAAGTTTTATTCCCATGAACAAAATCTTCAACAGAGCATGTAACTTTAATTATGTTTCAATTCATACTCAAGGAAGCAATGGTCTGTGCTTGAACTCAGGGTTGGAGTTTCTTAATTTCTTCCTCCAGCTCTTCCTTTGTGTACATGTGAAATATTTTTGAAGGTTCCATTGTTGCAAGCTCAATATTTGTATTACCCCTCTGGCTTACTTGCTGCTTCTCCCGATGAGCGAGGCTCTCTTTGCTCGTAGATGGTTTCTTCTCTCCATCCCAGATGGAGTGCGCAGTCCTTGAATGCATTGAATGAAGCAAGCAAATGTAGAAGAGGAGGGAGAGTGTGATAGCTGCAACTGCCGTTTCTCTTATACCTGAAAAATGCTTCAATTCTTCACGCCAAAAACCAGTCCTTTGCCTGAGGCAGTCCAACTGAAAGCAAAGAATCCTGTGCCTTTGTTACTGTGCTGTTCTGGGGATAAAGGATCCAATGAGTCTGGGTGGCCAAATGGCTTCCTTTGTCCTGAAGTTCCCACGCTCCGGGGCTCTCAGTCATTTTGATGGCTTGAGCACTTACCAATTTACCTGATCTCTCACTGATGAGTTCCCATTACATGACAAAGGGTCCCATCAGCCATCTTCCTGCGATTTCAGCCATTGACCCATCCCTGCTCAACTGATGTGTATTCCTGTGGAACATGTTTGGACCAGTCCCAAGTCATGCTGTCTGCTCTTCTGCAGCAACAATATGGAAAATATGGAAAAGCAAATTCCAAAACTTAAAGTCCAAAATGTTTTGAAGTCTGTCGATGTTTCGCAGATTCTTACAGACTGCAGGACTGCTAACATTGTACCATTGTTTAAAAATGGAGAAAGGAATAGATCAAGTAATTACAGGCCAGTCAGCCTAACCTTGGTGGTGGGAAAATTATTGGAAAAAATTCTGAGGGACAGGATAAATCTTCATTTAGAAAGACACAGATTAATCAAGGACAGTCAGCATGGATTTGTTAAGGGAAGTTGTGTCGGACTAATTTGATTTCATTTTTTGAGGAGGTAAGAAGGAGGGTCGATGAGGGTAGTGCATTTGATGTAGTATATATGGATTTTAGCAGGGCTTTTGATAAGGTCCCACATGGCAGACTGGCCACAAAAGTAAAAGCCCATGGGATCCAAGGCAAAGTGGCAAGTTAGATCCAAAATTGTCTCAGAGAGGCAGGAAGCAAAACCTAATGTTCGGCGGGTGTTTTTGTGACTGGAAGGCTGTTTCCAGTGGGGTTCCACAGGGCTCAGTATTAGTTCCCTTGCTTTTTGTGTTATATATCAATGATTTAGACTTGAATGTAGGGGATATGATTAAGAAGTTTGCGGATGATACAAAAATTGGCCATGTGGTTGATAATGAAGATGAAACCTGTTTAGCTGGTTAAGAAGGCATACGGAATGCTTGCCTTTATTGGCCGAGGCATAGAATACAAGAGCAGGGAGGTTATGCTTGAACTGCACAAAACACTAGTTCGGCACAGCTAGAGTACTGTGTGCAGTTTTGGTCACCGCATTAGAGGAAAGATATGATTGCACTAGAGAGGGTACAGAGGAGATTTATGAGGATGTTGCCTGGACTGGAAAATTTTAGCTATGAGGAAGGATTGGATAGGCTGGGGTTGTTTTCTTTGGAACAGAGGAGGCTGAGGGGAGACTTTATTGAGGTGTATAAAATTATGAGGGACCTAGATACAATGGATCGGAAGGACCTATTTCCCTTAGCAGAGGGGTCAACAACCAAGGGGCATGGACTTAAAGTAATTGGTAGGTGGTTTAGAGGGGATCTGGGGGGAAATGTTTTCCCCAGAGGGTAGTGGGGGTCTGGAACTCACTGCCTGAAAGGGTGGTAGAGGCAGAAACCCTCACCACATTTAAAAAGTACTTGGATGTACACTTGAAATGCCGTAACCTACAAGGCTATGAACCAACAGCTGGTAAGTGTTATTAGGCTAGATAGCTCTTTTTCGTCCGGCACAGACACGATAGGCCGAATAGCCTCCTTTTGTGCTATAAATTTCTATGATTCTATGATTCAACATCCCAAAGTGCTTTACAAGGAGATAGGAAAAAACAAGAAATAGATGCCAAGCCATCGGGAGAGATTTGGAGGTATCTCCAAAAGCTTTGTTTAAAAGAAGAGTTTAGAGAACTTTGTTGAAGAAAAAAGTGAAGTGGTTTAGGAAAGGAATTCCAGAAGTAGACCTGAGGCAGCTGAGGTTCTGCAACCAAGGGAAGGGGTTATGCAAAAGGCTAGAGTCAGAGGACTGACACCTGCAGGAGGATATAAGTCAAGAGGAGTGTTTTCAGAGGTAGGATGGGGTGAGGCTTTTGAGAGATTTGAAAATGAGGATTTAAAATTTTATGTTTTGGGGTCAGGGCCCTATTGTAGGTCAGCAGGGACCAGATGATGGGCAAACAGAACTTAGTATGGGACAGAATATGTGCGGCTACGTTCTGGGCAAGTTGGAGTTCAGGGATGATGGAAGGGCAACAATAGGACATTGGAAAAATTAGTCTGGTGGTGACAGAAACATGGTTGAGAGCTTCAGTGGCAGAGGGCTGAGGTAGGGGTGGAGTTGGGCAATATTGTGCAGGTGGAAGCAAGTGGTCTTGTTGATGACAAGAATGTGAAGCTTGAAACCCAGTTCAGGATCAAACAGAGTGCCAAGGTTTCACATGGTCTGGTTCGGCCTGAGAGAGTGGGTGGTGAACGGCATGGAGATGGATTTATCTGATTCAAAATTTAGATCAAAGGATAGAATACAGATTAAATAGATAGAGTCAATTTTAAATATATTTGTTTTAAGAAAATGCTTACCTAATTCTGAAATGCAAAAGTTATGATCAATACAGCAGGGATGAAATTCCTGGGTGGATGGGAAAGCACCTGTAACTGGGAAAGCTTGTGTTTGTACCATGAACTGCTAATACCGATATCCCACAGGAAGCTGTCTGTTCAGCTGCTGCATGATTTTCTCAAATAAGAACCATATTATTACATGTATATGCACAATTTTTACAACAAAAAGCAAAATACTGTGAATGCTGGAAAATCTGAAATAAAAGCGGACAATGCTGGAAATACTCAACAGGTCAGGCAGAATCAGTGCAGAGAGAGAAATGTTAACTCTGTTTCTCTCTTCACAGATGCTGCCTGACCTGAGTGTTTCCATCATTTTCTGTTTTTATTTTACACTTTTTACAGCCCTCATTTAAGTAATATTACCCAAAGTTGCTCACACTTATTTTCTCATAAATATATATTTTATTGGTTATCTGACTTTGGTTATCACATAAAATCCAGAGTGGATGATTTTTAGTCGTGTTCAGTTTATGGGTTTTGTTTTAGTTCTAAACTATTCAAGATATAGTAACATAACAATTTAATGCTTATCAAAGTTTCTGGCATTGAAATTTTGAGCAAGCATTCAGTGTTTTGGATGCCTATTTGTGCACTCGTGGTACCTGAAAACTCGCCAATAGTTAAGAGCCCATGCCCCCAGCCATTGAATAGAGCGGTTTAAACCACATGGGACATGTTGTGTTAATTGATCACTAATTATCACCCCGTTACACAAACTAAGGCTTTCGACATTCTCCAGGTCCTCTTCAAAGTGGCCATTATTCATACAACCAATCATCAGTGTTTTAGGCTGACATTCAGGGCTTGATTTTAACTTACAGGCGGGAACATGGCAAAACATGTGGCCACTTCCCAACTTCACGATCAAAATGGCCGGGAAATTGACGGGAAGCGGCTGCCCAGCATTAAAATCGGGCAATAGGAGGCCGCAGCCAGGGAATAGTCCTCAGAACAAAAAAAGTGTTCCGGCAGGGGAATCCGGTTGGGGGAGGGGAGGGGCTGCTGGGGGCAGGGGAGGCCAAAGGTTCACTTGTGGGGCCAGATGTGTACTCCTGGTCCTCCTGGCCCACAAAGAATCTAAAGCATACTATCGCTAAAGCATCAGCTCACAGCGGCCCTCAGGTAGGTTTTGGAAGTGGGCGGGGGAAGTGATTGGGAGGGTGGAGAGACAGGGAACGAGAGAGAGAGGAAGGCAATCAGGAGTGGGGTGAGAGATGGCCGGCAGCGACTCGTGATTTTAATGTGAAGTTGGGAGGAGTACTCCTGCACCAACCGACTCCACATTCAGGTAACTTTTTTTTTTAAACTCAGCATTTTGATGGGCAACCTGCAGTGGTCACTTTCAGGCCCGCTGGTTAGCATGCATGCAGACCACACTTTCCTAAACGCAGTCAGTCCAGAGCCAGCTGCGTTCAGGGCAGCCCAATTTTTCAATGGGGGCTTCAAAATAGGCATCAGACTCTCTATTTGTAAATGAGCTAACAGCTGTATTAGGCTCTGGCCCTCAACACCTCATTTGAAACCTATGCCAATTTGGCGGGCGGCGCACTTCTGGCTCAGAATATGCATGTGGAGGACGCCATATCGGAAACTTGCGGCCAATTTTATGTCTAAAACAAGCAGTGTCATCAAATTTCTAGACCATTTTCATGTTTTCCATTTTTCCCTGATTATATCTTTGTTTTTCTATTGCAGCCTGTAGTGAAGGGCAGTTTCAGTGTGGCACTGGAAAATGCCTCCACTATAATAGCACATGTGATGGTTACGATGACTGTGGGGACCTGAGTGATGAACTGAGTTGTGGTAAGTACAAAAGCAAAATACTATTGGATGCTGGAATCTGAAATAAAAACAGAGAATGCTAGAAATCTCAGCGGGTCAGGCAGCATCTGTGGAGAGAAAAACAGAGTTAACGTTTCAGGTCGACATTCTGATGAATGATCATTGACCCGAAACGTTAATTCTGTTTTTCTCCATAGAGGCTGCCTGACCAGCTGAGATTTCCACATTCTCTATGGTAAGTACAGCTTGGAATCTAAAGTTATATTTTGAAACAGAAATCCGCTATCAAATTTGACCGTTTGAACTATAACATAGAATGTAGGTTCCAACAAATTGATGCCAACGGTCATAACTTTGTCGTGAAATTACATAGAATTACATAGATATTACACTAGCAGAAACAGGCCTTGCTCTATTAGACCTGGCTTTCCTGAGTGCAACTGGAAACTGATTACCTCCGGTCTGACCACTTTTGTAGTAGGGGCATCAAACATGTGTTCGGCTCTTTGTAGATGCAAATAAGGGGCCTAACACCTGTTTCATGTGTGGACACTGCTCATCGATTTTTTGGCCTTTATCAATAAGGTGGGCATCGCATTTCTCGCTCATAGTGAGTGTGCGCTTCCTGTCCGCCATGTTGGAAGCTTTGGAGGCCATTTAGCACTCGAAAAACGGACATTGCACGGACAAATTTCTCGGCTTTCCTCTTTAAGCTGCTGTAGCTGTTACATTTGAATTTGAAATAAGCTACTATGGGCCCAAAATTCCACATGGGCTTTATTTGGCACAGTTGTAGAGGTATATCCAATTTTTTAGTAGCCCGACTGCGCCAAAAAAAGCTCCAATTTCGGCGGCATAACCTTTCATTTTGGAGTGGTGCAGATTGTCCTTAAGCTCTGTGACGAAAGGCACCCTGGCCCCCCGCCGGTGCAGCTGCAATCCCGGGCCAAAAGGCCCCCCGCCCCCAGTGCCGTGTCTTCAGCTCCGCTGAATCAATGGCGTCTTCTTTGCACCAATTTTCTCTTCTCTGCGCCGACTTTCTTAAGTGTAGGTAAGGTTTTTCAGAATGGTGCACTGCGCCATTTTTGTAAAATCCCTACTTGGCCAAACTCGCTTAAATGGCCAGAAATGGCACACCTGGCAGGTTCCACCCCCAGTGACGTCAAAAATTCCGGAACTAAAAAAATTAAGCATAAGTACTTTAGAATGGCGAAACTTGCAGATTTTAATCTGCTCCAAAAAAAAACAGCGTAGGCCAAAAAAAGGGCGCAGAATGGTGGCAAAAATTCAGCCCCATAAAAGTGCTTGATAAAAATTTGAAAACGTATTAGGACACTGTCAGAAATATGTTTCTAGGAGAATAGCCAGTTGTCGTGGTGCACATTGGTACCAACGACATAGGTAAAAAAAGGGATGAGGTCCTGCGAAACGAATTTAAGGAGCTAGAAGCTAAATTAAAAAGTAGGACCTCAAAAGTAGTAATCTCGGGATTGCTACCAGTGCCACGTGCTAGTCAGAGTAGGAATCGCAGGATAGCGCAGATGAATACGTGGCTTGAGCAGTGGTGCAGCAGGGAGGGATTCAAATTCCTGGGGCATTGGGACCGGTTCTGGGGAAGGTGGGACCAGTACAAACCGGACGGTTTGCACCTGGGCAGGACCGGAACCAATGTCCTAGGGGGAATGTTTGCTAGTGCTGTTGGGGAGGAGTTAAACTAATATGGCAGGGGGATGGGAACCAATGCAGGGAGACAGAGGGAGACAAAAAGGAGGCAAAAGCAAAAGACAGAAAGGAGATGAGGAAAAGTGGAGGGCAGAGAAACCCAAGGCAAAGAACAAAAAGGGCCACTGTACAGCAAAATTCTAAAAGGACAAAGGGTGTTAAAAAAACAAGCCTGAAGGCTTTGTGTCTTAATGCAAGGAGTATCCGCAACAAGGTGGATGAATTAACTGTGCAAATAGATGTTAACAAATATGATGTGATTGGGATTACGGAGACGTGGCTCCAGGATGATCAGGGCTGGGAACTCAACATCCAGGGGTATTCAACATTCAGGAAGGATAGAATAAAAGGAAAAGGAGGTGGGGTAGCATTGCTGGTTAAAGAGGAGATTAATGCAATAGTTAGAAAGGACATTAGCTTGGATGATGTGGAATCTATATGGGTAGAGCTGCAGAATACCAAAGGGCAAAAAACGTTAGTGGGAGTTGTGTACAGACCTCCAAACAGTAGTAGTGATGTTGGGGAGGGCATCAAACAGGAAATTAGGGGTGCATGCAATAAAGGTGCAGCAGTTATAATGGGTGACTTTAATATGCACATAGATTGGGCGAGCCAAACTGGAAGCAATACGGTGGAGGAGGATTTCCTGGAGTGCATAAGGGATGATTTTCTAGACCAATATGTCGATGAACCAACTAGGGGGGAGGCCATCTTAGACTGGGTGTTGTGTAATGAGAGAGGATTAATTAGCAATCTCGTTGTGCGAGGCCCCTTGGGGAAGAGTGACCATAATATGGTGGAATTCTGCATTAGGATGGAGAATGAAACAGTTAATTCAGAGACCATGGTCCAGAACTTAAAGAAGGGTAACTTTGAAGGTATGAGGCATGAATTGGCTAGGAGAGATTGGCGAATGATACTTAAGGGGTTGACTGTGGATGGGCAATGGCAGACATTTAGAGACCGCATGGATGAACTACAACAATTGTACATTCCTGTCTGGCGTAAAAATAAAAAAGGGAAGGTGGCTCTCAACTGTGGCTATCAAGGGAAATCAGGGATAGTATTAAAGCCAAGGAAGTGGCATACAAATTGGCCAGAAATAGCAGCGAACCTGGGGACTGGGAGAAATTTAGAACTCAGCAGAGGAGGACAAAGGGTTTGATTAGGGCAGGGAAAATGGAGTATGAGAAGAAGCTTGCAGGGAACATTAAGGCGGATTGCAAAAGTTTCTATAGGTATGTAAAGAGAAAAAGGTGAGTAAAGACAAACGTAGGTCCCCTGCAGTCAGAATCAGGGGAAGTCATAACGGGGAACAAAGAAATAGCAGACCAATTGAACAAGTACTTTGGTTCGGTATTCACTAAGGAGGACACCAACAACCTTCCGGATATAAAAGGGGTCGGAGGGTCTAGTAAGGAGGAGGAACTGAGGGAAATCCTTATTAGTCGGGAACTTGTGTTGGGGAAATTGATGGGATTGAAGGCCGATAAATCCCCAGGGCCTGATGAACTGCATCCCAGAGTACTTAAGGAGGTGGCCTTGGAAATAGTGGATGCATTGACAGTCATTTTCCAACATTCCATTGACTCTGGATCAGTTCCTATGGAGTGGAGGGTAGCCAATGTCACCCCACTTTTTAAAAAAGGAGGGAGAGAGAAAAGAGGGGATTATGGACCGGTCAGCCTGACCTCAGTCGTGGGTAAAATGATGGAATCAATTATTAAGGATGTCATAGCAGTACATTTGGAAAGAGGTGACATGATAGGTCCAAGTCAGCATGGATTTGTGAAAGGGAAATCATGCTTGACAAACCTTCTGGAATTTTTTGAGGATGTTTCCAGTAAAGTGGACAAGGGAGAACCAGTTGATGTGGTATATTTGGACTTTCAGAAGGCTTTCGACAAGGTCCCACTCAAGAGGTAAATGTGCAAACTTAAAGCACATGGGATTGGGAGTAGTGTGCTGACGTGGATTGAGAACTGGTTGTCAGACAGGAAGCAAAGAGTAGGAGTAAATGGGTACTTTTCAGAATGGCAGGCAGTGACTGGTGGGGTACCGCAAGGTTCTGTGCTGGGGCCCCAGCTGTTTACATTGTACATTAATGATTTAGACGAGGGGATTAAATTTAGTATCTCCAAATTTGCGGATGACACTAAGTTGGGTGGCAGTGTGAGCTGCGAGGAGGATGCTATGAGGCTGCAGAGTGACTTGGATAGGTTAGGTGAGTGGGCAAATGCATGGCAGATGAAGTATAATGTGGATAAATGTGAGGTTATCCACTTTGGTGGTAAAAACAGAGAGACAGACTATTATCTGAATGGTGACAGATTAGGAAAAGGAGAGGTGCAACGAGACCTGGGTGTCATGGTACATCAGTCATTGAAGGTTGGCATGCAGGTACAGCAGGCGGTTAAGAAAGCAAATGGCATGTGGGCCTTCATAGCGAGGGGATTTGAGTACAGGGGCAGGGAGGTATTGCTACAGTTGTACAGGGCCTTGGTGAGGCCACACCTGGAGTATTGTGTACAGTTTTGGTCTCCTAACTTGAGGAAGGACATTCTTGCTATTGAGGGAGTGCAGCGAAGATTCACCAGACTGATTCCCGGGATGGTGGGACTGAGCTATCAAGAAAGACTGGATCAACTGGGCTTGTATTCACTGGAGTTCAGAAGAATGAGAGGGGACCTCATAGAAACGTTTAAAATTCTGACGGATTTAGACAGGTTAGATGCAGGAAGAATGTTCCCAATGTTGGGGAAGTCCAGAACCAGGGGTCACAGTCTAAGGATAAGGGGTAAGCCATTTAGGACCGAGATGAGGAGAAACTTCTTCACCCAGAGAGTGGTGAACCTGTGGAATTCTCTACCACAGAAAGTAGTTGAGGCCAATTCACTAAATATATTCAAAAGGGAGTTAGATGAAGTCCTTACTACTCGGGGGATCAAGGGGTATGGCGAGAAAGCAGGAAGGGGGTACTGAAGTTTCATGTTCAGCCATGAACTCATTGAATGGCGGTGCAGGCTAGAAGGGCTGAATGGCCTACTCCTGCACCTATTTTCTATGTTTCTATGTTTATAATCAGTGCATCTATTCAGCTACAGTCTTTCAGTTACTATCTAATGCTCAGCACTGAATCCACAAAATCCACATATGCTAAAGTTGACATTGGAATATCTGAGAACAAACAGACCGTTGCATCTTTCAAAATACAGATGGGCTCAATTTTGCCCAAATTTACCCATTTTCTGGCATATTGCCAGAATTACACCGGATTTTTAGAAATGCGCCATAAATAATTGTCCAAACTTTCCCCGATCTGTAAATCGAATCCGGATCCACGCAGCGTGTCCAGTCTCCTCGGGGGGTGGAGCCTGCTGTCTGTGCTGAAAAATGAAGCCGGGCCTGCACAGGGAAAAAAACTTATATTTTTGACATCGTTCCAATGGACGCGCATGCTCAGTAAAGTTGGGATTTGGCAATCGGTCATTTTTAAAAAGCCAGTTGTGAGTGTGTGAGAGAAGGAGTGCTGCGTGTGTGACAGCATTGAAAAGAATCGCAGCTGCAGCAGTACAAGATGCAACGCGGACCAAGGACCATGAATTTCTTGCTGGAAGAAGTGGAGACACTAGTTACTGTGATTGAGAACAATTGGCAGGAGCTGGATACCAGCAGAGGTCACATAAAAGTTCCAGCAAAAGAAATGAAGAAACGCTGGAACCAAGTTGCAGAAGATTACTGCGCAGTGGTGAACACCACGAAATCTGGAAGCCAGTGTAAAAAGAAATGGCAGGACCTTGGTCAAGTAGTTAGTGTAAGTAATATTTTCATTTATTCAATGCAATTGTAAATGTGACCACCTGAATATGTCCCACCCAGCAGAAAGACACCCTATCTAAAAAGTTGTATTTTCATCTTTGCAGAAGAAAGTGGCACATAATAAAAGGGAAAGAACTCGAACAGGAGGAGGTCCGGCAAATCTGTACTCACTGACACCCTTGGAAGAGGTGGGTCCTGCCTGGAGAAAAGCAACCACCACTGCACAAGCTGGGCCCAGACTCGAGGGAGATGGTAAGTCCTGCAAATCCATCGTGGTCCTTCAAATCAGCCTGCTGTGTGGCCTGCGATGTGTGAGCCTACTCATGCCACCCATCCTGCCCCCTCCTCTGCTGCTAACCATTTGACTGTTTTGTTATATGTTGCAGAACTTGAGGCCAATCCTGAAGATGCAGAAGACGATTCAGACACGGACGAGCCTGAAGAGGAGCTTCATTCAGCTCCATCCATGGGCGTGAGGGGGAGGGGATGGAGCTGAATGAAGCTGTCACTTTTGTACTGACTTTGGAGGAGGTGCCGCTCATGGAGTTGACAACCCTTTTCACGACTAGTGGTTTGAGTGTTGGTAGGACTTTCCATGGTTTCACACCTTCCAAGGCTGCGGGTCCCAGTATTGGGGTGCAGCAAGATACACCCAGTGCCCCACCGTCCCAGGCTGCAGGTTCCATCGTTGGGGTGCAGCGAGGCACACCCAGGGCCCCACCATCCCAGTCTGCAGGTCCCAGTATTGGGGTGCAACAAGACACACCCAGGGCTCCACCATCCCAGGCTGCGGGTTCCATTGTTGGGGTGCAGCGAGGCACACCCAGGGCCCCACCATCCCAGGCTGCGGGTCCCAGTATTAGGGTGCAGCAAGACACACCCAGGGCCCCACCATCCCAGGCTGCGGGTTCCATTGTTGGGGTGCGAGCCACACCCTTGGGGAGGAGGGGAAGCAGAGCTCAAATGCACTCCCCTGAGATGCAGGATGTAACAGATGTGGTTCAGATGATGCCATTGAGTGCGGAGAGCATTGACCTTACTCGATAACTCCTGGACACTATCAGTGGGGTGAGTGATGAGCTAGCGGGACTGTCGGGAGAAGTAACAACGCTCGCCAGGACCATCAGTGAGATAATAGGCCATGAGGGAGGGAGTGTCAGAGGTAGTGCAAACCACGACACTGGCCATGAGGGAGGGAATGTCAGAGGTAGTGCAAACCACGTCACTGGCCATGAGGGAGGGAATGTCAGAGGTAGTGCAAACCACGGCACTGGCATTGAGTGAGGGAATGTCAGAGATAATGCTGGCTATTAGGGAGGGAATGTTGCTGAGACACTGTCAGCTGCATGAGGGACGGCATGTGTGAGTTAGCTGCTGCAATAAGGGAACACGCCCAGACCCTGCGCCCATTGACAGAATCAACTGCCACTCCCACTCCAATCCTCACACCAGCCTCTGAAGAGCCCAAAGCCGGGCCCTCCAACTTGCCGCCTGACACTGATGCCCCCCACCCTCAAGAGGTGCGCAGTACCCGAGATGTTAGAAGGAATAAGCTTTGTACCAAGCCCAGAAACACTGTGCCACCGCCTGCGGGCAGGGGAGAGTCCAAGACCAAGCGCAGCGGGTGGTCTTAGAGTAAGGGGGAGGAGAGATGGATGCAGCCTTTCTTTGCTGCTGTTGTTGTTGTTATTATTGTTACTGTTGTAACTGTCCTGAAATTAAAAGTTCTTTGTAAGTTATGTAAATTTACAAGTGTCTAAGTGATCTTAAAGAGTGATATTAAAGTAAAGTTTGATACAAGAATAATTTTATTAAAGTTAAGTTAAGTACATTGTAAACTTTTGAATAAAATATATTTTACATTAAAACTGAATCATATTCCATTAACAAAACACAACATTACGGAAGTGACCTCCCTCTCCCTCCCCGGACACCAAGCCTTCTGATCGGTTGTCTCTCCCTCTGCTCCCCTGCCGACCCTGGCCCCGAGTGCACTCCTGGTCCGCTGCCCGACCCTAGCCCAGGCCGAAGGGCTTGCTGATCCGCTCCCCCGACAACCCTGGCCCCGAGTGCCCTCCCGGTCCGCTGCCCGACCCTAGCCCAGGCCGAAGGACTTGCCAGTCAGCTCCCCGCCCCTAGCCCAGGCCGAGTGGTCTCCTCCGATTTCCTTACCTACGCCAATTTCTTTAACTCTCCGCAAGGGGTTTTGGAGAGGCCACATACAGAGGTCACAGTCTAAGGATAAGGGGTAAGTCATTTAGGACCGAGATGCGGAGGAACTTCTTCACCCAGAGAGTGGTGAACCTGTGGAATTCTCTACCACAGAAAGTTGTTGAGGCCAATTCACTAAATATATTCAAAAAGGAGTTAGATGAGGTCCTTACTACTAGGGGGATCAAGGGGTATGGCGAGAAAGCAGGAATGGGGTACTGAAGTTGAATGTTCAGCCATGAACTCATTGAATGGCGGTGCAGGCTAGAAGGGCCGAATGGCCTACTCCTGCACCTATTTTTTATGTTTCTAAGCAGAACTGGAGTAACTCTCAACTGGCCAAAGTTCCCTAAATGGCCAGAATTGGCACAGGTGGCTGAAAAAAAAACTTATCTAAAAAAATCGTAACTAACTGAGTTACGCTGTTGCACATTGATTGGGGAAACTGTGGATTTTTAACTTAGGCCAATAAAAGCAGCCTGTTCCAAAAAAAACAGCACAAATCACTGGGGAAAATTGAGCCCAATAAAAGGAATCGCTACTCTGTTTTAAAAATAAGAAACATCAGCAGTTTATAAATCAACAAAACCATTCTGGCAGATATTCTGAAAAACTTGCTAGTCTGCTATGGAGCAATGTACTGTAACTTGTAACTAAATTTACTTTCAGTGCAAGGAAAAAGATCCAAACCAAACTCTGAACAATAACAAGTGTTTAGTTAGAAGTTAACCTAAAGGATTTCAGATTCTTTTTCCTCACAACAGAGTTCTCCCATTTGATGTTGTGCTACTGAGTCAGTCAGTATATTTCACTATGGACCGAATCAGCAACAAGGGGTACAAATGATCCATCTTGAAGAATGAAAAGGGGAAGCTAGAAAATATTGCTCACATTGGAGGTTATTAGACTATGGGATACTTTAGCAAAAATGGCTATTGGCGTAGAGACTTGAATATTATTTAAAAGGGTATTGGTTAAGTATTTGAAAAGAAAGAATCTAAAAGGATATGGGAAAAGAATAGGTAAATGGGACTGGGGCAGATAGCTCCAGTTGAAACATTAGCACAGATACAATGGGTCAAATTCTGTTTCTATGCTTCTATATGCATTCACTGATCTAGATCTTATTTAAGTTCATTAAATGTGTGACATGTATTCCCGTGGTGGCATAGTATGTAAAAGGGGAAGTCTGGCTTACTTCACTTTCACTAGCTGGCACTGTGAGCAATTGTAGCATCTCTACTGCTGCCTCAGCTGAGATCAGCTAACTCAGCGTAGAACTGGGATAACCTGCGACCTTCTGAGTTGTACAGCTTAATGCCACCCTGAGCTGATTATGATCCACCAACTCCTGGTGGAAAGTGCAAGGTATATGGATGTCTGCAGGGTGCTCTCCATGGTTAAATACCCTGCTGGCATTTCCTGTCTTTGTTTACATGGGAAGAATGGTGACATATAGGAATGCTGCTGGCATCAACGGAACAGTAATGTAGCAAGAGTGAGTACTTCAGGAGGGGAAATGAAGGCAGTGGATGTCATAGAATCATAGAAATTTACAGCACAGAAGAAGGCCATTTGACCCATTGTGTCTGTGCTGGCTGAATAAGAGCTATCCAGTCTAATCCCACTTTCCAGCTCTTGGTCCATAGTCTTGTAGGTAACAGCACTTCAAGTGCATATTCAAGTACATTTTAAATGTAATGAGCATTTCTGCCTTTATCACCCTTTCAGACAGTGAGTTCCAAACCCCCACCAGCCTCTGGGTGAAAAAAGTTATCCTCGACTCCCCTCTAATCCTTCTACCAATTACTTTGAATCTATGCTCCCTGGTTATTGATCTCCCTGCTAGGGGAAAGAGGTTCTTCCTATCCACCCTATCTAGGCCCCTCATAATTTTATACACCTCAATAAGGTCTCCCCTCAGCCTCTTCTCTTCCAAAGCAAACAACCTCAGTCTATTCAATCTTTCCTCGTAGCTAAAATTCTCCAGTCCTGGCAACATCCTCGTAAATCTCCTCTGTACCCTCTCCAGTGCAATCACATTTTCCCTGTAATGTGGTGACCAGAACTGTACACAGTACTCTAGTTGTGGCCTAACATGTTTTATACAGTTCAAGCATAACTTCCCTGCTCTTATATTCTATGCCTTGGCTAATAAAGGGAAGTATTCCATATGCCTTCTTAACTATCTTAATTACGTGTCCTGCTACCTTCAGGGATCTGTGTGCATGCACTCCAAGGTCACTCTGTTCCTCTACACTTCCCAGTATCCTCTCATTGTTAGTCCTCCCCAAATGCATTACCTCACACTTCTCTTGATTGAATTCCATTTGGCACTTTTCTGCCAACCTAACCTGTCCATTGACATCTCCTACAGTCTACAGCGTTTTTCCTCATTATAAACCACACAGCCAATTTTTGTATCATCTGTTATTTGGCAAATTGGGTATATGATTAAACTCTGGAAAGATTTGACCCTAAACAAAATAGCTTTCATTACGTAATCTGGCTTGAACAGGAATAGGGCTCTGCTTTTGCCCTAGGTTAATTTGCAATGACCTGTGTTACAATTTCTTGACCGTTGAACTTCTTACTACCCTGCAGAGTGCAAACCAGAGCTCCATTTCCGATGTGGAGACGGCAGGTGTGTGCTGAAGACCTGGCTTTGTGACGGGGACCATGACTGCACAGACAAGTCTGATGAGGTTAACTGCTGTAAGTCATCAATTCACCATGAACATTACAGTTTATCATTAAGACTAGAACTTGGGAATAGATTGGGAAACATATCCGGAACCCTCATGGTCCCTAGTGGTACATAAGGAAGGATTTGTGTACTTGGACTGTTTCACGTGAAAATCTTAAATAAGGAACAAAACTATATAACTAACTTATTGTGCAGGCAATGCTTTGACCTATCTTCTATGCTTGTAGTCATGCAGCGCAATACGAATGCAAATTAAATGTGTAATCATGTTCTGTGAACATGTGTGCAAAAAATAGGAAAATATATACAACATAATCTGGGTCAAATGTACAACACATCTTAATGTATAATACATCTGTGTGTGCCAACTGATTAATTAGATACAACATCATAAACAAAATGCTGAGTTAATTACTATCCTCTGACTCCTGTTGGAAAATACAAGTATTCGGATGTCAATTCTAAACAAAATGCTGTAAACAAAAGCTAGATGTGTATCACTTATTAAAACAAAAGTGATTGCTTATTACATTAGACCCGAACAATAAACCATCAATGAGGTTAAAGAAGAACTACCCAGATAGATTTGTTTTCAGATAGATTTGTTTTCAGTAGGTCAATATTCTATATTGTACCTCAATTTTCTCACCACCTCTCCTAAAGGCATTGATGCTTGCTGGATATAATTCTATATGGCAGCTGTTCTTCATGTGCAAACCGAATTAGTGAGTGACAGAGGACTATGGAGACCACCAAAACTAAGGCAAGTCTGTTCTTGACAGATAAGCCCCCAAATTTATGGTGGGTTACAGCACTGCCGGAAGTCTGGTGGGGAACAACTTCCGCCTGCCAAATGGCTCCAACAGTGTCCAAAATCCTGGGGTTAGCCGTATTTCCATATTTTTGGTTGGCACTTGCATCATTTTGGTGCAGCATTGTTGTCCATCCCAACAAGGGTGAGGAATTTTATTCCATCAGCTTGCTGCACCATCCCAGAGTTGGCTGAGCTAGCCGTTGAAAGGAGAATTTAAATTTGTCGCTTATCCAGTAACAATAAATGACCACATGCAAATTGACTTTTAAAGCCCTACTTCCACAGAATTAAGTTCTGGTATGTAAAGTATGACTGAATATGTTTTGGGGATAACTGAGGTGAACTGGTAGGATTTAGGATGCCTGAGGTTATCCTGCCAGTTCTATCTTTTCCAGTGTTGTCAGCACTGAGCAGAGATGTGTACAAGAACAACCTGCTCCAACTTCCTGCATAATTGTTGGTGGTTGTAAAATGGGGAGGAGACATGGCTGATCTGGGTCCCACTTCATTCTTTAACCCCTCACCTCCTTTCTGCAAAAATTACATTAAAAAAACAAAGGAATTTCAGGGCTATGCTCGCTGGACTTTAGGGTCTAAGAATATAAGAACATGAGAATTAGGAGCGGGAGTAGACCATACTGCCCCTCGAGCCTCCTCCGTCATTCAATAAGATCATCTTTCCACTTTCCCGCCCGATCCCCAGAACCATTCATTCCCTTAGAGTCCAAAAATCTATCTATCTCAGCCTTGAATATACTCAACGATTCAGTATCCACAGTCCGTTGGGGTAGAGAATTCCAAAGATTCACAACACTCTGAGTCAAGTAATTCCTCCTCATCTCAGTCTTAAATGGACGACCCCTTATTCTGAGACTATGCCCCTAGTTCTAGACTCTCCAGCCAGGGGAGACAACCTCTCAGAATCTACCCTGTCAATCCTCTTTCAGAAACTTTTATGTCTCAATGAGATCACCTCTCATTCTCCTAAACACCAGAGAGTATATGTCCAATCATAACCCTCTCATCCCGGGAATTAATCAAGTGAGCCTTCATGGCACCACTCTAAGGCAAGTATATCCTTCCCCAGATAAGGGACCCAAGTTTCCACACGCGCCTAGAATGGCACAGTCCCGACCTGGACGCCCGTTTTTCGCGCCACAAAGTGCGCCTAAAAAAATCCTCAGTATTCTCCACCTACTTGCAGGTCTTCTGGCCCTCGTCGCAGCCAGCACGAGCTGTGGGGGGGCGGAGCCAGGACCCTGCGCTGAAAACAGTGCCGGGACCTCTGCACATGCGCGCTACAGTGGGCACGCAAGTGCAGTAGCTCCAGGCGCCGGACTGTGCGGGAGGGGCCCGAAGCACGCAGCCCCTAGCCCTGGCTGAATGGCCTCACTGGGGCTGCGTGAATAAGGCTGCTCCCACGGCCAGCTCCTGCTTCCCCCCGCCCCCGACCAGACCCGACACCCGCTCCCCCCCGCCCCGACCAGGCCCGACACCCGCTCCCCGCCCCCCCCCTGCCTCCGGACCAGACCCGACGCCCGCACCCCGCCCCCCCCCCCACCCCGCCTCTGGACCAGACCCGACACCCGCGCCCTCCCCTCCACGACTGACCCGACCTGACCTGCGCTCCTCTTCCCGCTCCCGCCCCCCCGACTGGACCCGACCCGTCCCGCGCTCCCGCCCCCCGACACGACCCCCCCCCCCCCACTGGACCCGACCCGACTCCCGCTCCCGGACTGGATCTGACCTGACCTCCCCCCCTCTCTCTCTCTCTCTCCCCCCCTCTCTCTCTCCCTCCCTAGCCCCTCTCTCTCTCCCCCTCTCTCTCTCTCTCTCTCTCTCTCTCTCTCTCTCTCTCTCTCTCTCTCTCTCTCTCTCTCTCTCTCTCTCTCTCTCTCTCACTCTCTCTCTCTCTCTCCTCCCCCCTCTCCCTCCCTCCTCCCCCCTCTCCCTCCCTCCCTCCCTCTCCCTCTCCCTCCCTCCGCCCCCTCCCTCTCTCCTCTCTCTCCCTCTCTCCTCTCTCTCCCCCTTCCCTCCCTCCCTCTCTCTCTCTCCCCCCTCCCTCCCTCTCTCTCTCACCCCCCCTCCCTCCCTCTCTCTCTCTCCCCTCCCCCTCCCTCCCTCTCTCTCTCTCCCCCCCTCCCTCCCTCTCTCTCTCCCCCCCCGAACCGAACCTCCCTGACCCGACCCGGCCCGACGCCACCTACCTGTAAATCTGGTGCTGGGGACAGGCCCTGCCCGAAGTCTCGGGCCGGCCCATTCAGCCTTCGGTCCCGAAAGGCCTGCCTGAAGCACTTTCACACAGATAGGTAGATGGTTTATTTAATCTTTTCTTTGCTTATAAATGTTTATTCAGGTTGGATTTATTTGTATAATATTTGTATAAGTATAAATAAGGATTTATTATAGAATTTAATGACTTCCCTTCCCCCAACCCCCCCTCCTCATTCTGGACGCCTAATTTTTAACCTGCGCCTGATTTTTTAATGTGTAGAACAGGTTTTTTCAGTTCTACAAAAATCTTCACTTGCTCCATTCTACTTTAGTTTGGAGTACGTTTTCACTGTGGAAACTTTCAAATCAGGTGTCAGTGGCCGGACACGCCCCCTTTTGAAGAAAAAATTCTGTTCCAAAGTAGAACTGTTCTACCTGACTAGAACTGCAGAAAAGAAAATGTAGAGAATTGCGATTTCTAAGATAGTCCGTTCTCCACCAGTTGCTCCTAAAAATCAGGCGCAAATCATGTGGAAACTTGGGCCCAATGAGACCACAACTGTGAACAGTTGTGATCTTACCAAAGCTCTGTACAATTGTAGTAAGACTTCTTTACTCTTGTACTCCAACCCCTTTGCAATAACGGCCAACATGCCATTTGCCTTCCTAATTGCTTGTTGTAGCTGCATACTAACTCTCTGGGCTGGATTATTGGCTTTTAGGATTTCGGGACGTTATGACGACGGGGCAGTCTTGATACCACCTGGAAAAAGTTTGCGCTTCAGTCAACAAAACTTTACAGCTGGGCCCTGAGCGTGAGGCGGAGCGGTAAGGGAGGTGTTACACACCTCTCTTCGGGTGCTAGGCCGGCTGAGCATGCGAAAATCCCGAGGTAGAGAGCTGGCCTGGGAGCGCTCTAAGAGAGGCCTGGGGAGAGAAAAGAAACCTGAAAAATAAACACCAAAAATATTCTCAATGCATAGCCCACGCCATCTAAACATAAATCGCAAAAAAAAGAAAAGTAAAAGCAATCACACTTACCTGAGGTCGTCATTATTTACCTCACTGCAGCCGCTACAGCTTGGATTGCCTTTCATCATAGAGCTGGAGGTATGAGTGTTGGTGCCTGTAAACCCGTGGGGGGTAAGCCCTCCTCCCACACATCTTCGGTCTCACTTCATCCGTGGGCCGACATGGCCAACAGCTCTTCTACCCAGCTTAACGCCGCCTGGCAATAGCATGTAGCATGATTCGCTGTCGAACTAGTAATGCCCCCATTAAATGTTCTCACTCACACTATAAGGGCACGGTAATGGCAGATAAAAGTACCATTTGCAAGTCGGAGCTTCACGCAGCATGATGTGCGCAACTGTTGCAGTCAATGTGACCTGCAATGTAGGAGCCTCATCCCTCCATTTAAATACACTGCCAATCCCGCCTGCTGCACCCTGAGAACTCCTGGTTTTTCACACATTTCCTGGGGCGGAAATTAAATGCGGTGTTAGGGCTTAATTTTGCATCCAGGGTGCTAGTAGAGCATTGCACGACAATTGACGTCATGATCTCAGTGAAACTAGAGGTCGGGGCGGTAAGTTTTTGCACCACCGCAAACCATGAGCCAAATTTGCTGGCCAGGTGGTAAAAGCTGGATGCTCGCCGTAACACCTGGAAATACCGTTTAACGCCCCTCTGGGGCGCTAACAGAGGCACAAGCGAGCCAAAAATTCAGCCCTATGAATGTAATTAATCTCCTGACGGGCCAAACTCAGTAAAATCTCTCACTGACCAGTAAATGAACAAATGCTGCAGGACATCAGTCCAACATTACAGAAGCATTACAACACTACAGCTTCTTCTGAAGCTATGTCCTTGGCAGCCAAGATGGCAATGGCGCAACAACCGGGCATCTCCAATCCGACGATATCGGGCGGTCAGGGACGAGGAAATTGGTAAAATGGTTAAAAACGCAACACCGGGGCCAGGGGGCCACGGGCAGCGGGAACCGGCGGGAAGCAGGAATCAGAGTATCGGCGGGAATTGGCGGGTGGCGAGGAGCGCCATCAACGAGGTCGGGACCCAGGGAAGGTACAGCACGGACCAGCAGGGGGGTCGGGACACGAGGCCAGCAGCGAGGTCAGGACCCAGAGAAGGCTCAGCAGAGACCAGTAGCAAGCTCGGGAGGCTGCGGCCAGCAGCCTAGTTGGGACACGAGGCTTGAATACGCGTGGTCATTAAAAACCAGTGACAAAAACGTGAGCGGCTGGAGAGAGAGCGGAAAAGCGCAGGAGAGCAGTGCACTGGAGTTGGAGCCGGCGGGGGCCCGGGGTACAGTGTCAGTATTTTAGGGACAAATTCGCAAGCTACTCCAAGATCAATGTGCTCACCTACACTGCGATCTCTGAAAAGCAGGGAGAGAGGACCTGATGGAGGGAGGGAGGGGTTCAGTAGGAATGTGTGTGTGTGTGTGCGTGTATGTGTGTGTGTGTGTGTGCGCGTGCTAGGCCCATGCAGCAGAGCCTGGTCTCCAATCGTCTCGGATCCCCTTGCCACTGGAGTAAGACCTTGCTCTGTCAAGTTCGTGTGGTAGCTGGTGTGCAACAGCCACCCCAAGTTAAAAGAATTCACGCACAGGCATATTCCGCCCTTTAAAATGAAGTTCAGAACTAGAATATCAGGACCCTCGTGGACAACCACAACAGCGACAGACCGGAATGTCGTACTGCTATCATTGCCCGGGAACTCAGACGCTACGACATTGACATTGCAACTCTGAGTGAGACACGGCGGGCAAGAGAAGGTCAGCTCAAGGAACAAGGTGGTGGATACACCTTCTTCTGAAAAGGCAAACCAGAAGAAGAACGCCATCTCCATGGGGTTGGCTTCTCTATTAAAAATGAGCTCGTTTGGTGTCTTAGAGATTCACCCCACGGGATAAACAAACGCCTCATGACCCTTCAACTCCTTCCATGTCTGTAGGTAAAATATGATCAATGTGAACAAACCTAACCTGTCCATGATCAAACATCTTGACCAAATATGTGCGTGGACCACATATCTTCACCACTCTTCCTGGTAACCACTTTAACCATTTATAGTGATGGTTCTTCACTTTCACCTTCTGATTTAATTTCACACTTCTCTCTTTTACTCCACCTCTATCATGATTCTCTTTCTGTCTTAATAGTTTCTCCTCTACGGACTGTACCAAGTTTGGATTTAACAACGAGAATCTGGTTCGTGGCTGTCATTTGAGAAACAACTCTGCTGGTGTTCTACCAGTAGTTGTATGAGGAATATTACAATACATAATTAGAAAATTAGCCAATTTGTGGTCCAATGACAACTGCGGTTTCTTTGGATTGGGATAGAAACATAGAAACATAGAAAATAGGTGCAGGAGTAGGCCATTCGGCCCTTCGAGCCTGCACCACCATTCAATAAGATCATGGCTGATCATTCCCTCAGTTCCCCTTTCCTGCTTTCTCTCCATACCCCTTGATCCCCTTAGCCGTAAGGGCCATATCTAACTCCCTCTTAAATATATCCAATGAACTGGCATCAACAACTCTCTGCGGCAGGGAATTCCAGAGGTTAACAACTCTCTGAGTGAAGAAGTTTCTCCTCATCTCAGTCCTAAATGGCTTACCCCTTATCCTAAGACTATGTCCCCTGGTTCTGGACTTCCCCAACATCGGGAACATTCTTCCCGCATCTAACCTGTCCAGTCCCGTCAGAATCTTATACGTTTCTATGAGATCCCCTCTCATCCTTCTAAACTCCAGTGAATAAAGGCCCAGTTGATCCAGTCTCTCCTCATATGACAGTCCAGCCATCCGTGGAATCAGTCTGGTGAACCTTCGCTGCACTCCCTTAGTAGGGATCTAACATCTGTTTGATGAGGGCATGATTTACAATTTGTACAGTGCGCTCTGCTGCACCATTTGAAGCAGGGTGTTACGGTTTCACACCATGAACTGTGCAAATTCTTCTGAACAAAATTCTGGTCAATTATCAGAAACAATTTCTTCTGGGAGGCCAAATGAAGAAAATAATCTTCGCAAAATGTCTAATGTTTTACTTGTTATTTTCCGCATTGGAAACACCTCGACCCACTTCGAATGGCTATCAATCACAATGAACAATTGTTGTCCTTCTAGCTCAACAAAATTGATATGTAGCCTTTGCCACACCCTGGGAGGCTATTTCCATGGCTGTAATGGTACTGATGGTGGTTTCTTGCTTACCGATTGACATGTCGTACACTGACCGACAATGTACTCTATATCTTTATCTAGACCTGGTCACCAAAGTAACTGCATACAACACTATTGGTCAAGCACATTCCCAGGAATGGGTCATGAAGATCTCCAAATAATTTGGACCTGAATTTATTTGGTATAACCACTCTTGCACCCCACATGATACAATCTTTATCGACTGATAATTCATTCCTACGAATGAAGAATGGATGAATATCATTGTCTGTTACCTGGTTTGGCCAGCTATTTGCAATGTAATCATACACCTTTGACATAACTGGGTCACGTTTGGTTGCTCTACCAATCTCTTCAGCTGTGACTGGCAGTTCATCAATGTATGAAAAATAGAACAGTTCTTCACTATCGGGTGTAACTTGTGATGGGGAAGGCAATTTAGACATAGCATCAGCATTACTGTGATCAGCTGATCGTTTGTATTCAATATCATACAAATATGCTGACAAATTCAAAGCCCATCTCTGCATTCGGGCTGCAGCTAATATTGGAACTGGGGACTTTGGATGGAGGATTGCTGTCAAGGATTTATGATCAGTATTGATGGTAAAATTACAACCATACAAGTATTTGTGGAACTTCTTGACCCCAAAAATTAATGCCAAAGCTTCCCTTTCGATTTGCGCATAATTACGCTCACTCGCACTGAGAGTGTGTGAAGCAAAAGCAATTGGTTTCTCCTCCTCACTATGTAGTACATGAGAGATCACTGCCCCAGCTCCATATGGAGAGGTGTCACATGTTAGCTTGATCTCCTTCGATACGTCATAGAGAACCAACATGGTGCTCTCTACCAATTGGCTTTTACACTCCTTGAATGCTATATCGCATTCTTCTGACCACTTCCAATGGACCTGTTTTTTTCAATAGTTCATTCAGTGGATGTAACACTGCAACCAAATTTGGTAGGAACTTCCCATAATAGTTCAAAAGACCTCAAAATGATCGAAGTTTAGTGACATTCTTGAGAGTGGGTGCATTTCTGATTGCATCCAGCTTTCCCTTGGTTGGATGTAAACCATCTTTGTCTACGGATGTTTAGTGTAAGACCCACGCTTTCGTACGCCTCAGGGAAGATGTTGACTATGACTTGGAGTTCAGTCTCTGAATGTGCGCAGATGCAAGCGTCGTCCAACTCACGGTCTACAGCGCTGTAGTGATATCAGCCCTCCTGTATGGCTCAGAAACGTGGATCATATACAGTAGACACCTCAAATTGCTGGTGAAATACCACCAATGATGTTTCCGCAAGATCCTGCAAATCCCCCGGGAGGACAGACGCACCAACGTTAGCATCCTCCATCAGGCCTACATCCCCAGCATCGAAGCACTGACCACACTCGACCAGCTCCGTTGGGCAGGCCACATTGTTCGCGTGCCTGACACAAGACTCCCAAAGCAAGCACTCTACTCGGAACTCCTACACAGCAAGCGAGCCCCAGGCGGGCAGAGAAAACGTTTCAAGGACACCCTCAAAGCCTCCTTGATAAAATGCAACATTCCCTCCTACACCTGGGAATCCCTGGCCAAAGACCGCCCTAAGTGGAGGAGTGCATCTGGGACGGTGTTGAGCACCTCGAGTCTCGTCGCCGAGAGCATGCAGAAAACAAGCGCAGGCAGCGGAAGGAGCGTGCGGCAAACCATTCTCGCCCACCCTTTCCTTCAATGACTGTCTGTCTCACCTGTGACAGAGACTGTAATTCCCGCATTGGACTGTTCAGTCACCTGAGAACTCACTTTTAGAGTGGAAGCAACTCTTCCTCGATTTCGAGGGACTGCCTATGATAATGACCCTAAGTACTCCACTGAGTTTTGAGATAACTCACACTTGCGAACAGTCACTCGTACTCTGTGCTTCTCTAGCCATTTGAGGACTTCATTCAATATGGTATTATGAATATGCCTGTTTGGTGCTGAAATTAGTATGTCATCTAAATAGCATACTACCCCTTCAATACCTTGCAAAATCTGGTTCATCACCCCATGGAATATGCCGGGGTGGAAGACACTCCAAATAGTAGCCTATTAAATTGATATAGGCCTAGTGAGTATTTAAAGTCAAGCATGACTTGGACTCCTCATCTAGTTCAAGTTTTAAATAGGCATTTGTTAGATCCAACTTTGAGAAGATTTGACCACCTGTTAGTGTTTTGAACAAATCTTCTACATTTGGCAATGTATTGGGGAGATTACCCTCTAGAACCTGGTTTACGGTTATTTTATAATCCTGGACTTGTTGTTGAGCAATTCGGAGCTGGCTCTGGGATCTCCCCCATCCAGAGCTCGCTGATCTCCCCCAGATGATCTCTTACCGGACTTCTCTATGAGACTGACTCAGCTGCTATTACTTCGAGGACTTTGGAGAGCATCCGACCTATCCTCAGGTTTGGATCTTACCTTCTTGTCTCTCTCCGCTCCCAAGGCGCCGAGATCTCTACCACTCTGCACTGGCCCTAAAAGCTGGCGGTGGCACAGACAGCTGAAGGGCCAGCTTTTTCACGCTGAAAGTGAGGTGCGCACTTTTACCGCATCACTACTGCCACAAACCTCACACCACCATGAGAGTCGGTTGATCATGGCGGTGGCCCACAACGCTGCTAAACCCCCCCGGGCCAGTTGAGCCCAAAGCATCGGCCATTCGATTTTGACGAATAGCCGCCGCAAACGGGCAATAAAGGGACCGTGAATTTTGAGGCCATGAACTATGTATAGTATGCGCCTCAAAGCACTGGAGAAGTACCACCAACCCTGCAAATTCATTGGCAGGATAGGCGCACCTACATCAGCGTTCTCTCTCAGGCCAACATCCCCAGCATCGAGGCATTGACTACGCTTGACCAGCTCCAGTGGGCAGACCACATTGTCCACATGCCCAATGCTAGATTCCTGAAACAAGCACTCTACTCCGAGCTACGACACAGCAGACGAATCCCAGGAGGACAGAGAAAATGCTTCAAAGACACCCTCAAAGCCTCCTTGAAAAAAATGCAACACCCCACTGACTATTGGGAATCCCTGGCCCAAGACCGGTCAAAGTGGAGGAGGAGCATCCGAGAAGGTACTGAACACTTTGAGTCTCTTCGCTGGGAGCACGAGGAAGCCAAGCACAAAAGGCGGAAGGAGCGGACAACAAATCAAGCATCCCATCCACGCATCCCTCCAACCACCATTTGCCCCACCTGTGACAGAGACTATAGATTCCGCATTGGTCTCATCAGTCATCTTAGAACTCATTTTAGTGTGGAAGCAAATCATTCTCCACTCCGGGGGACTGCCTAAGAAGAAAATTACAGAAGTAAATCTTCAGCAATGTAAATGACAATCAAAGTAAATCCTTTTTATATAGTAATAATCTCCTTCACCCACTACACTTTAGTCAGTAAATTTCTCTATACCCTAAAATGCCTAACTACTTCAAAGGATTTCTTTAAAATGATGAGATATTCAAATCTGTTTCACATTTTATGAAATCGGGCTCCTGGTTAAGAGCCTCATTCCCTATATGTGCTCACACTAGACAAGATTCCCCATTGGGAGTCCCATTTCATAAAACCAGCCCTTATGTAATCATATCCTAGACTAGGGCTTGAACTCAGAGGTGAGAATGTTACCAACAGAGTCAAGCTCAGTTTGCTGGTGGGTGTTTTCTTTAGCAGCAGTTAAGTAATCCGTAGCATTTTGCTGAATATAGCGGTTGTGGTTTGAGTTGCACGTTTTGAGTCTAAACAACGAAAGCAAATAGAAACAGGGATCAAACATTAAGCAATTCAGATTCTGTCTGCTTATTGAGTCATTCATAATAAATGGCAGACATTCCTAGTCAACCACCATTTTGCAATAAATATTCCGTCTACTTTTCACCATAATTAAACATTTTGTTAAGAGCTTGTACACAGAGTGTTTGTAAACTGTAATATGGGGTGATCCATGACTGAAATAGGTGACACTTTTTTTTATAAAAGAGAAATAGTTGATGCGAACTCTGTAGCCTGAACATATTCCTGTTAATGTGTTATTTCTACTTTGTCTTCTGTCTGTGTAATTCTGAATACAATGCCTGTAAAAGGCACCAACAATAGCTACACTATCATGTACAGGAATAAAATCTAATGGTATTTAAAACTATTCCATTCTTGTATTTAAGGCCGGAGCCCTGCTCAATGGCAGAATTTTTTAAAAGTATCTTAGGATAAGATGAAGCAACTTTGTTATTAATTTTAAATTACACTTTTTGAAAAAGAGCTGTGACCTGGAAGCGAGGAGAATCAGGAAGCTGAGAGGAGTCACAGACACATCACAAACAGCCTCAGAATTATAGTGACGATGTCAGCATTGATTGAGAAATTAGCCAGCTTATAGTAAATGATAAAAAGTATAGTATCTGACTTCTACAATTATACTCTGGCTGTCTTTCAGATAACTACTAAAATGAGGTCATTAGCTGCATAGAAGGAGGCGATTTGGCTCATCATAAGAACATAAGAATTGGGAACAGGAGTAGGCCATCCAGCCCCTCGAGCCTGCTCCGCCATTCAATAAGATCATGGCTGATCTGGCCGTGGACTCAGCTTCACTTACCCGCCCGTCCCCGTAACCCTTAATTCCCTTATTGGTTAAAAATCTAACTATCTGTGATTTGAATACATTCAATGAGCTAGCCTCAACTGCTTCCTTGGGCAGAGAATTCCACACATTCACAACCCTCTGGGAGAAGAAATTCCTTCTCAACTCGATTTTAAATTGGCTCCCCCATATTTTGAGGCTGTGCCCCCTAGTTCTAGTCTCCCCGACCAGTGGAAACAACCTCTCTGCCTCTATCTTGTCTATCCCTTTCATTATTTTAAATGTTTCTATAAGATCACCCCTCATCCTTCTGAACTCCAACGAGTAAAGACCCAGTCTACTCAATCTATCATCATAAGGTAACCCTCTCATCTCCGGAATCAGCCTAGTGAATCATCTCTGTACTCCCTCCAAAACTAGTATATCCTTCCTTAAGTAAGGTGACAAAAACTGCACGCAGTACTCCAAGTGCGGCCTCACCAATATCCTATACAATTGCAGCAGGACCTCCCTGCTTTTGTACTCTAACCCTCTCGCCAAGATTCCATTCGCCTTCCTGATTACCTGCTGCACCTGCAAACTAACTTTTTGGGATTCATGTATAAGGACCCCCAGTTCCCTCTGCACTGCAGCATGTTGTAATTTCTCCCCATTCAAATAATATTCCCTTTTACTGTTTTTTTTCCCAAGGTGGATGACCTCACACTTTCCGACATTGTATTTCATCTGCCAAACCTTAGCCCATTCGCTTAACCTATCTAAATCTCTTTGCAGCCTCTCTGTGTCCTCTACACAACCCGCTTTTCCACTAATCTTTGTTTCATCTGCAAATTTTGTTACACTACACTCTGTCCCCTCTTCCAAGTCATCTATGTATATTGTAAACAGTTGTGGTCTCAGCACCGATCCCTGTGGCACACCACTAACCACCGATTTCCAACCCAAAAAGGACCCATTTATCCCGACTCTCTGCTTTCTGCTCGCCAGCCAATTCTCTATCCATGCTAATACATTTCCTCTGACTCCGGGTACCTTTATCTTCTGCAGTAACCTTTTGTGTGGCACCTTATCGAATGCCTTTTGGAAATCTAAATACACCACATCCATCAGTACACCTCTATCCACCATGCTCGTTATATCCTCAAAGAATTCCAGTAAATTAGTTAAACATGATTTCCCCTTCATGAATCCATGTTGCATTTGCTTGATTGTACTATTCCTATCTAGATGTCCTGCTATTTCTTCCTTAATGATAGCTTCAAGCATTTTCCCCACTACAGATGTTAAACTAACCGGCCTATAGTTACCTGCCTTTTATCTGCCCCCTTTTTTAAACAGAGGCGTTACATTAGCTGTTTTCCAATCCGCTGGTACCTCCCCAGAGTCCAGAGAATTTTGGTAGATTATAACGAGTGCAGCTGCTATAACTTCCGCCATCTCTTTTAATACCCTGGATGCATTTCATCAGGACCAGGGGACTTGTCTACCTTGAGTCCCATTAGCCTGTCCAGCACTACCCCGCTAGTGATAGTGATTGTCTCAAGGTCCTCCCTTCTCACATTCCTGTGACCATCAATTTTTGGCATGGTTTTTGTGTCTTCCACTGTGAAGACCGAAGCAAAATAATTGTTTAAAGTCTCAGCCATTTCCACATTTCCCATTATTAAATCCCCCTTCTCATCTTCTAAGGCACCAACATTTACTTTAGTCACTCTTTTCTGTTTTATATATCTGTAAAAGCTTTTACTATCTGTTTTTATGTTTTGCGCATGTTTACTTTCGTAATCTATCTTTCCTTTCTTTATTGCTTTCATAGACATTCTTTGCTGTTGTTTAAAATGTTCCCAATCTTCTAGTTTCCCACGAACCTTGGCCACCTTATACGCATTGGTTTTTAATTTGATACACTCCTTTATTTCCTTGGTTATCCACGGCTGGTTATCCCTTCTCTTACCACCCTTCTTTTTCACTGGAATATATTTTTGTTGAGCACTATGAAAGAGCTCCTTAAAAGTCCTCCACTGTTCCTCAATTGTGCCACCATTTAGTTTGTGTTTCCAGTCTACTTTAGCCAACTCTGCCCTCATCCCACTGTAGTCCCCTTTGTTTAAGCATAGTATGCTCGTTTGAGACACTACTTCCTCACCCTCAACCTGTATTACAAATTCAACTATACTGTGATCACTCATTCCGAGAGGATCTTTTACGAGGAGATCGTTTATTATTCCTGTCTCATTACACAGGACCAGATCTAAGATCGCTTGCTCCCTTGTAGGTTCTGTAACATACTGTTCTAAGAAACAATCCCGTATGCATTCTATGAATTCCTCCTCAAGGCTACCCCGTGCGATTTGATTTGACCAATCGATATGTAGGTTAAAATCCCCCATGATTACTGCCGTTCCTTTTTCACATGCCTCCATTATTCCCTTGATTATTGCCCGCCCCACCGTGAAGTTATTATTTGGGGGCCTATAAACTATGCCCACCAGTGACTTTTTCCCCTTACTATCTCTAATCTCCACCCACAATGATCCAACATTTTGTTCATTAGAGCCAATATCGTCTCTCACAACTGCCCTGATATCTTCCTTTATTAACAGAGCAACCCACCTCCTTTCCCTTTTTGTCTATCTTTCCGAATTGTCAGATACCCCTGTATGTTTAATTCCCAGTCTTGGCCACCCTGCAACCACGTTTCTGTAATGGCCACCAAATCATACCCATTTTTAATGATTTGTGCCGTCAACTCATTTACTTTATTTCGAATGCTGCGTGCGTTTAGGTAGAGTGTTTTAATACCAGTTTTTAAACCATAATTTTTAGTTTTGACCCCTCCTGCAGCCCCTTTATATTCATACATATTGTCCCTTCCTATCACCTTGTGGTTTACACTTACCCCAGTGCTACTCTGCTCTGTTGCCTCTTGCCTTTTGCATTCTTTTTTGGGATCATGTTTATCTGAGCTCTCATCCATTCTAACTAGCTCAGAGCCCTCTTCTGTGTTCCGAATACTCCTTGCATTGAGGCACCGAGCTTTCATGCTTGCCTTTTTATTACACCTTGACCCTTTAGAATTTTGCTGTACAGTGGCCCTTTTTGTTTTTTGCCTTGGGTTTCTCTGCCCTCCACTTTTACCATCTCCTTTCTGTCTTTTGCTTTTGTCTCCTTTTTGTTTCCCTCTTGCTCCCTGCATTGGTTCCCATCCTCCTGCCATATTAGTTTAACTCCCCCCCAACAGCACTAGCAAACACTCCCCCTAGGACATTGGTTCCGGTCCTGCCTAGGTGCAGACCGTCCGGTTTGTACTGGTCCCACCTCCCCCAGAACCGGTTCCAACGCCCCAGGAATTTGAATCCCTTCCTGCTGCACCACTGCTCAAGCCGACTCTGCTGGATAAACTAGACCTAATCTTATGGGCTCCCTCTCTCTCCATAGCCCTATATCATCCTCTGCTTCAAATATTATTCCAATTTTTTCTTCAAATATTTACTGCTCTCTCCTTAAATCACTTTGTGTGGCAGTGTTCAATGTCCAAAAGCCCTCTGTGCAAAGACATTTCTTCTGTCTCTTTCCTTACTATCTTAGTGACAATTTTAAGTTGACCCCTTGACACTGACCAGAGAAAATAGTCTTTCACTAGTCACGTTATCAAAATGCTTCTTAACTTTAAAACCTCTAATATGTCTCTTCTTAGCTTTCTTTACACCAGTGGAAATAGTCCCAATATTTCAAGTCTGCCCTCGTAATTACATTTTTCCATCCCTGCCATCATTGAATCTAAACTCTTTTTGGCTTTAATGTCCTTTCTATAATGGGACACCCAAAACTACACACAATATTCTAACTGTGATTAATTAATGTTTTCTACAAACTTATCATTACTTCTTTATTCTTGTACTGTATGAAACCTATTTATGAAACTCAAAATGCTGTTGGTCTTTTTATTATGTCTTCATTGACCTGCAATCACATTCTGAGAAAATGATGAATTTGAATTCCTAGATCACTTTGTTACTTCACACACTCCAGCATTTTTCCATTGAGTGTAATCTCCTATTCTTTGCTTTTCCTCCCAAAATGTATTACCTCACACTTTTCCACATTAAATTGCATTTACCACCTGTCTACCCGTTCTGTAACCTGTCTGTCATCCTGAGGTATTTTACAGTCCTCCTCCTCCTCATCATCATCATAGACAGTCCCTCAGAATCAAGGAAGACTTGCTTCCAATCTTAAAATGAGTCCCTAGGTGGCTGAACAGTCCAATACAAGAACCACAGTCCCTGTCACAGGTAGGACAGATAGTCGTTGAGGGAAAGGGTGGGTGGGACAGATTTGCCGCACGCTCTTTCCGCTGCCTGCGCTTGATTTCTGCATGCTCTCGGCAATGAGACTCGAGGTGCTCAGCACCCTCCCAGATGCACTTCCTCCACTTAGGGCGATCTTTGGCTTGGGATTCCCAGGTGTCAGTGGGGATGTTGCACTTTATCAGGTAGGCTTTGAGGGTGTGCTTGTAACGTTTCCTCTGCCCACCTTTGGCTCGTTTGCCGTGAAGGAGTTCCGAGTAGAGCACTTGCTTTGGGAGTCTCGTGTCTGGCATGCGGACATTGTGGCCTGCCCAGCGTAGCTGATCAAGTGTGGTCAGTGCTTCAATGCTAGGGATGTTGGCCTGGTCGAGGACGCTAATGTTGGTGCGTCTGTCCTCCCAGGGGATTTGCAGGATCTTGCGGAGACATCATTGGTGATATTTCTCCAGCGACTTGAGGTGTCTACTGTACATGGTCCATGTCTCTGAGCCACACAGGAGGGCGGGTATTACTACAGCCCTGTAGACCATGAACCTGGTGGCAGTTTTGAGGGACTGGTCTTCAAACACTCTTTTCCTCACTCTTAACTCTTTACTGAACTCCCTACTTTTGTGTTGTCAGCAAATTTTGATATTGATATTCCCTATGCCCAATTCATTTATATGTACCAAGAACAAAATTAGACCCAGCACTGATCCCTGGAGTACATTACTTCTAATCTTTCTTCACAACACCCATTAACCCTAACACTTGGTTTCCTGTCCATCAACCAACTTACAGCACAGCTGCTAATTTTCATCTTATACCACATGCCTGAATTTTTCTAACAAGCCTCTTGTGAGACATCTTATCAAAAGCCTTCTGAAAAGTCATATGTACTACATTAGATGCAGTATATTAGATGCATTCCCTTTATATCTCCAATTAGTCATTTCTTCAAAAAGCTCTATTAAACGTGTAAAGCAAAACTTGCCTTTTACAAATCCATGCTGACTGTCCTTGATTAACCCATGCATTTCTAAATGCTCCCTAAATTATCTCCTGAATTCTAAAGAATTTAAATTCTAACAGTTTGTCCACAACTTAAATTAGACTAAATGCTCTATAGTTACCCATTTGAGCAAGGATGTTACATTAACTACTCTCCAGTCCTATGGCACAATTTACATATTTAAGGAGGATTGGAAAATTGTGGCCAGAACCTCTGCTATCTTCTGTCTGACTTATTTCAACATCCTAGGGTGCGTGTCACCAGGGCTTGGTGGTTTATATACCTAGCATTGTACAAATTATTTTCCATGCCATTTCCTTTTCCTTTTCCTTGTAGTTCTTTATCCTGGTATCCTTTATTTTCTTAAAGAAATAGTTTTGAATTCCCTTTGAAATGCCCACATTAAGAGTCCATGGAAGTTCCCTACAGTCCTATCAGTCATCTAGCTCCAATACATCTTTTTGTTAGTAAAGCTATCAACAGTCTTTTATATCCAGGGACTTCCTTCACCACTGTATTTATTTCTTGCATCACAGTGTGTGAGACCTCATTCGTATTCATGAGTTCACTTCTTACTCTATTTCACATTGGAACAAATGGTCTTTAAATGTTGTTAAAAATAAATTCATTTTAATGTAATATTTTAACATTTTAAAATAATTAAAATTGTTTTCCAGCTTGCAAGAGCCAGGGTCTAATGGAATGCAGTAATGGCCGATGTATTCCAAGCATTTTCCACTGTGACGGTGAAAATGATTGTGAAGACTGGAGTGATGAGCGAAACTGTTCCAAATCTCATGGTTTGTAATTCTTCTTAATGCTGTACAAACAATTGAGAAAGCTGGAATTCCCACAACTTGAAAGGAGGAAATCATTCATGCAGTTAACCAGAATTTAATCCTGCGATGAAATGTAATTGATTCTAAAGCCAACTAATTGATTATCATGCAGAAGAGATTTTAGTGATTGTGAAAAAAGTCATTTTATTTGACTTCAGGGGTTTCAATTTGCTTTAGTGGTGCACTGGTTAACACATTTGTGTAAAATTATTTTGTACCCTTGCAAAGGAGATTAAACCTCCAGAATGAACTAAAACAATCAATGTTGTTATGACTTTTCCTAAATAAACAGAAAACCCTCAAACATTGATCGTATTGATTACAAGTATGTAAAAAACATTTTTTCCAGTTGCCTTCTATGGAAGCCTGGTTCTGTTATGATTTAGTATTGCACTATTGGGAATATTAATCTGTTAATTATCTCCAAAAGCTTAGACTGTGTAAATATCTTGTTTTCAAAGTTAGAATTTGCTATGAATTTTTATGCGTATTAAGCTATTTATTCCAAATTTATTTAATTAATTGTATTTAAATTCCCCAGCTACTGTTGTGGGATTTGAACTCTTGTCTCCAGATCATTAGTTCAAACCTCTGGATTACTATTATCCTGTATCTTGTAATAAGTCAGATATTCTGCTGTAAATGAATGTTCTAATGTGCTAATAGTTAGCATTTCAGGCTATCCCGTGGGACAATCTTAAGCTGCCCAACCCTGGAAAACCACTTGAAATGACAAGGAGAAAATAGGGTTCCTTTCCTGTGCTATTAAAGGTTGAATTGAGATTGGTTGACCAAAGTGCAGCATGGACTATGGATGGACAGGACCAACTTGATCTCCTGATAAAGGATGCACAAGGACTTACTTTGGGAAGGAGGAGAATTAAAAACAGTAATCACATTTGTGTTTTCTGTTTGCTCCAGCAGATCAGAGCCCCTGTAAGGAAGGTGATTTATCCTGTGCTGAAAATTCCTGTACTGACCCGTGCAATGGAAGTTCTAGTTGTGCAGCTCAAAACAGTAGAATTAACTGCAGTAAGTTAGACCAGTGCTGTTGGATCAAATTATTCCAAAAGATGCATAGATCACAGTGCAACACCACTCAACCAAAGTTTACTTACTTTTGACCACAAGTACAAATAAAGTTTGCAAAATGTGTCCATCACGCCAGTGCATCATACAATGTTGTAATAAAGCATTACAGAACCTGGTTTCATTTTAGAGACAGCATGACTTGGTATTATTTTTATCTTACAAATCTAGTCGGTATGTCTAATATTTAGTCTACAGCCATTTTGCCAAGATCAATAATTTAAAATGTGAGCATCTTGAAAGAAAATCCATTTAAATGTTCTTCCCTCTTCCAGGTAAATGTGAGCCCATAAATCTTGAGCTCTGTATGAATCAGCCGTACAACTCCACTATCTACCCTAATTACCTGGGCCATCGGAACCAGAAGGAGGCATCCATCAGCTGGGAATTTTCACTCTTTCCCACCCTCGTTCAGACTAATTGTTACAAGTACCTCATGTTCTTTGCATGCACCATTCTTGTACCAAAGTGTGACTATGAGACTAATCAACGGGTCCCACCTTGCAGGTAATGCAGAGTGTCTTCTCTATTCGACAAATACTTATTGGTTAGCATGACTAATGGAAAGCACTATTTCAGTCAAGAATTTTTGCAAAAAATACCTGTAATAATCCAGTAAGAGTAGGTTGCATAACAACTCTGGCAGACTTTGTACCTTTTCTGCTTTTGTAGGTTTCATTAGATCGTTTTCTCACAACCACAATCCAAGACTGCCATAGTGGTCATTAATGTTCTGTGCAAAATGTTGGGGTGAATAAAGCAACATAACAGATATGGATGCGCCAAGCAATTATTATATCAGCAAAATCAATTTGCTTGACACCAGAAGATTCCATAGTAATACATTTCTACATCCTTTTAATTGTCTTCATCTTCAATTCAGGCATATAGATACTTGGGATACTTACTCTAATTCTGCCCTCTTGAGCATCCCTGATTATAATCACTCAACCATTAGTGGCCGTGCTTTCTGTTGCTTAGGCCCTAAGCTCTGGAATTCCCTGCCTAAACCTCTCCGCCTCCCTACTTCTCTTTCCTCCTTCAAGACGCTCCTTAAAACCTATCTCTTTGACCAAGCACTGACCTAATTTCTCCTATGTGGCTCAGTGTCACATTTTTAAATTTGATAATACTCTTGTGAAGCACTTTGGGACATTTCATTACATTAAAGGTGCTATATAAATACAAGTTGTTGTTGTTGTAAGAGTGGTAAGGGATATGAAAAGGACTGTCATGACTAACAAAGTGGCAGAACAGACTTGATTAACAAAATGTCCTGTTCCTATTTTCCATTAAAACCGTATCTAGGTCAAGTTTTTGGGAGCCATTATATTCAACTAATAAGAGGAAAAAGCATGCAACCTCGTTTAGTGTTAAATAAGTCTCTCCTCCATTATTTTTTTTTATGGGAAAGTCATTCTTATTTTATAACATTTTAATTAATGTTCAATATTTTTGTGTTATTATTTTAATAAGATCCCTGTGTGAAGACGCCAAGGAACATTGTGAGACAGTACTGAGCATGGTTGGACTGCAGTGGCCAGAGGACACAGACTGCAGACAGTTCCCCAGGGAAACCTCTGACAACAAGACATGTCTGATGCCTGATGAGAATGTGGAAGGTTAGTACTGACCTTGTAGGCTTTAAGAATAACATTAAGTTGCAGCTATACTATAATTCTACTTTTAGTCTCACCTCTCAAGCTGTATATATTTTCTCGCCTGAAGAAGTGGGCTCTTGCTGGGGTAAAGTTCCAGCTGACCGCAGTACCTCCCCCAAGTGGCCATTCTTTATCTGTAAGTTTAAACAGTGAGGAGTACTTTTCATCTCCAGCACATGGGCAGTAACCTGGTTGAGCACATCACCGTTCCCCTTCCCCTCACCCTAGCCCATTAATTAACTCGTTTGAATTTTATTCCTTTGATTTCAAAGGCAATGAAAATCAGACAGGTTCTATAGTGGGCAGGCAAGCTGCTCCGCCAGAGTACCGCCCAAGTAATGAAGACGGAAATTGTGTGTCACCATCATGCACCCTTTCCAGTAGAGGTCATAAGGTGGGATAAAAAGCTGATTTTCCTCCGTCTAACCCAGGCATACCTATAGCTGCGCCCCAGGTGGGCTCAATCAATTCAGCATCAATTATGATGAAGCTTGGAACCCTGCACACTATATTTACTATAGCAATAAGAACAACTTGCATTCATAAAGTGCACAATGAAACTTCTGTTCATCTTGGACACTTGTCCTAAGCTTGGTAGTTGCCTCTTTTGAACAAACAATAACTTGCATTTGTATAACATATTAAAACATCCCAAGACACTTCACATAAGCGTAATCAGACAAAAATTGACACTGAGCCAAAGAAGGAGATATTGGGCCCAAGTTTCGGGCCGCGCCTAGAACGGCGCAGTCCCAACCTGGACACCCGTTTTTCGCGCCACAAAGTGCGCCTAAAAAAAACGTACAGATTCTCCGGCTCCCTGCTGGTCCTCTTGAGTCAGGCGCGGCGCAGCACGAGCAGTTCGGGGCAGAGCCTGGTGCTGAAAACAGTGCCGGGACCTCTGCACATGCGCGCTACAGTGGGTGCGCATGTGCAGTAGCTCCAGGCGCCCAAAACTGTGTGGGAGGGGCCCGAAGCACGCAGCCCCTAGCCCTGGCCGAATGGCCTCACTGGGGCTGTGTGCATAAGGCTGCCTCCCACGCCCAGCTCCTGCTTCCTCCCGACCCGACCCGACTCCCGCTTCCCGCCCCCGGACCGACCCCCCCCCCCCCCCACCCGACCTGACCTCCCTCTCCCGCCCTCCCTCCCTCCCCCCCGACCCGAACCGACCTCCCTCCCACCACCCCCCCGACCCGACCCGCGCTCCCGACGCCCCCCCCCGCACCCGGACCCGACCCGACCCAACACGACCCGCGATCACCCCCCCCCCCACCCGGACCGGACCCGACCCAACCCAACCCGACCCGCGCTTCCCCCCCCCCCCCACCTCCCACCCGACCTGACCTCCCTCTCCCTCCCTCCCTCTCCGACCCGAACCGAACCGACCTCCCTCCGCCCCACCGACCTGACCTGCGCTCCCGACCCCGACCCGCGCTCCCCCCGACCTGACCTGCGCTCCCGACCCGACCCAACGCCACCTACCTGTAAATCTGGTGCTGGGGACAGGCCCTGCCTGAAGTCTTGGGCCCGGCCGGGCCCGGCCCGTTAAGCCTCCGCCCCCCCGCTTCTCCTTCCCCCCCCTCTCCTTCCCCCCCCCCTCTCCTTCCCCCCCCTCTCCTTTTCTCCCCTTCTCCTTTCCCCCATTCTCCTTTCCCCCTTCTCCTTCCCCCCCTTCTCCTTTCCCCCCCTCCTGCTTTCCCCCCCATTCTCCTTTTCCCCCCCTTCTCCTTCTCTTTCCCCTTCTCCTCTCCCCCGCCCCCTTTCTCCTTCTCCTCTCCCTGCCCCCTTTCCCCTTCTCCTCTCCCCCCCTTTCCCCTTCTCCTCTCCCCCCTTTCCCCTTCTCCTCTCTCCCCTTTCCCTTCCCCTTTCCCCTTCCCCCCTTCCCCTTCCTCCTTCCCCCTTCCCCCCTTCCCTTCTCTCCCCCTTCCCCTTCTCCTCTCCCCCCTTTCCCCTTCTCCCTCTTCCCCTTTCCTTCCCCTTCCCCCTTCCCCTTCTCCTCCTCCTCCTTCCCCTTCCTCCTCCTTCCCCTTCTCCTCCCCCCCTTCCCCTCCCTTCTCCTTCCCCTTCCCCTTCTCCTCCCCTTCCCCCTTCCTCCTCCTCCCCCTTCCCCTTCTCCTCCCCCCTTCCCTTCCCCTTCTCCTCCTCCCTTCCCTTCCCCTTCTCCTCCTCCCCCCTTCCCCTTTCCCCTTCTCCTCCCTCCCCCTTCTCCCTCCTCCCCCCTTCCTCTTCTCCTCCTCCTCCTCCTCCTCCTCCCCTTCCCCTTCTCCCCCATTCCCCTTCTCCCTCCTCCCCTTCCCCTTCCCCTTCTCCTCACCCCTTCCCTTCCCCTTCTCCTCCCCCCTTCCCTCCCCTTCCTCCTCCCCCCTTCCCTTCCCCTTCTCCTCCCTCCTTCCCTTCCCCTTCTCCTCCCCCCTTTCCCTTCCCTTCCCTTTCCCCTTCTCCTCCCCCTTCCCTTCCCCCTTCCCTTTCCCTTCCCCATTCTCCCCCTTCCCTTCCCCTTCCCCTTCTCCCTCCCCCCCTTCCCCTTCTCCTCCCCCTTCCACTTCTCCTCCCCCCTTCCCTTCCCTTTCCCCCCCCTTCTCCTCCCCCCCCTTCCCTTCCCCTTCCCCTCCCCCCTTCCCCCCACTTCCCTTCCCTTCCCTTCCCCTTCCCCTTCTCCTCCCCCGTTCCCCTTCTCCTCCCCCGTTCCCCTTCCCTTCTCCTCCTCCCTTCCTTCCCTTCCCTTCCCTTCCCCTCCCCCTTCCCCTTCTCCTCACCCCTTCCCCTTCTCCCCCCTTCCCTTCCCCTCCCCTTCCCCTCCCCTTCCCCTTCTCCCCCCCTTCCCTTCCCCTCCCCTTCCCCTCCCCTTCCCCTTCTCCTCCCCCCTTCCCCTTCTCCTCCCCCCCTTCCCTTTCCCTTCCCCTCCCCCTTCCCCTCCCCCTTCCCCTTCCCTCCCTTCCCTCCTCCCTTCCCTTCCCCTTCCCCTCCCCTTCCCCTCCCCCCCTTCCCCTCCCCCCTTCCCCTCCCCTTCCCCTTCTCCTCCCCCTTCCCCTTCTCCTCCCCCTTCCCCTTCCCCTTACCCCTCTCCTCCCCCCCTTCCCCTCCCCATTCCCCTTCTCATCCCCCCATTCCCCTTCTCCTCCCCCCTTCCCCTTCCCCTTCCCCTTCCCCTTCAACTCCCCCCTTCCCCTTCTCCTCCCCCCTTCCCTTCCCATTCTCCTCCCCCCTTCCCTTCCCATTCCCCTCCCCCCCTTCCCTTCCACTTCCCCTTCTCCACCCCCCTTCCCCCTTCCCCTTCCCCTTCCCCCTTCCCCTCTCCTCCCCCCCTTCCCTTTCCCCTTCCCCCCTTCCCCCTTCCCCTTCCCCTCCCTTCCCATTCCCCTCCCCCTTCCCCTTCCCCCTTTCCCCTCCCACCCTTCTCTCCCCTCCCACCCTTCTCTCCCCTCCTCCCCCCTCCCCCCCCTCCCTCCCTTCTCTCCCCCTCCCCCTTCTCCCCTTCCCTCCCCCTTCCCTCTCTACCCCCCTTCCCCCCACTCCCCTCGCTATCAGAAACACAGACACTGACAGATAGAGAATGAGAGACACACACAGACAGACAGACAGAGAGATAGAGACTCTGACAGAGACACACTGGGGGGGGCATCCCAGCACGCTGTTTGAGGGCTCCCGGTGCTGCAGTCGGTAAGTAGAAAATGTTTTATTTATTGATTTAAAAAAAAATTATTTCTTATTAATTTTTTTTGATTGATTTATTGGTTGATTTATTGATGTTTTTATCATTTATTATTGATGATGGCTCTTTATTTGTAAAACTGAAGTGTTTAATGTTTGTAAACTTCCCTTTAAACCAGCCCCCCACATTCCCTACGCCTGATTTGTAACCTACGCCTGATTTTCTAAAGTGTAGACAAGGTTTTTTCGAGTGTACAAAAATCTTCACTTACTCCATTCTAAGTTAGTTTAGAGTAAGTTTTCACTGACGAAACTTTGAAAACAGGCGTAAGTGGCCGGACACGCCCCCTTTTGAAAAAAAAACTGACTAGAACTGGAGCAAACTAAATGCCGAGAATTTGAATTTCTAAGATATTCCGTTCTACACCAGTTGCTCCAAAAAATCAGGAGCAACTGAGGCCGAAACTTGGGCCCTTTAGGATGAATGACTAAAAGCTTCGTCAAAGAAATAGGTTTTAAGGAGGGTCTGAAAGGAGGACATGGAGAGCATATGGAGGTAATTCCTGATATTTGTGCCTAGATGGCTAATGGCACAGGTATCAATTGTGGGGTGAACAGAGTGGGGAATGCACAAGAGGCCACAGTTGGAGAAATGCAGAGTTCTTGGAGGGTTGTAGGACTTGAGGAGGTCACGAAGATAGGAAGGGGTGAAACCATTAAGGGATTTGAACAGGAGGATGAGAATTGTAAATTAGGGGGGATTGGGGAACCCATGTAGAACAGCGAGCGCAGGGAGCTTGGGTTAGCAGGACTTACATAAGAACATAAGAAATAGGAGCAGGAGTAGGCCATTTGACCCCTTGAGCCTGCTCCCCATTTAATAAGTTCATGGCTGATCTGATCATGGACTCAGCTCCACTTCCCTGCCGTTCCCCATAATCCTTTATTCCCTTACCACTCAAAAATCTGTCTATCTCCGCCTTAAATATATTCAATGACCCAGCCTCCACAACTCTCTGGGGCAGACAATTCATAGATTTACAACCCTCTGAGAGAAGAAATTCCTCCTCATCTCAATTTTAAATGGGCGGCCCCTTATTCTGAGACTATGTTCCCTGGTTTTAGTTTCCTTTATGAATGGAAATATCCTCTCTCTATCCCCCCTGTCGAGCCCCCTCATTATCTTATATGTTTCGATAAGATCACCTCTCATTCTTCTGAACTCCAATGAGTATAGGCCCAACATTCACAACCTATCTTCATAAGTCAACCCCCTCATCTCTGGAATCAACCAGTGAACCTTCTCTGAACACCCTCCAATGCAAGTACATCCTTCCTTAAATACGGAGACCAAAACTGCATGCAGTACTCTAGTTGTGGCATCACCAAAACCATGTACAGTTGTAGCAGGACTTCTCTGCTTTTATACTCCATCCCCCTTGCAATAAAGGCCAACATTCTATTTGCCTCCCTGATTACTTGCTGTACCGGCATACTAACTTTTTGTGCTTCATGCAAAAGGACCCCCAGGTCCCACTGTACTGCAGCACTTTGCAATTTTTCTCCATTTAAATTATAATTTGCTTTTCTATTTTTTCTGCCAAAGTGGATAACCTCACATTTTCCCACAATGTGCTCCATCTGCCAAATTTTTGCCCACTCACTTAGCCTGTCTATATCCCTTTGCAGATTTCTTGAGTCCTCCTCACAATTTGCTTTCCCACCCATTTTTGTATCATCAACAAACTTGACTACATTGCACTCAGTCCCTTCATCCAAGTCATTAATATAGATTGTGAATAGTTAAGGCCCCAGCACTGATCCCTGCGGTACCCCACTAGTTACTGTTTGCCAACCAGAAAATGATCTGTTTATGACTCTCTGTTTTCTGTTAGTTAACCAATCCTCTATCCATGCTAATTTATTACCTCCAATCCTGTGAACTTTTATCTTGTGCAGTAACTTTTTATGTGGCACCTTATCGAATGTTTTCTGGAAATCCAAATACACCACATCCACTGGTTCCCCCTTATCCAACCTGCTCATTATATCCTCAAAGAACTCCAGCAAATTTGTCAAACATGATTTCCCTTTCATAAAACCATGCTGACTTTGCTTGACTATATTATGCTTTTCCAAATGCCCTGTTACTGCTTCCTTAATAATGGACTCCAGCATTTTCCCAACTACAGATGTTAGGCTAACCGGTCCTGCCTTCTGTCTGTCTCCTTTTTTAAATAGGTGTCATGTCCTTACACCTTATAGAATCACAAGAGGCATGTACTGCAGGCAAGGTCACTACGTGACCTGAACCTTTATTCCCAGGACCAAGAAGTGCTGACCCTGCGTGGGATCTCCCTTTATATACCTGGATGACCAAGTGAGGAGTGTCTCCCACAAGTTCACCCCCTGTGGTCAAGGTGTGCATTTCTCAGGTGTATACAGTGTACAGTGTTGTTACACAAAGGTTACAGCTATGTGAAGGTTACAAACATGACATCACCTTCCCCCAACGTCTTTGAGTCAAAGATTGAGTCTTTTAGGCGGTCGACGCTCTCTCATGGAGCGCCGCAGTTGGGGCTCTGGTGGTTGGGCATTTACATGCGTCTCTGTCGCCTGAGGTGATTCCAGCCTGTCCGGGCTGGCCTCAGGGACTGTGCATGCTGGTGAATGTCCTTGTTGCTCGTTCACTGCCGGTGGTGTGGGCAGCATCTCATGATCTTCCTCAGGTTCCTGAGTGTCCATGCTGAACCTTTCCTTTACTTGGTCCAGATGTTTGCGGCATATCTGCCCATTGTTAAGTCTGACCACTATGACCCTATTCCCCTCTTTGCCAATTACAGTGCCCTCAAGCCACTTGGGTCCCAAAGCATGATTGAGAACGAATACAGGGTCATCGATTTCTATGCATCTCCCCACTGAGTTGCGATCATGGCACTCGATTTGGGACTGGCGCTTGCCCTCAACAATGTCTGACAGGGCAGGATGAATGAGGGACAGCCGCATTTTAAGCGTGCGATTCATGAGTAGTTCTGCGGGCGGGACTCCCGTGAGCGAATGCGGGCGGGACCTATAGGCCAGCAGAAGGCGCGATAGGCGGTACTGAAGGGAGGGTCCTTGAATCTGGAGCATGCCCTGTTTTATGATTTGGACCGCACGTTCTGCCTGGCCATTGGAAGCCGGCTTGAACGGTGCTGTCCTGACATGTTTGATACCATTACCCGACATAAACTCCTGGAATTCATAGCTAGTGAAACACGGGCCATTGTCACTAACCAGGATGTCCAGCAAGCCGTGGGTCGCAAAAACCTTACGCAGACTCTCCACAGTGGTGGATGTCGTGCACGAATTCAATATGATGTACTCGATCCATTTCGAGTATGCATCGACAACAATCAGGAATATTTTTCCCATGAACGGGCCCGCGTAGTCTACGTGAATACGTGACCATGGCCTGGTGGGCCAGGGCCATGGGCTGAGTGGGGCCTCCCTGGGGGCATTTCCCAGCTGAGCATACATCGTGCACCTGCGAACCCAGTGTTCCAGGTCTGCATCAATTCCCGGCAACCATACATGTGACCAGGCAATGGCCTTCATTAGCACGGTGCCTGAGTGCATGCTGTGGAGTTACCTGATGAATGCTTCCCTTCCTTTCTGTGGCATGACTACCCAGCTGCCCCATAGTAGGCAGTCGGCTTGGATGGAGAGCTCGTCCATCCGTCTGTGAAACGGTCTGACCTCCTCGGGGCATGCTCCGTGTGCGGGCGCCCAATCCCCAGTCAGGACACATTTCTTTATCAGGGATAGGAGGGGATCTCTGTTGGTCCAGATTTTGATCTGGCGGGCTGTGATGGGGGAGCCTGTGGTGTCGAAAGCCTCAACGGCCATGACCATCTCCGCGCTTTGCTCTGACGCCCCCTCAGTGGTGGCCAGTGGAAGCCTGCTGAGCGCATCAGCGCAATTTTCGGTGCCGGGCCGGTGCTGGATGGTGTAATCATACGCAGCCAGCGTGAGAGCCCATCGCTGTATGCGAGCTGACACATTGGCATTGACAGCCATGCTGTCAGACAACAGGGATGTTAACGGCTTATGGTCCGTTTCTAACTCGAACCTTCTGCCGAAAAGGTACTGGTGCATCTTTTTCACCCCGTAGACACATGCGAGTGCTTCCTTTTCAACAATCCCATATCCCCGTTCTGCCTGGGAGAGCGACCTGGAGGCATAAGCCACAGGTTGGAGTTGGCCCTCATCATTACTCTGCTGCAACATGCACCCAACCCCATAGGATGATGCGTCACACGTTAAAACCAGTTTCTTACAGGGGTTGCATAAGGTCAACAGCTTGTTAGAACAAAGCAGGTTCCGCGCCCAATTGAAAGCCCGTTCCTGACAGTCCCCCCAAAACCATTCGCAACCCTTATGCAGGACCACGTGTAGCGACTCCAACAATGTGCTTAAGTTCAGCAGAAAGTTCCCAAAGTAGTTCAAGAGTCCCAGGAATGACCGCAACTCCGATGTGATGCCGGGCCTGGGCGCACGACGATCGCCTCCGTTTTGGATTCGGTAGGCCGGATCCTATCTGCGGCAACCCGCCTGCCCAAAAACTCAACCTCTGGGGCCAAAAACACACACTTGGACTTCTTTAGTCGCAGGCCGACCTGGTCCAGTCGGCGTAGCACCTCCTCCAGGTTGTGGAGGTTTCCTCGGTGTCTCGACCCGTGATTAGGATGTCATCTTGGAATACGATTGTTCCAGGAATGGATTTAAGCAAGCTTTCCATGTTCCTCTGGAAGATAGCGGCCGCTGAGCGAATGCCAAACGGACACCTGTTGTAAACAAATAGCCCCTTGTGCGTAGTGATGGTGGTCAGAAGTTCCTGAGTCATGTAGGCTGAAGTGAGGTCCAACTTGGTGAACAGCTTGCCACCTGCCAGCGTGGCAAAAAGATCCTCCGCTCTCGAAAGCGGGTATTGGTCCTGTAGTGACACTTGGTTGATGGTGGCCTTGTAGTCGCCACAAATCCTGACCGAGCCATCCGCTTTAAGAACAGGAACGATGGGGCTTGCCCAGTCGCTGAATTCAATGGGCGAAATTATGCCCTCTCTTAGCAGCCTGTCCAACTCACTCTCAATTCTCTCACGCATCACATACGGCACGGCTCTGGCTTTGTGGTGCACTGGTCTGGCGTATCACTACTTTGGTGCCCTTAAAAGTCCCGACACCTGGTTGAAAAAGTGACTCGAATTTCTGTAGGACCTGTGAGCATGAACTTCGCTCCACAGATGAAATGGCGTGCACATCCCCCCATTTCCAGTTCATCTCGGCTAACCAGCTCCTCCCCAAGAGCACGGGACCATTCCCCGGGACAACCCAGAGTGGCAGCCGGTTCTCCGATCCATTGTGTGTGACCACCAAGTTTGCATTGCCTAGCACTGGGATGATCTCTCTGATGTATGTCCGTAACTGCGTGTCGATGCGTTCTAATTTGGGCCTGTTAGCTTTGAGTGGCCATAGTTTTTCAAATTGTTGGGCACTCATGAGTGACTGGCTGGCTCCTGTGTCCAGCTCCATGCGTACCAGGATGCCGTTTAATAGGACTTTCATCATCATAGGTGACGTTTTGGTATACGAACTGTGGATGTCTGGTGGGGTGGCTTGACCCATCCACCTCCACGGAGGTGTGTGGGGGGCCTGACCCATCCACCTCCATGGCACGAACCTGGTATTGCAGTACTTCCAGGAACGGTGCAGTGGCTCTAGGCCTTTTGGCTAAGAGCATTGGCGCAGAGTGATCCTTGATGTGTGCAAGGTGACCTCTGGCGTTTGTGATTTGACAAAGAATTGGAAAGATTGGCAACGAATAAAAAAAATTTAAAAAAAACTGTGGATGTCTGCCATATGAACCCTCTGGACTTCAGCGTCCATAGCTTTGCCCCAAGCATCAACCTGTCTTGCAGATCCCTTGTCTGGTTCCTCTGCCTCGTAAACTAACCTAGCTTATGGCCTTTCTGCACATTCTGGCCAAGTGTCCACTGAAGTTACAGTTTCTGCAGATAAATTGTTGAAACCTACAGGTTTTCGCAGCATGTCTGCCACCACACCTCCAGCATGAGCTGAGATTGTTGTGAACAAAAGAACTGTTACCAGGAATCCCTCTCTGATTGTCTCTTTGATTACTCCTGAGCACTCTGTTGGTGAGTGTCAATGGTCCCATCCCGGGACGCATTGTCCCTTGTGATGGCGTGAATTGCCGATCCCCCTTCCATTGTCTCTGTTGCTGGCCCACCCTAGAGTCTGTTGCTGCCTGGGCGGTGTCGAATTGCCCTTGCCTGCCTGCAGGATTCTGAGTCGCGTTTACAATGTTAACTCCCTGGTCCATCGCCACGTTGAAACCAGGGCTGCATGCGTAAATTATCTTGGTCTCCTCTTTCCCTGCCATGAAGGTCTGAGCTATCAACGCTGCCCTTTCCAAAGTCAAGTCCTTGGTCTCAATAAGCTTCCTGAAAATCCCGGCATGACCAATGCCCTCAATGAAGAAATCCCTTAACATCTCCCCCCTGCAGGCGTCTGTGAACTTACAGAGGCTGGCCAAACGCCGAAGGTCCGCAACGAAGTCCGATATGCTTTGTCCCTCCCGATGCCGGTGTGTATAGAACCAGTGCCGGCTATGTGTATTCTACTCGCCGGTTTGAGGTGCTCACCGATCAGAGTGCTGAGCTCTTCAAAGGACTTGTCTGCCAACTTCTCGGCTGCGAGCAGGTCTTTCATCAGCGCATACGTCTTGGATCCACAGCTGGTCAGTAGATGCGCTCTCCGCTTGTCAGCCGCTTCCTATCCCAGCCAGTCCTTCGTGACAAAGCTCTGCTGAAGCCTCTCAACGAAATCATCCCAGTCCTCACCAACACAGTACTGTTCCTCTGTGCTACCGGTGGCCATCCTCGTGGGTCGTTGATTCCCTGTTTCTCGTCGCCAAATGTAGTGTCCTTACACCTTATTATAGAATCACACGAGGCATGTACTGCAGTCAAGGTCACTATGTGACCTGAACCTTTATTCCCAGGACCAAGAAGTGCTGACCCTGCGTGGGACCTCCCTTTATATACCTGGATGACCAGGTGAGGAGTGTCTCCCACAAGTTCACCCCCTGTGGTCAAGGTGTGCATTTCTCAGGTGTATACAGTGTACAGTGTTGTTCCATAAAGGTTACAGTTATGTGAAGGTTACAAACATGATAATAGGGGTGTTACATTTGCGGTTTTCCAATCTGATGGGACCTCCCCAGAACCCAGGAAATTTTGGTAGATTACAACTTGGTGCGGGTTAGGATGCGGGAAGAAGAATTTGGATGAGCCGAAGTTCATGGAGGGTGGAGTATCTGAGGCCGGCCAGGAAAGTGTTGCAATAGTTGAATCTGGTGGTGACAAAAGCATGGATAAGCATTTCAGCAACAAATGGGCTGAGGCACGGGCAGAGGTGGGCAATGTTATGGTGGTGGAAGTAGGTGAACATTCAGCATCCACTTAAAAATTCTAAAGACAAATTCTTGGTCTTGGATTGGTTTTCAGAATGGCTTCAAATAACTTCAAGAAATCTGTCTGGTTACTTTTTGCAACAAGTGGTCATATTTATGTTTGAAGGGACTCTGACTTGAACTGAAAGCAACCCCAGTGGGTTTTATGTTAAGGTGACTTTGATTCAGTGTAGGCATCTGGAGGTCTAAAAACTATTCGGTGAATACATGCAATTAATTGATTTGGAGATTCTGCTGTGAATAAAATCATTAAGTGAGCCTCATACCTTGCAGCCTCAAAGAAACCTGGGGGTGATGTAGGACTCCATATTGTGAATTGATGTAAATAGCTCCTCACTGTTTATACGTATCCATTTAACTATAAATTCATAACAAGTATGAATTCCCAATAATTTAATTTAATATTAATGGAAGTGGTATTATAATGGGTAGAAATAATCTGCCTGCCTGTATCTAAAGTCTATCAGGTGTTTCAAATATAATATCCTCACCTAATGTAATAAAAGTGCATTTACAGAATGACTTAATATTCTGTTGACAGAGTGCTCCCCAAGTCATTTTACGTGCAACTCAGGAAGATGTGTCTTGGCATCAAAGAGGTGTGATGGACGACTAGACTGTGACGATTTTAGTGATGAGAAAGAATGTGGTAGGTGTTACTTAAATCCCTTCTGTGAAGGTCCTTTGTCACATTTCCCAGCAGGGTACAACAACAATTTTGCAGGGGCTCTACATGAAATATGATGGTTTTTTTTGTATAATAAAAATCTAGAAGGAATTGGGAGCTGAAGATGGGCATTCATCTCCGGAACCCAAGTTGAAATCCAGTCCAGACTGATGGGATTAATGTCTCCTCTGTCTTCCGTCTATAACTACATGAATTGAGTTTGGGTAATCTTAATCTTGTTTCTAGAGGGCATGGACCTGCAGCACAAAACTATCCCTAATTCAACACTTATTGTCAACCACAGAGGTCACAGGATGACTTGTGTGGGAAATGGAAAAACGTCACACTGCTGTCACCAGGTCTGTTCCTCTGAGATTGGAGTTGGGGTGAGCTGTTGGGGCAGTGTGGAGGGAGAATTACTTTACATCTGTCTCTGCTATATCTGATCTGGGAGTGCTTGATGCTGACACTGTGTGCATGAAATGGGACGCGTTCTATTCTGCAGCAATAACACCGCACAGGACAAACTTTTAAAAAAATCTATTCTCCACTTGACCTTTAAGAAGACTTTGAAAAGTTTATTGTAAATGGGGATGTTTCTCCAGAAGCAGATTTCAAATAGTTAATCTGTGTTACACTGGTGTCACTAAACTGATAATTTGTCAGGGTGCTGATGATAATGTAAGCACCAGAACAATCAACAAACAAGTAACTCCTAGTAACAATCAGTACACAAGGTTGTCTGCTTTCTACTGCAGGCAGTATAATTAAGAGTCTGACGCATGTAGCAAGTCAGTTTTAGAAACTAGTTAAATCAATCTGACACCACATTTTTTTGCATTGTCAGTCTCCACAATCCAGCACTTTCCAGCAAAAAGTATGATTTACATTTTTAACAAGATAACAATGACGGACAGGAAAAGACCTTCTGGTTCATCCAGCCTGTCCCACACAATTGTGATACCATTCAGCCTGAATTTGCGGTCGGAGGCTTCCCGTGGATAGATGCCTCTGAATCACAATAAAACTAAGAACTTACCTGATGGCCCTAGATCCATGGAAACTCGCGCTCCTGGGCCTCCACGCATATGACTGCTTAGAAGCCCTCGTATCCCAGGGCCACAGGCAGTTCACAAGCGCCCCTAGGATCACGAGGGCTGGCCCAACCAATCAGAAAGCGGATTCCCATTATGCTTATGGGGATTCCATTTACTTATGGATTCCCCATAAGCATAATGAGAATTACCCAAAAAGTACATGTACACAACACTGAAAAATTAAAAAAATCATTACATGTTTAAAATTAATTAAAATACAATGTAATTGAACATTTAAAACAAAATTTTTTTTTTTGAAAAATAAATGTAAACATTTTTCAAGTGGCCAAACATAACAAAAACTTATTTTATTAGTTTAATATTTATTTAAACCCTTACCCTAGAAAAAGAAGGCCTAATGCCTGCCTTTACCAGGCGCCAGAGTTTCATGGACATTCGCTGGGCAGTAGTTGGGCAAATAGCCCAACCCTGCGCCAGCAAATGCCCATTTCCCGGGTTTGAGGAAATTCTGTTTCTGCGCTAGTCAGTCCACGACTTCCCGTCCATTTAGCCGACTGGCAGAAAGTCGCACCTGTCAAGTGCAGAGTGTCATTTTTACTCCAATAAGTTTACATCACTACACTGACCTGGATTCATCAATTTTTTTAATGGCTTTCATCCTTCATTATGAAGGTAGGAGCAAGTTTAGAATAACTGAGCTTACACTGGCTTAAAACACTGGCCTAAAGATGCTTCCTTACCCAATTAAAAGACTGACCCAGCTAGATCAGAGTGTGACTTAATGAATCTTTGATTTGATGATGCACATTAAAAGGAAGACGAGGAATACTGTGCAAGTGATTTCCCTTGGGTGTTTTCGACGCACCCCCACGTTACAATAGTTCCAGATCTGGGAGTGATTACTGTACTGAACAGATGAATGAGTCTCAGACAAATACCTCGGTCTCAACCGGCAATGCTTTTATTAAAGCTACCTCAAAACAGCAAAACAAGTAAACACAGTGACGATGTAGTACAATCCAATGCCCTGGCATGTCTAAACCTATCGCGAAGTACCAACGTCTAAACCCTCAGCTCGGATCCACAGTGTACGCCCCTATGGTCCTTGCAGAAAAACCTCCCTGCTAAAACCCTTCTAAGGCTTGGTTGGGAGAACACCAACACCTTCTTACGCAGTGGCTGTGATCTTAAAGATGCGTGGGCAGGGATGATGCTCACCAATTTGTTGGCTTACTCACTGCTTCTCCTGGTGAAAACGTGTCTCTTCTGGTTTCTTCTCTCTGTCCCACACGGAGTGCTCAGCTCCCGTAGTGGTGAACATGTGAGAGCAAGAGAAAGAGAGATGTGGCCACACGTCCCCTTTTACATGCGAAGTCTGTTGCCTTTTCTGGCCCAATAAAGTTTTTTCCTTGTTTCGAGGCTTCCTGTTTTGAGTCCAATGATGGGTTTTCTCTTCCAACCGGACTGGGGCTTAATGGCTTTCTATTGTTCTGGTTTCCCGCCTCTCGCGGTTATCTCATCCAGGTAATGGCTTGATCACCGATCAGTTCATCGAATCTAACTCTGACGAGTTCACATTGCTTAACAATGGACCCTCCATTTGCCCATTACCTGTGGTAATCCTTATCCTGGCCATTGTCTTCCCAGACCACCCCTGCCCATCAGGTGTGGATTTCAAGTACACCATGGAAAAGTACCTGGGCCCCTCCCACAAACAGGCTTCCAGTTTGTTTCTGCAGTGAGAAAATATTAAAACGCAATGTCCAGAAAACGTCCAACAATTCTTGGGGACCCAATGATTACAACTGCAAGAGTGCACTCATCAGTGTTGCCCCTGAAGTCAGATAGCACCAGATGAGTAAGCTCATCTACAACGCTCAAATGGTTAATTACTTAAACTTAACGTGGCATATTCAGGATACGTGGTGAAGACCTGCAGAAATTAGTTATATCTCATTTGTGGCACTGACCATAACTCACTTCTGACAAAGTTGTTCATAAGTTATCAAGTCTATGTACTCATGGGATATAAAATTAATCCTTTTGCTCTTTTCCATATCCTTTAAAATCTCCATTTAAAAATAAACTGTTTTTGTTACAATATCTTTTCAGATAATGCTATCGGGGGAAGAACTGCAGATAAAATTTGCTTTAAAAGCTGTATGGCACAAGTACGTCATAAAAATGACTTAATGGAGAATTTCATATTTGAAAGTCATACGGTGGTAAGAAAGGAGGAGGATACTTTCAGGAAGTGCCAAGATTCAGGTCACTACCTGTTCTGGGAGTTACAAATTCTGGGAATTAATTACTATAGCTATGTAAAAGGGTAAATCCTCACTCTAATGGTTTATCAGCCAGTCTCACAATGAACTGACAGGTTGCAAACAGTGCTTAATTCATCCCAAGTTTGGATGAAAAATTCAAATTTGGTTGCCTTAACATATATGATAGAATTGATGATTATGATGAAAGTGGTGTCATGTATGATTTCCCATATTAATAAAATATTTTTGAAGGAGAAGATGATTCATTGTCATGCAATATTTGTGCTGACTAGTTCCATAAATCATTTATATTAAATTGATTATTCGAACGTTGTTGTGGATATTTTCCCGAGACACACTCATATCATCAAAGCGCAGCGAACATCAGAAAATATGGGGGGTTGGAGCGCACGCTGTCAAACAATTTACCTGATTTTCTTCCATTAGTAAACATCAGAGCTGGCTAATTTCCTGCCCACCCACAACCAGTGGGTTGTGGCTGAGCGCCTATTTAACGCCTGTTGCTTGCCAGCTATCATCTAAATAAGACCCGAACTTGAAAATAGTTCGTGCCTCCCGGCACCGGTTTTGGGCAGGCGGCGTGGCTGATTTCACAGCTGTTTTTGATGGAAGTGTAAAATCCACCTCCCCCCCCCCCCCCCACACATTATTTAAAAAATATATTACAATATATTGAAGATATACAAATCAGACACTGAATTGTCTATCTCAGCACTGTATAAAAATTAGTTTTATGTATTCTGATAGGCAGGCAGAGATTTACCCAACCCACTCACAATACATTGAACTGTCTGTCACATACACCAACTAAGGTAGCTATCATTTTTCAAATCTTTTTAATTTCACCGATATCCCACTTTCAATGAGTCTGTTAGTAACTCAGTTTAGTTAGGCTTTATGTAGCTAGAAATATCACCGTTTAACCGATTTTGTTCTATAAATATGCAAGAAGCAAGCTTCTAAAACCATTAGTGTAATCTAGTATTCTCATGGCATCTGGCCTTTTTATAGTAGATGCAATCTAACATGGTTACGACAGATTGCACCACTCAGCAGTCCATTTGACTTCACTACAACAGATTGAAGTATCAATTCAAAATGATGTCTTCCTCCATAGATTCATGTAGTGCTTGTAATTATTGCTACCTATAAATCAATGTTTAACTTTGGATAAAATGTAATTCTGCAGATAGCGATTTAAATAAAGTTTCAAAAATGCACAAAGGACCCTATCTTAAGCTTGGTAGTTGTATATTTTGAACAAAATATGAACAACTCGCATTTATATCGCGTCTTTAATATACTAAAACATCTCAAGGCACTTCACAGCAGCGTAATCAGACAAAAATTAATGCTGAGCCAAAGAAGGAGATATTAGGAGGGGGGGCTAAGATCTTGGTCAAATAGATGGGTTTTAAGGAAACAAATTAAAGGAAGAGAGTGAGGTGGATAGACAGAGGGAAATTGTAACTTGATGGTATTAGGCCAGTATATAGTGTGTGTGGTAATCTCTAATACCACGGTTGTATTGTTTCATGAATATAGTGCAGATCAAAAGGTGAGTTACTTTGAAAAATGTTTTATGCTAAATTATAATGCAGGAAGTGCAGTTATGGAAGAAACAATTCTTCAAGATCAGCTGTAAGGTGGAACATTTTCACCTTGGCCCTTGCAAACAATTTTATTTTTTAAAATGTGCTGTTTAAAATGTGCATGGACCTGCCTTGTAGTTATATCTGACACCTCAGACCTATTCTTAGTCTGCCTAATACCTGTATTTTGTATGTCTGTGCAAAGATGTTTCACAAAACTGTGGTGAAAATACAACTATCCCTATGTCTGATGGTTCTATCTAGTCAGTTGCCCAAAACTCAAAATCGAACCCAAAAATGCATTTTTGGCAGAAATAAAGTCAAATGCTGCCAGTCCTTCTCAAGGAATAAAAGTGAGGGCTTTAACATGCATTCATTTTCAGCATATTATTTCTCAAAACCTTAACATTGATCTGTTTTTCCAAGATATTACACAATAAAAACATAATAGAGAGAGATGAAAGAACTATAGGGCCCGAGTTTTCTTGGCGGTCTCCCTCTGTTTTCGGCGCTCTCCCCTCCGAGCGAATTTGGTGAGGCCCTCACGCTGGCAGGAGAGAAGACCACTGGGGAGTGCCCACTGGTGTACAACGCCAACATAAGTCCTCCCACCCGCTCCCTTCCCAGATTGATCCGGGCGGTACTCCGCTCCTGCAGCAGAAAAGTCCGTCGCGTGGAGGCAGGTCTTACCTGAACGGTAAGTATGAAGACCTGCAAGAAAAGGTTAGTGAACTGGTTTTCTTTATTTCTTTTGCAGCAATTTTGTTGGATAGGGTCCTTTGAAGGATTTGTAATAGTTTTTCTTTTATTTGCTGAACTTTTTTTTTCCTGTTCCCCTCTCCCTGGGCCCGACTCTATCGTCGGTGTTACTTTGCCAAGGATCGCATTTGTCACCCAGAATCCAACCTACTGCCTGCTGCCACCCAGAATCGGCGTGTAAGACCCATTTTTTCCACCGGTCATTTTTTTTTCCATTGTTTCACCAAAGTTCCGCCCAAAGTACCGTCAGGATCTTAGCGGTCCTTTCGACGGTACGTTTGACCAAACTCGGGCCCATAGATTAGTGACAATGGAGGACTGCAGCTATCCTAATATAGACTGGGATAGTAATAGTGTAAAGGGCAGAGAGGGGGAAGAATTTCTGAAGTGTGTTCAGGGGAGCTTTCTTGATCAGTATATTTCTGGCCCAATGAGGAAGGAGGCATTGCTGGATCTGGTCCTGGGGAATGAGGTAAGTCAAGTGGAGCAAGTGTCAGTAGGTGAACATTTAGGGAACAGTGATCATAGTATCATAAGATTTAGATTAGTTATGGAAAAGGACAGGGAGCAATTGAGAGTAAAAATACTTAATTGGAGGAAGACAAATTTCAGTGGAATGTGAACGGATCTGGCCCAGGTAAATTTGAATCAAA